>NC_065546.1:22803962-24003962 GCF_022605725.1 Anthonomus grandis grandis
CTTAGAGATGTATTTTAACTTTACATCTCTAAGACACATATGAGAACTAATATAATATAAAATATTCTTCCCTGCAAATTGCAGAATAAAAATAGTTGCATTTGACTTACTTCTATGTATTATAAATATGAGCTTTATGGATGTATCACCCATATTATAAATTTTTGTAGCATCTCTATTCAGATTCACACGTAATATCTAAAATTTTCGAAAAAAGTTGGATAAAAAATCTATACGAATTTCATATGGGCTTTCAGGAGGATGCGTAATTGATACAATTTTCGTAGCCTGGATTGAAGACTTTTTCACATTTTGACTTCATTACTCATAAACGTTTGATATTTTGAATCATTTAACTATTTCCATGATTTTTAAAATACATAATATATCATAATAATGTAGTAATATTAATAGATAATTACTTTAAAGAAAGTAAAAACGAGTAAAGAGACGCAAAAAGAGAGTTTCTTCGAAACGACCTTAAATTTTATGCAGATTTGTCAGGGAGTATCCTAAGAGTCGGTCCAGCCTGACACCCATTTTGTTAAGTTAAGCAGCTATACTTCGCCTTTGTAGAATAAAGTTATTATTATTATAAAATTGTAGAACGTAGGTTGGTGGAAGCTTTCAATATCGTCAGCACAACTAGCATAATAATATAACTGCCTATATCTCAAAATTTATTCAATCAAAGAATTTTATATAGAATCTAAAATATTCATTATTATACAAGGCATATCATGATTATATATACTTGACTTTTACTTATGTGTCTACTAATAGAAAAGTGCAACTGAGCTGACAATATGACCAAGTAACGAGCATTAAAATCATAAGCAAAATCATACCATACCTTGAGGTATATATTTTTCGATAATAATTAGACTCATAAATCACATTGAAAACGTAAACACAAAATCTGGATCAGTGGGTCAAGCTAATTTACCTGAAGTATAAAAAAATTAAAAAACGGCTTTGTTATTCTTATTTCTTTCGCTCTCTTTCATTCCACGGTAAATCTAATTTACATTTATAACCAGCTAATTTCTTTTTTCTCTCGCATTTTTGTGACTTTTTCAATTAGACACAGAACTGACCGCCGTCCGAGAAATAATTGCATTCGTGACTTATTAATACGAGTATTATGGACACCAAAAAAAGGTCTGTTTTTATTGCTATACTATTAACCAAATTTGAAGATGCGGACACGTAAAGAATGATTTACATTAACCACCTAAACAATTATTATTATAACATAACTCGATCTATGCACTTTCTCACGCTTCTCAGGCAGTAGTGATCTGCAAACAACCATTACAAAGTCCTAAAATACCAAATAAAAAACCTGTCCAAACTTTATGATGACGAACAATGTCGAACGCCGATGGAAAGGCGGTATTATAATACGCACAAATACTGGCACGTATAATCGGTTTTGCCTCATTCAGTGGATCCGTACGTGACTCTTGGCTATACAGGTGCCGATGTACTGTACGGATTTATCTATGTTTTACAGTACTTTTCGTTGTTATGTTTTCAGGCCTAGCGGGTGTAGGTACTACTTTACGAAGCTGATGCCGGATTTGGTTCGATATATACGGTTTAAAAGTCTATCGAACTCATAGTTTTATTGTTAAACATAAACCTTTTTAATATGTTTATAGCTAACTCTGTTACTCCATGCGTATGTGCGAAGATCGATTAAGGACAATTTAAACAAAAAAAAAATCAAAGCCACTTAGTAACTTGATTTGATACTTATTATATCATTTAGCTATCATAAGATCAATTTTTACCTTAACTAGACATTAACTTTCACCCATCATGTGCCGACAAAGGTAAAAAACAAATCAACACTCAAAAGTGTTCTTTCGGGCGCAAAAAATAAAACAAATACTCCTCTCGGATTCCGGGGGGTCCCGAGTTTAGCACTAACTAGCAGCTAACCCCCAAATCGCAAGCAATTATCGTGTCATCGGGCTAGGACTAATGACAGAGTCGGCATATACCGGGCCCTGTCATTCCGCGGGCAAAAGCAAATATTTACGCGAATTATCGCCGCGAGGGGGCGTCATAGGACCAAATTGGCCCCCGGGTGGGCGGTAGTACCACGCCCCCTTAGGCCGCTCTTTTATCTCCATAACCTTTCCGATCGTCCCTAACTCTCTTTTATTTCATCCTTTGTTAGTTTTCGTGATTTATGTCTCATGATATTACATTTTGTTTAAGGGGGTTGGTCAAAACAAACCAATAAAATACACATAATATCTAAGCAGGCCCCTTAATTAATTCTTAGTTTATTTTTATGTTGTATGTAGTTGTTGTGAAACTTAAATCTCATCGCACCATTTTGCACAACTTAAAGAAGCATGACATTCTCCTTGTTAGAAGACCAGCGTCTCGATTATTTGCTTTTTATTTACAAATTTGAACAAAGAAGATTTAATTTTTAAAATTTTTTTTAGATAAATTAAATCAACATTGAGTCAATTCCAACATTTTTATTTTTGATGTTTATCAGTATTAATATGAAAAGTAAACGATTAAAACCAAAATGGATGCGATGAAATATCAAAGCGACATCAGCGCGACGCATCCGCCCAGTCGCGAGGCATCAAATTGCCTTCTTCCTGTTTGTCGCGAGTATAAAAATGAAAATTCCTTAGAAAGAACTAATTTAAATTGATGTGCAGAGTCTATATATTAACATTGCATTCTTAAAACAAAATTGTCGTGCCCATTCCATCCATATGTTCATACAAAATTCAGAGTATGTCGTTCTGATTGCTTAAAACCAGATTTTTATATCTGCCGTACTGTGTAATTCAATTATATATCGACATTATTTCGTTATTAATTTATAGTCTCATATAATATACATGTATTGAACTATTTTTGACTATAAGTTTACAAGGTCAATTCGTTGTTTTTAGTTCAAAGGGTCGCACATATGAATTTGACGATTTATATCTTCATAATACGTATCTTAAATAGCAAAACAAGGATATTTGCCTCTGATACATTTTGTGACGAATTTGTCTTCTCGAAATTTTATTTTAACAAGACAAAAAAATATTGCTTGACATTACAAGATACGCGCTTTAACAAAATACAATATTTACTAGTGAATAATCAAGTCATTCTCAAGACTTGGCCTCTCCAGAAATGGCGTCTTGAGTGAAAGGAATATATCCTTACAAGACTGTAATGGCCGAAATACTGAGGCCACCTAACCATCATAAGCCTCGTTTGTTTGGCAATTAGCGCAACTCGAAAATTAGTTTTGCCATTAGTAGACCTTTGCGGCATAAATTTATCAAGTCACTCTCTGACGTTTACTTCCTAAAATGCTGGAAAATCTCAGGGAAGATCAGTATCTCAAATATCACTCTGCGTCAGAATCTTTGAATCACTTATGACTGAATATCCTATTTTTAAAATTAAAAATGAGTGCTTTAACTCTCACGAGATGTGTTTTATACGGTGCTTTCATTTTAAAACGAACCACCCTTAATAACTTATTAAAAACACTTCAACTTAGATATACAGGGGGACGTTTAATTTTATATTTGACAAAGTTCTGTCAATCACGTCTTCACCTCCAGTTTTAACTTCACTTTGATATGTCAAATGAGAACCCCCATCATATAACACATCACTGTAAGCAGCATTAAAATGTCTATTCAACAGTGCCAAAAGAAATTAAATAGGTTGACGTATGTACCAGCGAAAAAAGCGTGAAAAAATGCCTGGGAATAATGGATATTTATCGACCTCAAACTTCTGTATTTCAAATGGCCACCATGAGTATGATACATTATTTTAAAGGGCATAACATCGCTTATCTAACCACACCAGAATAGTAAGCAAAAATGCGGGGTAATAAGACATTTTATCTACTTAAACTTTGGTAGGTCAAATGGTTGGCTCATAGTGTTACATTATTTTAAATGACAAATATTTTACTATCTTACTTCGCCAAAAAAATTGATGGAAGTTGAAGTGATTTATCAGTAAAAATGTATGGTAAAAAAACAGTTCATTGAGTTCAAATATTTTTGTGTGAATTTTGTGTATAAGGTGTTGGAATACTAAATAAAAATAATTTGTATTTCCAACAAAATGGAGCTTTCCCACACTATGGTTTAACAGTTCGAGAGTGGCTTAATGAACAGTTTCCGGCGATGTGGCTTGGCTGATTGGTAATGCAGTGGATTGAACTTACACTCATCTTTCGAAGGCGTTTGATAGAGTTAAACGATACGTTCATGGTCTTGGTAGTTCCCTGTTGTCCTTCATTCTTATTCTTCAACTTCATTCTTACGCACCCGAAAGTTCTGATCATTGATGTAACTTGTTATTTTCAATATTTTCATCAATAAAATTGGCTCATACTTTCAATTCCCCTCATGCACTAATGATTTGAAGATTTAAAAATTATTTACTACAGCTAATAGATGCAGGTGTCGTACATCGTTCTAGAATGAAGATTAAAACCTCCTAGTTTTCCTTTGATGTAAGTAAATGTCACTAAGAATGTTTTTATGGGGTTATGTTAAGCCAATCAAATAAATTAAAAGCCAAGATTAAATCAGCGATCTATGAGAACAGTATTCATGATTGCAGGAATCCTCTTATTTTTTGTATTTTCTGATAAACTTAAAAAGGCCTTAAAAACACGGTTTTTACCTTACCTTAAAACGCCCTTAAAAGGTCCAAAAAACCTAAAGATTATCACCCTCAAATATATTGGTACCATGTGGCATTCTCTACATAAGGCATATGCCGTATTATAAATTGACTGAGGCTAATAAGAGCGGCAAAAGTTAATTTTGGCTCGCGCCACTTTTTCTACCATTTTTTAGTCGGCAATTTTTCGTCTTTTGGATAAGAGGACAGATGGCTTTTAGCTATTAGGATTATATATTTCGCTTCTGTCAGTCGGTCAGTGACTCGGGTATAAATTGGCTTTTGTGTATTTTTGTTTTTTTTTTAATTTTCATTAAATTGAACTTACAGGGCTATTGATGTCAATAGCCCTGTAGGTTCAATCATCAATCAGCAGTATTAATTCAGATGATTGTAGTCTTGTTAAAGAACTTGTTTATTCACTTTTTCTCTAGCATGAAAAAAAAACATTTAAAGGCTAAAATAATTTACAGGATTATGAAGGTCACTGAAAATATTCTTGTATATTTAAGAGTAGGGAAAATACCCTGGCACCTACCTACGCAATGTACTTTCTTTCAAATACCAATAAAAATAATTTTTTACATATTTTTGAAATGAACAAAGGCCGATCCAAAAGCGACATGAACCATTGGCGGTTTCCATGACAAATTCCGCAGATCAGGACCGTGTGAACCGCCTCGCGAGCGCGCACAACAAAAGGGGTTCCGTCTCAAACGAACGCGCCGGGCATAAATTTATTTAAATAAAAATAAATATAAAGCGCTGCGGCACCGTTAGGGAAAATGTTATTTACAACAATAATAATATAATAATTAACTTTTTATGGGCGTTTAATAAAAATTATATTAGTGGAAAGCAGTCAGCTGTGCCTTGGGTAAAGAGCACAACGATTATACTACCTGATGGCTTCTTAGATGGATCATAAAAGTTTCTTCATTAATTTTTTGCTACTCTTGGACTTTTTTACTTTACAGAAAACCCTATTATTAAGACGAATTATTTTATCTAAAAACTTATATTGTTGAGACGAATTGGAAATTCTCATATACTCATTATATACGTAATAATCATATACATTTTAAAAATCCAATACCAATTCTACCATATAACAATGCATCAACCAAAGAACTAACAAATTACAAAATTAAACATCATTAAGTTATTTTTTATGTCCTCATCTATCGTGCAGCGTATCAAAATATTAAGACACCCGAAACCCTGAAAAAAAAGGCACCGTCCGAAAAATTTATGAGATACGTCCTCGGGGCGCCGCACCATTTTTTACGAGGTATATCTCGCACCCATTAAATCCGCGATGGTCCCCGAATAATCCGAAAAAGTAACAAATAATACGGATTCCGCGGCGGTGCCATCTTTAGATTGTTATATGGGAGAGAGAGATCGTGTTTTTTTGTATCACGGAATTTTTAATTTCCTAGATGGGACGCGTTGCGAAGAACAGCAGTAGGCCCAAAGACTTTTTTTTGTTTTTGTTTTATAAGATTAGTTTAGTTTTATAGTTTAGTTTTTTAGTTTTATAGAGTTTCAATATTATAGCGAAGTGTTTAATAAGCTTATTAGGAACGGAAAAACAATAAGAAAAGAAAACTAATTAACTCCGGAAACAGAACATAACAAAACCTGAAATAAGGGAAAAGGATTGAAAACAGGGAAAGGACGAATGACAGTTAGAATGAGGCAGGTGTCGATCCAATCAGATGATGCGAATTGATGGAAGAGACGTGAGAATCACGTCTGAATATAGTGCCCGTAAATATACGTGCCTCCGATTAAGTTGGCACTATTGGTACCTTTGTTAATATTTAAGATAACACGGGCTCGGCTAAATTAGCAAACTAGTAGGATTTTTTCTTTTGATTAAAATGGTGAAAACATTAAAAAATTGAATATCGCGTTTTCGGGAAAATGTGTAAAATGTACTTTTGTTAAATAGTCTATTAAATATTACTTTATATATAACCCTGTATATTTTAACATAAAAAAATAAGATGTAACGTCACCGACGATTTTTTTAAATAAAAACCTTAATTTTTTTAAAGTTTATGTGAATACCCGTTTTCAAGATAATTAAAATATTTTTTTAAATTTAATATAAATTATAAAATCTGCTTTACTCAAAAAGTTTCTTAACAAATGGTTAAAATGTAGTCCATTTACTGTCTAAAATTATCCAAACCGTACTTGAAAATCGTTTTGAACATTTGTAAGGTTTTATGTAGAAACTAATATAAAATTTTCTAAAAAAATTATTACTGTAAATGCAAAATTTCAGGTTTTTTTTATAACTTTTTAAAGATAATTCAAACACCTAGCTTTCAAGAAAAACAAAAATCTAGTCATTTTTTCTCTTTGCACTTGTTCAAAATGTAGCTCATTTACTATTTGTCAATGCCCGAAACGTACTTGAGAATCTTTTTGAACGTTTCTTGTAACTCCTGGAGAAATCTAATCTATCTCTTATCTACACTCATGCCTTATTCTGGTTTGCGACTTCTCAATGTTTGCAGGTTTGGACACATAAACTTTGGATTTCAAATATACCCATACGAAAAAATTTAAAGGGAGTAGAGAGATCTTAGTGGCCATTCAAAAGGTCCTCTTCTACCAATTCATTTGCCTGGAAATATAGTATCCAGATTGTTTCGAACATGACAAAGTGCAAAATGGGAAAACGCAACATTTTGTTGAAACCAAATGCTCCTAATTGGCATATCACCTTCTATTTGATCAGGAACCAGAGCAGCCAAATTTGAAATTAGTTATTCTTGTAAAAAATGTAAATGTCACCATTTAGATGTTTTCCAAAGAAAATTGGGCTTATAACTTGCTGGCCTAAAATTCCTGCCCAAACATTTACTTTCTCTAGGTATTATGTGTGGTCTTGCCTCATGTCCAACATGGATTTTCCTGTGCCCAATAACGACAATTTTGTTCTCCGCTCAGAATAAACGTTGACTCATAAGAAAAGAGAATATTTTCTGTTTTAACAATATTATTCCGCAGTAGTTCCAAAAATTGTTCGCAAAATTCGATTCTCCTATCTCATCTTCATTGAGTTCCTGGAGAGTTGTTAGTTGAAAGGGATGAAATTTCTGTGCCTTACAACCCTTACTTCTGCAGACTGACTTACTTTTAATTCGCGTGCTACTTATCTAGTGGAAATACCGGGTGGTGCGTCGCCGAGCGGAACATAGGAAAACCCATGTAAATTTTAAGGGGCTCAATTATTGGCTTCTCTGTACATTTTATAGAAAAATGTAAGATAACTTTTTGAAGAGACCAATCTGGCAAACCCTTGTGCAACGTTTCAAAAAAATTTAATAAGCGAATCTTGAATTATTCAATTAAATGTAATTGCAAAATTAGCAAATTTTCGGTTGAATAACTTTGTGTCAAAAAAAGGAGCAACTAAAAATACTACTCCATGGGTCCGAGGATTTTTTTAAGAAAAAACAAATGAACTGCGGAATTTACTCCTAGTTACAGACTCTTAATAATAATGAAAAGCAATGATGACTCTTCCTGATTTGCTCGTGGTAATGTCTAATAAACTGCACAAAAAGTATGAGCTGCTAGGATCAGAAGAACAGAGTGGAGTTTGAGATGAAGGAGAACCGAAAAAAAATTCAAAGAGAACAAAAGGGAATACAGTTCAAATTATTATTATTAGACACTTTCAAAAGTGCCTAATTTTGGACAAATGAATAGGAAGTACAAGAATTAATTTTTTTTTATTGAAAATCGTTGGGTGCTACCAAAACACGTACGTTTGGCGTAAGGCAAGTCCTAGACAGATTGTCGAAACAAAAATTTAACGGAGAATCGAAGAAGGCAGCTATTGGATGAAATGAGACAAATACTATATCTGCAGTTTCTTTGACGGTATTTTAAGAACAGTCTTCCATGAAAACCAATGCACCGGATCAGATGCGAATCTGATTTTTACTACAAAGTAGTCGAAAATTTCTCCAAACAGATTACGTCAATTCCAAGGCGGTCATTTACCTGATATTACTTTCATAATTTTAAATTTCTCTTTTTTTCAGATACTTTCAATGTGATAATTCAAACTGAATCACCCTATAGTAGTGTCACTTGTCTTCCTCGAATACTCAAAAGCGTTCGATTGTATTGATCATAATCTTATGTGTGCTAAATAAAAGTATTTTGGATTTTCCGATAGAGCGGTTTGCTTTTTTAAATCGTATTTATGTGGTAGGCAGCAGGTTGTACACACACAGGTGGGAATATCGGCAATGGGCACTGTAAAATCTGGAGTCCCACATGGGTCCATTTTGGGATCTCTGTTATTTCTATTATATATACTTTGATATGAATAAAACAACTAGATACTCCCAAATAGTCTTATGCCGATGACAAACAAGTGTTATACACCTTTAATCCTAAACATTATAATGATGCAGAAACTGAAATAAGCAGTGACTTATTCAACATTTGTCAGTATAGTAGAAAGCATGGACTGAGGTTAAATACTGATAAAAGAAAGGCCTTGCTCTTTACATCAAGCCCCAACTCAGAGTTTCTCGAGGGATACATTCATCTTGAGATGGAGGATCAGCAGCTTGTCTAGTAGCTAAAAATTTGGAAAATGTATATGACACCAGGCTTAGGTTTGAGGATCATATATCAACACTGAGTAAAAGGACAAATGTAAGTTTAAAAGAGTTATACGCAAACAAACATATTTTGAACTTTAAAGTGCGTAAAAAATTATGTGAAACATGTTTTATCAAAATTGATTTAAGGTTTAACTCTCTTTTACCCATGTCTTACTCAGGTTGAAAAAATGGAGCTTCAAAGGATGCAAAATAAATGCTGTCAATTTATTTATGGACTCAAGAAATTTGACAACATTTCATCCAAGATGAATTGGCTGAATGTCGAGAATTTGTTTAAATATCTTCTTTTAATGTTTATTTATAAAATTCTAGATACAAACTTGCCTTTATATTTAAGATCTAAATTAATATTTAGGGATGAGACCCATCAGCGCTCTTTGAGAGTTAGTTATGCCACAAGATACTACTGCATTATTTCAGAGAAGTTTTTTGTTCATAACTGTGTTATTATATAATAATTTTTATATTTTTTTTATATTTCTAATTCTATCCTAATTTTTTGAAAAAATTTAAGGAATGTGTTGTTGTTTCATCAAAATGTGTAGTTAGTTTTGTTTTCCAGCTGGACTAAGATTACAATTTTACATTGCATATTATAAAATTTATTGTTCAACTTTTAGTGGATTGTAGTGATAATTAAATGTATAGAAGGGCGTATTGTATTTATTTTTTTTCTTACAGACATTTAATAAATGCGTGTATAATTTAAGGGTTAATTTAAAAGTAGCGGTTTAGTGACTATACAAGCCTTTTAAGATTTAATAATGTAATAGTGTTATTATTCTTAATAAAGATATTATTTATTTATTTATTTATTTACTTCTATCACATCTTCAGTCTCTTGATTGCTGCAAAAGATTTTGGGACCGTAAGGACTTACAACTCAAGGACCTAAAGTAAAGCGCTTACTTGAAACCTGAGTTATATATTTTTTAAACTAATTAAATATTTTTCTGTACTTTGTCCATTGATATTACCGACCAATACATAGCTATTCTTAAATCACAAAAAAACCCAAGTCAGTCAAGAGAAGAAAAAAAATTCATATCAGGGGAAGTGTCGGTAGGTTAATAATGGAGGCGCTAAAAATCAAAAGATACCTTCTGCAGTAAATCAGAGCTCGAGGCACTCACACAGGGTGGTAAATAATTGGATCCCGAGGCTACCACCCGAGTGCGGTGATGTCTCTGTTTTTTTTATATGGTCCGAAAAGTATTGCTACAGGTAAACAAACAGCCCGTTAAGATTTTGATTTAAGAAGTTTTTTATATAGTTTATTTAGATGGTGTTTTGCAGTTACTACTCTAGTTATTCGTAAATGCAAGATAAATTAGAAAACAGCGTAGCGTAACGATAAAGCCAGGTCATTAAAAGATTTAAAGAGCATAAAATTTAATCTTGACTTGCACGATACATTGTTAACAAAAAAACAACCCACGACAGATGACTGGTTGGTCAATAAAAAAATTGATATATTAATCGAGACCCCACAGAAAAATTCTTATCTTTCCCCGAGAAAATCACATAATAATGAAGAGGTTCCGAGATTACGTCCCAACTAGAATAATTTATTGGGAGGCAAACGAGCCGATATCTCCGGACAATTAAGGTTTAATTTGTCCGAATTATCTCGGGAACCTTTTTTACGGCCGCCGGGAACCCATAATGTGTCAGAAATCATTACCTCTTTGCTCATAATTTACCGACCGATTTGGAATTTTATTGTTTCGGTCCACTGGACCACCGAAGAATGTCGGGGACCCGTTTAAGTTGTTCTTAAAACGCTTCTGAGAGATTATATTTAGGACTGATGAAAGAGAAGGAACTTTTAAGTATTTAAAAATGATGTTTAAATTGCAAACAATTTTGCGATTTTTATTTTTTTTTTTAGTTGCTGATTGTGAAAAGGTATAGAGTATATATGATGAAGAATCGTTTCTAACACATCGTTTTTTGATCAACAATTACGTGGTTAACGCATCAAAGCATTTTGCTTATTTACTTTTGTAACTGTTTGCCGACACAATAGTAGCGTATTGTTTTAATAATTTTGAATGGATTCTTGTTTCGCTTACCCTTGTTTATTACATTTATATGATTTGTTTTTAATAAAAATGTAAAAGTAAAATATTAATATTGTTGCAATATTGAGCAAATTAACAAATATTAAGTATGACAATATTTAAGCTGCTTATTACCTATTGATCAAATTAAAGAATGTGTATCTCAGTTTTGGTTTTTACTATGTGTAACCGAACGAAGAGCTAAACGGTCCGTATGGATTTTACCTTTTTATGAGTTATCATTTGAACAGATAGCATTTCGCTCATTTCTTTTAATTTAGATTGACGGAGCACTAAATAGTGACGTTTTCAACTTTGTGCCATAGTGCAAAATGTTTTCTTAACAAAAGCGTGTGGTAATATTAACATATTATTATTCATGTATTTTCCTGTTGTAGTACAATATTTTATGTTTTGAATTTTGAATAAAAAACCAGTACGAAAAGTTATTAACACTGAAATTAATAAGTTTTACCTCATTAAAATAGCCTCTGATGCTCACCATCTTTTTATTAACAACCTATACGTGTAAATCGAACGCTGCTGTCATCAGCAAACCTATATATTACACACAAAGTTCCGCCACTAATAAAGGAGCCGGGGTTTTCAACCTCTTCGCTAAATTATTTTTAAGCAGCTTAGCCCAACTTTTAAAGAAAAAATAATATTATATAGGTAAAAACACGGGGTGTTATGGACGAAATTATACGGCACGCACAAAAATGCAAATGATGCAGTGCAGTAATCGGAAATTGGTCGGCCGACGACGGCGAATCGATCGCTGAATTTTTAATATAGTTGCTGAACGGACTGCAGCGATGAATTCTTCGGTCAGGAGTGTAGTAAAAGAGGAATTTTGTGTGATGGAATTTATATTTAGTTCCTGTGTTATACGTAATTTATATTTATATACAGATTAATTATGACCCAACAATAATTATTCAACACCAAAATATTCAAACATATTTCAGCACTAGTCTCACTGCAACATTCTTTCTTTACAGGTGATATCACCCGATCAATTTATGAATTTTTTATATTATTAACCAGCAATAATAGGGCGCGTTTTAAAATTCAGCAAGATTTTTTGATCGATTCCATCAAATGGTTGACAGATTGACTGATGACGTAAAACAGCTGATTTATGATGGAAGATCAACCGATTAAAAAAGAAACGCTTTTTTGTATTGTTGTGTTTTCCTGTATTGATTTGAGTTTTCAGTTGATTTTCAAATTTATTTTTCCTCCTTACATTTCCTCTTTGTTGTTATGTTTTAATAGGACTTCACGTAACGTGCCAGGGTGCGAAAAAATATTACCTAAAAAATATAACGCCCTTGCATTGCCCTTTACTTTGTAAAAAAAATCTTAAATTGAATAAATACAGATAAAAGTTAATTATCTTGTTGGTTTTGGTCAAATCAAAAATTATTTAAAATTAAAAAAATATATTTTAAAAAATTAAAAATTATTTTCTATATATTATTAGTAATTATTATTTAAAAAAAAAAATTAAAAAAAAAAACATTTCCATCACACCATTCTACCAAAACAAAAATACGATGGACCAGTGATTGCCATCAGCCAATCATTGATGGACCCATCATATAATAAAGAAACGTGATGTGATGGAAAGCAGATACTTTCGAAACGCAAATAGCAAATTTTGCTTAAGCGGTGGATCGACTGCTGAATTTGAAAACGCGCCCATACTAAAAATGGTTCGCCGAAAGCGTCAGAATTGTCATTACCTTTTGACATTATGATTTGAGGGTTGACTGCCTGATCGATCAGGTTTTCGCTAGTTTTCTGATGTCCCTTCTCTAATGGTTAAAAGCTTAACATTTTTTATGTTAAGAGCCTTGTTTTGACTTATTCCAAATACTTTTATTTGTGCCCTTTATCACATAGAGGTTTTATAGTTCACATTATAGGTTTTATAGTTCGAAATTATATGACGTTAACCGCAGCACTGTTATATAGATTTTTCAGCTATATCTTCCCGGAATATTTCATAGAACGAATTTTGTGTAAATTTGCCAGGACTAGTAGTTCTTTTAGCGAACAATACATTCTGTATTCTCCAAGCAAGAATACAAAATACAAACCTAATTCAAATTAGGTTCAAATTTAATACATTTTAAATAGTTATCCGATCAATAATTTCTCGCTTCCAGGATCAAGTTGGTGTCTTCTCTATGCACCGTCAATGCTTCCGTGGATACATAATCACAATGGAATCAGCATAAAGAAAGTCTATGATTTTGGCAATATTGTTTTTGAGAACATCGAACTCGTGCTTTTAAGAATCCCTCTTCGCTTCCAATGTGTGCAATTATTATTCTCTTCCCTTTTCCAGAAAGCATTTCGGGAAAGAGCAATTCATCCATAAAAGCTTGGCGGGCACTGGTTATATTTCTCTCACGTTTTTTATATTAAATATCCTTCATTGATTCACGTCTAATCAAGACAAAAATAATATTTTGCTCCTTCCCGTACTGTTTTATACTTCTCTAGTATTTTTGTCGCCAGCACACAACTTCGTTTCTTTCCAGTAAAACTGCTTTTCGGTTGTGCTTTTCCTAGACAAAATTCAAATTTCTTAAAGTAAAAGTTTTCTAAATATCAAAGAAAAACATCTTGGCCAAATTAAACGGAATTTCCCATTTTATGTGATGTGACATATCTTTTACCTATATTTTATTTTTATGTTATTTATTTAGGCATTCAATTATTAAATAAAAAATAAAGCATAATAAAACACCAAAAAACTTTAATTTAAATAAACGCCATTGAAATTTAAATAGTACTATAATAGATTTTCAATTTGTGGTATAATATAGCGCAATAAAAATATATAATTTTTAAAGGATAATAAAAGTTATATTTCACTGTTAGCTTCAGCAATTCCATTTGATCGCATACCAATAATCTTAGGTCTAATTTTATTTTAATTGATCCTTGCTAGTTGTTCTTATTTGGTTTGTCAATTACACTAAATTGTAAAGAAATTGCTTCTTTGCGGCCTGGCATAATTTAAATGATTAAAATTAACAGAAGATTTTAAGATCTTCTTCTCTCAACCTATAAAACAACTTTAAGATATTTTCAAGCAAGTTCTATTGATATTATATAAATAGCTTTAAAGTCAATGAAAAATAAAACCGCCCAGACAAAACCCGACCTACAAAAGACGTTTGTCGCGGTCACACACAGTCTCGATGACTTAATAAAAAAGAAATGTGTCTTCGATAGGTGGGAAATCTATAACTATAGCTTGATATGTCGTATAATCCCATCAGCTCGGAGGAATAACAATCGATATAACAAGATAAAGATCAAGTCGACGCTCCTTCGTCGAATCGTCGTGGTCCGTGGTAAAATGCCTCGACAGTTGTCATTAATATGCTTTTCGGTCTCGAGGTGGTACCACATATGAGTGCCAGTACATTTTTGTTTCACTAGCGGAAATCCTAAATCCTTTTTTATTATGATTTTTTTTCAGTATTACTCTTGATGACAAAAAATCACTAGATTAAATTTTCGAGGCGTACGAGTCCAAAAAACATCAAGGAATTCTACTAAAAATGAGACTATATAATCAAAAAGTTTACTTAGTACCACCCCCATCTGTCCAAAACGAAAAAATTTATCGGGTGCGACAAAATAAAGACACGATACTCGCATTAAGCGGTCAGTGGAGCTGCGGTCCGGTCAGGTTCCGAAAAGGCGCTAGTCCGCGCTTAATTGGCCGATTACTGACGCGGAGGTGACACTTTCGGACACCAGATAAGCATCGGCTACCCATCAGGCTCAGGAATTTGTTGTTTGGTTTTTTTATCCATCTCTTCTTAAATTTGAGATGTCATGTGAGGCGCCATAGGCAAAGAATCTGCTATGTGGAAAACAAATATGTTTTTCGATTTTTTTATAAGAATATAAAATCACAAAGGTTTCTGGATTCAGAGCAAACACTGTATTATTCTATGCAGGCTAAATACTTTCGATGGAATGTTCAGTATGTGATTTTTAAACCTTAGTCGGCCATTAATAACAATTCCAAGGAACTTACAGTTTAATTATCAGCATCATAACACATAGTCCCCGAATATTATGTCCCAAAATATTTGTTTGTTTTTGTTATATTGTATTGTAATATTTGTTATAGTCTTAAAAAGAACTCCTTGGATGCAAATGACTCTCAAATATAGATCTTCAACAATTTGATATCTGGTACAGGACCTGTCCTGGAGATTAAGGTTTTAATATAAATTAGAAAGAAAAATATTGAATTCAACACTGGCTTCGAACAAAAATACTGTAATTCTTTGAATAGGTCATTACAAATAAGACCTAAGCCAGCCCAAAGCAGCATCTTCGCATACATGTATGTAAAGACTACAAAGCAATAAATGCCTGCAAGAAATCTAAACTGATTTGTAGATAAAGTATAATTCTAATAAAAAGAAACCACAATCTTTGACTGATAATGTGTCAAATATTTTGGATAGGGTAGATAAATTAGAAATTGGGGAAAAGTTAGGAGGCTGACCCAAATTGCGACTGTTATGGAGAGAAAGAACGCCCCTTTCAAACAGACGGAAAAACTTCTATCATGCCAGGATCCATATATGGTACATTTTGGGTGGTGAAGTAACAGTGGTAAGCTAATATACAAAAACATCGTTTTCTAATTTAAACAGCAAATAAGAGTCCTAGTTGACAAAATGGATATACATAAACGATTATGGTATTCAAATTGTTATGAATTTTCTAGGTAAAATAAAACATTTACTAAGTTTTAAAAATTTACTGAAAGTTTTCAAAAACGAAAAGGCTATTTGAGCACTCACCCGTTCCTATTTACGTTTATGTAAAAAAAAGTTGTGCGCGTGCTATCGCCAATTTTGCTATCGAAATCAGAGCCCTGAGTTTCGTGGGCCATTCGCCAAACACGCAACGTCGACAGCGAGAGGGTTCAACGGCACCGGCCCCGGCTGCGTGCCGCCACACGATTTACGACAGATCCACTACGAAAAAGGGCCGAATTCGCAACCCAGATCCCTACGAGAAGATAACACAGCCATAAATTCGATGGGGAAACTTTTTGGCGCCTCTCGATTTTGTTGTTTCCCTCTTTTCCTTAAGAGAAATTAGCGGTCCATAAAACTTGTAACGTAGATGCATCCGAACACTTATATTTTCTTTAGAGCGAGCCAAAAAGCTTTTAAAAACTAGTCTGATTGGAATTTATTACGATACCTATTAAATAATTATTACCGTAGGAGGTACTTGTTAGTAGTACTAGTAATCGCGGTTAAGTAATCCGGCGTCCTTTACGCTCCGCGACCCCCCGAAACGACCTGATCTGACCCCCCTCGACGTAGTTTCCCGCTACAGCTCCTTCCTGGTGCATAGCACGCAGACACACACCGTCACCGTCGTAATATTCTTTTCAGGGGCGTAACTATGTTTTAATAGGTTTTTACAAAAAAAAAAACAAATAACTTAAGTGTTTGGGGTCTCCGTAGTGCCCCAAGTTACCAAGATTCTTCTAGGTTGATTTTTTTATTTTTATAGGTAAAATAGAGCGACAAAAGAAATCCATTTAGTTGTATTATTTTGATCATTTAGACCATATAACTATATGGCCAGTACTATCTGTCACACGTTGTAGTTTTAAATTTTTGGCCATTTCTTCAGTTACAGTAAAATTACAGAAAAAGAAAATGTACCTCAAAGAAACCGATCCCGAAAATTTAGTAGCCGTTAATACTAAAGTAGACCCATAAAAGATAATCATCTAACATTACTCTACTTATTATTAACATATACGTTACGCCACTGAACAATAGGTACTACACATTCTGCTATCTATACAGCCTGGGAAATAAGACGTAAGACGTAGTACCTCAACGCCGCTTTTATACACATTATCTATTATCGTCGTGGTTTCGTTCCTTTCTTCTTCTTGTTCGGCTGGCCATCGTTCTTTTCATATCTCTTCTTTCGTGTGGCAGTAACTAATAGCTTTATTTGTTTATTTGTCACCTGATTTGAATATAATATGGCTGGATCATTCTATCTCTGAACCATTAAGGAACCTGAGAAATTGCTTGCAGTAAGAAAGCCCTTAGCAACTTTTAACAGAAACTCAAGTCTGAGTTTTCAAATGAACAAATAAACTTTTCGAGTGGGATATGTAACGCTATCAACTCGCTTGACAACAACTGGATCGTGTGACATGGAGTGGAAATGGCGAGGTGCGTGCATTTAATAGCCTGGCAGGGATCCAGCCGTTCCAGACGCCGGGTCCAGACATAATATTTCGGAAATTTGCGACACGATGGATGCGGACGGGAGGATTGCCCCCTTTGGTCGTTTTTTTCAAGACAAAAACGGCATTATGGCGTAATATTGTTGTTATAAGTGTCTCTTGATTTAAGTATTTAGTGATTTTCAAAAATAATGGCAGTTTTTTTAATAATCAAAATAACATAAGAATAATAAGCTAAAGAATTCCCCTTAAATCCAAGCAAGAATACAAAGTATTAGAGAATTTTGTTAGAGCTGTCTTTTTTGTAGTTTCAGAGCTTTTGAGGTACTACGTTTAGAAAAAAAGGGCCGGAACTATTTGAACCATATTAGTTCAATGATTGACAGATTTTCTGGCTTTAGTTTCATTGTAGTAGTAAGTTGGTATCAGATGCATATTTTGATATCCCATCGCTATTAAACAAGCAATTAATTTATAAAACGCTTTTCTACTAAGCAAATAAAACCTTTGGAAATATAGAGATTATGTTATAGGTTATATAGCTAGTCTACCGTTACTATGGTTTGTAGATGTATATGCGTGATTTTACTTCAACCATCTAAGTATTGTTGACCCTTTTACTTTTAGACTATATTTAAGACAACGCGAGACTTGTCAAAAGTTGATGTACAACGAACATCAAGCTCGGCGGGGGGCTATTTTGGTACTCGGGCGATATTTAGCGAAAGGCAGCCAAGGAGAGTGTCGTCGTCTCTACCAAGTGATGTGTCGTTCTAAACGCCGCCTGATAGCCGGCCTTGCCCCCAAAATAGCCCAGACGCCGGAAGACACGGGGAGATCCGGCATTCCCTGGTGGTCGGTGCCAAAAACCGTCCGCCTCTCGTGATTAGCAAGTTATTTGCATACCTGAGATACATCGCATCGGGACTCATTCTTAGTTAATGACTTATTAATGCCTTAGTTATGAATGTTGGACGTTCACATTAAAAACAGTTTACGAGTTTCTCTTAATTTTGACCATTTTCATATCATCTGTCATATTTCTTGGCGCCCAACGGATTGGGAGTAAATCATGGGTATATATTTACGAAGAAGTCATATTCGAAGATTAGTGTCATATTTTACGTGCTGCATTGATTTAAAAACTAAAAAAAAAAACATTTTGCATGAAATAAGTGGCAATTTTTTCTTAAAACATCCAACCAAGTCTGTACCTCTTCAGGTTTCTAAAATCCTAATAACAAGAGTATACTGGACTCTTCTTCGCCACTCTGCAAACTCAAACCATAGGTTTGGTGATAAAAGTGTTTATATCATGTCAGTTAATATATATTCTAAGGAATGAAGTGATCGTAAAGATTATTCTTCATACAAAAAGGAAACGGAATACAATTTTAATAAAACTACTGATTAAGCTTGACATTACAAGTAAATCATCTGGCTGCCCTCTATGAATATACATAAAAGCATACATGGTACAAAAGTTAAGCAGACAACACACAATTACTTAATAAAATGGAATGCGAGCACATAATTACCACCGCCGAAAAACGAAACGAAAACGAAGCGGCGGGTGAGAGAGAGTAATATTATATTATATGGGGAGCGGTTATTATCTTACTCTCGTAAAATTAAAGCCGGTGTTAAAACGGTTTGTGGAATTTAAATTTTCGCGTGCCGTCCGATTTTGGGCCCCAGATCTAATTAAGAAGGACGGCGGAATTCGGGGTATACGCGATATACAACGTAGCGCCACTTCGAGCGGGTCCCATGGAATTTTTTGATTACGGTGGCGATCAAGTGAGATACTATCTGCCAAATTGCCTTTATATTTACTGACAGACGGCGCGGAATGTGCCGAAAAACCGACCGCTGATTAGGTTTTTAATTAGATTAGGGGCATATTTTATTCAGATGACCGCCTCGGGATAAGAGCGCTAAAATTTGATGGGGTATCTTATCATATCCTCCTGGCCTGATCTAATCAAAACGTAAACTATGGTGTAGCTCGGTTTTGTTAACCATTAACTGAATTACTTTGATAGATGTGAATAAATTACTATTTAATTATGATTTTAGAAACTTTCAATAAAGATTTTTTGGATAGGTTCTTCGAAGAATTGTCAAAATCACAGTATATCACAGCAGTCTTATAATAATTACTTCAGTCTTCCTTTAGCATATATCAGACATAATCCCAAGAGGCTGGAGATCCTGTAATAGAAAGCAAACTGAAGGAAACAGACCAGACGACCTAATAAAGTATAACTGTCCATTTGTCACAAGATAAAGTAACATAAAGGGCCACCATTGATAAAATTTATTTGCTCAAAGTTCTGCAACACCCAATCTGCATGAATCACAAAGAAATTCGGACAAGCACTCAAAAATAAGAAAATAGTGATTTAATAATAAAAATGGATCTATCTTGATTATTATGTATATTAAATTAGATTTATCGTTTAATGATAAATCTATAGTTATTAATCATCAGAACAAAATTTTATGTATTTGTATTAATCAGTCAAACTAAGACCAGAATTTACTCAACCCAAATGCGAGAGTTAAAACTTGATGTATATTTTTATTATCAAGGGCGTCCATAATACAATAATATACTAGAGCAATCCATAATTTATCCCTCTTTCATACAATTATCACGAATACCTCTCCCAGGACACCCAAGTTCTGTATATAAATGGAATAAGTTTTTTCAAAATTGAGAACTTTCTGAAATACTTTCCTTACTGTCTCACTTAAAGGTCATATGGCTTATAAATATTTTGTTACTTAACAACAGCAATCAGACTAACATACCGTCTATCAATAATTTCTATATTTGTTTTCCCTCGAACACGAGGCAGGCAGACCTGAAATCAATTGCACGCAAATCACACATCTGCCTGTTCCCATCGTCTACAACTAATTTTAAGTAATCCCGGGGGTGTGTGTTCTTTTTATTTGAAAGCGCATTATTTGCAACGATTGCACCCCTGGATGCAGCTCACATTCAATTTCTACCTTGAATTAGTAATAAAATGGTCGCTAGGCATTTAAATTCCCTGGATCCTCGGATTTAAAGCCTTTCGTTTTTCTTGTAATGACGGATAATAACTTTGATTAAAGCATAGTTTTCAAACAAACGACGTCATTTCGTATGTTGTTTGAACCAAAGCAATCTTTGAAAAACAAAATTTAAAACATGACGTCATTCCTAATTTGCGGTTAAGTAACTTTAGTTAAATTTACTCAGAGTGACTAAAAATAAAAATTTCTGGTCGATGAAATCCTCGGATTCATAAACAACAGTGTTTTAGAAGCAGGAGGTGCGAACAACCACACTTGACGGCTTACAAAGGTATTACTATTACATGAACATAATCTACTCACGCCATATTTTGGGAGTGTGTATTGTGTCTAGGTGGGTACTGGGAGTTATGTAAATCCCCACGACTTTTTTCGAACTTTTAATGATGTCATGGTTAAAGTTGAAATTCTCTCTTGGTCCTGGCATTTTTTACTTATGTACAGAAATTTTGGCAACTTTTATCCTGTTTTTTCAAAAATAGGATTCTTCTTCTAGTTTATTTGTATAAATGATACTTGCATGTGTGTTATTCAAGCTCTATTAGAACATAAAAGTTCGGCAAAATTATATTTATCATGTTAAATCCATTACGTATTCTTCTCGTTTCCTAATAGCATATTGCCTTGACTATTGCATAGATTGGTCATCCAGTTGACATAATATCCAGTTCTGGCCAACTCAGTTCTTAGGTGCAAATTATTAACTTACAATAACAAATTTAAATCGCTTAAGATAAAAATTGCTTTCTCAGTTAACTAAGGCTCGGCGCAGATTGAAAATCGTAGTAATGCCTAGATTTCGGCACCTGGGGTAAACATTTTTAATATTAATTACGAAATTAATCTGGTTTTTCACTTCACTTGTATTTAGTGTTCGCCTGTTCAATTTTCTTTATAAATATTTAATTTTGATTCAAGAAAAGTTATTTTACAGATTTGTTTCACTTTTTTAAAACACATTCAGTACCTTTTTTGCGCAAAAATGATTTTTTTGACCAATTCAATATAATACATGGTTGTACAAAAAGTCATGAGCCTTTGAAAGCCATAAGAGATACGTAGATAACGCCCTCTACAAGTAAGAGGTAAATTAAGGACAAATCCTTTAAGTTTCCTCTAAAGTCCTCTAAGTTTTGAGACCACACATGTGTTTTAGATCAAGCTTTTTACCTTAAAAATATATTAAAAAATCACCCTATAAAGTATCGGACACTTATAAAATAAGACATTGTATATATAGTGGCAAAAACACTAAGAATGTAAAGCCAAATATTATCAGGGTTAAATGTATGTACATACATATATACAGGGTCACAATTTAAAAAATCGCAATGCCTCATAATTTTATAACAGCAAAAGATATAAAATATATTTAAAATCGTCTTCATAGTAACAAAAAGGAACGACATGACCCATTTTTTAAGGATTTATTACCATAGTCCCCTAGCCTCCAGAGGCAACTCCTTAAACATTTCAAATTAGAAAGGTACTCGAGCGATATCTCGTTTGAAAGGCCTATTAATTTCCTATATTTTGTCGTCTTACCCATTAAAATCGATGCAACCATTTCAGAGCCATGACTATTTAAATGTTAGTTTAAAAATATTTATTTAATATATAATATTAATCATTTATATGATATGTATATCTGATACTAAAACTAATTGTTAAAAGCCAAAACAAAAAATTTCCAATAAGTAGTACACTTAAACTAAAAATCTCTGTTATCTTAACACATAAATACTTAACTGCCACAATATTTAATGAGAGGCACTCGGATAAATAGATTGCGTATTATTACTTCCAGAAGTTCAAGAAAATTTGCAACAAAAAAAAGAAACGGGGTATGTAGCTAATAAACAGAAAAAAATATTTTTATAAACTGAATATTTTTATTGAAAAAAATACTACGCCTCTGCTTTTTCTTAAAATAAAATATATTTTTCAAATCATCAATCACTTTTTAGCAAATGTGTTCTCTTGGTTTTTTAAAACAATGTTACTTCCCTTTTTTTCCGTTTTTATTTTTTGAGCGAAAGCCATGAGTCGGACTTTTTTCTTAAAATGGGTCCAGGTATCACCCTCTTAAATATTAGCACGTCTTTAAGGAACACCCTGTATAAAACACAAAAACACGTATACTAAGACTTTTGGCGGCCTTTCAAACCGTATAACTTGTTTAAGTCTTGACTTGAAATGAAAATGATTGACTACAAAAATTAAAAACAAAATATCCCGACCCTAAAATGTTTTTTTGTTTATTTGAGAAAGTGATTAATCGCTAAAAAAGTACTTGAGTAACTTGAGTCATCCCACAAGGGGTCAGGTCAAATCAGGACTATTGCGGAAAAATTTATTAAAAAATTGTCGTACATTAGCACCATAATGAGAACTTATTGAAAGTGTATTTTTCTTTCAGAATTTTTATTTTCATTAGGAAATAATCACGTACCAATTCTGGTACTAATGCATTCTGTAAAAATTCAAAATATCTACCACCAGTTAAATTATTTTAAAATATTGGATCAATAATTCTCTTAATCTCCAATAATTCCAGTCCACACATTAGTTTCTGTGTATGCTGCTCAACCACCCTCTTTGAATTTGTTTCGGCATGCTATGCTAACAACAATTTTGCTGCCTTTATTCAATTATAGTTGTAAAACTACTAATGCAATAAGATCAGAAAATTTCATTTTCTTTTTGAATCCAGAAACGTTTTCCACGCAATTTAAAAATAAACTCGTTACTTTCAAAATCTTTGCGACACTCAAAAAAAATATAATTCACACCGAAAGGATGATTTTTGACAACTTTGGCACTCTTTAGGTTTGACACCGCTTCTGTCGCAATGATTTGTCCCAATAATATTACGACTTACTCGCGATCTAAAATAAAAAAAATTAAAAACACTTTTTTAGTTTAGCGCACTCTTTAGGTTGCGCTTAAACGAGGATCGCAACATTTTGTACCAATTTATGTAAAAAAGATAGATTGTACATTTTTTAAAACGTAGATTTACTGTACTAAATATATTAAATAAAATTAAACTACCCTAAGTTCCCTAGTAAGCCTCAAAGTATTCAATTAAAAATAAATTTTTCTTTTCTACAAACACACTTGTTAAATATTTATGTTGTTTTGTTTTTATTACGAACAAAGATGAAGGGTTTTTGACTTTAGCAACCAATTCTTTTGCATTTTTATGATTTTCCGTCGACATCGGTTTTCAAAAAATTTAAACTTGTTTTCAACTTTCGTGAATTGCAACGATAAGTGCCGTGCCGGATATTTTACTTTCAATATAATACATAAGTAAATAGCTATTGAAATAATATATAAACAACAAAATTGCTGGTTATTACTTACCTACTATACTAACTAAAGATGATATAAGTAATACTAAATGAAGGACTAAAAAATGCCAGGGTGGCTTCTGATGGTATGAAATCGTCGTTCGTCTCCTTCCTGAAAAAAAAAACAAAGTCAGTGAAAAAATTAAATCTGAATATAATAAGCAGCTGCTTTCGAAAAAAAGAAAAAATATTCATCATTTTCCGTAGCCACTTTAAGCCCTCCGAAAACCTATTTTTACGCGTTTCCCCTTAAAAACCATCGAGAATTATATAAATTCTACCGGAAACATCGAAAAAATAAGAAAAGGGCGCCGTTTTTTTACAAGAAGATTTTTTTCGGCTCTAGAAAAACCCACATCGGGTTCACTGAACTACATTATAATTATAACGAAACACTACTTACCGTGTTACAACTAATTTTAGGGAGCGGTCGCGCGGTATTTGGTACGATAACCTTATTTTTTTACCTAATTTTGGAGCTAATTAAAAACTTTTTGCTCAATCAATATTAACTAAATATTTTTTGGATGCTTGCTAATAGTTTGTTACGTAAAAATGTAATTTTGTTGGAGTATTAGCGTAAGAAATAGAGTTAATGTTATATAGAGCTCTATATCCTGATAAGTTCCATAGGTATAACATGAGAATGCCATATGAGAAACCCTACGATTTTTAAAGTAAATCCCAGTATTTCGGTTTCTGCGGTTTTCTGAAACGAGGGGTTACGGCACACGACTATATTTCTACCTATACTCAATATGGTGTAAATCTGTATTCGTATGTTTATTTGTGAAATAAATTTGTATGGTGATTTTTAAAGCGTTTTACATAACCACGATTTGTTAATATTAACATTTTAAAATATTTTGTAAATCCTAAGGCCAATAAAAATGTTACTTATAATGGTAATATTTGAGCATTTCAGCAAGAATTTACAAAAACCCTGATGTCCTTAAATCAGAAGACCTACAGTCATGGACAACATAACCAAGTTGAAAAATCAGTGATGAGGTTTTATTATAATTACTCTTTGTGGATAGGCTGTTTATGAAATATGATCGTTTTAAATTAGCTTCACGCCAGCAGAACCTTGCCATTGTTTTTGGTTAATAATTTTTCATATAGAGTTACATAAAACTAAAAGAGTTGAATCCTACAGTTCCTAATTTGGAACCTAAAAATTATTAATAAATTGCACAAATTTGGTAGAAGATTTAATACAATACAATACAAGTAGATTCAATATAATAAAGGGTGTTTTACAAGGTTTAATTTTCGAACCGATTTCGAGAGATTTAGAATACTAAATGCGATGATATTTAAATGTCGCTTACTCAACTATGATTTTTTCTCGAATGAAATTGAAAAAAGTGGCAAAATTGAGACATTTTCTCAGTGGGGCTACAAAACATTAGTTCTTAGTCTGTAACTGAATATTGGCTTAATGTATGTTAACTAGAACCTAGATTAGGTATATAAATATAACATCTTTGTATTTTTGATTGCCTTATATTTTTACGTAACATTTTCAAATATTTGGAAATAGTAGAAAAATAAATTTCCTATAAAAATAATATAAATAACATTTGGCATTGCAAAAAAACATATTTTGACAGATAAGATAAATGAGACTACTAAGTCGTACTTCGATTAAAATAGTTTGCAACAATTACTTTAAATTAAGGCATGAGTTACGATTGGATTTTTCCAAAAAAAACTATTCTATTTAAAAGTAATTCTTGATAAAAAATTTAAAGATAAAAGTTAAAAAAATTAAGTTATAAAATATATGCAATTTCAAAATATTTGCAGCGTATGATTATTTCCGAAATCAAAAATATGTATTAATTTCATGCTGCTGGGAACAGTTTTCCATTCTGCTTACTAAAAGAAAAAGGTAGTAATAAAAAAAAACCTCAGTACCGGATATAAAAGGTCGTACGGGCAATTATGTCAATGAATTAATTTACATCTCGTGGTACGGCGTATTACTCAACGTAAATACAATTATTATAAAATCTTTACTGCTTTTACACTCTGGAGGTTAACTTTAATGATAAAAATAATTACTGTTAGAGTGTGGTCATGCAAAGATATAAACTGCCTAGGGATATTAAATAACCTTAAAACTCTTCTAATGATACTGGAAGACAATTAGTCGATAGCTTGATATCAACATCAGAGATCACTAAAATATTCGATTCATTCAGAACCGTTTCATTCAGAGAAACAATCGCAGCACTTTCTCTATTTAACATTCATATATGGCTGCTATTGTTTCTGGTTTAATTGTTGCTAATTTTTTTTGCACATCCTAACTATTGCATAACTTGCAAAATACTTCTTATTTTATATACGTGTTCTAGTTGTATAAGATTAAACGGGCGAGTATGGCCTTTCGTTTCTTTCCGAACCACTTGCATGGTTAACGTAATTCTCAGGTTAAAATTAAACTTGATTTAATTAATTCAAAGTGCACGGATAAATGCCTTTTCGATTAAACAAACAGTATAGAGAGCACTTGCGGTTCCTTAACGAGAGGTAAAGTAACTTTTTCTTGGATTTATTTTATTTATTATTTTTATTTGCTAGATGGAACAATGATATAATATATGTAAAAATAAATCAAATAATTTTAAAAAATTCACCTAGAGAATAAAAATCATGTCTACTTAAAAATTTCTTAGTTTTATTTTAGTTTGATTCCATAGAATTATAGTCATTGGAAAAATTGAAATATTATTTAAATTTGCTTAATGCATTTAGCTGACATATATGTTATTGAATATTGTCCTGCATGTGAATACTGTGTTATAAGTGATAATCATAAGTTAAAATGTAAAATAGCATCCTCTGTTATTAATAAATTCAATTACCTGTTAAATGTAAAACCATGACAACGTAAGAAATTTATATTTTTTAAAGATACTCCTAAAAAGGCCTTAAAAGTTAAATTCTCATCTCATCTCATCTAATCTCTATATATTAATATTTTTTTGCATAATAAATGCCTTGTGAAAAAAAAGAACCCCAAGACATCAAATCATATGAACCTCACTGTTTGCTTAACCACAATATTCTGTTGAGGTCTGATCAAACAAAGCAATACACTATCTCTATATGTTTTTCCAGGTGAGTTTGGAGTTGATATACATTTCAAGAAGATGTTATTAGCCTGCACTGCCAACTGATCAATCTTATACTTACTAATCAGGATACTAATTATCTCTCTGCAAAGAGAGCCAATAGACTTGGGTACCCCAGACGACAACATCATTGATAAAAATAATAAAAAAGGAAATATTAAATAGATATAATAATAAACAAATAAAACAGCAAACCGGTGCACCTAGAGAGAAGAAAAAAGAAATAGCCAAGTTAGGAATATTTTAAGAAGGAATATATTTACGATTTATTTCTTGTTTTGGACTAGTCAGGTATTTTTGAACTCCAGCATTGGAGCAATTGATATCAGTTTTCATTATACAGGGTGTTACAAAATTCGCTGCAAATATTTTAAGACCGTATTGTTAGAGTGAAAATAGGACTTTTGTTTCCTATAAATCTGTATCCTAAAATGCCCTCTCTCAGAGCTATAGCCCGTGCAAATTGCTTGAAAAAAAATGGATTATTTGGAACTGTCACTCATCACTCTCCTTAAAATTGAGCAAATATTCGTTTTATTGGGTGCTCTTTTCATCTTCTGCCCCAAAAATGGTGCAAGTCTAATTTTAGGGGATCATTCAGGAGAGCTTACCCTTTTCATGGCCCTATCTTATGTTTACAATAAGAAATTTAAAAATGCCATTTAGTTATCTTGCATTTTTGATACAATTAATGTTTTTCGAGAAAAACGCTGGTTAACGAAAGGGGAGTATTATTAAACCCTATTAATGAACCTTTTCCAAAAATTGAATATATACCATTTTTGGGACGGAAAATGTCAAGAACCCAAAACAATGGGAAGTTTTCAGAAGATTTGACCCATAACTGTAGTCACGGTTCCAAATAATATTTTTTTTTCAAGAAATTAGCGAGGGGTGTTGCTCTAAGGGGGTGCATTTTACGACATATGTTTATAGAAAAAATTCTTATTTTGACTCCAAAATATGCTCTTCAAATATTTGCACCAAATTTTGTAACACCCTGTATATTTAAAACAGCATTTATAAAAAAACGCATTCTCTTGGCCAGAGGAAAAATTATTTCGCATCAAAAAATATATTAACTACCAAAAAATATGGATTTCTTCGGAAACCGGAAGGGATCTTGAAGGTTCAGTTTTCCATCAGTCTGATAAAGTTTGGTACTACTACTACAGCATTTAAAACAGTACGTACTATTTCATATTTTTCGCCATATGTTCCACATTAGTTTAAAAAACCTTTAAGCTCTGTCTAATTTTTCTTATGGAAAAAAGTAAAAATATTAATAGCACTTTTTTATATACTCATATTTTTCTTCTTTCATACATAATTGCAAATAATAACCAATATACTCGATATATGAACAATTTCCCAGATTTAGAGAAAATGTATGCTTTTCATGGTAAGAAAAAAGAAATCTATACAACATTATGACAGACTGGCGCACATAAAAAACTAAATGGCATAAAATTATCTCGTCGTCGTATAGCGCGGTGTTGGCAATTAAAATATTTGCAGACATTTCCCACGTTTAATTGCTAATTGTTTTCGTTAAAATTAGCGACTTTTTTTTCTTCCTATATAGCGCTTTATATGTAGAATATAAAGATAAATCTCAATCACACACAACATTCTCTCACGTATTATTATATTAGGATATATTTTTTAATCGTCCGCACGCCTCTGACAAGCAGCAATGTGCTATATTAGGTTAGGCATTATCAGAAGATCAGTTTATTTTTTCTTAAATTCTGTTAATTACACATTCACACCAACTCAAACGGTTGGGTTCATTTAGATAAGATAGCGGCTTAAAGCTTTTTTTCAAATTACTCCGTTCGAAAGAGCTTGTCCAACATTGTCTTTATCTCAGACTGTTTTTTTAGGTCACATAAAAAGGCAGGAGTTATTTTCGCCCCCAGACATAATACATTGTTTTATGTTAATATAATATTCTAAAAAAACTTCACAACGTATTGTCTTTTGCTGTGTGTCAGGGAGGATCGCTGGCATATTCGTTCAACGTCAGTTTAAATCTGTCTTTGTGCACATCTCACTTTTATTTTCAATGGTATTTGCATGCAGGTCGTACTTTTTTTTGCTTTTGCTCATATTGAAGAAAATTCATGCAGAAGGTTATATTTCTTTAACTTTTATTGACTTTGATAAATATTACAAATAACTTTTGGTTAACACACCTTCGAAAATACTTTGACAGCTTTTCTAGAAGAATCACTTTCAAGTTTTGTTCAGAATTAACATCGCACAAATATACTTTGTATATTGCAAAAAAAAATGCAAAATGTTATTTTTTTAAGTAAAAGTAAGAAAATGATTCAAAAACATCCAGAAGCAGGAAAGTCTGACATGACTGAAAAATCGGTCCTTTTCCAGTCTGACGAAGATTTTTAATGGATTGCAATGAAGGATCAATTTAGTCTACACACTTATTCACGTACACAAGTCCCTCAGAAGTCGGTTTTGCATTTCTAATAAGTTTTCTGCAAGTTCTAATAAAAGTTTAAAATTCTATTCTAGTATTGCTTTTCCCACATCAAGCATTTCTTCACTTAAATCTTTACTAAAAAAATTGTATCCGGATCACTTTTGGATAACTTTTAAAGTACTTGGTATAATTTAATAAAAATTTTACGTGATCACACAGGACCTCTTAAAACGGAGTTCTTAAAACAAATTTACCTTATTTATTTTACCAAGGGCGGACTAGAATGTACATTATAATGATTTAATTTTTAGCACCCTGAATGATAAAGACCCTGAAATAATAAATATGGATAACTTAAACCTTAAACTAAAGAAAAGGCACTCTTGTTTATTATCGATAAAATGAACCGTTTTGGAGAAAAAAATAATCACTGTTTTATTTTTATTAAAAAGAACCATGATATGTACTTTTTTCAGCGATGCGCCCGTTATTCAAGCAACATAGAAGTTCCATTTTAAGTTGTTTAATATAAAAAAAGTACATGTTTTTAAAAATGCAGTGTGGTTCGTAGAAAGGCACCTTCACGAAATTGTTTAAAAAAATGTAGTGAATAAAGAAGCTAATAATTCAAAACAATTAATTAAAAACTTCATTCAAAGTTCCTCCCGAGTATCGACAGGAGTTGAATACATCAAGGTTTTGAGGTGACCCGATAGGTAAAAATCCAACGACGTTAGATCGGGAAACCAAGGAGGCCAGGCAATGTATCCTCCTCTACCTATCCAACGGTGTGAAAAAACGTTATTCAGGTGGTTCCTTACAGCAACGCTGGAATGAGGTGGAGCTCCACCATGCATAAAATACATGTTTCGGCGGATCGCAAGTGCTCTATTAAATGCAGAAGATTGAAGATGTCCTGAAAATGTTCGGAAGGGACTTCAAATAAAGTCCTTCATTCAATCGTGGCGGTAATACAAATGGCCCAATCAAAAAATTGCCAATGATACCTGCCTAGATATTAATTGAGCGGAACTGATGATGAGAAACAACAAAGGAAGCGGATTTTCATCAGCTCATACATGCGAGTTATGGAAATTCACAATACCATTTTTGGTAAACCCTTTTTCATCGGTAAAAAGAATAGCATTATTCTTAGCATCCAAAATATTTTCTTTCAATTGTACGTTGGTATGTACTGTTCTTCTCTGACCAGCATCAGTACATTTATTCCCAAAACTTCCTAAAATTACTATACTAAAGGAAGCCAATAATATCGCCTAAATAAGTGGAATCGCCTACCAGTTTCTATTAGAAGTTAATCAATTTGCTGAAATGTCTTTTGATTTAGAATAGTGCGATTACGAAATCTTTTTTCATACAACATCTTCCAATGCATTGCAAGATGCAAGACCATACATTACATGCATATCTGCATACTCAATAAACGTGAGTTCCATATTTCGACTTAATTCAAATTAAATTCACAAAGTGAAAAATGGCAAGTTTTGAAAAATAGGTATTTGTTTAATGTGTACTATAGAAACGTTTGCAAGAATAGTGCGTTGAAAAAAAAATGCCGATAACAAGATGCAAAAACATTTTCGTTTACATTTTTTTCAGGTTGTTTTTTTTAAGAATCACACTGTCTTTTTAAAAACATGTATGTACATTTTCAGATTAAACAACTTAAAATGGAACTTATCTGTTGTTCAAATAACTGTCGTATCGCTGAAAAAAAATATCATGTTTCATTTTAATTTAAATAAAACATATTTTCAAATTATGTTTATTTTAATTTTTTTTCTCCAAAACGGTTCATTTTATTAATAATGAACAGGAGTGTCTCTTCTTTAGATTAAGGTTCAAGCTATCCATAGTTATTATTTCAGAGTCTTTATCATACAGGGTATTAAAAATTTAATCATTATAATGTACAACCTGGTCCGCCCCTGGTCAAATAAACAAGGGAAATGTGTTTTAAGGACTCCGTTTTAAGAAATCCTTAAGTAGTGCTGATCATGTAAAATTTTTATTAAATTATACCAAGTACGTCAAAAGTTATTCAAGAAAAAACGATTTCCAGAGGCGTCTTTAAAAGGACGGAAGGTCTATTTTGCACTATGTAGTTGAACAAAAAATAAATTCTGGACTAAAATAAACCTGACATTAAAAGAAGTTGAAATAGTTATTTTAGTATATAAAATAAATTACTGCTTGCACATTGATTCTATAAAGAAAAAAATTTTAAAAATGGTCGCTTGAGATTAAATAAGCCTGACCGAAGAAGGGTAAGTAATATATATATTTTTATTTCTAACTATTAATATTGGTAGTCTTTTATTAATTATACTCAGAAGATTATATAAAACATACAATAAAGATATTAAAAGTGTAGTGACTCCTACCGAATATAGGGGGCGTAGGCGTAAGGTGGGTTATGACAGTACCGCTTCAATGTCACAACGCTACTTTTCGATTCCAATAACTGTTACGGCATAGCGAATCTGTATAAATAAACTCCACACTTGTCGGTGATTGAAATATTGAGAATTTTAAATAAGTGGCCGGCGCGATGACCCGAATAAAGTTTGATTGACTTTTGAAAAAGTGCATTAATTCACTTGCCATATATTAAAATATTTAAAGCGTTTCCATGTTATAATCTCGAGATTTTCCGCAGATTGAACGAATAAACCGCCAAGTTTTCTTGGTCGACTTACTCCCACCCGATGAGAGAGATAAAATGCAAATCCGCTATGGAAGCAATTATAAAATACATGTGTTCCGTGGTTATTCTCTTTCTTTTACATGAGCTGGGAATCGAAAAAACGGTTATTATGTAACCGTAATGTAATTAATGTGTTCTTTTAAAAATATAGCGACTATTAATACGTAACGAAAGGAAGAGGTATGCCACTATCTCAGAGTCAAAAAAATCAAGAGTTTCATTGAGCATTTGTCGCATGGTCGTTTTTAGACAAATCTCATTCATCGAGTCGAGACCGGGTTATTTTGGTCCCTCCGACAGAAATAAAGATTGCTTTACTCGTCCAGACACCTATTTAAATTACTTTCATTGCGACAAGAAACGACACTTTGGAACAAAGAGCTGCGAACAAGTAATTGGATTAGGTATGAAGAAAATTCCGATTACAGTTTAAAACTTGTAGATTTTCATATTAATATATATATATGTTGTTCGCAAAACTCGAAAATGGTAAAAGCACATTTTTAGGTTGGACTATTTGAAGTGACCAAAGCCATATATTTTTAAGAAAGTAAAAATTTGGTAATATTTAAAATCTTGGAAAAGTGAGGTAAAATCATGTGATATCTGAATTTCACAAAGTAATTCTGAGTATTCAAAAACTGTTAATAATTGTAATTTCATTAAACTTATGCAGCGTATCTAATTACGTTGGCAAGATATGGAAAACTTTTTTATTATTAGTTTTAGAGAAAAAAGTTTACAAATAGTAGATAGAAGATTTTCTTGACAACGTTTCCCTGCTTCAATAACAACAAATATGGTCCCATAGTAGGTTAGATGTAAGGCAAGACCTGCTTAAAAATTATTTTAATGGAAGAGTTATACATCGGTTTTCGGAAAGTTTTTGTTACCTCGCTCTCTAGATTTAACGACACTTGATTTTTTCCTTATGGTGTATATCTCCGAAGGCCATTTACAGTTATTGGTCATTTGGAAAGAATCATTACAGAATCGGTTCAGAGTAATGGTCTGGTTATGACTAGAAGAGTTTTGTGATGTGTTTAAAACAAAACAAATGCAACATTAATGATTTTGTAGAACAGCTCACTAACTATTTTTATCCATTAAATTTACTTTTAAACAAGAAACTAATAACTAACTCCCATTTCTTAGATATTTTTATCATCAAAAATCATAATCAGTTATATTAATAGAAAAGAAACAAATGTTTTAGCTCTATTCTTATTAACTAGTGACTCTTATTATTGTTTTCATCATAAAATGGCTATCATGAATTTCTTGGTACATCATTTGGTCTTATTTCCTCTAAGTAATAACAGGTTTAATAAAGAAAAAGCTACATTAAAACAATTGCTAGGGTCAATGGTTATGACGATAGGATTATTGATAAGCTGATCAGAAGACATAGGTTTAAAGTCAATCTTAAAAACTCTACCACATGTCAAAAATATGAAAATAAGTAAACTTTCGTTGCAATATAATATGATTCAGGTTTTCAAAGACTAAAGTCTAAGGATGGTCTATCAAAATTCGGCAAAGTTACAAAATCTTTTGGAATACCCAAAAGATAAAATAAAGACTAATGAAAAGTCAAATGCAATGATTGTGATAAAAAGTAATGTCAAATTTAAAGAACATGTATGTCATGTGAAATATGGAAGAATTGAAAAGTCAAGTTTGGCTGAACATGTTCAAACTTAGGTGTAGACAACTTAAAATTACTTAAACCAGTTAATAACAATAGAAAGTTAGATGCATACAAAAGTTTAGCAATATTCAAAAACCAAAAAATCATTCTTAGCAGGGATAGAGGTCCAATCCCTTATAGTGAATTGTATAGTTTAGTTTGTGTTTAAGATTTGTTCGGCCATGCTTCGTGACATTTTTCGCACTGTAAGTTACATCTATAGTATACAGGGTGTTAGTAAATAAGTGCGACAAACTTCAGGGGGTGATTCGGCATGGAAAACTAATGACAGTTTGCAATGTCCGTAAATGCTTCATTTTACGAGATACGGGTGGGATGTTAAAGTTTTTCTTAAAAATTGACAATTTATTTATTGCTCTGAAACCGGTGGAGATATGCAAATGAAATTTCTTTATTATCGCGCATTTTTTGGCATGCAATTAAGAATTTTATGTTCACCATTGACGCGCATACGATCATACGCGGAAATGATCTTAATTTTTTGAAAGAAAAAAAATGGTACGCCACTAAGAGATTTCAAATTGTGACAAAAAACCTTTCTTATCTTTTTTTCGTATGAGGCACCGTTTTTATGCAAAAAAAATTTTGACGCGTATTTTTTATTTCTTGAATACATTATCTAGTAGGCTACTGTCACCATTTATCTAATATTAAATACAAAATGTCAACATTCATCTGTGAAATATGAAATGTCAAATTAGCATTCTTTCACCATTAAGCTTTTAGTTATTATTAAGTAATTAATTTTTCTTTTATCGAAATAAATTTAACATTTTACAAACGCAACTGATATGCATTTTATTTATGACCGAAGTAATGGAAATGGTCGGCAAGCTCGAAGATTGTATGCTGAGATGTATCCAGGATGTAGAGTATCCCATCACACAATATTTGATCGTCTTCACCAACGTTTGCGTGAAAATGGTACGTTTAAGAAACAAACGTATTGAATGTAAGCAACTTTACTGTATTGAACATTTTTAGAGAAAATCATTTGTATCCATTTCATATTCAACGTGTGCAAGCTCTACTACCTAGAGACTTTTTTCCGCGTCAATTTTTTTTTGCCAAGGGATTATTCATGAAATCGCTCAAATTCGTAATTTTTAAATGGTATTTTGTTTACTGACGAGCCTACTTTTGGAAGACATTGCTTACGAAATTTCCATAACAATCACTTATGGGCTGAGGAAAATCCACATGGAATCTTTGAGGCTCATTTTCAGCATCAGTTTCCAGTAAATGCATGACTTGGATTGACGATCATTTAATCGGCCCATATTTCCTCCTTACAACGCCTAACAGGAGAATCTTAATTTCATTTCCTACAGGAAGAGTTACCTGTTATTTCTGAAGAAATTACTCTACAGCTGAGGCAACACTTATGGTTCATGCATGATGGAGCACCAGCCTATTTTAATGTAAATGTATATAATCACTTAAATGCAGTATTTCCAAATCGTTGAATAGGTAAGGGAGGTACAGAACATTGGCCTTCTCGATCGCCAGACTTTAGACAAATCCTCTAGACTTTTGCATTTGGGTTTTTTTAAGCCATTAGTTTATTCCACTCCTGTCGAAAATGTTGATGACCTGAGGAATCGAATTATAACCGGCTGTGAGATAATAAGAAATACATTAGGAATATTTGCGCGAATACTAAAAATCAATGAGTTTAATCTTGTGTAACGTCTGAGGCAAGTCATTTTGAACACTTGTAGCTTTGCACCTATTTAAAATGTAAGTATTGTTATTTTCTATTATTATTCTGGTTTAATGTTGTGTTAGATAGTTCTTGATAATGTATTAAAGAAATAAAAAATGTGCGTCAAGATGTTTTTTTTTGCATAAAAACGGGGCTACATATTTTTTAACAAAAAATTGTACGAGAAATTCAAAAATTATTTTTAATTAAAAATATATCAGTAGCGTACCATTTTTTCTTCAAAAAAATTGAGATCATTACCCGTATACGCGTCAATGGTGAACATAAAATTCTTAATTGCATGTCAAAAAATGCGCGATAACTACCTCTTAAAACCCTCTAAATTTCATTTGCATATCTTGACCGATTTCAGAGCAATAAATAAACCGTCAAATTTTAAGAAAAACTTTAAAACGAAAACTCGCAAGACGAAGCATTTGCGGACATACATTTATATAGCAAACTGTCATTATTTTTCCATGCAGAATCACCCCCTAAAGTTTGTGGCACTTATTTACTAACACCCTGTATAAGGCCACTTGTAAGTAGTTTAATTTTGGTTTTAATCTTAGGGAAACACGTGTCGAGAGTAAAATAAAGAGTTTCCGTTAGTGCTAAAACTGTGTCGTGATTTGTGTGTCACACTAAAAGTCCCAAACATAGGACTAACTAATAATTATTATGGTATTATTCATTTAAATGCATCTCTAAAGTGTTACAAGATAGACATTAAGTAGTTAAAAGATTATAAATTTATAAGTGTTCAATAAAAATTAAGAGATTATTTCTTAGTATTAATTATTTCATTAGTTTTTTAATTCAAAGGCTATCATGTTTGTAATAAATAAAAATATAGATGCTTGGTATTCCTAGGTGATGGTATAAATTTACCATAATTAAAAATGATTTGCTCCAAAAAATCATAAATTTGTTTAAGTCAAGTTATGTTTTACAAAAAACGTAAATTTAGTATATCAAACAAGAGCTAGGAGTACATAGGAATAGCCATGATTAGATTTTGGAAAAGAACCTTAAATATGTATGGAAAGCAATTTAATCAAAGATTGTCAACATTTTTAGGGGCTTCAATGAAATAAAATCTAGGTAGTGTGAAACTTATTTCTTAAGATCTGTTAACTTCTGAAAATCTTTAAAAAGCACTTTTTGAAACCAAAATGAGTTGCTAAGTGATCATTAGAAACATTTTTCAAAATTGTTTTCTATTAAACTTAAGGCGATTTTCAATTCTTTAAAGTTTATATTTAATTATGTTTAAGTTGAAAATGCCTGTACAAAAGTCCTTAATCATTTAGACACTATTTTTTTTTTATCTTATATAATGGTGAAAATAAAATATGGCTACTATTAACTAGTAACTGGACAGAAATAAAGTGGGAAAAAACCTTTGATGTTGATGAAAAGAGATAGATATGCTGAACGAAAATAATAATACAGAAATTACTTGGTAAAATACTGACCATTATTAAAATATTTAAACTGTTAGAGTTTGATAAGAAATATTTTTTTATTGTTCAATAAATTCAAAATTTAAAAAGGACTACGTTCAAGATACGGCTGGATTTTTAAAACCATTTTGATAGTAAATCCTAAAATTTGCCTAAGAAACGAGATGAGTGACAAAGCTTAAATACTAAAAGTCAAATAAAACTGCAACCTACTGAACACAGTTTGCTAAAGATAGGTTAGATAGTATAAATCCTTAAGATAATAAATAATCCTAACTTTATATTTAGAATGGATGTATAAAATATAATGTACTGAATAATGCAAAAAACTGTTAAGTAAATTAAAAATTCGATTCATTAAAGATTGCACATAATATGCGTTATTTATATTTTTTTGCAAACCCATTTTTATGATAGGTATAATAATGCTTATTTTTTATACTTAATATTATTTATATTTTTGCTTTATTATTATTTGTTAAAAATCTTATATTTTATTGAAAGTAAGAAGTATCCAAACCAAACAAATGGTACAATAACAAGAAAAGTACGCCAAAATAAATAATTATTTCACTAGTGAAATTATTAACAAACAACTCCTTCATCAACAAAGATTTTGATATTAAATAGTTATTTTGTGAAGTAAACATGTACGCAAAACGGAATCAATTTAACGATTAACTTTTGGTAAATATGACTATGAGACTTTTCTTTCTTTTTCTTTAAGGGCGGATTTTGAGCTTTTAAAATACTTGCTTCTAAAAAGTATTGCCTATTAGTTCGTCTTGACGTTAGTAATATCTAAAAAAAACTTCCCAACGCCGTACGATGATTAGACTTTGAGATCAGTACAGTTAGTTATACTTTCTCACCAAAGATTTTGACGTTCATTATATCCATTAATTAAACAACCAACGTAATTAGTTTAAATTTTCGATTAGGGTAAACGCTCGTGCGATCCGGTTAATAAGTTAACGGCTAGGGCGCTTATTTGGTCGCACTGCTTTTTGCAATTTCTCTGTTTGTGTCTACATATTCACCGGTTCCGCAGAACCTTATTTATACACGATTCCCATAATTAGAGGCCCCCCCTTTGTGACAGCTGAAATGTCATTTCGGTCAATTAGTTCGGTTGGTTTACGCGCTTTGTGCGGCAGTGCGTTACTTATTTGGTTATGGAGATACTAAACTTATTTTCAATTAAAGAATACTAACATCTGACATAATCCGTTAAAACCTTATATGTTTTTACATTTTTGGATAACGATTGGGTTTTTGAATTTTTATGCCTGCGTCACTCGGATTATGTTTTGATATTGCTCAACATTTATATCAGAAAAACAAACCAAGTATCAGTACCAGACCAAAAATATAATACATAACCCAAGATTGAATCCAAGAAAAATCTAACACCTTTCTTACTTGGTCTACGTCATAGTACGATATATGTCCGCGATAATTCTACTTTGAGCAAAACAATAGGCAATGAGTAACAGTAAAATTTAACACTCATATGTTTACATCCTCAAGAACTATGATGTGCTGATTGTTATCGATAGTTCACATATATTATATTTATTCAAACGAAATTAAATTACCAGAAAACAAAAAAATATAAGCCGCTAGGATGGATTAAAACTATATTCAAAAATGAAACAATAACTTTTAAAAGAACATACAGATTTTTTTTTGTAAAATTGAAACAAGTTTTCTTTGTATTATATGTTTGGTCTTATAATTTATTTATATGACATTGATAATTGCTATTACAAAAAATGTAAGTATTTCTAGGTATTAGCGTCAATTAAAAAAATAATAATAAAATTAAATGGCATCCAAAAGGAAATAAAAAGTACCTCATGTCAGGATGAAATAAAATTGATAAAGAAAAATAAACAAAAAATTATCAAGCAAATAGGAAGAAAAAAATGAGATTTTTTTCAGGAATATCGAAACAAAATAAGTAAAAGAAAATTAACTAGATGTTATAAGGGTTTCAATGTGGTTCTGGTTACTCATTACAACCAATTGTGATTAGGTTTGAAAAATACTAATAATCATAAATCAAGTGTGAACTCATTCGTCACATTTAACTTGATCTGCGTGTCACCAGCCATCGATATTTCTTAATGTAAATGGTTTTCCAATTTTGATGGGAAAATATGTTTGTTTTACGACATTGTTAATTTTTACCTTGCTGATAGTGAGTTTAAAATAAATTTAGTAATTGTTTAATGTTTGCTAATATTTACTTTAGAGGTGATTTTTCTCACGAGCGATGACTACTTTTTGACGTAGATCATTTCGCACAAAAACCAAGCCCTTATGTATTATACTTGTATATTGTAAACTAAAATGAATAGTGTAGTGCCTGAACTTTTCTAGATAATCTGATATTTCGTTTCGTTTATTTAGTTGCAACTAACAGCGGAGAATTATTTGTTTGGAAGTCTAGTCTTCGTTGGTTGGAATTATACGGAAATAAATAAAAAAATAAAAAAATATTTAGCATGTCAGTTTTACAAAATTAAAAAAAAATAAAAACCTAAGTTTATCATTTAAAACATTCAAAATCTTAGAACTCCTAAACTTAAAACAACAGTTTTTAGACGTTCTTTTGTAGCTCAAATAAGCTAGGTATACATTTCCTGGCTCACTAAGAATGAAAACATCATTTAAGCAATACGCACAAAAGTATATGTAGGACCTTAATGATGGAAGGGCAAATAAACTCTCCAAAAATAGTTGGTGGGTTGTAAGCTAATTTTTGATTCTATAGCTGCACCACCATATAACAAATATAATAAATTTTAAGAACAATGGATAATTATGGTGGTTCGGGTTTTTTATAGGAAGGTCAAAAAGTTATTAAAAGCAATTTAGGTTATTACATGAAAAGTGCATTTTTTAATGTTTAACCCATATATTGCTTAAAACATGTTCGGATGTCGATTAGGGAGTCAGCTGGCGCTGCTATGTACCACTCTTTTTTATTTATTCCAGGCCTTTTAAAGTAAATTTTTACAGCTTTCACGCTTATTTACTTCGGGTCTAAAAATCTATACGTCGTATAAATTCCAGTTAAAACGTTTTGGGGAAGATATTTTACAATAGAAGAACAAAACCTATTTACGTTCCAAAAACAATAAACGCGCATTTTTTACTAAAAAAATGTCAACAGGCCTGTTTTATATAATTTTAATATCAATAATTTTATCTTAATGGACGATAATGCTGTCCAGATCTTATTTTACCAACGTATCTGTCCAATAATATTCCAATAAGTTTCCTTGTGCAAAAGTAATTAAATTAATGTTCATGTCCCAATAAAAAATAAATAGGGGATGCAAGAATTTTCCGGGTGAATGTATATAAAGAAATTACACAATCAGTTAAAATAATACATTCAGGCATATTTAGGACATATATATTCATATAAAAAACTCTATATTAATTCCTCATTTGGACGAAGGACAAATTTTATAACAAAAAGAACATTAACGCACTTCCATAGTCCCAATACGAACAGGAAAAAAACTAAAAATGTGTCATAAAATCAACATAAGCGACTTGATTCACTGACCCCGTGGTACTTCCTGGCCTTGGCGAGTCCCAATTATATAATGTTCCACCATACGAATCCATCTGGCCACCAATAGTGGCCACATTAAATACATATTAATTAAATCCTTCATTTATAAAATTAATGAATGGATGGGTGACTTAATTTAATTTTATCAATGGTAAAGATGTCGTTTTTATGCAAAACGTGGCGTTCTCATTCATCGTGCAAGTGGCAGCACGGGTCCTTTGAGTCTTATCACGCCCACAAAGAATTATTTCTTAAATTAATGTATCCTCTGGTTGAAGGCGAAAGGAAATACTAAATTTAGGATATTTACTTGCCTTAACGGGTTTTTGTATGTAATAGTATATTAAATAGCATGTGGCGGTGATTTCTGATCACTGATAAGTTTGCAGCCCGATTAAAGCTAAAAAATACAACCGGCAAAATTCATCATTTCCCAACCAACCAACTGAAAAGGTCACAAAAATAGAATTTTTGTTACGCATGTTATGAAAATTAATAAAGCGACAATAATAATATTTCGATCGAGAATAAATAGACAAATTGGTGTCCAGAGTATAATATTTATATCTTTCGAGCCGTTGAAATGCCGACTTTGACATATTTATCGTGTTTGTGTTATATACGCCCGTGTGTTTAAACTGAGAGAAAAAGTTAAGAGGTCGACTTCAAAAAGAATTAATTACGTTAAGCTACCTTTTTATAATAGGAAGTGGGCAGGCGGATATCGTGAAGTGTCTTAGGTTATTTGGGTTTTAAAAATAGGTATTTATTGGAAATGCGTTAATTTTATTTAAGGAATTTTAATACGATATTTTCTAATTATATATGACTCGAGGAAGAAATATAAATGCTTTGAAAAATGTTTAATGTCGATCCTACTGAAATTCAATGATCGCGATTATTATTAAGCAACGCTGTGTGCTAATATCATCTATGTCCTCTCAACTTCTATACCATTACTTGGATTATAATTTCCATCTCAGGAGGGTTTTTCTCCTCTATATTTCTCTTCATATGAAATATTTCTTAAGTTAAAATAATCTTGTCTCTAAAATGAACCATAAATTACGCAACATGACATATATCTCTTTTATTATAGGTAATCTCTAAAAACAAAAAGATTTCAGTTCCAGAACAAAAAATATAAAACACTCAAACAGTTAAGAAAGATTACATTTCTGCTGGGAACTCAGAAACATTCTAAAAACAATTTATAGGGGAAACACTCGATATTCTTAGTATCAGACTTGTATTAAGATGTGGTAATCCAAACTAAAAATATAAAGTTCTAACTTCTGAAAAACGAATGAAGAAGTAAAATGAAGATAATTTGAACAACTATCTGGAAAAAGAAAATTGCCAACATATATATGCAGATGAAGAATTGAATGTTTTTTTTAACTGCACATTCAACAAATACTTTTAATATTCTTATAACCAAAAATAGTATAATCTATAACAAGTGAGGACTAAGCAAACTTCTATAGGAATAGACGTTTTCTCTACGAGCGTAGAATTTGGAAGTCTATACATATATTAGACTATTATTATTTTTTCTACAAGTATCAATTCTTCCATTTTTGTTTGAGTGCTTTTTATATTTTATAACATACAGTTAGATGATTCCATTATATAATAATGAAGTAAAGGAAACAATTTTGTTTGAATCGTTTTTATTTTTTCAGATCCAGTCCACTGACATCTATGATCAAAATATGAACCTGATCCAACATTAGATTCATACTTGAAGCATAATTTTTTGTAAGGCCACAGGTTCTTCCGGAACAAGTAGAGGAATGCATATTCTCCCACTAATTATGGAATAAATCTATTCGCTGAAAACTTCAGTCCGAATCAAATTCGGTGATTGAGCAATTTACAACTTAAAAATTTTTAGATTTTTTTTTAGTTTGTTTGGGAAGCTTACCTTCCTCTATATTAAAACAAAATAGTTATTTATGTAACAAGTGTTTAAAATTCGCATGTTTGCAATTTTGATGAGATTTGAGAGCTACTTATGGACACAAATATTAAAAATATACTATGGTATTATCTTGAGCTATAATCATTTTTATATTGATATATAGTGTTTTCATTTTAAAACAAACCATCCTTAACAACTAAAAAAAAAAAACACCCCTATATAGATATACAGGGGGACGTTTCATTTTATATTTGACAAAGTTCACCTGTCAATCACCTCCAGCTAACCTCATTATGTCAAGTGGGTCATCGTATGACACACCATGAGCAGCATTACAATGTCTATTCAACAGTGACAAAAATTAAATCGGTTGAGGTACCAGCGAATAATAATCAAAAATGTCTGACATAATAAATGCTAATTTTTACCTATACTTTATGAATTTTCAAGTATGGAAACATTGCCAAACTGCTCTGAGAAAAACGTACATATTGGAAGGTTTTCGCATGGCAATATTTGGAAAATGGCATCGTTTAGTAAGAAGTTTTTTTTGTTTTAAAATGTTTTATAGGCAAAACATTTTTCAGAAAATCGTTGGATCTTAAATTTCTCAAGCACGCTAAATGCTTCTTTCATTATTATTTAAAGCTGATCACTGATTTATTAAAAAACCCGAAAATCATCGAGGTCATACCTAGTAGATTAAAATTATGTAGATTAATAAGTTTCTTTTTTTTTAAATAAAGACTTCTTTGCTTCAATGATAAAGTTCCGTACTAAGAAACTTTACGATAAGAAGAAAACGTTGTAAGTGATTTTCCATAATGACAACATATTTAAGTATTTTGCAAGTAAGATCGTGTGTCTGATAATATTCTAAAACTAGTAAAATGAGCTACTTAATGCAAAGTATGAAATATTTGGTAAGATTAATAATTGGTAAGCACACCGGTCTATAACACAATACCGAGTTACATACCAATAGTTAGTTATAATTTTCTTCGTATCTCAATAGTTCAGTTATAACATTTTTTAGTAGTCCCCACAAATTAAAACTATTTTTCTAGAATTTCTCACAAACCCAATAGACCTTCAGCCTCACAGAGATCAAATCAATTATTTTCATTTACAGCCCTTTTTTACTACCGCACGAAACCAACCCGTTAATTTAACAATCTTTTAATAAACATCAACGTAAACGTCACTACCAATTATTCAACTATGTCTAACAAAACAGCATGAAATTCACCAGCAATTAAATGGCTATTAAAAAGTAGAAAAACTTTGTTAAAACAATCTTAAAATCCTAAAAAAGAAAAAAACAAACCTATTTTTAACCGCGTCACCGTCGACTGCAAATTAGTTTTGAACTTAACGCCGCTGATTTTTATCCAGACTTATTTTACTAATCCTAGGTAACATTGAAAAAGTGGCGTGTCTACTGTTCCTAAGTCCGGTTTACCAGGAAAATATATGACCGCCGCTTTAAATGTAAAATATTCACGATTGCCGGCAGGGTGAAAAACGCTTGGTGCTGGTGATGTCTGGATAACGAATGTGAGTGTGGCACGATATTTCCGTTTTTACTGGATTAAAGGAATTGGTTTTAGGGAGAAAGGGATTTATTGTGCAGATATTTCGGTTCATTTTTGGCAATCGATCGATCTTTAAATTGAGGTATTCTATCGTGTAATTTCTGTATATCCACTCTCAATCAAGTTTCTATTTTCCTCTTTGCCAAGAGTAAAATTGTCGGTTTTGTTGTCTTTTTGCAGTTTTTTCTTTTAATTATTTTATCCAAAAAAAATATTTCTAAATTTATTAAGCACTACTTAATAAAATGTATGTATAAAGAAATATAATCATGGTTGAACAAAATAAATCCAATTGCTTTGAAGTTTGAATCCACTATCACCCGAAAAAAATATCGAACTGGGTGGCGCGAATCCATCGATATTCCTGCAATCTAAAGATCCCGCAGTGGTCAAAGTGGGTGGCTGTAAAGACGAAGAAGATCCAATATTCGCGAAAACAAACGCGACGCGATCGAGTTGAAGAGCGGTCCACCTCGCCATAGGCAAGGTCGCACCAGTCCGATGAAAAAGAAGAAGTAGATGATTCGACAACGATGATGATGATGATGTTCGCTAATCATGGCGACCCGCAACTTCTTCGTCATCTGGGCGTTTTTCGCACTAGCTCACATTCTGGTGTGTCACCTGCGGTAATGTCTTGATAACTATACGAGACGGAATGGTGAAAGTACTTTTTTACTCGGTGACTAACTAGGTTGTTTGGACTAGTTTTTTGCAGCTGTCTGTATGCTTTTAATTACTGTGTAGTGAGGTAGAAGTCTGCAAGGAGTGGCGTCTTTTTTTTTGAGAATGTGATCCGGAAAATACAGTTAAATATTCGTATGTTTTCCTTAATGACATGCTAATATTTCAGGATATCGTTATTTAGATCATTTGTATAAAAAAGTTATTTACTACCTTACATCATTCATATATGTCATATTGCTTCCTTACCGTCATACCTGCTAAAAAGTATTCTTTTTTAAACCAAAACTTATAAGAAGAACCCAACATTCAAACATGTTTTTTGCAACAAACCCATCTCAGAATTGACGAATCCTCGTTCACACACTAGTAAGCCAAATATGTATGCTTGTCTCTTTAATTTTCGAGATTTTAATAGTCGAGGACTGAGCAAATCGCGATTAAAATTTTGAAATATCAGAACGCGTTTAAAGCGCCGTACCTTACTAAAGTATAAACGTAGTTTGAAACTAGAAAAATACTTACACTGGGTCATTGGAAACCTACTGAAACTAAATGAAAGGAATAGTATGTCTGTTTTCGATACAGTTATGGGTGAACTGTTTCAGCAGACATAATTCACGCGTGGCTGCCTCTTTAAGAATGTAAAACTTGAAGTGTAAAAACTGAAGCCTGTTTTCGACATCGATTCTAAGATGGAAACTTGTAAGTTTGGTTATAGGTCGAAATGGTAGTCTAGGAAATATCACCCAGCTGACTTATTCTAGAAGTTTATCAAATGAACTTTCATTCAAAAAATTTATCCTTTTGATAACTTTAGATTAATGAAAATTACTCAAAAGAATTAAATACTTACAATACTGTTTGAAGAATATTATACTCTTTGAATACTCTACTTCAAACCAAGCATTATTAAGACCACTGCATTTTTATAAAGGGATAGTATCGACAGCAATGTGTGGATTGTATTCGGATTATAGTTGTTTATTTTTATGGAAATGCCAGCGAGGTGTCCTCTTCGTCAAAACAAAGACTGCTTAAGCAGTCTTCTCAAACCAGAGAAGGACGGTTTAGTTAATTGATTTTTGTGTTTGAGACTCATGCTTTCAGTAATAGTAATCTTTTGGATAAATAGATATTAACTGGCCACCCCTAGAAGTATGATTTGTACTCATTAACAGTTTTCTATGGTATTAAGGAAAATACCACAGAAATGATCCGTGAAGTCCATTCTGAATTGAAGTCAATGTAACATGGAAAAATTAGTAGGGGAAGTCTTTTTTCCACAAATAAAATGCTAATCCTAATTTCAGGAGTGATGTATTTCGGCGAGTGTTCTTGTCATCATCAGACTCTAAAATATATTACAAACAGTTCAAAAACAAAATGTTCGAAAATGTTGATGAAGACGACACGAATTGTCGCCAGAAAAAAAGCACAAATTGGTGGCCTAATGGAAATGCATTTTCCTAAATGAAAGGAAAGATCTCGCAGAACCGCCGAAGATTTCAGGTCATCAGCGTATGTATTTTTTTCACAAAGGTATTTAAGGAAAATGAGTTGAGTATCTGATATTTAGTTATTTAGGTCAAGGAACAATTAGTATAGGCAAAAAGATATATTGATAATGTAATCTTCAATTTTAACTAAATATTTTTTTGCTACTCAAGTTAAAAAACATTTAAATGACGGAAAACGTTTTGTAGTCAAACTACAGAGTTTTCCTTATCGAATCAAGAAAAGAATTTAATACCAGTCTGTATAAAACGCACGGTCAAAAGTGTAACAAGAAATGGCGCAATGGCGTAATCTTGAACCGACCAATAATTCCGTATTGTATATTCCTGCACACCGCGGTCAACATAAAATGCAACAGGTGTGCATTCCTGCAGCAGTCATTCTTGAAAAATATATTAATAACTCAATGCCTGTTTTTTCTTGCGACGATGCCGAATTGTTTAGTTAGTGACAGGATTAGAAGAAGGGTTGGAAATCCTTAAGTTAAAAAAACTTAAAAGCTAACTATTTTATGTATTATGATATAATTAAAATATATAAGTTGTAAAATATTACACTTGTTCGGATTTTAAACTTCTTTAATAATCTGCAGTCAATTTAGGAACCCAACAGTGCACACGAATGCTTTATAAAATAATTACCAAGCTTTATCTTTCAGACAAAACTTAAATGCTTAAAGCTGGTTACTTTACCAAGATATGTAACGTCCAATTGCTTTATCACATAAAAATAACACTTTATTAAATTTTACAATATGGCAGCATAGCTCAATGTTTAACTGGATTTCCTCTAGACGGCAAGGCGACCCATGAGCATTTTTTGCGATCCACTTTATGACTTTAATCGTTTTACTCAGCACACACACTTGCCCGGTGAACTCGTTTTTACATCGTGCCTATATACATTTTTAATCGTTTATACGGTTAATTACGAGCCGCGATGGATCATTAAATACTGGACGAGGCTAAAATAAACACTTGTGTGGCAGATATAGTTTTGTCTTTAGAAGAATATTGTCAAAAGCCCATGAGAAGGTTTGAAATATAGTTTGTGTGCAACTATTATTAAATATATACTTTATCTACATATATAGTCTTTGATAAAAAACAAGCTTTATCCTTTGTTTCGTTCGCCAGTATGTCATTCCAAATGCTGCACTTGTAGACCCATTTTATCTATATCTATATGCCCCGTCAACAAACCTCCTTACTTTTGCTTTTTTCTTAATTCATTTCAATCCGATCAATATGATCCCGTATGAAGTAAAAAATATTTCGGTTACTCACCTGAGAATCTGGCCAGGAATCTATAAAAAGGGGTAGCTAAAGGTGCGAGTAGGCTGCGCTGGAACGCCAGTATGCGCGTTCCCTCCCATGGCCTCATGCCCATCACGTGAACCTCTGAAAAAAAAGTTTATATGGTATTTTACTAAGAAAAATATTAAAAATTAATAAGAAAATCAAATACATCATTATAATTTGATCATTGAAAAGTATATGGCAATAGTCCAAACATAAAGAGTTCATATATGTATAGCTTTAGAAGATGATAAAATTTCAAAATCTTTAAATAATGCCTTTTTACTTTAGACTACTATCAACATTAATATTCCTAAAAGATTCAAATCAATTTCAAACTCACTCTCAGTTTTAATTTTCTCCCAAAGATGCTAACATCGTTAGCGCACCACGTGTCCCAAGAAATGAAATTTCAATTGGTTTTTTCGTACCTCTTAGAATATACCAAAAAACTAAATTTGTATGTAATGAATTGTTATGATCAAATATTATGTTTATGTTGAAATGATGAAATATTTATGCTAGATGCAAAGATTGTCAGACATTGCGTATATTTATGAACATCGGGTTTTATTTACTTTTTATCAGTTATACACTGCGTCAATTGTACAACACTGTATCAATAAATATACGATTTTGAAACTATAGGATTAGGAGGCTCATTCTTCAAAATTGGTTTAAACTCCCTTTTAATATTAATTGCAGCCCCTACGTTCTCCTTTTGATAAATCCCTAAAAAATCATTAATTATGTCTAAAGAAATGCACTTTGTCACAGTTAACGTAATGTATACATGGAAGTGCATAGAATATAGAGATTACCACCCTTTTTAATCCCTAAAGGAGCCAAGAAGATTAGGATTCTTTGAATTTTTATCAGTTCTCTTTTTATGTGTAGAAATAGTCTTACTTGACGTCTCGCTCTACTCGTTTGTTCTACATATAGCTGAAAATTTCAAACATTTCAAATTTTTGATACTGCTCTATCTGAAACATGTTGTATTTTAAGCTATATGTTGAATCAAAGAGTGGAGGAACATTGTGTGTTTTTCATTTTACCATCTCTTTTTATAGTAAAGGGAACTTCATATGCTCGGGCTCCGTAAATGGACATTAATGCAAATCTGAAAATGAACATCGGACTCTATCAACTCAAAGATCTGACGGTCAAATGCACGTAACATTGTTTCAAACTTACATAAACGCTTCAGTGGCCGTTTTAGGTTTAATGCACTGCAACTTCTTACTCTTAATACACGCAATTCCGTGCACTTTGGTATCTGTACGTTTTTAATTTAAAAAATCTATTCATTAGAATTATCTTTTTATCTGTCTGTATGTCCATGTAAGTCTGCCGCGTTTCCAACTTTTTTTAATTTTTTTGTGTCGAATTAGCATACAGCACTTTAAAAGGTAGCGAAAGTTGTTAAAGATGCATGATAAAAATAATTTTAATATTTGAAATGTTTTTGTTGAAGCATTTCTCGTAATGGCATTATAGTATCTATTAATTAGTTGCTGGGTGCATTAATGCAACCGGTGTAAGCATGAAATTTAAATTTTCATTTTCACACTGTACTTGCTGAGACCATCTAAAATAATTTAACGATTTATAAACTATGAATATTAAATTATCAAGAATAATCAGATTTCGGCGAGTGATTTATTATAAACTAATGACTTAATAAAAAACTGCTTGACGAAATAACTATTTCGTATATTTTATTTTTATATTTTAAAACAATCAAAAAAAGTATGTCGAGAAGTAATCAGCGAAAGGCTACTTATTTTAACTCAAATATAAAACTTTTCAATTACAGACAAATTCACCTCTAAATTTGTTGATCCCAAACGATGAGCCCATATAAGTAAGAACAGTACGTCGGTTCCGCACAGTAACTTTCCTTCCCCAGGCTCATAAACATGAAATTTATCTAATTATTTTAAAACGGTGTTCGTACCTTAATTGCCCGCGAATCGGATTTTAACTTAGTATATAAATTAACTACATTATACATTATAAACTAGCGGGCAGCTCCTCAATACCATGTTATCATACTAGCTTGAGAGAATAGTTAATTATTGCTAAAGAATACCAGAATTTCGACTACCAACGTAAGTTTTTTGAAAGAAAAAAACTCACAAATTTTTTTTCTTCTCATCAATATACAGTGCGGCTCTTAATTGTCCCCCTCCCTCTTATCTTTTGAATGCGTTTATATAAAAAAATTGAAATTTGGCACACATGTACTTAATATTCTAGGATCATAAAGTCAATCGTTTGAAAGCAGTAGGAGCTTCGAACGATGTATCGCATGACCTTTTCTATTTCATTTTATTGTTCAAAATCGCCTCCTGCCGCCATTTTGAAGTTTTGCAAAATGAGCTAGGGAAAAAAGTAGGATTTAAGTTGCTCATGATGTGTACTAAATTTAATTTTTTTATATAAACGCATACAAAAGATAAGAAGGGGGGAGTACTATCTGTAGTATATGTACTATATATGTATATTCTCCAGTTAGTATTATTCTAATTTAGTTTTATTATTAAAACGATAACTAGGTGTGTTCTGCAAGGCTTTTAAAATCACAAATAAATATTGCTCATAAATTTACAAAGTTAAGATGAGAGATCTATACAATTCATTAGCACCTTTATTTATTACGACTATTTATTACACTTCATTTTACTTATAAGTGTATTATGTTTTTGCTTTTAACTTAAATCGTCAGAGGTGGTATTTCTAATGTGATTTCCTATATATTAATGCATTTTTCAATTCTACAATAATTTTTAAGAAATGTTCAGGAGCTATAATTTGGTATAAACCTATTTATATTAATTTGGTATAAATTTCTAAGAAATGATCAGTTAAAAATCTTTTTTTTTTGACTTTTAATTTTTACATTATATAGTAAATAATATTGAAAACAGATCATAACAATTGTTACATTTCCACTAGTGGACCTCTAAAACACTCCTCTGGTTATTCTTGCCGGAGGTCCAAAGCAAAAGCTATAGCCAACAAAAAACAGGAAAAACCCAAACTTTTGATATTAGTCCTAGTCTTAACTTTCTTCAAAATTTTGAGTGAAAATATTCCGCCATGTCAGATAAGACAAAATCCATTTGAGTAATAATTAAGAACTCATTAGAATTTTGGAAGAAAACGAAACTATTATTTTCTTTTCTCAAATAACCTTTTTTTACATGTGCCGTGTTAAAATTTTAACAAGTTTACGAAGACTAGTAAGTTTGTGAAGACTAGAATCCAACAAACATTCCAATAAATAACTTGAGTAATTTTCAACTAAAGCACGCAAAATGCTCAATTAAATTATAAAAATCAAATATGGAAATTCCATTTAATATAGTTTTCCTATCTTTGCCGTTTCTGAGAGTTTAAATACACTTCTATTAGCTGTAAGTGACCAATACAGGGTGATTCAAAATTGAGTGCAAAGATTTCAAGGGCGTATTTACCGCCAAAAATAAGAAGTTTTTTACATAAAAACGTATGTCCTAACTTATTTCGTTTTCTAGAGACAGAGTGTAAAAGTTTTTTAATAATTTTTTTTTGTTATGAAAATCTGCTTTTGCATGTATCTGTTACTTAGGCTAAGTTAAATTATGAAAGAAATTGAATGAATCTCAATAATCGATGCGAATTTAATATTTGTTTTAATAGGGAGAGTATTTTATTTTTTTTCCTGGAAACAAAGCTATAAACAGGCTCAAGAGGCAAGAAAGTTACAGCATTAACCGCTTAATCTAAAAAATAAATTACATTGTCAAAAAAGCGGTTGCGTAACTTAACTTTACCTATAAGTATCAAGTAGGTAGCCCCCTGAAACGCCACTGGAATTAATAAATTTATTTTATTCCCACCAAAGGAGGGCCTTTATGACGACAAATAAGCCTACCAAATTTTATTTAAGGATTTTGAATAATTGATAAAAAACCCATTTTATTAATAAACTTTTACGCTCTATATCTAGAAAACGAAGCAAGTTAGAACATACGTTTATATAGAAAAAAGTTCTTATTTTTGGCTGGTAATTACGCCCTTGAAGTCTTTAGACTCAATTTTAAGTCACCTTGTATATAGAAAAGCAAGTTTTCCATACAATTTTGATAATAATAGAACAATTGTTTTCATATGGTATATAGGAAAAAAAACACAGAAAACTATATTATTCAGATGTTAAAATTTTTTTTTATCATTAATGCAAATTAAATTTAGCTAGAAGAAATGGCGCTTGCTCATAAACTATGAGTAAAAAGTTAAAAGGCTTTTTGGGCGAAAACGAAAAAATCATTCTTCTCAAAAATAAAGAACATGAAGACGCTATTACATTTTGCTCAAGAATACATTCAAAAGACGATAGGTCAATTGAATCGATTCGTTTTTAGTAACAAATCAAAATTCAATTTATGTTGAGTGATAGATTTTCCTATTTTAGTTATTCTGTAGGAACAAAACTGGCCAAAAAAATTATCACATCAATTGTGAAATGTGAAAAACGCTTTGGGACAGCTTCTTCACTAACGAGAAGGGTATATCCACCTAAAGCCGATTTATTTGCTTTAACATATTAAACAACCAATTGTTATCAAATGCCTCAACCGTAAATCCATACTTTTCACAGTCTGGTTACGGGATAACAACGGGTTTTATAGTGGCCTTTTTAGTCGCCAGAAATCCTATTGAAAATCTTTCAGAAACTAAGGCAAAAACCTATTACAGCCGTAATAAATTATTCATAAAAAAATTAATTCTATGTAATAGTTTAATTCTGCGAGTTCCGATATTTTAATGCAACATAATATCTCCTATCAACCTAGATATTTTAATAACATAAATCATCAATCTAGAAAAATGGTTGAAATAAATCAAGTTAACTGAACTCGTCAGCATTTATTGCTTTATTATTGTACACATTATGATATATTAATATTTTATATTTTTCCTTTCATTATCCTTTCGAGTTACGACTTGCCATTAAGTAACATCCCGTATTTTTTCATGAAATTTCACTAGTAGAGTCATTCTGACTGAAATAGTGCCAATCAAGGTATTACATATATGTATTTCTATCTTTGTCAATACATATGCGAGTTTTAAAAACTTATTTAGTACTATAGTATAGTATATCACTTTTATTTAAAAAAAACACGCAAAAATAATCATACCAATTATAAGAAATCAGTCTACAAGGTAAAAAATTAAAGAAACAAACATAATCATCCTCTTAGTATATTTACATATTTCGCCAAACGACCTGCGGCTACACAAATATTTGAGAAATCTTATCTTAAACATGCACTCTAGTAATTGTTATAAAACAAACATGTCTATTTTGCTTTAAACCATGGCTTTACCGCTGCAAGGTGGTACCCATGGTATATTAGGCGCCATATCACTTTTTATTTTTAGTAAGCATGTATTTCCACGTATACATGTTTTTAACGTATTTATTAAGGTCTCAACAGAAGTTGATTTTATGGGACATTATATTTTTGACCCTAATATTAGAGGGGCGCCAGTAGGTCATTGTTGACCTTGTAAGTCGTTGCAATAACCCTATTAGAACCCAGCTTAATTTATGAGTATTGAACAGGTATAAACACTTGTTAGGTGGGAATTCCCCAACTACTATTCAGAGAATCATTACTATTTTATTGGCTTATGAAATATTATATGTTAGGTATTTTTATTCCGTGCAGTAAAACTTAAACAATACTTCCATAAAAGAATGAAAATATATTTTTTTAAAAGGTCAAAAAGCGCACGAAATATTTACTATTAGGTATTATGATTAACACGCACTTTTTAAACATAGTTAACTGTATGGGGCTAATAATGAGATACCAATGTCAAAGGTATTGTGCAATATGAGAACATCGCTTAAATTGTGTTTCCAAATACTCATAGGTTAATTTTAGCAAGAGACGCCCATATATTGCATTTAAACTGATAAGAAAAAATTGTGCAACTTGATAGAAAAAAAAAGGAAATCACAGGAAAATTTTGATAGTTATTACCCTATAAATTTTTTAGTATTTCAAAAAATTACTGTCAATTTAATCAATAACCAATTTGGGAAGTAAATATTTAGTAAATATTTAATTTCTCAAAACAGCAGATTACAGACAAAAGTATCAGTATTTTAATTATGTAAGAGCAGCTTATTTGAACTTTAAAATTTAAAATATATACAACTTTGTTCTAAAAAAAAAAAAATCAATTAAAAAAAGTCAACCATGAAATAATTAAAATCTACTATGTACATATCTTTAAAAAAATTAAAAAAGGGTATTATACAGTATAAAGGATTTAAGCATAGAATGAGTTTAATGACAAAATTTTTCGAAATAAAAAAGCCTAAATTAATTTAACGAATGATGAGGATCCCGAATTTTTAATTACTATTTTTTTTTCGATGGAGAATCTTTAGAATTCCCAAATGAACTTAAAAATAAGTAAATTCCTATATTACGTTCTAAAATCCGGAAAATGATACATTATGTGAGTCAAGCTAGTATTAACATCATAAATATTAAAATAATAAACCTAACTATAAAATTAATGGCTCGACTATCGCAATAAAATTAATTTCTTTTAAGCATGAATATCGCAAATCTAATATCGAGCCTAATACCAAATGGTGCATATCTCCGAGCAAATTAATGCAATAAATAATAATTATTTTAAGATGTTCTAGACTCAATTATAGTTTGGCTGGGAACAACAATCAATACAAAACGAACCAGAAAAAAAAACGGGCAAAACCCAAAACCCAACGGCGAGGTACTCGTGAGCCCCATCTCGCATCATTATGGGAAAAGAATTCTGGTCTCTACGACATTTTATTAAAAGAACACACACACACAACTTGAAAACACACTCTAAGGCTGAGCTGACCACCCACACATATACATATGGGCTCGAGTACCTACGTGATGAAAAAGGCTTTAAATGGTATTCCTCCGGCATTGTCTCACGTTGTCTTTTCGCATTTTTTCTCTAAATTTTCGCTATCAACTGCTTCTGCACAAGTCCTCATCATGAACTACACCAGTTACCTCAAAAAATCCAAATTGCACTATTTAAAAAAAAAAAAGTCACCAAGAATTAAATTTCTCCGGCGCACGTGCTGTTATAACGAATTTTGCACAGCTGATGACCGCGAGGGTATTTTTATATGAAACTTTCAGTGAGGAAACTCTGACTGTAGTGTTTACGTAAAACTTCGCCAATTCGGGGCGCTCGGATTCACTCACGACCGTTTCTCGCGGCGTCTGTCTCGCGACTAATGCAACGATGAGTGCCGAAACTGGTCGAACTACGAACACCTGAGCGATGTAGTTTACCTGTAGTAGTAGCGTGCGAGGCGTGACAAAAGAGGCGACAGAGAAAAAAGAGAGGATGGAGGGGCGAGGCACCGAGGGGTGGCAGATCAACCACCATGATGATTATTAGTTTTATAGTATTGTTATTCGGGACCATATCGCTGTTTTTTTCACAACAATGATCTTTGGAGGGGAGATGGAGTGGGAGGCAGCGAACTATCTAATTTGTGTTTTTAGTGATTACCCTAAGGAAAAAAACCTTGGGGGGCTTGACTGGAGACTACTATAGCTACATTTTAAATTTTCTGTTTATGTCATTCAAACTCCCATATATAATAATATGTTCAAATTTGCATACATGTATTGCAATTTCGGGAACTATTCTTAACAATAATTGTGTTTACAAATAAATTCTATTTAGTCTCTTGTGGTATTTAAGATATTAAAAAAAATTAAATGATACAATTTTTTATGTAGAAAACAATTTTAACTTTAAATTTTTATTTAAATGATCGCCATATTTAATTTTTATTCTCATAAGTAAATTACATTTTGTTTTCCCAATAAGCTAATGAAGTATCGCTCAGTCAAGTCTTACCATTAATCACATGACAAAAAAGTGCTTCTTCTAATTTAGAATATTTGAAATTTTCAAGATAAAAGATTACTGGGTTTCGCCGAAAATCGTTTAGAAAAGGTAGAAAACTGATGATGGTTTTCCATGATGATCGAGGAGCGGAGACATGATTCAAAATTTATTCATCGGATCGTTTTGACAAAAATATAAGGTGCAAACAACACCCAGAAGCGCGCAAACCTCTATTATCCAGTTGTAGAGGTTTATTAGTTTCTTAATTACAAAGTTAAAAAAAACAGCCCTAGCACTTTTTCAGCTAATTCAATTCAGCTATTTCAAGTAATTTCAGCTGATATTATCGTGTTTTCATGTAGAAATTTATCCACAAAAGCCTTATTTTGTAATGAAATATTGATTTATACCAAAATCGACTTTTTTGGTACATTTCTAGAACAGGACCTGGAACTTACAATAAGAAAGCAAAATCTGTTTATAGCCAATGAGTAATTTAAAGTAACTTACATCAAATCTTTTAAATATAAAAAGCTTAAGATCCTATATGCTGAATGCTCGCTCAAACTATTCCACTTGTTAATGGGAAAGATTGCCGGTTTTTAAAAATGTATGTTTTTTAAAATGTTTTAAGTGCCAACAATTTAACCATAAATCTATCAACTGTCCAATTAAACTAGTCTGCTGCCACTATACAGAAGAACATGAAACAAAAGACTGTAGTAACAATAATCAAAATCCCAAGTACATAAACTGTGATGTCTAGCAAAAAAATTGCCACAAACTATGACGTTCACCACAAAGCAAATGATGGGGAGTGCCCTACATATAGATACCGATTAGACATTGCCAGATCAAAAATCAGCTACGGCTGATCCAACTAGTGATCTACTTGAGACAATAAATGAGCCAATGAATGCCAGTTTAAAAATAACTCTCAATGCCAAATTCCCTCAACTACTATATTCGTCAACTATTAAACTACAAACTTCAAAAGTAACAAAAAATAAACTCTCACGAGATGTGTAAAAATATAGATTATAACATATTTGCAATATATAGGTCACCATTCTCAAACTTAAATGATTTGTATATATACTTTGAGACAAATTTAAATAACGATAGTAATCATCTAGGTCTGAAACAAAACTTAAATGTATATTTATGAACAAATTACAAAAACTTTCATCTGATATAAATTGGATGCATGCATTAAATTTTAGTCAACCAGAAGAAGCTTTAAATCATTTATTAAGCAATCTTAATTCAATAATAAAAAAGGAATATTCTAAACATATAGTAAATGATTATAATAAGCTAAAGCCTTGGATTACAAATGGAATAATCAAGTGCATTAAGCATAGAGACAAACTTAAAAAAGCCCTTAAAGTAAATGCCTCTCCTACTAAATTAAATGAATATAAAAACTATAGAAACCATCTTAGCAAAATTATAACATGCAGAAAAAATGACTATTATAAGAACAAATTTCAAACTCAAAACATAAAAAAAATTATAAATTGGTTAAAGAGGCAACAAATGAACAACAATCACAGACAGGAATAACTTGCATAAAAGATGAGAGCAATTAGAAGATATTTAAAAAGAAAAAAATAGCTGATTTTGCCACCAATTTTTTTACAACCGTAGGTAAGCAAAGACCCAGATAATATTTTGCGATTTGCAGATAGTCCATCTTTTTCAATGTTCTTAAAGCCCACCAACGCTAATGAAATTATAAATTATATGAAAAAATATTATATGAAATTATAATAAGTGTAATCTCTAACCTGGGAAAAATATTTGAGAAATGTCTTAAGGCTTGGTTGGTCGTGTATTTGGATTCAAATGGGTTATTATCGAATAATCAATTTCGCTTTAGGTTGGGGTTAAGTACCATCACATGCAGTTTACGAATTAGTGTCTAAAATAATGTCTCAGATAAGGGTAAAAAGTGTATTGCTACTCTCACGAGATGTGTAAAGGCATTGGAAAAGTATCACATCCTCTGCTGCTACAAGTTTTGGGGAGGCATGGGGTTAGGGGTGCTGTATTCAATGTCTTTTCCAATGATCTGAAAGATAGGATACAGTATGTCAGGATAACAGATACCCTAAGTGAAGACAAAACAGTTTAACATGGCGTTCCACAAGGTACCGTGCTTGGACCTGTCCTTTTCAATGTCCATGTAAATTATCTCTGTAAACTTAAATTTGATGGAAAACTCATCGCATATGCTGATGACACTGTGGTGATATTTCATGTGATAAGGTGGGAACTAACACGTCTAAAAGTAAAGACCTGTTAAACTACGATTAAGAACTTTTTAGATACTTTTAAATTAACCTCAAATATTAAAAAATTCCAATATATAGCTTTTTCCATAAAAATGGCAAATAGACCTATATTTGATCAAATTAAGCTTGAAAATATAAATCAAGCTCTTCAAGAGGTATCCCATATTAAAGGCATTATTATCGACAGGCATCTGAAAAAACAGAAATGTACACTTTTTAATTAAATTATACATTAAATAACACTTTTACGAAGAAAACTTAAATAGCAAGTCACTTAAATAATTTATAATAATTTTAATGCATATAATCCATTGTCTTACTGGCGCTTTCAGCGGTTACTATGACAACCGTCATGATCAACTAATCAACAATCCTTGAGCCGTGTACAACTATACGGCTTTTAATATTTAACTAAAAAAACGATACAGGAGGGTCAAAAACTAGCATTAAAAATTAAAATGAAAAAATCATTAAAAGTCAATTTTTTTAAATAGAAACCCCCTATTTTTATCATTTTTTCATAAAGATAATTCAATCAGCATTTCCACCATCATATGGATAAAGTAGATAGTGGTGAAATAGACCAGTAATTAGGCAACATTTAACTTCTTTGAAGGAGTGTTACAACTTGTGGAACTTTTTGAGCTCTGGAAAATAATCAATGATCACATTAATTAACATCTCTAACGAGAGCCTCAAACGGTAGATTAAGAAAGATTCTTACTGATATTATCTTGGCCAGCAAAAAAAATCAGCAAAAAAATGTGTCTTGATATCAGCAAGTGTCATGTATCAGCTTTACCCGAAAAAAAAGCTCTATATTATATGACTATAAATTAAATAATATTGTAATTAGTGAAAAGACTGAATAATAATAATAATAATAATAATAAGACTTTTACTAATCACCATAAAAATAAAAAATTACAATTCTGTTATAAACCAAATGCATATCACATCTTGAATAGTTCGTTCTTTACAAAGAGCACATTTAATGTGTATTGAAACAATTAAAAAATATCTATAGAACTTAAATTTTATACAAATACAAATAAAATTCCAGAAGGCGACTAATAGGCCATGTTTTCAGACTTCCAGGGAACAACAAGATTCCCTGAATTCTGTTGAGGCCTTATATATATTTAATAATTATAAATTATAAATGACACTTATAAATAATAAACAAAAGCATTTTCCCAGTTAAAGAAAAAAAGGAGAAAGTTAATACAACACGAATAAAAAGCATACTGATGGGATAAGGAGAGAATAGGAAAAGGAACTGGAATTGGACAAGGAAAAGGTTGGCACATATAAATAATTCGATTTTATAATTTAAAAATAAAAATAAAAAACAATTTTTTATTATTCTAAGTGAGTAATTTGTTATTGATTTATTAGAATTAGTTTAGTTTTCATCTTAAAAGTTTTTTCTGACATGGTAAAATCATTTATACAATATTTGTTAGTATAGTGTGCTATTAAGTAAGAAAACGATCTCTTAAAAAATTCTTTATTGTGTGAAGGAATAGTTAATAATTGTTTTCTTCTAATATTCAAGTTGTGCACGTCAGTCCGATATCTAACTTTTCGATGTAAATATGAAGGAATCCTTGACTTAAGAATTTTGAAAAAGAAGCAAATAAGATTGTGACAACACTCTACGATTGTACATATTTAACCACCCCGCAACCTTTAGCTTATGTGAAATATGTTCTCTCCTTCTTATGCCATATACAAACCTAAGACAGGAATTCTGAAGTTTTTGTATTCTATATGAGTCAGAAGAATCAAGGCAAGGGCCATAGATGGTGTCACAAAAATTTAATTGGGATAGTACCAATGTTTCACAAAGCATTTTTCTTATAGGCAAATTCAGGTAATCCCTTTGCGAAAAAATCATTTTCAGTGCGGAGTACCCACTTTTCATTTTAAGAGTAACATGATCCTTAAATCTTAGTTTGTAATCCATTAAAAGTCCAAGATTCTTAGCAGAATTTTTAAAAGTTATGTTATCATTATTAATGTAAAGTTGCAAGTTATTTAAAATATTTGTTCGTTTATTATCACTACAAAAAAGAATGGCTGTGGACTTATTGGGATTAACTTTTAAAAGTAACTTTTGCGTTTCTATAAATAAATTGTTAAGGTCTTCATTAATTTTTATATTAGCCTGCCAAACATCAGTATCTTTAAAAGAGAAATAGATCTGGGTGTCGTCCGCGTAGTTATGATGTTTACAATATGTTATTTTCTTTGTTATCTGAGATGTGTAAAGTGTGTAGAGTAATGGGCCCAAAATGCTACCCTGCGGAACACCGCTGACTACGTCTAGAAACCGAATGCCGAGACTTGGGGGTTTATTTGCACTGGGTTTTGTTATTAGAAACTCAAGGTGGCTTAAAATAGATATTGTAATTAGACTTAAATATACAGTCTGTTATTTTTATATATAATATAGTGAACAAAAAAAAATAGTAATCTGAATTTAATTAATAGAATGGATTTTAATATCTCCAAGATAGCCCTTAGACCTACAAGCACTAACTAAGACTCTAACTAAAAGGGAGTAATCGGTAATTATGTTAGGGCTTATAAACATAGTTTTTCACGTGAAATTAAAAATATGTCAAAAACGGTTACACTTAGGTATAGGACATTATACACAAAATATATCTAGAATTTCACGTAGAAGCCAAAAATGTAGAAATATATAGGGTGTTCCATTTAAAATAACGAAGTTACCTACTTCCGGTATAACTGAAAACGTCACAACTGTCAAAATATTTTAGTTGTGTGATCCCCATTAACTGTGCCATGTTGCCAAGTTTTAAAAATTTTTGAAAAATTAGTTTCTGAGATATCGATCGCGTCTATTCGTCGTGAGACACCCTGTATATCCTTGCAGTGTGCAATTTTGTGCATGGTAATAATGAATTAAAATCAAATAATGTTTAAGTATTGTTTGTCATATCTATGAACCTCGAGCCAATATGGCTAATAATCTAAATATTCCACAATCTAAGTGTGACCTAAACTTACATTTCATGTCATATCTAGTTCCTAAAGTTTACAATTTAATCCCTGAAAGTATTAAGAATGTGGTAAAAAAACAAAAGCTTTAATATTCTGTTTAAAAGATATTGTTGGGAAAATCGTGAAAAGTTTTTACGTCTATTTTAAATTCTTTTAATTTTAAAAAGCTAGTAGGGATCAGGGAAGCTGTTTCTCTACAAAAAATGAAATGAAAAAATGAGAAGAATCAATTACATTAAATTATGGAGCGTCAGTGAGAAACTCTTTATCTCTTTAGGTATCATATCAATTTTTTTTAAATTTTTCTTCAGATTAAAAAAAAGTTATTTAGCATCAAAGAGAAGCATGCTTAATAGAAATACATAGATTTGAATGGGCACTGTGTTGTTACATAGCTAAATTTCTAGCCTCAAGAACAAGCTGAAAACGTTTTAGAAATGTATTTGCACGTGTATCTATATTACGTTTCTGATACCAGGTTTTCAGTTTTTTTTCATTAATCAAAAAAAAAATTCATAATACACTCAAGTGAAGACGAATTAATCTAGTTAAACAAAATTTTATAACTGTACTGTGAGGAATCAAATCAAAACATAATTTGTTGTATAATTTGCGTATAACTTTTTTAAATATGCGTAAAATGCATTTTACTAATTTAGATATTACAAAAATCAGGAACTTTGCTAACGTGCAACTGTCAGTATTATTATTTATACAATGATTTATTTCCTCTTAAAAAGTTCGAAGCCAACTTGCCTAAATTTGGCAAAATTATTAATATCACTATAACTTTGTTATTTTTAGGCTATTAGTGTAAATAGACGTTTTTTTAGAAAAATTATTTTCTTTTGATTTATATAAGAAAACAATGAGAAATAAATGAAACAATAAAACGACTAAAAAACAATAAAATTAAAGGAAAAGTATAAGGACTAGAACAGCGGATTATAAAATTAATTTAATTCTACAATAAGTAGTTTTTCTTTAACAGTTAAAACACTTATATTATAAATATCTATATCACAGAGTTGGATCACTTTATTGCACTTATTTAGCATGATTTTAAGGGGTGATAGAGTAGCCAAAATCACACTAAATAACTTAGTGCTTGTAGGTCTAAGGGCTATCTTGGAGATATTAAAATCCATTCTATTAATTAAATTCAGATTACTATTTTTTTTGCTCACTATATTATACAGTGCTTTCATTTCAAAACGATCCACCCTTAATAACTTTCTTTAGAAGTTAAAATGTGTGGTAAAAACAAAGTACATTATTTCAAGCAAATAATTTATTTTTTAAGTAAAGAATGTGTACTGTTATTTGCGAGAAAAAGAGTGTCTTCAAATTTTTTGCAAAAATCTTTGCAGTCTTATAACTTTGTATATGTATTTATTTCACTTATATTTTTTGCGAAACCTACCTAATAGGTACAAAAAAAACACTGCAATACCTTACATTTTTAAGGCGTTTAAAAAGCAGGCGATTTATTATTGTTAAAACTGTCAGTTTGACGCGTGCAATTTTTCAATTTTAGTTAAAACAGTGAGTTAATAAAATGGTGTATACGCTAGCCGAAAGAATAGAAATAATTTTCCTTTATGGAGCTCAAGATCGGTGTGCTCGCAGAACCGCGAGAGCATTTAATGAAAGGTATCAAGATAAAAACGTGAGCCATAAATACGTATTAGAATTGATACGAAAATTTGAAGAGACGGGATCGATTTGCAATAAGAAAAAATATGAAAATAGAGTTGTCGATGAAGCATGCTAAGTTGAAGTACTAGGACAATTTCCTATGGATCCAACTTTGTCTATACCAAAGGCCGCAAAACTAACAAATATTTCCACTGGTTCCGTACATAAAGTTTAAAAAAAAATGTTTAAAAAAAAAGTTCTTTCCTTATAAAATTTATATTCTTCATGAACTTGGAGAAGATGATTTTGATAGGAGAATTCAGTTTTGAGAAGTGATGTGCCAGCGAATTGACGACGATGCCCATTTATTGAAGAACATTTGCTTCAGTGACAATTCGACCTTTTTTTTAAATGGCCTGGTGAACAGACATAACTGTAGATACTGGGATAATGAAAATCCGCATGTTTTTCGGGAAGGCCATACCCAATATCCCCAAAAAATTAATGTTTGGGCAGGAATTTATGGGAATGAAATAATCGGGCCATTTTTTTTGGAAGAAAATTTGACTGGCGAAATTTATTTAAACCTTTAATAAATGCAATATACCCTTCCATCATCCAATCTATGGAAAATCAAGTAGATCAACATGGTGCTATATTATTGAATGAAAATAATATAGATTTTCAGCAGGATGGAGCTCCCGCGCACTACACTTTGGTAGTTCGAGAGTTGCTTGATGAAAATTTTCGAGAAAAGTGGATTGGCAGACGTGGTGCAATCGAATGGCCGGCGCAGTCTCCGGACCTAACCCCACTAGACTTTTTTCTTTGGGGCTACTTAAAAAGCAAAGTTTATAAAACCTCACCTGAGAGTATTGAGAATTAAAAAAATAGAATATTTCAAGAATGCAGAGAAATTAGCGGGCAGACCCTTGTCAACGTTCGTAAGGAGTTTAAAAATAGGCTTTTTTATTGTCTTGCTAATAACGGCGCGCATTTTGAACATTTAATAAAATAAATTTGTTAAACTAATTAAATTTGTTTTTCTACCCTAACGATTTACACTTTAATTGCTTCTTGGTCAATCAATTTTTTTTTGTTTTACAACCATTGATAGCATAATGAATGCCCTTTAAAATAATGTATCACACCATGGGATAGCCATTTGACATGCCAAAGTTTGGCGTAAATAAAATATTCATTATTTCTAGACATTTTCGCTAACTATTTGCTTCTACATTTACCGATTTCATTTTTTTTGGTACCGTTGAATAGAGAATTTTACGCTCCTTACTATGATGAATCACACGATGGGGTTCCCATTTGACATATTAAAGTGAGGTTAGCTGGAGGTGAGGAGGTGATTGACAGAACTTCAGTAAATGCATAATTAAACGTCCCCCTGTATATCTAATTTAATGTGTTTTTTTTTTTTTTTTTTAAGAAAGTTATTAAGGGTGGATCGTTTTGAAATGAAAGCACTGTATATAAAAATAACAGACTGTACATTTAACAGTCTAATTACAGTATCTATTTTAAGCCACCTTGAGTTTCTAATAACAAAATCCAGTGCCTTATATGCATTTTAAATAATAATTCTGGTGCTTATTAAATTTTAGGTTTGATTGCTAATAAACCCTTAAGTCTTGACATTCAGTCTTTCCACTAACTACAATATTATTTAATTTATAGCCATATAATATAGGGCTATTTTTTCGGGTAAAGCCTGACACATTTTTTTGCTGATTTTTTTTGCTGGCCAAGATAATATCAGTAAGAATCTTTCTTAATCTACCATTTAAGACTCCCGTTAGAGATGTTAATAAACTGTGATCATTGATTATTTTCCAGAGCTCAAAAAGTTCCACAAGTTGTAACACTCCTTCAAAGAAGTTAAATGTTGCCTAATTACTGGTCTATTTCACCACTATCTACTTTATCCATGATGGTGGAAATGCTGATAAATATAAGAATTAATTTTTTTTTCTGATAAAACTTATATTACAAAAAAAGGTTATTCATAATAACTGCTCGTCAGATGAATGAAATATCTTATCAGGTGTGCCACAAATTTCTGTGATAGTCCACGTCTCTTCATTATTTATACAGTGTATCCCAAGATGAGCGAATTTATACGTAAAAATGACAAAAAATTTTGTAGTTGAAATTTGACCATTTGGCATCCAGCCCCCCTTGATCAAAAAATAAAATTTAGCATATCTTTATTTTTTTTTAAATCAAGCATTCTTTGATACGAGCATTTTCTAAATTTTATGAATGGGTAAAGTAGTATTTCGAGGCAAGATATAAAAAAAGTTTATAAGAAAAAAGTTGTTTAGATTGCAAAATTATGCCCGAATACCGAATTTCATAACCATAGGCCTATTTTGTACTTAAAACCCTTCCAAATTTCTAAATGGTTAACGAATTTTTTTTAGGAATATAAAGCATTTTAATATATGGTTTCATAATAATTTATTATTTTTAATACCTTAATTTTAACTGTTAATCAGAGCAGTAATAAAGTAATATACAATATTAGTAATATAATAATAATAATAAAAAAAGTAAATAACTATATAATATATAATATTATATAGTTCTTAATGATGACTAAAAAAAATAATGAATATATACATTTTTTTAGCTCAGTTTCTCTTAGTCAACGAAAAACTTTGTTTAGAACATTTTTTTTAAATTGATTTATTGACTATTAGTGAGATTAATAAAAAGCCAATACTCACCTTTTGTATAGTTACTACAAATAAATTTAAAATGAACTTAAAATATTTAAATAGAATAAGATATTACACAACACAATCCCTATAAATCTAACGAGAAACTGAAATAAAAACTTTTTTTAATTGTAACAAATAATAAATCGTTAAAATGCCTTTATAATCAATAAAAAATGACAGTGAATTAATTTATAATAATATTCATTAATCAACATTACAAACTTCCACCACACTATGCTTTACCCGTTCGCAATTATCTAGATGAAATTTTTCCAAATCGTTGAATAGGTAGACGAGGATTCATTGAATGGCCACCCAGATCGCCAGATTTAACTGCCCTCGATTACTTTTTTTAGGGATACTTAAAAATTAAAGTGAACATTACTAAACCGGCGAGTTTAAAAAAACAAATATGCCAGGAAATTAGAAATATTACTCCAGATGTCATTGACAACGTTCAAAAAGAATTTTTAAATCGCCTTGATTATTGTCAGGTTGTTACCGATGCTCATTTCGAACATTTAGCTTAGATAGGTATTTCTGTAACTTTACATTTTATCATCATTTTTCGTTCAAAATTGCTTATGTAACCACGATTCACTTATGCCATACCCTTTGTAAAAAAATTCGTTCTTTCTGATTCTGCATTAAAAAATTGTGGTTTCCATTTAAAAAACATATTGATGACGCCATATCTTTTTTAAGTCACCCTGTATATTTAATTTCCACGTAGAAAAAATTTTTTTTCAGAAATGATCCATTTCATTTGTATTGAATTTATCCGCTACTTTACCGATGCAATGTATATTCTCAAAAAGGTCAAAAATTCGATCACCTGTCATACTATAAAAGTATAACAAGTTTGATAAAAAAAAGGCAGCAAAAGCAGCGGTAAGGTAAGTAAATATACATGTACTTAAATTACACCTGATACTTTAAATAAACTAGGGACAAGTTGAACTTAATTAAAATAGTTTGTTTTTCCGTTATTTTTTAAGTTCTAAATCTGATTCAATATAATAAATCGTATTTTTCTTTTTCTTGTATGTCAAATGGAGACGGCGCGGCGGATAGGTTTGATCTTTTAGAAATCAATCAAATTAAAAGGTCAATAATTGAATATGAATTGTATTGAGAATGTATAAATAATTTTTATTCTTATATTTCCTATTTATATAGTTTGCTGTGTGCGCTATTTTTTTTAACTTATTGTGACTATTTATACTCTTTCCGAAAAAGAGTATAAATAGCCTTCTTCAAATTAATAAACGATTTTATGGAAACAATTCGCCGGTATAGTTTAGGGATTTGTTTTCAATTACATTTAAAAATATTCGAACTTTTCGACATCCTTTTGCATTGCATTTTGCAATATTCTTTTCCATTATATGGGAAATACAATCATTGTGTTATTCGTTATTGGTCTTGGGAAAATTATCGTAGAAGTTTTCAATTCCATACTCAGTATCTTCAAAAATTGAATGTTTGGCCTAGTATTTTGTGGACGACTATATGGACGACTATATCATCGAGCTATTTTTATTGTTGTTACTTTAAATACCCAAAAATATCTTGTATTGCAGCAAAAGCATGTTCTTCCTGAATTTTTAACAGATATTTCTCCTAACGGTCTTATTTATTAGTGGGACTGGCAATATTCAATGAATTCTTATATCTCCAGATTTGTCCTTGAGTGACTTTTATTTTTAGAGTTATCTTACGGTGACCATTAATATGACACGAATTAAGTAGGCCAACAAATTAAGAGCAGTTGCGAAAGAAAATTGTTGAATGTGCCAATTCCATTATTCCAAGTACGAAATGAACTTTGTGGGAGGTTTACTTATTGCTTATCAAAAGAAGGAGTTCTGTTTGTACCTTTTAGTTAAAGAATTAATTTTTGTTAAGTTTATTTTTCATAATTATATATAAATATTTGTAAATGTTTAGTGTTTTTTTTTAAATTTTGTCTATTTTTATCAAAGTTTATATTTTATGTTTGTTATAACACACAACATTTTGAGATTAGATTACGATTTTATGCAGGTTGTACACTGATGCTTTTCTCGTAATATTTTGCGAAATTTTATTGCAAATAATAGCGTAACCCCCATTAGTCAGACGCTTAGTAACGGCGAGTAGTCGATCGCACCAAATATTGCGTTGCCATATTGCCTTTAAGTACCTCTCTTTTGCGTAATGATCGATTCTCTAACCAGTATGTTACAGTGGTTGCGGTAAGTGTAACAATGATCTAGCAAAAAGGTGTTTAAAAGGTTCTTAGTTTATATTACATGCTTTAAACCCGATTAGTGCTTTTACTCTACTAAAAGTTTATATAAATTATTTTGCCGGTCCCTATAATCTAGTTTGTTGTGTTTCTCTGACTTCTGGTAAACTTATTACATAACTCAGAAGATATTTGTCTTATAAATGCTTGGATTATAAAGTGTATTCGTTGCGCCAACTTTTTTCTTAATTTAAAAGCTGGATAATTTTTAATTACAGCAATGGAACGCATTTTATTCATGCAGATCTGATGAATAAATCTCCTTCTGTTCAACTGATTGTTAGATTACTTGCAAGAAGTTTCAGTTACTTCGACTTTTACAAGGAGTGGGTGCGAGTAATTGATCATATAGTATGCTCATATACTTAAGCACATTATCGAGTATTATGCAATTCTTACAAAACAAAATCAGTAAAACTTCACCGTGGATTTCAAAGCGAACGAACCTTTGGTTTCAAAAAATAGGTCGTAAGAACTATCTGTATTTTTTTTAATATTCATCTTCAGTGGAGAACTTTAGCAGCATATTCTTCTTTCATATCTTCCAGAGAACAGCCCGCTATTTTATTCCTGGATCTCCAGCTAGATTTAGACGTCAGTTGTAAGTACGGTGTTTTTTGAGAAAATATTAAAATACATATTATGTATATTCATAACATTAAACAATGAGATTCAAAATATGTGTGAAGCTCTTCTTATCAGAGAAAACTGAGTACTAGATAAATAAAGTGACCTATTCAGTATGCATCTGTAAAAATAAAAAAACTTAAAACAGAAGGTATGATGAAACTTCTTCAGTGTTTTATGTGGATCATGGTTTAGATACGTTTAAGAAAAAATCAAAAGTGATAAATATCTGGTTAATACCTTTACTAAAAATCTTATCTTGGTCAACAAATAAAAGAGGAAAAAGAGAAAGTACTATTTTCATTTTGATTACGGCTCCAGTTTTAGCCAATAATAGGTGTAAAATATTATTTATTTCTTATAATAGAGAACGCATTTAAATAATTCTAATGATAATAATTCGATAAAAAAAATAAAAATGCTTAAAGAATATGAAGTAGAATAATAAAATTCTACATTGAGAAAATGCAAAAAAATTTGGTATTAATAAACTTTAAACAAAGTAGTGAGAGAGACACACTCTTCTCCTTTGATTCTAGGGCCATCGTAGGTGATCCAATTTTGACACACAATAGCGCACCATTTAATAAAAAGGAAAAAGTAATGCAAACAGTAATAACAATAATGATATGGGATTTACACGGTGCGCTGTATATCAATTAGTGGTAAAAGGCAATTAGGTGGCAAGCCGTAATAATAATCGTACCAACCAAGAGCCGATTTAAATGTGACTGCTTTCCCACACGTATATTACCTAGTCTCAACCAAGAGTTCGCTTATTTGGAGGTGACTTAATAATAAAAATATTTTTTTTAAGGAACAATCTTTCTTTTCATTTTCAATTAAAAATTCATTCTTTTACGTTATATTTGTAGTAATCATACTAGACCTTCAAGAATAAATAATGAAATAATATTATAATTATATCTAATATTTTAATATTATTCTTATAAGTTTGCATACTTCGTTCATAATTTTAATAAATTTAACGTGTATTATCTGCCAATTTAAAAATAAATATTAATTTACATAATTTCTCATTTGTTTCTTATTTTAAGCTTTAATCTAAAACTCTGTAGTTATTCTCCTTGATCACTATACCAAAATATTCTTAGAAATTTAGTAGAAAAGTAATAGTATTACTAGAAATTAAGCAATCATTTTATTTATTGCTTATTTATTTTTTTTAACTTCAACCAAAAGGGCTTTTTTTTCTCCGAAATGAATTAGAGGCAACTATATCACGCCTCAGAAGAATGGGCCTGGAAAGTTGCTTCCCCTAACATTAATAATACTATCCGCAATTCATATAATGTAAGACTTTTGATACAAGAAGACCTATTTAGATATCTGTAATCCATAGCAACTGATTTTAATTTTTACAAAACTTTTAATTTTCCTTCGTATTGAGGTAGTCGTAAATATTATAACGGTTTTCTCCTAAAACATCTTAATACGCTATTACATGCCCTCCATCATTATAAACTCACAGAGTGGCATAACAGTTTATTTTGCGTACAAAAGCTTATAAAGCGGCTTGTTTACATTGTGTGTAAAAAATGGAGAACCAGATTTTTGCCCGGCGACTGCGACGGCTAAACCACTACATATAACATTGGTATAAATGGGCCGATTTGCTTAATAATATAGACATATCGCGTTTCTGTTTTGGTATTGGCGATCTCTTCGATTAGTGCCATGTATAATTACCGTTTGATATAAGACAGTTATCTGTCAATTGATCTATATGGGTGTGTGCCGTGTGGATATGTACTGTTTCGCCAAAGTATTGCTGCACATTTATTTCCCACATTATTATTTTGAGTACAGCTATTTTAATAATAATAATAATAAAATTAATATAAATAATAATAATAATTATTATAATAATAGTAACAATACATATCCAACTAAAAAAGTTATTCAGCAGTTCTAGAAAGACCAGCTTGAAATACCAGCACAATGCAATCTACGCGCCGAGTGGATTAATGAAGAAAGAGAAAGTATCGCTAATTTCCTTGAAATGAGTCACAAATATTATAAAAAAATGCACACAATTGGAAAGCACCGGGACCTGATGGAATACACAATTTCTGGATAAAGAAGTTAGGGTGTACACAAAGCGATTAACTAAGTTTTTTAATGACATATTGATTAATCCTCAATTAATTCCCTTCTTTTTTACACAGGGATCAACTTATCTTTTGCCCAAAGACGATCTTAATAAACAGGATCCCACAAAATAATGCCCAATTACCTGCTAACCAATCATTTATTAGATTTTTACTTCGTGTATTGCCCAAAGCATCTACGAGCATTGTGAACACAACCAAAATATTGCAGATAAGCAAAAGAGGTGTACAAAGAATGCTATGGGATGCAAAAAGCAACTGATAATTAACTCTGCCATAGGTAGTCAAGCCTATACCAAGAAAAGAAATCTTTTTATGGTTTATACAGACTATAGTGCCCCATAGTTGGCTTTTTCAGATACTAAAAATCTACAAAATTAGTCCACATATAACTTATTTTTTAGAGCATGCAATGTCAACGTGCAGTAACATGAAGCAACTTGCAGTAACATAACGCAATCCATCTAAATAAAAAGAGGTGGATATATTTCAAGGACACGCCCTCGTTCTTTCCAAGGAGAGAAGTCCTCTTTAGTTTTGTCTGGCAATGAACCCTCTATCACGAAAACTCGACCAATTATGAAGATTCTATTAAAACAACAATGCCGATATCATTGAAATAAACCACCTGCTTTATACGGATGACCTAAAACTACTAGCAGTCACAAAACATCAACCAAATGCTTAAAATCGTTGATGAGTTTTCGACAGATATTAGCATGAATTTTAGGATAGATAAGTGTCGGTATCTTAATATCCAAAAAGGTAAAGTTAATGAAGGTAATTTTCAGATGGAGAAAGGAAACTAGATCCACTCAATGCAAGTAGGGGTGACTTGTAAATACTTATGTGTATGGGGTTAAACAAGCACAAAGAATCGATCATCGGACCGTGAAAGAAGAACTTCAAAACAGAATTTCAAAAAAGAATGAGACGGGTGCTAAGTACTGGACTTAATAGTAAAAATCTTTCGTAGGCAATTAACACATACGCCTGTTCAGTGCTGGGCTAGTCATTTGTGTAATTATATGGAGTAGAACGGATATTGCGAATTTACAAAGGAAAAAGAGAACCACGCTACCACGATGCAAGGGAGGAAGAGAATTTATCGATCTAGAAAAGCAATTGGACCAACAAATTAATAATTTTAAGAAATTATTTTTTTAGAAAGTGTGTGGGTTCACCTCTACATGCAGCTATTTGCCAAATAGACAAGTTTACCACACTTAAACTGAAAAATGAAAAAAATATAATAAACCATCAAACACCAAATGACAAAATACAGAACTGGAAACACAAACCTCTGAACGGATGACATAGTAACGAGCTCATGCAAGAGCATGTTGGCAAATATGAGTCAAACTATTGGCTGATCTCAGGACAAATGTTTCCCGAAACAGACCGGTGTAGATATGGATGCCAAACATCTGAGACAATCCAGCACGTAACAGGAGCTTGCCAAATATTTGCACCCACGGAATACAAAGAGAGACACGATGCAGCAAAACTTATACATCAAGAGCTCGCTCTAAAACTTATAAGTATATTCGAGAAAAAATTCTGTAGGTAGGTAGTTCTGTATCAAACTGTAAGTAGTAACAGACTTAGACTTATCGACTAAAACTAAGTAACTTGGTTTTAGACGATAAGCAACATAATATAACATCTCTTATCGAAGTGGCTATTCCCAATACTAACAATTTAGTTTAAAAGTACGCAGAAACAATTTCAAAGTACCGCGACCTAGAAGTACGGCTACAGAGGGAATAGCAAATGAATATTCTTAGAACGATACCAATTATAATGTCGGCTATGGGAGTCATACCAAAGAACCTGAAAAGAAGCATTGAAAAACTAGGTCTCAATCAACATATATACAGAGAGCTACAAAAAGAGGTGCTTCAAAATACAGCCCGAATTGTAAGGAAATTTCTGGGAACCAACACCATTCATCATCACCACGGGCCTAATAACCTGGTAAGGGCTCCCACAGAGCTGAGGAATGAATGATAAAAGTGAATGTTCTCCTCTGAGGGAAGATAATAATAATAATAATAATAATAATAATAATAATAATAATAATAATAATAATAATAATAATAATATAAATAATAATAATAATAATAATAATAATAATAATAATAATAATTTAGTTATTATTATTATTATTATTAGTTAAAATAGTTATTCTTAACCCACAGGAAATGCCAGCGTTTCTAACGCAAGGAGTAACCTATCTAGTGCCTAAAGACCAGAACAACACACAAGATCCGTCTAAGTACCGACCGGTAACGTGCCTACCTACTTTGTATAAAATTATCACTTCATGTTTAACACAGCGCATTTACCAACACTGTGAGAAAAACAACATCATATCCGCACAACAAAAAGGATGCGCTAAAGGGTCTATGGGCTGTAAAGAACAACTTATTATCGACTCTGTCATCAACAACCAGGCATATCACAACAAGAGAAATATTTTTACTGCCTACGTCGACTATAAGAAAGCCTTCGACTCAGTACCACACGAATGGCTTATAAACATATTAAAAGTGTATAAAGTTGATGGTAATAGTTTGTCTTTTCTAGAGAGCGCTATGACAAGTTGGAGAACAACGATCCAGCTCGAAGTACAGGTTAAAAGCACAGTAAGTACAAACAACATTCCAATTCGAACAGGAATCTTCCAAGGGGACTCACTGAGCCCATTATGGTTCTGCCTTGCTATGAATCCTCTTTCGAACCGTCTTAACTCTACCAACTATGGGTTTAGCATCCGAGATAATAACACCGAGATTGCAAAGTTAAGTCACTTACTGTATATGGATGATTTAAAAATAATGGCTGCAACTAGGAACCAACTAAACCAAATGCTGCATATAGTAGAAGAGTTCTCCAATGACATCGGCATGCAATTTGGACTAGATAAATGCCGTACTCTCAATATAATCCGAGGAAAAATTCAGTCAGGAGAATATCAGATGCAGAATGTCCAGACCATCGAGGCCATGGGCGAACACGAAATTTACAAATACTTGGGGATGAAACAATCACAAACGATTGAACAACAAACAATGAAATGCGAACTGACTAACGAGTTTGTGAAAAGGGTAAGACAAGTTTTGAGAACCAATCTCAACAGCAAAAATATGTTTAAGGCACTTAACTCCTACGCATGTTCAGCTCTTGGTTATTCTTTTGGGGTAATTAATTGGAGTAGGACAGACATAGAAAGGCTACAAAGAAAAGTGAGGACCCTACTTACTAAAACGCACAACCACCACCCTCGAAGTGCCACTGAAAGAACAATGCTTCCCCGCCACCTTGGAGGAAGAGGATTAATAGATCTGGGTAAACAACTTGAAAAACAAATCACTAACTTAAGATCCTATTTTTACAGGCAAGGAGAAAATTCCACGCTGCATCGCGCAATAAATCAAATAGACGATTCCACTCCTCTACAACTCAAGAGCGAGGAAGCGTGCAGCTACCATCATACGGACCAGGAAAAACTCCGCATCTGGATGGAGAAGCCCCTTCATGGGCGGCATCCTAATGAGATCTGCCAAAATCATGTCGACACTGCTTCGTCGAACTATTGGTTGGTATCAGGCAAGATGTTTCCAGAAACCGAGGGCTTTCTACTCGCCATCCAAGATCAGGTTATACCAACAAGAAATTATCTCAAGCACATCGTCAGAGATCCGTCCGTACAAAACGACAAATGCCGGTATGGATGCCAAACATCAGAGACAATCCAGCACATAATAGGAGGATGTCAGGCCTTTGCAGCGACAGAATACAAAGAACGGCACGACTCAGTTGGGAAAATTTTACATCAAGAGTTGGCAATGAAGTTGGAACTTATTACAACAGAGAAGGTTCCGTATTATAAATATACTCCAGAACCCGTAGTGGAAAATGACCGATATAAGTTATATTGGGACCGCAGTGTACTTACCGATCAACATGTAAGGCATAATAGACCAGATCTTATTTTAATAGATAAAATTTCCAGGAAAACAACTCTAATTGACGTAGCCATACCGAACAACAATAATCTGCAAGAGAAACACACTGAGAAAATCGCCAAATACAGAGATCTAGAAATTCAAATCGGAAGGCAATGGAGAATGGATAATGTTCAGACCATCCCAATTGTTATATCGACAACGGGTGTAATACCGAAAAGTCTACTGGAATACCTTAAACAACTAGGAACAGGTGAACATCTATATAAGCACATGCAAAAGGCAGTACTACTGGCAACTGCTCGCAGCACCCGGAAATTTCTAGGGGATAACTCTACATTTCAGGTCACTTAAGGACACCGAAAAGTCGCAGGTATCTGGGATAAGTAAATGATCCCCCCCCCCCTTAGAGGGAGTGCGAGCCTTAACTGGCTGTAAATAATAATAATAATAATAATAATAATAATAATAATAATAATAATAATAATAATAATAATAATAATAATAATAATAATAATAATAATAATAATAATAATAATAATAATAATAATAATAATAATAATAATAATAATAATAATAATAATAATAATAATAATAATAATAATAATAATAATAATAATAATAATAATAATAATAATAATAATAATAATAATAATAATAATAATAATAATAATAATAATAATAATAATAATAATAATAATAATAATAATAACGTCTTTTATTAGAATGTCACAAAACAGGAAAATGGCATAAATGCTTCTAGTAGCAAATTCTATCTACGGTACTATTTACAAATAACCACTAAAGAGAACTATAACAACTTATATAAAAATAACGTACACAAAATAAAATTTTTTACAATAAACTAAAATAAGCCAAATATAAACTTTTTAATTTCTGACAATGTTTTTTCCACTATGTGAAACTTCTGTGCGTAAATGACAAGTGAGTACATTTATCTCTCTATGTTTAATCTTAAAATCCTTTTTTCCCAAAAATAAAAAAAAATCACATTCAACTCACTTTCAATTAGCACTGATGACGGCTCATACGCCGAAAGCGCTTCGCTAAGATATTAATAAATACTTTGCTCCGAACATATCTGGTTTGATTATTTCGTACTATCCTGCGAGCAACATAGCCACATCCCTCTTTTTACGGAATATTTTGGCTAAACTACATGCTAAAGAAATTTTAAAAATTCGAATTTCAGAGGCGTTCCAGAAATATATTTTAAAATTATTAAGTATATTATTAAATTCTTAAGATATACAGGGTGTTTTAAAATGCAGAAACATATCACACTTGCTTTATTAACTGAAACACCCTGTATACTATTTGATTTTTGGATTCTACAGCGTAAAGTAGGCTTTATTAAAGTTTACCCAGCCTAAAAATTTAAGTTTTCGAAATATTTTTTGCAACTACTTAGACAATTTCAATGATACATTCCTTATTATGTGTTTTTTTTTACCATATTTACACCAAGGAGCACTAAATTATTAAATTTCATGTGTAAAAACTTACTATCTTATACATGACATTCAAACATTAGGTTTAAATTATTACAGTTTTTACAAGTTGCTTAATTTAAATGGAACTTCCTGTATTTTATATCTCCAACATATGTGACAATGAATTCTTTTTCAAATTTAATAGGGTTTTCCCATACCTATACCTTCATATTTTTATGAAAATATAGTTTTTTAAATACATGTTGATTTTTGCATGCAAATTGCGATGACAGGTTGGCAGATCATGTTTATAATTTATTTGTCAGTTACTAAAATGCTTTTTTAGGGTGCTCGTTTAATAATTCAAGCTTTTAATAGTTTTTTTTACTTAAATTACTTTATTGAAAATTAAATTTTACCCTGAAGAAAAACGATTTGACTTGGTATTTATTCTTGGTGAATGTCTCCAAAATAGCTTGTTGGCACGAAGCATCTACGCTGAAAGGTTTTCCGACAGACATCATCCAAATAAGCCGCTTTTAAAAGGCTATTGGCTCAATTTAAAGAAACTGGAAGTGTTGAATACAAGACGGATCTTTAAAGAACACACATATGATAACAGAAACAAAGATATTGAGTTGTCCATTATTGTTCAAGTTATCGAAGATCGTCATACCGGGCAAAACCAAATTGCAGAAAATCATAACAGTCAAGCAAGTGGTTCTAGGGTACTAAATCGAAATAAATAAAACAAATTGTCACCAAGAACTTTCGGGAAACTATTTTAATAGAAGAGTTGAATTTTGTATGCGAGTCGCGGATAACGTTGCAGGTAATAATAACAATCTTCTTAATAATGTTCTATTTACCGATGACTGCAATTTCCACAATAATGGCTCTACTAACAGATATAAATTTCATCATTACATTGATTTGTTAATTTATGGGGAGGAATATTACAATTTTTTTGATGGAAATTTAAATAGAACAATATTTTTTGGAGTTCTTAAATATTGATTTTTCAGTATTATTGGAGAATATTTCTCTACGCCTTCAAGAACCTCGGATTTGACAGTGTCGGATGATTTCTTATGGGGTTATGTAAAAGATTTTGATTTTAAGCTACCTCCGATAACACCAAAAAATATAAAAGAGTTATAGATAAGAGAAGCTTTTCAAAGTTCTACTTCACAAATGCTGTCAAAAGTTGCTGTAAATTTTGAAAAGAGAGCGTCGATGTTTGCTATTACATGGACATTTTCATAATGTTTAAATTAATGTATTTTAATGGCCAGTTGAAAATAGATACATTATTAATATTCTTAAATTTTACCTATAGTTAATCGATTTTGTTGCATGCTGTAATCAATAATAATCGTTGTTTAATTTAAACTTAGCATGTCATTGGACCTTAAACTTGATTACATGCCATAAATTAGTTACTTTTGCATATAAAAAATGGTTAAAATAACCAAAAAAATATAAGAAAAAATAGACATGTTATCGCCTACTATAAAATATTAAGTTTAAAAAAATCCGCATTTTGAATATTGCTTTTTTTTATAAAAATAAGAAAGTTTAGGTATACGAAGAAGAACTTATTGCCTTGTAAAAACGGTAATAATAATTTAAACCTAATTTTTGAACGTCCTGTATAAAATAACCTTTTTTACAATTATATAAAATACCTTTTTTACAATTGAAAAGTAAAATTTTATAGTTTAGTGCTCCTCAGTGCAAATATGGTAAAAAAAGATGAGACGCATGTGAAGGAATTTTTTTATTAAAATTGTCTCAGTATTAAGTTTACCTACTATAAAATATTAGGTTTAAAAAAATACGCATTTTGAATATTGCTTTTTTTATAAAAATAAGAAAGTTTAGGTATACGAAGACCTTAAATTAAATTAAAAATTAAATTCAAAAAAGAATTGATATAAAAGAAGATTGGTTGAAGTAATATAAAATACAGGGTGTTCCATTTAAATTAAGGAACTTATTGCCTTCTAAAAACGGTAATAATAATTTAAACCTAATTTTTGAACGTCCTGTATAAAATAATCTTTTTTACAATTATATAAAATACCTTTTTTACAATTGAAAAGTAAAATTTTATAGTTTAGTGCTCCTCAGTGCAAATATGGTAAAAAAAGATTTTTTTTCTTTTTTTTTTATGGTGAACACAAGCACAAGAGGAAAGTCCTATGTCACTCTTGGAGTGGTGCTTGCGCGAAGATATTTGTGGCCATTTATCTTGAATCGCTGTAGGTTGTATGCGTCGGGAAATATGTGAGGTGGAAGCCCGTTCCACAAAGAAGATGTTCTCCAGATGAATGAGTCCCGATACAGCGAAGTCCTTGGGGTAGGCAGGTGGACTCGATGTTGATGAGCCACAACTGCTAGACGCGTCCTTCTTGCCGGAACAGCCCTGGGTAGAATCAGGCCTGCTAGCTCAGAGGAGCACTTACCGTGATAATAACGGTAGAATAAACAGAGATCAGCCACCTTTCTCCTGTGCTCCAGACTATCCAGACTCTTTGTCAGTTCTGGTTTGTCGATAAGACGAATAGCTCTCTTCTGTATAGAATCCAGCAGGTTTAAACTATGCTTGGGTGCAAAGCTCCAGACATGCGAGCAATACTCGAGGGAAGGGCGTATTTGAGCCTTATAAAGAGTCAGCAGCTGTTCTGGTGTATACAGTTTTTCGTCTTGAAAAGCACTCCGAGTTTTTTGGATGCCGCCCTGGCGACCTCGGCAACGTGGTCATGCCAGGACACACTGTTGGTGACCTCGACTCCTAGAAGATGTAAAGATGATTTCATTGGCAATGTTTTCCCTGCCATAACAAGCTCCGGGCCACCAAGGTTAGTCTTCATCATAAATACTGCAGCCTGCGTTTTTTTAGCGTTAAAATTGACCAGATTGTTACTGCCCCACTCCAAGATTGCTCTAATATCGTTGTTGGTTGAAGCTACTTGTTGCTGCCTAAGATTCTGAGAACTTGCGACTGTCGTTGGTTTGGCGGACTTAAATGTGGAAATAAGTGTGCTATCGTCCGCAAAGCTGTAGATTAGATTGACAGTGGTTCCTAGCAAATCGTTGATATATATCAAGAAAAGGGTGGGGGATAGAATACATCCTTGAGGGACTCCAGCGTTAATGTTAAATTTGTCGGAGAGGTATCCATCGATGGCTACTTGGATTGTTCGTTGTTTAAGAAAACTTTTGATCCAATTCAATAATGAGTTTTGTATGCCGATTGAGGAGAGCTTGGTTAGTAGTCCCTCATGCCACACTCTGTCAAATGCCTTGGAAATGTCAAGAGCGACTGAGCGGGACTCGCCGTGCTTCTCCATGGCCTCCGTCCACAAGTGTGTGACGTGAGCCAGAAGATCGCCGGTGGATCTAAGCTTTCGGAAGCCGTATTGATGATCGCTGATTAGTCCAGATAATTCCAGATATCTTAACAGTTGTTGGTTGACTGCTTTCTCCATAATCTTCGATATTACTGGAACTAGTGCAATCGGGCGGTAATTGGAGTGGCATCGTCTTCTTACCCTTTTTGGGTATAGCTTGCACTCGAGCAGTTTTCCAGCTTGTTGGAAATTGGCCCTGCTTATACGATGCCGTGAACAGTCTACATAAGGGAGGAGTCAATTCGTCTGCACAACGTTTTAGTAATAGGGCTGGAATTCCATCGGGTCTAGAAGCTTTGTTGGTGTCTACGCTTTTAAGAATTTTATTTATAATTCGTTGGGGAAACGAAATTTCTCCCATCGATGAATTCACCCTTGGCAAATATGGCGGTGTTTTGCCTTGCGAGTGCAGAGTAGAATTGACGCGAAGAGTTTACCCAGTAAGTTGGCTTTTTCCCTTGCTGTTACCGCGATAGAACTATCATGTGATGTTAGGGGTGGCAAGGCCGACTTAGCAAAACCTTGACTAACGGCTTTCGATACCGACCAGAAAGATCTTGGTCCATTTGTGCAGTTTAGCAGTTTGTTTTTGATCCTGTTGTTGTGACTCTCTTTGCATTCATCAATAATTCGCTTGCAGCTATTTCTGGAGGCTAAAAAGTTCCTCCGATTTTCGATGGAAGGATGTTGACGCCATTTGCGATATGCTGCGTTTTTAGTGTTTACTGCCTTTTTGCAATTCAGGTTGCACCATTGCTTGTTGTTTGATCTGCATTTAGTAGCAAAAGGGATATAAGCTTCCATTCCTGCCAAGATCGTCTCTGTAATTTGGTTTGCACATTCTGAGATGTTATTGGTTCTAAAGCAGACTTCTTTCCAAGGGAATGAGCGATAAAATTCCCGAAGATAGTTCCACTCTGCTGATTTATAGTGCCATACCTTCCGCGGCATCGGAGGATTAAACGCAGGTAACCTCCAACTGGCAAGAGACTGTTATCAATTTGTGGTCCGATGTTCCTAGGGGAGCATGTACTGATACAGTGTACGACTCAGGGTCTGAAGCCAAGACCAGATCTAGGAGACTCGCGAACTCGCCGTCTCGATCGGGGATTCTGGAAGGTTCCTCCACAAGCTGCGTAAGCCCGCATATGGTGAGAGATATGTGAAGGAATTTTTTTATTAAAATTGTCTCAGTATTTTTTTACACAAAATGTTTTGAAACTTGAAGGTTTTAGCTGAATAAAGCTTAATAAAACCTAGGTTTATTTACGATGTAGAATCCAAAAATTAAATATACAAGATATTATATTTAAAAGAAAAACATAACTTCGGTTTTAACCGCGCTTTAAAAAATGTCACGAAAATAATTCTAAAAAATGGTTCTGTGATAATCCTTACTTTTTAAATTTTATTTAACTCTGTAGTTAAGCCATAATATCCCGTGTGGTAAGTCGTCGATAATCCTGTATAACAATAAGTAAAAAATTTTAAATTAAGCTGCACAAAAAACCGGGACAAAGTTAGAGAAAGTCAATGTCACAGAAAAAGAGTATGGTTGTTTTTTCTTAAATACAATGCTTTTACGAATTCCTCATAAGCCATTAACAACTGACAAAAAATAGAAGATTTATAGACAAAATTTGCAATGCCAATTACGATGCTATTTTGCAATGCAAGCTCAGAATGAAATAAGAATGGCATATTTTATAATTGAGGGAATTGCATGATGTAATATTATATAGTAAGTTCTTAAAATATTCAGAATTGGCTATAAATAGGGACATTCGTAACCTTTAATCATTCAATCAATCCAACAATTCATTCAAATTTGAAACATCTATCTCAATATTGTTTTGACAGATTGCCGTATTAATCCACATATATCACATGCATTCAACTCTACATAATATTTTGGACCAAAATTAATTTTTGTTTAGCACACCGTTTCTATTTTATTCTCAAGCCTAAATCCCTTCTTCGTTTCTCGGCTTAATTCTGCTTGACACCTCGTTGACATCCTCTCGCAAATCCCATCAAAGGCTGCTGCTGCTCCTTCTGCCAAATACAGGGAGGGAGTTTCAAAATATCCTTAGAAAAATATTTACTCTAAATATAAACGACAATTCAATCGAAACCTTTTGCGGTATTTATGTGTGTGTGAATATTTCTTTTTCGTCAATGGTCCCTTTAAATTAAGAAGAAAGACGAAGGGGGCATAAAAACCCACCAGGGGGTCTGGTGCACCGATTATGTCTTCCTAGGAACCGGAGTACTATGGGGCTTTTGCCAGTTACCAACCTTCCGCTTTCTTTTTTTTGCTCGCTTTGAAGTGTATTTTTCTCGATATAAGAAGTAAATATTGTTGGCTAATTGATTGCAAGGTGAAATTCCTCAATGGTTAGTCACTTTCTATCTGCTCTATACTTTGAGATAAGGATAACATAAACTGGTATTAGTAGTTAGAGTTAGAAATATTGGGTTAAGTACACTGATAAAAATTAGGGTAATTTTACATTTTTTTACACGTATTTCAAAGTGTTTTTACATAAAAATAATTAGAACTGTATATAAGCACATCAGTGAGTGCATATTTCCATAGCTTACGGCAAAAATACATTTTGAGTATATTTTTACAATAACCTATGTAATAACTCTCAAAATTCCTGTGAATTTCCATTTAGAACTAAATGCTACCGTGTAAAAGTACGCATTACCATTTAAAAATACACATTACAATTTGAAAATACATAAAAAATGTAAATTTACATTGTACTTTGTGGACTTAACCAATACGATTAACGGATGAGGGTCATGTGACTACGAGACCGACGCCGACCACGCTGCAGCCGGCCAACATAGGTCCAAAGGTAAATAATGTTTAAGTGCCATATATGTATGTATGTTAACATTTAGATTTATTTCTAAATATGAAAAACATCTTTATTTTCACCGGCACAAAAAAAGAAAACGGTTTCCGTGTTTTCGTAAAGAATATAAGATGATATTTTCGACATATAGTGCATTTAAAAGTCATTTAAATCGAAGTCATTATAAACCTGTCGTGTCAGGAAGCAAACTTAATGAAATTATTTACAAGTGTTCTTTAGAAAATTGTCAGTTTGTACAAACTAACAAAAGTCAATTTTTAAAGCATGTTTATAATCACATTAAAAAAGGAAATGCCTTAAAATGTATGCCTTAAATAATAATTAAATATGGAGTCGAAAAAAAATTGTGCAATCCTGACTATGACAAAATTAACCAAATAGAAGGATGTGTAAAATTTTATGGAAAATATTTAAAAGAAGACTTGTCAAAATCAATTTTAGTTTATCATGTAAGAATAATCAAATTATTATAAATTAAATTCTTATCATTTTTTTTAGGATAAGCTGGAAAATCCTGAACAATTGTCTCAATATATTTCAATTTTGGCGCCTTGTATATTGGTGACTTGTAAGTATAATAAGTAATTAAAAGCAATTTTTTGATCTTATATTTTTTAGCTAAGGACGAAACTAAATATTACAAAGTCTATCTGGAAAAGCAAGAGATATATGAGGACACATCATTTATTGAAAGCCTATTAGTGTTTTGGACTTTATTTTGTAATGAATCTGATTTTTCCCAAAACAGCAGCTATAACTCTGGAGATGTTACAAAGGTTTCATTTAAAAATTCATCCTGATTCGGGCACAAAAGCTAAATCAACTTCAAAAGGGAAAGTTCTTACTTTGAAGAAAAATCTTACTAAAGCATTTTCATAAATTTGTTTAAATTATTCTATTTACTGTTTTTTTTGTTATGGGTTAGTGTCTAGAATGACTGTATTTTTGTTGTTTATCTTATTTTTACTTTATGACTGCTAAATAATAAGCAGATGAAACTGGTTTTAGTTTGACCATTTTTGATACCATACCTACTATGAAAATATAATACCTAAATTTATCTACCATTTTCCTAATTTAATATACTTATTATTTTAAGTATACCTATTTTCGTATGCATATTTGTATTTAATGTTTATTTTGTTGTTACGTCTAGAATGACTTTTTTTTGTTGTTTATTATACATATTTTTATGTATTTATATTTATGACTGCTAAATAAGCAGGTGAAACTGATTATACATAATTTTTATTTGACTATTTTTAATGCCATCATACTATGATAACCAAATATATTACCATGTTCCTAATTTAATATAGATACTTATTATTTAGGGTAGATATTTTGCATTTTAATACTATGTGTTTTGCTTTTCTGATTATTTTCATTACAAATTCATATTTTAGATACAGTTCTCGAGAGTATTTAAAATATGAACATGTAATTAAATTAATTGATCTGGTAATTCAGAGTTTATTTAGTATGTTTTTATTTTAAATTTTAGTACATATTACATAAAAAATATAAATTTGTATGAAAATTATTTTCTTTTAACTAGGTACAGATTTTGTTTAATTAAACTTGGTGAAATAAAACTGATTTTTTTTTAAATACCTAGAGGTTGGATTTTTTTTTTTAATTTTTCAATAATATAAAAAAAAATTAAACATAATAATATGTATAACAGCTAAATAAATGTACTATAAATAAAAATCAGTATTTTCATATCCGAAATTTGATATGACTTGAATTGACTTTATACGTCAAACAATTTCCATAGAAGAAGCTTACGATTCAATTGGTGGTGTCTGTGGAAATTATTTGGCAAATAAAGTTAATTGAAGATGAAAATACTAGCATTTTTTTTATAATACAATTATATAACTGAAAAAACTCGGGGTAATAATTCATAGATTACGTAGGAAATATAATGTGTAATTTTACAAATGTTGATGTAAAATTACACACTAAATCTACGTAAGTTTGGTTACATTAATTGGTGTAATTATACATTTGCTATAATTCTACTTTTACATTAAATAATTAAATTTTTAATGTGATAATCAATAGTAAGTTGTAAATATACACTTAAACTTTTTACATACAAGTAGTAAAACTAAAATGTAAAATTCAGATGAAAATGTAAAATTTCAGATGAAATGTAATTTTACACTTATGTGATATGGCATCAAGTGGCCAATGATCTGGTGTGTAAATTTACATATATTTTTTATCAGTGTAGGTTAAGCTAAATTCACATTGTAATTTATTAAATTAATATTTCTATATTTCAAAAAAAAATTAATGTTAATCAATTTTGAGCTATACGTTTATAAAATCATTAATTTCTTAACTAATTTAAGTACTTATTTTATTGATCTGTTGCCTTATTGAATTGAAATACATTTACGGAGTTATCTACTTCTTCAATTAATTTAGCTTTTTTACTCTTTTTTATTATGTTTTATAAATTTGCTGGTTTATTGATTCTTTTACAATACTGTTTATTCATTTCTGTTAATTTTTTCGTAAACTATTTCTTGTATTTATACTTGCATTTTATTAATTGTTTTACGCTTCAATTTATTCATTTATTATAGCTCCTTCCTAGGTTAATTTAACTTTTTAATTTTTTGTAACTCTTTGATCTTTCATACATTAACTTTTATGCTAAATGATTTATATAAAGTAATACAACTATTTTACTTATAGATTCCATGACTGACTTTTTAAATTTATTATGTATTTTGTTCTCTCTTTTTTTATTGATTCAGTATATTTACCATCTCTTCTCTTTGATAGTATTGTCAAAACTTTTAGTTAGGGATTATTGTACGAGTTTCGTGTGTTTAATAGTTTCCTGGTTCATGCATAGTTGGACTCGGAATTAACATTTGTGGTGGGATCCCACACACCAGTAGGGCATACTCGCTGGGGGAGCATGCCACTGTCTTCCAGGCCGAAGTATTCGCTGTATTAAAATGCGGACAGAAAATCCTAAGCTGCGGACACCGTAATACATTCGTATCAATATGCTCGGACAGCAGAGCTGCCATTAAGGCTATCACGGCCGTAAGGTAAGCTCCATGCTTGTACTAGAGTGCATAAAAGTCCTGGAAAAATTGGTGCAGGTTGGCTGCAGGGTCCAGCTCGTCTGGGTATCTGGCGACGCAAGCCATGCAGGTAACGAGAAAACGGACTCTCTTGCTAGACTGGGATCCGCGAATGTGCCGATGGAGCCGAAACTCATAATTGGTATCGAGAAATACGAAGCGGTCGCGTCAATGAAGGGTCTGCTGGGCAAGTGGACCCACCGAAGATAAACTGAGTCCTCTGGTATGAGACAGGCCAAAGCGCACATAGATGGGCCCTTTGCCTGTCTTACCAAAAATCTACTACGCCTAAAAATACGCGAAATTCGGGTAGTGACAGGTCTTTTAACCGGACACTGGCACTTATGAAGCCATCTCCATACCATCGGTATTGCGAACAACCCGGAAAATGTCATTGGTGCTAGGAGGAGGATGAAATCGTTGACCACGTGGCCGGGGAGTGCCCAGCACTCACGCGCGCCAGGTTCAAATACTTGGGTAACACCTTCAGTGCACCGGGTGACTTCAAAAAAATTCTATCTGCATATTTGTCTTTAAAGATCTATCTAGATGCGTTGATAGACAAGTGTGTGTAATGCCATATCACTCGGTATATGTCTGCAATATAGTTTAATTTGCAATACATTTGAATATGGCGATTCAAGATATCGAATGGTACATAATGCTGAGGATTGAGATGATTATTCAAGTACAGTTATGTTTTTCTAATAAAAACATCTTTTATTATCTTAAACAGATAATTATTGTCTTGATTCATTGCAAGATAATATCTTCTTCTGCAAATGGTATCATTGTTTTTCTTCAATTTTTATTTCTATATAAATTGGTGATTTTATCCGACACTTGACCTTAAAAAGTAAATATCTGCTTTATTCACTATACAGAATGGTATTTAGTTTTTCTTAACACCAAAAAAGACGAGCTCCAGCAAGCTCCATTAAAAACTTTATTCTTCTAAAAAGCGAACTTTTTAACAGAACTCTTCCATAAAGACCTCTATAAATAAGCCTGTTTCTTATTTATTTATTTATTTATTTATTTATTTATTTATTCACGTATATGAAGGCTATTCTTGCTATAGATAAAATAAACAATATATAGTAAAAAAATATAAATTTGGTTACAAAGTTAATGGAGTGTACCCTATGTTGTTATGACAGTTTTATAAACAAAAATTACATTAAAAAAGTCCCTACATCTCTCCAAGAACTTCTAATTATAAAACTTTAGATTTTTTATCTCTTATTCTTTCGAAAATGCGTGATATACTATATCAACCTATATGTATTATAACAATATTATATAAACTACTCAAAAGGAGACGCTATTTTAAATCATAATTATTAATATAACGAGAAATATTTCACGATTGAAACTTTTGGTGTATATTCTCTACTAATTCTATATCATGAAAAAAAAGAATTTCGGTTCTTGTTTACTTTTTTTTACTTCTAGCTACCTAAAAAAACAAAAGCATTGATATGATAAAATAATTAATTAATTTCACTTTGCTTTACTACGTGATAAGTGTCAATTTTTTAAATTTTAACAACGAATGTTGATGTAGTAGGTAGAACGAGGATACATAGGGTATACCTCAACGAATTTCAAATTGCTAGAGCAGTGGCATTGATCGAAGTAGGGTATTCAAGGCGTCATGTAGCCCAAATGCTTAATGTAAGTCATTCTGCTGTTCCAGAGCTTGAAATCGCTACCAAATTTACGGCATAGTAAGATTATCTTACCTTATCCCAATCTACAAAGGGCAACAACCCAGAGAAAAGATAGTTTTTTACGACTTTGGGCAGTTAGGAGTCGCACCGCTACTGCTAGAACACTACAGAATCGCCTCATCGAAACTACGGGAATGCGAATTTCCGAGCAAACGATACGAAATTGACTTCACGAAGGACAACTCCGTGCCAGACGACCTGCTAGAGCCCCTAGATTAACTCCAACTCATCAAGCAAATCGTAGAAACTTTTGTCAAGAGCATCTTAATTGGAATTTAGAGCAGTGGGCCAATGTAATATTTACAGATGAAAAAAGATTCATGTTATGTAATAATTATGGGCGTGTTCGTGTATGGAGACGTCCCGGTGAACGATATTTGGACGACTGTGTGCAGGAAATTGTTCCATTTGGAGGTGGATCAATAATGGTATGGCTTGGTATAACTTTGACGGGACACACGCACCTTGTGGTATTTCGGGAAGGGATTTTAACGGCTGTCCGTTACACAGAGGAGTTATTGGAATCTCATATCGTCCCATATGCTCAACATATGGGCGCTGGGATCATTCTACAGCAAGATATTGCCAGGCCACACGTGGTGAGAAATTTCCTACAGAAGGACAATATTAATGTAATGAGATGGCTAGCTAATAGCTTTTTTAAACGTAGCTACGGCTTTTGGCTCTTTGAAGAAATTTCTAGATGAATATTCAAAAGTAATCTACATTCCAACGTACCTTATTCGCAAGTCCATAATATATTCTAGGTACTTTAGTTCCCCCACGATATACATCACATTGTTTCTAAGCCTGAGGGGGTTTTTTCTAATAAAAAGTATATGAATAAATAATTTATTTCAGAAACAATACTCAAATTGATATGTTAGAGAGCAACGTGAGAAAGGTTTTGACGGGGTTGGAACAGCATCAAATACTTTAAAATCATTTGCATATAAAAAGTACTTGCTATGAGGAAAGCTATTTTCAATATTATTTAAAATAAAATTGAACCCACATTTCCACACAGTCTTTACAGTCAGGCACGCAAACAAGTCTGTAATTAAAAAAAAATCCATGCAGTCATTGTCATTTCATCACTTGTGATTATTCTACGAGTAAAGCTTAGAAACGAAAATGTGTATTGCCCCACGCCTTGACTTTTTACGGAACTCAAGTTTCATTTTCTGGGTTAACCGTAGGTTATACCTAAAAACAGATGAAACAAAAAATGAAGATAAGTTTCACAATGTGAGAAAAAAGTATGGAAATTCATTACAGATTTTTGATTTCAGGTTTAAAAATACAACAACTTTTATCATTCTACCAAATTTTATTAGTTTCCACTAGAAACTTCTGTAAAATATGTAGGGGTTAGCAAAGACATGGCATGATTTTAAAAAAGGAAAAGAAGATCATAAGCTGAAGGAAATAAATTAGACATAACTGCGGCTTTTACATCATTTTCTTAATATTACTTAGAGTGAAACTTCTTAAACAGTGGTAGATTTGAGATGTTGAAAAACGCTGAACTAAAATCAATTAATATAAGTCCTTATTATTCGATGTTTCATTAAGTTTAGTTCTATAATCCTACTTTCAAATTTGTCGCTGAATTAGTAAAAACGATTAATATACTACTCTTGACCTAACATTTTTCTTGTAAATATACTTTTTATTCTTCCTGGTATGCGATAACAGTGTTTTTTTCGACGTTTTTATTTCTATTCATGGTGAGATGAGATGTCTCATTTTCAGTTTTTAATTGGTTTTAAATATGTATAGTTTTTCAGTGTTTTACAGTTTTCCAGTGTTTTAAACCTTGTACATCGGTTCATGCATTCTGCGTTCCTCTTTATGTGATGTGTTTTTCTGTGTACTCTTTGACAAGTAAGTACTTTTGTTAATTTTTTTATATAAGGTCAGTTCCTATCGTTGTCGTCACATAGAGCGGCTCTGAAGCTGGTCTAACAAAAGAAAGCGCTTAGCGGATTTTAATTAATGATTACACGGACATACAAAATGTTGTCTTATTTCAATTTTTTTTCTTTAAAAAAAATTAAAAATAACAATGTTTCGCCGTGGTAGACTCATATTTAACAGAATATTTGTTATTTACAACAAATACTAAATACTTTAGAACCCATAAAATAAATAAAGTTTCCATATTCATTTACTAATTCTTGAAGAATCCCCAAAATAAAATATTTCTTCTAAGATCACTAAGCATATATTGGATACATGACCCAATATACTAAGGAATATTATATTTTAGGACGAATTTCAGGAATGAAAATCAAAGATAGTAATATGTTTATGTAAGATCCATAAGTTACAATGATTTTGGATATGACGACGGTACTTATATATCAAACAAAAAATTTAAGTTTAAAAAGCAGAGGATTTTGACGGATACTTGGATTGGAAAATACACTTAACAATTTTCAAAAAGTCTGTTCGTGTAGCAGCGAAAAAATCAAAATTTGTCATCGGTAAAGCAGCCTGGATGCTTTAAAAATGATTAATTTCTAACTGTCTAATATGAAAATACCCTAAGAGCTTGGATGACATCAGCGTTATTTGAAAGAATTATTTATAGTGCAGTGGGACAATAAACTTATCCGGCAAAAAAAGAATATGTTACTGATCTTCGGTAACTGTCCAGCTCAACAGAATATTTAAAACTTAAAAGCAATAAAACTTATCTTATATCTTTCACTAAATACCATGGCACTTCAGTAATACAGCCACTTAAGATGTATTTTAGGCAATTTCAAATCATAAAACTTTAAAAATATTTAAACTACTTATCTTTTTCTATATAAAATTCATCAACAAATTTTTCTAATTTTTAAAACTTGAGATCCAGTTTCAACACACAATTTCCAATCATTTGCTAGGTTTAATTTAAATGCAACAGAAGCCGAATATTAATTATAGTAGTCTTAATAGAATGGCTTCCATAACCATAAAATAATCAAAATTAAACCTTATTTTGGCCTGAGCTGATTTAGCGACACAAGAAAATTGTGAAAACTTTTCAACTGCTAATGAGGAACTTGAAACTGTTGAAAATGTAGTATACTACCCAAGTACAAAATTTCAGGTTTAACAACAATATTCAGATGAGAAAGACGAAATACGTGAGTATCTCGCGTTTCAACCGATTATTTAAACAATATAATATTAAAATAAATTCCTCTATGCTATATTTGTAAAAGTTATTAGGTAATAGGCAATTTTTTGAAAACACAAAATTACAAAAACAAACTAATATTAAAATAATATCAATTTTGTATTCACCATTTAGCGTTCTTTCTTTTATTAAAATAAAACATAATTATGTATTTTTGATCAATATTTCGACGTTTTGATATAAGTATCCCTTCTAATACAATATACTCCTGACATATTTATTAAATAATATGAACGTTATTAAGCTTTTCCATCTTTCACTACTGTATATTATACAAAGTAAATTTAATATATATTTTAAGCGCATTTTAACATAGAAATATCATTCAGAATGAGAAGAACTGAATCCCTTTCAAATATTGCTCGCTAGAATATTGGCTTCAACGTGGCTGTTTTCCATGTGTTTTATTTGTATTATAATTTTTTTATCATTTAGGTATTATATTTTTCAAAAGTGAAAAACATCTGCAAAATGGACAAAAAGTCCATTTTGCTAGTATTATTAGCTCTAAGTTAAAGTAAAAACTATAGAACATATTTATCAAGGTTAAGACACAAAAAAATGAACTATTAAAAAACACTTAAAAAACTTGTAACAAATGAAAGCGGTTGCAATAAATTACAACTTTGGAACAAAAAAAAATAGAAATAATAAAACACTCATTTCCTTATAAAAATTCAGTTCCCATTGTTATAGTAAATCAATGGCTCATGTCAATAATTACTGATGTTTTAACCAGAAAAATCTTCTATATTTATGATTTTACTGTGGTAATTATAACGTGCGAATATTATCAAGGTTTCACATGACGTATGGGAATTCAAAAATTATCCTTTTCTTAATTATTTGAATATTAGGTTTTGCTCTCCAGGGGTGGTTCTACGGGAACTATAATTTTTTTTAAAAATTAGATACCGGGCATGATTATTTTCATTGTTTTGTTTTTGTTATCATCTACGATTATTCCTGAAGTAGATGTCAACTTTGTTAATTTAAATAAAATACTCTATATATTATTAACTTTTTACATTGTACGTAAGAATCTAAACTGCTTTTATACAGAGTATTTCGACCCTCAACATGAAGATCTCGAAATCTATAAAAGATACGAAGATGGTTAAATAAATTCAAAGTTAAAAATTTTTGGGCTTAAAAATACGCGCTTTAAAAAAAATAAAAATTCCGAATGGTTCCGAACGTATTTGAAAAAATCCGAAATTTTGGAAAATCGATTTTATTTTTTTCTGAGCTTATATCTTATCCTATTTTAAAATAATTTGCACCTATACATTGCTACGTTTTTGTGCTGTGGGATGGTGTTTTTAGATTTTTAATATGAAGTTTCGTCTTTTGCCAATCATATTCAACTTTGTTTTTCCGGACGGAGATTTTTCGAAAAAAAATTTTTCGATTAGCTTCGGAATTACGCGGAATTTTAAATTTTTTTAAAAAGCTTATTGTTTACTGTAACCACAAAAATTCTTAATTTTTTCATCTCTTATAGATTCCGATATTTCCACGGATTTCAAACACTCTGTATGTATAGTGTAGTATAAAAAGAATAATTTTTCAAATATTTTAAAATTTTATGTTCAAAATTATATTCAAGTTAAAATTAAAATTTAAAAAAAAAAGTAAAAACATCATAACTTTTTCCTATACGGCTATTTTAATTATTACATTTGAGTTTGATTTCTCAGTGAAGAGGGTCGACTTCTTTCCCTATTTTTATATACTTTTTGTTTGTATAAAGTTATCTATCTGAATAACTGATACCTCTCTAGTAGATTTCTAATACCTCTATTCCATAATTTATGTTTACTTCCAAAATTTTAATTTTAAAAATGATTTACTTCTACTTCGATAAGTTCTTAAAAAGGTTCGACAAATATTAGAAGCAACACATGTCATCAAAATGCAATCACGGTAGCCATGATTTGTTATTTTGAAAGTTTAACAGTTAAGTCAATCATAGCCACCATTATTATATTTTAACATTACTGTTCTTGGTAATTGTTTAAATGAACTAAGTTGATATTCGTTTCCGCTAAAACCAGGTATGCTAAAACAATATATCAAAATATTAAAATTTTGTTTCCCTCAATGGCCCACCGATTTTGCCGAATTTTCATAGTACATAGCATAAGGCCGTGCACACGTATATATTTTGGCCTATTTAAAAAAATACCTAGACAAAATTAATTTCTGACCTATTAAACCTCGCTGGTATGATGCAGACGCACAATACACCCCATCTAATCCGTGCACCCTGGCTACCATATGGTGCTGGCAGGTGACCCATCGGCCCCATAAAGATCGAGATAACAAGATACCGATACTCTATTTTTCTATAACATTCCTGTATAAGGCCTCTTATCGATCATATCGGTGAATTTCGCTTTGAATCTTTTCAATTCAAATGGGTACTACTTATGGTACATTTGGCATCAAGTACCTAGTCGAACTAATTTTAAGCGATCAGAATGCCATAAACATGTGGTTGCAATATTAACCCAAAAAGCAGGAAAAAGATGTTTGGATGTGGGGAAGTGCGTGAATGTTTATGTATTTTGACAAGACACCCCTTGATTTATTGGTGTCAAATGAGTGTGTGGGGTGAAGTCGGAGGCATGTGGAATGTTTCCACAAGCGAAAGGCATCACAAATTACTTCTTAATATTTGATTGTTCCAAAATATATCAATACTAAAGAAAATGACCATTTGCCTTGCTCTTGTAGTAATTTGATATTAATTAAAAATAAATAAAAAAATGGGAATATTTAAAAAAGAAATTTAAAACAAAAACAAATTTTTAAAAGATTTTTTTCTTACGTCATTACAAGCAGTAAAGCAAAATAAATTACACTTTTTTATGGCCACTGTCAAAGCTTCCCACCGATTTCTAATGAATATCTGTGAACGCCCAACTGGGAAAACTTTTCAAATAAAGACATCTTGGCTGCTAAAGTTCCCAAGAACTTCCATTGGAAAGGACATATAAAAATCCCCACAAGTAAAAGAAATCATAAAAAATAAGCTTATGTTTGATACTTAATTTTAAATTTCGGATTTAAACATTATGTAACTCACTAAAATTCCATCTATGGCAACGAATATGGGTGAGAACTACCTCTACGGAACACAAAAACTGTATACAAAATTTTCTGTTTCTTTTTAAAAGACTCGTATGTTTTAAGTTTCATGTCAGTATAATTGGTTCGGGACCTATGAGAATAAAATGATAAGACACCCTGTATTTCAGTTACTATTAAAGTTAGGATAAGGCAAGTTGACGTGATTGAGCACATTATTTTAACGTAAGGAATCTACTGTTGTTCTATGTCCCATTACTTTCGGGACGCCCTGTATAGTTAGATAATACGAAGTTATGGAAATAAAGATTCAACGCTTAAGTCACCTGGGCCGATGGTTGATAGATGAAGACTTATGACCAATTTCCTTGCTACTAAAAGGAACAATCGTGTTTATTTTTACAAATCAATTTTTTTATTGTTATTGGCAAGATTCTCATGCAAAAAATGTGGTTATCGGGAATTGATTGGGACCAATAATTAAATCAATCTCTTCTTGGAATAATTTTGTAATGCTTACAAAACTTTTAATAACCCTTCCAGGCCATCTATTTAACGGAAAACCTGTAACAAAGACTACACTTTTTCGCGGACGCTAGCATGAAGGTTAATGCTTGTTGCATATATATCCGCACTCTTTATTTGGATACTACAATCTCATGTAAGTTGGTACATATAATATCATCAAAGTCTCGAATTGCTCCAGTTAAAGCCGTCACATTTCCAAGGCTGGAACTATGTGCCATGTTTCTGGCAGCCTCACTTACAAATAATATTGTTTCAATATTTAGTAATAAAATTACTATTGATATACTATACTCTTATTATTATACTTAATTATTACACTCACAAATGCATGACAAACCCTTATCAAGTAGGTTCTAAAATTGGAAACTATTCGAAAATAATAAGGTCTACTTACTTTCTAAGAAATCACTTAAAAATTAATGTTTTCATTGCAAAGGACGCACTAAATCGAATGGACAACAAATTAAAAATTAGTTGCAATAAATGTAGAATAAATTTTTATGTTTTAATTTCGAATGTTTTCTTAGACTATTGTATCATATTTGACAAATCATTAATTATAGGCATATACAAAAAGTATTCAGAATATATCATACAATTATAAAACGTCATAATATTTTTAAAATTTTTTATTTCAAAAAAAGGGCAAACCCTACTAATCGATGTGTCCAAAAAATAAAATAAGAAAAACATACATGAATTAGAAATTAATTTGTTTTTTTCATCGTGAATACACTGATAATATGAAGTTATGGAAATAAAAATTTAAAGCTTAGGTCACCTTGAGCGATCGTTAATAGATGAAGATTTCATCTGCTTGTGGTAATTGTGTTTGTAGAATCTAAGTTATTACCAACCTTTTGTCTAAATGCAAAAAATCTTAAAAACTGTATGTAGCAACCCAGCTCTCCTTGAATGGTTGTCTGTCTCTCTACAACTTTCAAGCACTATATAAAATGCCAAAAGTGAGACCTACTATTCAATAAGGTTCTTTTCCTCCTTGGGTTCGTAATTTACTATTTTATATTCGATATTGTTTATTTTAGCCATTTCATTTTTTAAAGTTAATTAAATAATTTACATAAATATTTAAATCAAGTTGTCAATCATCTTCACAACGGTTATACATCTTCACACCAACTGTCTTATTTATCTGATATATGAGGTACAAATTCAAATAATTAGAAGAAACAACCATGTTGTTGATTTAAAAAAAAATATATTATTGGGTGAGAAATATATTTTTGTGCATTTTTAAGTTTAAATTGGTGAATTAAATATAACTTATAGAGTAATAAAATATATTTTAAACCATGTTTTTGTGCAAATGAGGCCTATAGTGCCATTATGGTCTTATGACCTCTCAGGAAAAAAACACCTTTTTTGCATATAAAAAGGTACTTGAACTAAAAACTTATACCAAAACTGACTTAAAATCTCATCAGTCAGGACCGTAAAATCTGCATGAACATGCCCCAAAATCACACACCAATTACGCCAATATACTTTTATTTTTAACATTAGCGAAAACGGCGTCGTTACAGGCCGACGTCGGCATCCTGGCCTGATGAGGTCCATCAGACCGTAACGCGTTGGCGCAGGTGGCAAACGGGCACGCCCCATTGCGCCCACCTTGTGCCTTACCGCGACCACACTTTTTGATTTTCTTCTTTCTCGAGTGGATTTTTTATTTACGCTCGAAAAAATCGATGAAACCTTAATCTTGCGCTTAATTTGACAGCGAACTGTCGCGCGCGTGTAACGAAAGGTGGCCCGATGTTCATTTTTTTTAAGCGGTTGACTGATTAGTTTTATTTTTTAATGGTATTTTTAAAATAAATAATTAAGCATCCGATTAAACGCCAGTAGTGCATTAAAATAGAAAATCAATGTATACAATAGCTTATTTTTCCTTTTCTTTTAGAATTTTGTTGGTTGTGCTTCTACTCAATAAAACAAACAAGTAAGTACAGAAGAAGCACATCATTAAATTCCGTTTTTTCCTAGTTCCGGGAAAGTGACACTTTTGGCTAAAAATGTCACTTCTTGGTTAATACCACTTTCGAGAAAAGAGCATAATATAGTTAATAAACTACCTAAATTTACTTTTATATTATTAGGATAGATGACATATTGTTTTATTCATTCACATATAAAAATAAAATTAATTTCTTTTCTATCCATTTCTAACGTAAATTTTGTAGGCTTAGCGCTTAATTGACTTATGACCAATTTCCTTGTTACTAAAATAAACAGTCGTGCTTTCTTTTACAAATAATTTTTTTAATTGTTATTGGCAAGATTTTCATGCAAAAAATATGGTTATCGGGAATTAATTAAGACCAATAATTAAATCAATCTCTTCTTGGAATAATTTTGTAATGTCCATAAAACTTAATAAGCCTTAAAATTCCAGGCCATCTATTTAACGGAAAACCTGTAACAAAGATTGAATTACACTTTTTCGCGGACGTTACCATTAAGGTTTATGCTTGTTGCGTGTATATGCGCACTGTTTATTTTAATAATACAATCTCATGTAGGTTGGTGCATATCATCAACTCAGTTAAAATGGTCACATTTCCAAGGCTAGAACTATGTGCCCTGCTTCTGGCAGCCTCACTTACAAATAATATTAAGTAATAAAATTACTATTGATATCCTCTTATTATTATACTCACAAATGCACGACAAACCGTTATCAAATAGCTTCTAAAAATGGAAACTGGACAACAATAGGGTCTACTTACTTTCTAAGAAATCACATAAAAAATTCACGTTGTCGTCATAGTTTCTACTTGAGGCACCCTATAACCAAATTTTTTATTGCAAAGGACGCATTAAATCAAATGGACAACGAATTAGTTGCCATAAATCTAGAATAATTTTTTATGTTTTAATTTCGCATGGTTTGTTAATCTGTTGCCTCATATTTTACAAACCATTGACTTTAGGCATATACAAAAGTATTCAAAATATATTATAAAACGTCACAATATATATGGTGGTATTTAAAACAATGAATGAATGTTGACGCCAGAGATGCTACATAACGCACCCTATATAGACATTTTTTATTTCAAAAAACGCGCAAAGCCTACTAATCGATAACACTAAAAAAACATACATGAATTATAAATGAATTTGTTCCTTTCATCAAGTTTGCCATTTTAATGATTTCTTTCTACTGCCAACCAATTCGAAGCATTAAGCATCTGTTCTATAATAGCAAAATTGCTACAACTTAAACAAAAACAACTACAAAAAAAAAATTTAACTGAGAACCTATGGCGTCAACATTAATTTTCTAAATACCACCCTATATATTGTGACCTTTTATAATTTGTGAAAAAAGAATTTAGAGATTACATGCTACAATAGTAGGGCTAACAAACTGACAAGACAAGGTTCCGTTAGCCTCTTCGTAGGCCTCGAAACGTGTCTTAGTCTCAGTTAAAAACAAATCTCCCAGGCACTTAGACATTGGGCCTGGGAAAAGACAAGGAAGAATTGGAGAAGGAAAAAAGGATGTAGGCGGGTCATACCAGATTAAGACGGCTCTAAAGCAAGGCGACTGATAGCAATGACCCGATAGGGTCAAAGACTTGGTGGGAGTCCTAACTAGGCACAACTGTCTAAACAGGCAAACTCTACACCTACTTGGAATAAGAGAAAGCCCGCTCTGTCCGAATTGCGGTATAGGGGATGAAACTATACCACATACTATGTATCTGTGATACTTTCGGAATAACACATTCTAACGAGAAGATCTTAAAGATCTGGACTGGACCAACATGCAAACCTTTATCAAAAGGACGGGCTGACTCAGTGAAGCCCACGCGTTGGGAGTGGAGGCGTAGAGGTGTGTGATTCTGGGGTTAGCGAAAAGGGACTGACTGACCGAGCTCTAGCTCCCTCAGCCTAACTACTATTACTACCTTTAGACGCTACTCAGGAAAACTCCGACAGACAAAACAGACGGTAGATCAATGAAAATAAGTCGTTTTTAATAACGAATGTAATGAACCTACATCTAGACGTTCTCTAGAGCCAAGACTAAACAAAAAAGTCGGTTCTACTGTGAAACACGGTACAGACAGATCATTCTCCGATTTGAAATCTTTTGCCGATTTGAAAATTATCAAAGTACCCATGATTTTGTTAAGTTTATTACTGCAGTTCTGCCTGCTACGCAAACAAATCTAATGTATAATGAATAACTTTTACTTCTAAATAAATAAAACATCATCACTTCGCTTACGTCTAAGCTTCTTACATAATCAAATTGAATATTTATTTTTACAGGGGAGGTCTTAGTGCCGCCCCAAATACATAATTATTTTCCCCAAGTGGATTTGGGGCAAACCTCGCTCATAAATTTTTATTACGACACAGCGTCTAACTCACGCGATATGTCGTGGAAAGTGTTATTTTTGTTCTTATATTTGTTCCTCCCTTTAAAATTTTATTGTAGTTTTTGTACGCTTCACTTAATTATCCTACAAATGGGTCATGTCAATATTTCATTACATTCGGGATGACTGTTAGTTGGTTTAGTTTATGTGGTGACTGAAGCAAAAATCGGGCAAAAATGCATATTTCTATTAAAATTTGTAACATATATCGAGTTTTAAAATCTACTATGTTATCTTCGTTATTAAATACATATGTAATCCAAATTTCAAAATGAATATGTTTGTAAGTCTTACAAAACTATGCTGACGTGGGATTTTTTCTTGTACTTAACTTTCTGCATAAAAAGCTGTTTATCTTTTTCAGCTGTAGAGCTGAGAGTGATAACTTAAATTTTAAAAACACTTAACAACTGCCAATGTTATCTAAATTTACTTAAAATTCAACTTTTCACTTGTTAAATCTGATGTAAATTCACTTTCTCATTGATCAGTTACCATTAGTAGACAAACAAAATTAAACGACACAACTCAAAATATAATATTCCAAATAGAGTTGAGGCTTGTGATTTAAAAATAAACTTACAAGATACAAAAATACAAAAATAAACTTTTAAAAAGAACTAAAATTTAGGTTATAAATTCCAATCACTCAGTATTTAATTCAGCCTGCGGGTGAGGTTTGTTAAGTCTAAAATTTTATTATATACAATAATAAAATGAGAGATGCGATTTCTATAAGGTGTGTATATTTTCTCCACAAAACTTATTTTAAATAAACAAATTTAGACAAACGTACATTATAATTTAAAAATTTACAAAATATATACAATTTAAAAATTCAGACAAAGAATATATATACAGTGACCGCCTAAAGTTCCGCATAAATTCGATAAAAATTAGAGACATGATTTTTTGAGAAAACGCTCGGACCCGTCGATTTTTATTTTAAGTTGCGCATTATTTCACATAAATTTTTGTATACAGGGTGTGTATACAAAAATTGTTTTTTTTTTAAATGGCATGCTATATTTTTTATTGCATTTATAAAACATAGGCGAAATTCCGAGCAAGTTTTGTATAACACACCTTATCTCAAAACTCAACTGTTTCAGAAATACTTACATTTAACCAACAAGAAAGCAAGTAAGTACGTCTATTTACAAATTAAGATAAAATGGAGGATAAAATGTTATAAACTGTGAAAACTCTTATTAATGTATCAAGTGTTCAAACTGATTCCCATTTACTTCTTGGCAGAAAGCAAGACGGTTTACAAACTCATGTAAAACACTATCAATTATTTCGGGTGATATACGCCTATAATTTCATATCTAATTCTATTTTTCAAATCTTCTACGTTGTTTGGCTTCTCAATATAAACTTTACTTTTCAGGTACCCCCATAGAAAATAGTGGCAGGGATTTAGGTCTGGTGACCTGGCCGGCCACTCTATTGGCCCTCTTCGTCCTATCCATCTTCCTGGGAACACTGTATCCAAGTAATTACGGACAAATACAGGCGGTGCGCCGTCTTGCTGAAACCACAAATTATCTGTCGGGACAGCAGGGTCTTGTTCGTCTGGGTATAGGGCAGCCAAAGCAGGGATAAGATCTTCTTGAAGAAAATTCAACTAGCGTTATCCTGTTAGATTTTCTCCGAAAAAGTATGGCCCTATTACTTTATTTTCCACGATACCAGCCCAAACATTAATAGATTTACGGTACTGTGTATGAGGCCCAGTGTGGATTTGACACTGACCAGTACCGACAATTTTACCGATTTACGACACCGTTTAAATAAAAAGTTGCTTCATCCGAAAACAAAACTCGTAACACAAACTGACGGTTATTATTGCAAATGTTCATCATTTGCTCGTAAAATTGGTTTCTTCGATCAGGATCATCCTCATTTAATTCGTGTATTAGTCTAATTTTATAAGGGTGGTATTCATTTGCTTTTAAGATGCGTCTTACTGACGTTCCGGCTTTATTATTATCAACTGAAATTTGTGAAGTTGCATTGTTTGGATTTTCTTCGACGAAGAGCAGAATGTTTAATTTTGTTTCTTCAGAAATTTTTGGACGACCGGATCTTGGCAAATCCGTAACATGACCTGAAGTTATGAATTTGTGCTCTATTCTACTAACTGTTGACTAAGAAATAGGATGGTTTGGGTATTTGGAATTAAACAGTTCACTTACTTCTTTTTGCGTGCGCATTCGATACCCTAGCAACATCAAAATTTCAATTCGTTGGGTTTCCGTTAAACTAGCCATAATTTATTCTGATAAAAACTATTAATTTTCGAACTGACAGTGACATTCGAAAATGGAGATTTTTTACAAGTGCAACCATTGAAATAGAAATAATTGGCAGTGTTTATAACATTATTTTTATCCTCGATTTTACCTTAATTTGTAAATAGACGTACTTATTTTTGTTCTTGTTATTTAAATGTAAATATTTCGGAAACAGTTGAGTTTTGAAATAAGGTGTGTTATACAAAACTTGCTTGGAATTTCGCCTATATTTCATGAATGCAATAAAAAATATAGCATTCCATTTAAAAAAATGACCGATGACGTCAAATCTTTTTTTTCGTTCCACCCTGTATACAAAAATTTATGTGAAATAATGCGCAACTTAAAATAAAAAATCGACGGCGGGTCCGAGCGTTTTCTCAAAAAATCATGTCTCTAATTTTTATCGTATATATATATATATATATATATATATGAATGATGTTTATTGTCTTCTTTGTCTGAACTTTTAAATTGTATATTTATAGTAGTATTTGTTACTTTAAGTATTTTGTTACTTTTTAAATTGTGACGTACGTTTGTCTAAATTTATTTTTTTTTTAATAAGTTTTGTTCGGATATTTTATATTTTGACATCTTTAGGGAGAGAGTTTTTTATTATTTATTTTGACCCGTACTACTGATGATGGCTATTTGTTAGCCGAAAGCGCTTTGCTGGTAGTGAAGAAAAATATATACACCTTATACAAATCGTTCCTCGCATTTTATTATTGTCTACTATTTATATACGTGTGCAAGTTACAATTTTATGTTGTTAGTTAAGTTGATCAAAAATTAAAAAAGAGAATAGGAAGTATATTAATGTGCGCCATAGAACTTTCTGTCAAAAGGTCTAAGGCGTTATTTAAAAAATAAAATTTTTCCTAAAGAGAACAAAAATACGGTTTAAAAATCTGCTCTCAAAAAGCTGAATTTAAGTGAAAATTTATTATCGCTGGTTCATCTGCAAGCTCGTCACATTAATTTCCTAAAGTGTTTACTGTTTAGATCAAATAGAATAATGAAGCTACTCCCCAAATAATCTGCAAAAGATCAGGAAATGACTGTGCTTTAGTAGAGAAATTTGATAATTACAGTTACCAGATATTGCAGATGACTGTAAAAACTTACAGATTAAATATGAAAGCTACAATGACCTCTCAATTCAATCACCTGAACCCAGGATGTTATCTTCTATTTTTAATAATTTTTTTAAGATTACTCAAACCATAAAGAAATACCTACTACTACTGAACCCTTAAGACAAAATAAGCAATATCTCATTAAAAACCCATTTTGTCTTATCGGAGTTTAAATGCTAAAAACATCAAAAAGATATTTGGAAATGTAAAACATTAGTTGTTTTTATTACTTTTGTAATGTTTTATATTGTAGTTAATGTTTATTATATGTATTGCTTATAGTTATGTTAATTTGTAGTTCTATTTATGTTTTATTTGATATTAGTCGTAAAATAAAATTTATAATGCTGAAAATTCATACTTGGGCTCCAACTTAGGTCATTTTATTGGAAATTCTCGTAATTTGTATATTTCAATTTTTTTGAACTTACTAGCTTTGGTTATCACTAATTTCATAAATATGTTAGTTGTTAGTACATAACATCAGCAAAAACACGGTTAAAGTGTCCTAATTTGTAATTCATAAAGTTACGCAATACCTATATATATTGTTCAAAGATTTTAAAATACCAAGTCATGCTCGGTAGAAAAGAATTAAGCACATAAGAAAGTGATAATAAACCGAGCAGTTCAGACCTGTTCATGTGCAATACCGTAAATACTATTTTACAAGAAATAAATAAAAGGCGTCAATCACCCAATTGATTTTCGCAACAGGTACGCACTCAAAATCCTCACGTTTGGGTGGGCTGAAAAAATTTTTCTCACCTGAGAACATTACCGGGCAATAAAGAAAAAATTCTCTCAGACTAATAAATACGGGGGTGAAAAGGCTTCAAACTAAGAACGAAACTCGTACTACGTGCTTACACATCCGATTGACCGCTTAGTCGTCCTTTTTGAATTGCCGATAAGTCCTTTGTCAGCCCCTATACAGGGGTGGTATTAAATTGTTTAAGGGCATAAGCTTTTTTACTCGCATACCTAAGCCATTGATATGTTCTCTTTCATGATGAATGTTCCTCAGGAGCATTTCTATGTTTTTGGTTTCTAAGAATCATTTAAGAGTATTTTTTTAAGACTGGAGAGTAGTGTCTGAGAATGCGTTGAGAAGTGCTATTTAAAGATATTAGAAATCCTTTTAGGTCAATGGATTATAAAAATACTATATCTTTAACTGCATCGGTGCATTATTCCTTAAGCAAAATATTGTATTTTTATAATTTTTTTTAATAATTTGCAGGTTTTTAAGTAAAATGTTTATTACAAACTATTTGATTTCTCTCTAACTATTTGACCTTTATTTTCTATTTATACGAATTCGTAATCTTAGTCCCTTTTAGATTTTTTCATTGAAATCTAAAACGGACTAAGATTACAAATTCATACAAAATGACTGAGGAATACTAAAAATTGTTAGTTCATAAATTTATTGTTTATCGTATAAGGTCTTAAAATTGAAAGGTAGTAGATATTACAAAGTATAAGAATTTGTTTAGAATCAAGTTGCTGTTGTTATTTATTTAATAAAAATATACAGTTAAAACAGTTTTCGAAAGAACAAATTTTATGGGTCCCTAGAGGTACCACTAAAGAGCTGTCTTCAAAGAAGCTACTAATACTTACTACCACAGAAATAACGTATTCCGTTTAATTGTCTTGGAAAATGCCAAATCAATTCTCGTATATTCACATTTAAATTTTAGCCGAGTACATGTATAAAACCAATCTCGCATATGGTCAAATAATTCATCTATAATGCCCGACAAGAAACATACAAAAATTCGACAAGATGGCCTGCGTTGGCACTTTTTCCCCTCATCACACGTGCTGCAGGAAGCGGGAACAGCAGCCATGCAGCAACCTGGTGCGCCGTATTCACAGAGGGTCACCGGGTTACCTGAAATCGATTTATTTTTAGACACCCTGTTTCTGGATTTTATTTTCGGTGAAATTTCTTGAGAAATTGGGGTAAGGCTAGGTAAATTATAAGGGTGTCGGAACGTTCAAAGTTTTATCAGTCGATTTGGGAGAGTTTTACGGTGTTTTAATGTCGCTGTGATATGTCAGCTGTAAATCATCATAGACGTTTCCCACAGACGTATTTTGTTAAAGACTAGACTAAATAAGTTGTTGTATTTATGACGGATATATTGTAAAATAGAAAGAAATTAGTATATACCATTATAGCCTTTAAAACCAATATTTTTTTAAAATTAGTTTATTATGTAATAAATGGTCATCATTAGAAAAAACTAAGCTAAGTATGTCTTTGAAACTGAACATTTAAGCTGATTTATAGTAAGGGTTAAGACAACGTTATTTTAATTTTGTTTAATAAAGTTGCCTATGATAATAATATATCAATACTAATAAAATGGCCCATATATTGTAAAATATTTTCGTGTTATAGATTTATGTTATATTTTCTCTGCAAACTGTTTTGTATCTGTGTGCTAAGAAATATCACAAAAGCCCTTTTATTTGACAGTCGGAAGTACTATATAGTCATTATTCATCAAAAGGAGAAGACATGGGCAGAAGATTCTATTTAGAGCCGTTCGTATAAAGCCTATTATATTTAGGCATATCAATAAACTTATCACCTATTTAAGTGAAGTAGTTGATAAAACTTGCTGAAAGCCTATTTTTATTTTCTTTTGCCTATTTATACATATCAGGTCTTCGTATTGTTACAAATTTGCCTTACTACGGCCATATTTTGGCCGGATTATTCTAATGGATTTTATATTTATTTATATTTGTAGTTAAAGAACAGTCTGTTATAATTCTAGAAATTAATAGAAGAATCTTATTGGACACATATAGGGACCTGAATAAAGGTTAAGTTTAAGTTTATAGTTGTCATTTGAGTACGCTAAATCAATAAGTGATTAGATTGTAAGTAAAGTAATGAATAAAAGCTTAGTATCTAGTGTTCAAGTCTGCTTATTTTTTGAACTTGGTGTCAGAAGTAGAATAAAAAAAAACATATCTTGGCCGGATTATAATGGATTTATATTCGAAGTATTAGAAGAGCAGAAGTTGAAGGAGATGAGGGAAACGAATCTTTAAAATTTTATGGTAAATGCGAGAAACCAAATACCGAGATGGACCAATAAAATTCATGTCCGAATTTATGGATAAAATGAAAGAGCGGCGACAGGATGAGGAAATACGATGCCAAGAGAAGCATGAACAAGACAAAAGATTCCAGAAAATAATACAAGCTGATTCTATGGGCGAACGGGAAGGTAGAAAAAATTAAATAAAAGAAATTCGGAAAGAACAACAGAAAATGGGAAACGAGATGAAGGACATATAAGGACCTGTGTTAACAACTTACAGTCCAAAATTACCTGGATAGAAAGGCAACCATCTCGACCACTGAGCTCTCATAGCATCTCACAGAATATAAACCCTCCAACATTTGACGGCCAGACTTCTTAGGCAATGTACAAGCGATAATTTGAAGCACCAGCAGCAGCAGCAGCCACAATAGTCAATAGGGATAATAAAGAAAAAGCAACTGCTTTGGTGATATCTCTTCGGGGATCGGGCTTGGAGGTGCTCCCAACAGTACCAGTTTGTCCCCAATAAGACTATGAGATATTGGCCATAACCCTAGAGAGAAGATTTGGCGACCAACATCGAAGGCAGCTATACCAATATCAAGTAACATCTATACATCAAAAAGCCGGGGAAACTTTACAAGAGTTTGTAACACATATTAAGACGCATTATTCATCTGGACTACCTAGATGTCTCTGAGGAATTCCAAGATGTACTTGCTGCCCAAAATTTCACAGATAGTCTTAGAGATCAAGAAATCCAACTAATGCGGCGCGTCACCAAATTTGAAAAGAGCAGTGAAGCGCTGAATGAAACTCTTGACATTGAAGCTGCATATTAAAATTCAAATTCAAAATACTTTATATGCCTTTAAAAAGAAAAACAATCCTAACAACTAATTGCGAAAAGAATTACATTATTTTTCTTAAACAAAATGGATGGTATCGCGATTTTTAAAACCGTTGACACTTGTCATTAAGTATGCCAGTAGTGACGCCTCCACTACTATTACTACTACTACTACTTAAGGTTTAATAAACTTAGAAAGTTAACCGAACGAAACGCTTAATAAAATATCGGGTAAAAAAATTGCAATTAGAAAAATGAAACAAAATGAAAAGTCATATATATGGTGCGCAAAAGGTTGAAATTGGCGGTCTACCACTAGAAAAAGGAGGACTAATCAGGGACATCCGAAATGGCCTTCGGAAACAATAAAGACCAGAGCTATTTCCACCGAAGACAGTAAGTTCTACCAAATCTGTTATCAAAGTAATATGACTGGAAATAAAAGAAAGAATTCCGCAGCCTCCTCGCCGCCAACGTATTCAGTGCTAAGGATGTGGACGCACTGGACACATGAAATGTGACTGTCGAGTCCAGATGCGATCTCGTTCGCCATCCAGAGATCGCGGAACCTCTCGACCAAACTAAATACAGTCAGCGCTAAGGCGCGGGTGTTAGTGTGTCAAGATAAAACCCCGGAATTATCTCGATCAGAAGCCTCGGAAAATGTGCCGCCAGCCTGACCATCAAAAGGGAAGTTAATGAGAGAGCGGTTACCATTATCTCGGAGATTGATGCTGCATAAAGTAACTGGAGAGTCGGCGACCGTTACTGGGGAGATGAAAGTCCATCTCCGGCTGGGAAGTCTCACCTTAAGTCACAACAAGGTATTGGTGGCTTATATAGAAGGTGAGTTTATTTTGAAAATGGATGATTAGGAAAAATTAGATAGCACAGATTTTTTGATATTTGACTATAGACTTAATATTCTCAAATTCATTTTATTTTGTCCAGTGCAAGTGAAGGGGCAGCTGCTAGTAGGCTTGTGACAGCAGATTCTGCTCGAGTGGTCTGCTCGGGTGGTCATAATGAAAAGATCATTTTTGGAAGATTGAAGAAAAATTCTGGAAGCCGCATTGGCTTAATCCAGGACAAGAGAATGCCTGAGAATACCTTGTAGCAGTCACTGGTAACACTCCCATAAGGTTTCCCAACATCCTTCCCAATAGCCTTAAGATAAACAAGGATGACTTGGTGGCACCAGTAAGCTAAAAAATCAATTAATTAATCAAACAATAAAAATCAATCAAGTGATTAGATTATAAGTAAATTAGTGAATAAAAGTTTAGTGTTTAGCGTTCAAGTGTGCTTGTTCATTACAGGCACGGAAAATCCGTAACAGTATTCATCTCTGTAGAATTCAAATAATCCTGTTTCCGATGCAATAGCTACGGATTTAGCAATAAACCGTACAATAAATAAAAGATTAGTATTGCTGTTCGGGCACAACTAAATAAACATTTTTCGAGAACCGTTGGCAAGGTAAGAGGGAACCAGTGGCTGGATTAGTTATTTTGATCTATTTAAAGTCTCTTGGTTCTTATTTGTGGGGCTATTTAAAATCTTTGGTATATGTTCATCCAAATTAACATTCAATTCAATTAATGTTAAAGCTTTGTGAAATGTTCACGTATCAACTGAATATTTGAAAATGTAAAGATTTTCAATGACCCCCTTTAACAGCCTTGTCACATCTATTTAGAAAAGTGGAAAAAAATATTTTTTTCATATGTCACATTTATTTTCCTTTCTTCCTATAGGAGGATCTGGAAAAAAACCCACATATTCTGGGATAACCATATATACTTAAAATAATATTAATTAAACATGTGTGCTTTATCATATTAATTGTATTATTAAAAATATATAATTTACTCGCGTAAGAGAATATAAATTATATATCTACAAAAAGCAAATTATATGCAATATTTTGCAACTAAATAAAACCCGATAATGCCAGCTTTGTCTGGAGAAAAGCAGAATGACATAAAAATTTACAAAATCTTCACATTACTGTAAAATGAAATTCAAAGTAAACAAAAAACATAATTTTGCAACTTATTTGAATTAATGGAGGCTGACATTTCTTAGAAATCATCAAAAATTTCTACCAAAATTTATGCCAAATGATAATATTTCACTTTTAAATTATAAAAGTAAATTACACCTTATGTTATTAGAATGTTATGCGCAATGTTAAGCTGCAGTGATCATAAATATGTAAAATTTTGATAACTTGTAGGTACATATATTTTTAAAGTTATTTCCGCAAAAAAGTACGTCTAAATATCAAAAACAGCATTCGTGAAATGTTTGGGTTTTATCATTTTTAAATGTTTGTTACATTAGTTTGTTTACAAAATTTACTCCAAACAAAAATGAGGATTTTAAAATAGTAAGTTTTAAACATCACTAGAAAGAATTTAATAAAATCTTTTACGTTAAATACAGCTCCTTAATAATTCAAGAATTGAAAAAGATGTGCACAATATTTCATAAAATATCTAACAGTGATAATAAAAATAAGAAGTTATTTTTTTAAAGGCTTTTCTTTTTAAAAGGAAAAATTCTGAGGGTATAATGTAAATTTTGCTTGTCCTAAGCTATTGATTTATCCTGGCTCTAAGAAAGTCTAGCTACCACTTTCTGGTATATTTTGTGAGAGGCTAAGATTCACGGACAAGAAAATGATGTCTCATCAATTGTCCCTAAAGCCTCTTCACTATTTTTTTATGAGTGTTCCAAATTGTCCTGTGACCTACTTCTTGGCAACAGAAAAATTCGCAATCAGGATGTCAAGAGTATCAAAACAAGTCACGAGCGGCCATCCAGGCGCCGTTTAATGGTCTGCCACAGATTGGATGATTGCTTTCATTCATATGTTAATTTCCGCCTTGGCTATTATTACTTCCCGCCATCCTGATTATTGGCAAAGTGGCCCGCACTTGTCACCAACCATCGCGTGAAATGATATCACTGATGGTCGGTATTACGAGGTTTAAAATGAGGCACTATTATTTTATTTAGAGAATTAAGACATTACAAACAGGCATTGTGAGTCAGTACATGGACGTTTTCTTTTTAAATTAATCACTAGTACAAAATATTGTTTATTACACATTCGATGTGAATTCCCGCCGCTCTATGATTTTTCTGTCATATACAATGATAAGTCGAATTCGAATCAATTGGCGGTAGCTGTAGAAGAAAGATATCAGTATTTTAGCAGCATTTTTCAAGAGGTCAATTTCAGTGCCACCTCTTGTCGTTCTTTACGTTCAATTGGAATCGAACTCCAGAAAGGTCCTTGATTATTTTATTTTATCATTTTGATTTTTTTTTGTCAAGAAAGAATGTTCTTTAAATGCAAATCACTCAGAAAAAATACGTAAAGACAAACTGGAGTAAACAGCTGGAAATATATTTTAATTTATTGAATAATATATTGGATCAACTGTAGCTCAAATTATTAGAGAAGAGAGAATAATATAGACAAGCAAGGAAAGATCGAAGACGAGAAAATACGTTGAGTTGCTATTTTAAAACGAATAATGTCTATTGTCTTCTTTTTTTGGCCGGCAACAATTTATAGTTTAGAGAAAGCTCTGCATGTGCTCATCATGTGTTCACTTTACACCCCGAATAATGGAAGTTTTTTGGATCTGCATAATTCAGCTACTTGGAGAATTTGAACCTGTCGTCGGCAATTGACAATAAAGACACTAATATTTATTATTTTACCAAATGATTCCAAAATCAGTTTATTGACTTACTTGGAAATGTGCAAAATAAAAATTTTAAGTATGTTTAAATCATCCAAATATCTTTACATGATATTGGATTGCACATACAATATTAATCACGTAAAACAATTATCTTTAACATAGCGCTTTGTTGATGACAAATGAAGTTGAAGTTTACGAACAAGAATGTTTTGTAGCTTACAATCCGGTTAATGATAATTTTGGAACTGAACTCACTGGTCTTTTTCTAAATAATATTGTAGAAAACTTCGGTTTGGTTATGAATGATTGTCGCGCCAGAGGAGTGAGTGGAGGGAGCTATTATGGTAGGAGTACGCAAAGGTGTTCACAGAACAATTTTAAAGCAATTTTCACGTGCATTTTTTAAGCTATGTGATTGTCATATTATTAACTTATCTATTATTGACTTACCTAACGCTTCTATATTACTAAAGAACTGCTCCGAATTTCTAAAAGAATATGGAAGATATTCATCTTTTTTTGTAACAGCCAGAGAAATTGCTTCCCAGGAAGAACTTGATCCAATACTATACAAGATAGTAAGAGCCCGCAGAAGAAGAAAATGCTTGAATATAAAGAATAAGATGAGACACCAGCAGATATAGAAACTCTATTTAAGGTAAATGTGTTCTATTCAATGATAAATACAATACCTAATGCGTTAAATAGCCAATTCTCTTAACTATCAAAATTTAATGATACATAGTTCTTTTTTTATAGTCTCAAATCAATTCTTTAATAAAACCCATTTTGGAAAAAGCGTGTGCGGATTTGCAACTATAATTAATCGATGGTAAAGAATGCGACTTGACAGGTATTGAGTAATTTAGTTGAATTGATTAGTTGAGGAGCTAATTAGTCTAAATCCATTGTTGAAGAACTATTATTTATGTTCAATAAACTTTTTAAATCATAACCAGTTTGTCATAATTGCCTATACATAAAAGTTAATAACTTTTTTAATGAATTTTCAAACGCGACTTTAGTGCAGTACAACTTAAACTATAAATATATGTAGATCTGTTTAAACAGATAAAAAATTTTACTTTTATTATTTCATTAGAGGCAATAATTTTTAATCGCTTTTGATCGTATCACCCAAACATTATTTTTCACTTACAGCGGGATATTTTTATCATTCTACTTCTGGGACAGAGCGCCTTCATGAGAACTAGCACCCCTTTAGAAAATTTCTATTGATTTAATTGATGATGCGACGCGACGTCTCCTCTTTTAACCTCCATCGTCAACTAATTTTGTTCCTTTGGACGTTATATTAACTTATGGAGATTTAAATAAACTGTTTAATTACCGTCTAAACGCTATATGGCCTTACCTTATTGGATAAAAAAATGGTGTTAATATATATTAATATTGATTTTAAACAAAAACCAATTTTACTTGGCGTCTTTTGTTTAAATTTGTGCATTTTTTCTTTCCTGAACTTATTTTTTTAACTAATTTTAATATTTTGTTCTCAGTTTTTAATTTAAAATATAAATATGATATTTATAATGAAATTGTATTTATTATATTTATATTATTTTAACTTTTATTTATTAATACCTAAACCCGACGAAACAACGAATTGGACCACAAAATTATTGGATCGTTAAAAAAACACCAGATCTTAGTTCTCACATCCAGCTAACCTCACTTTGATACGTCAAATGTCTATTCAACAGTGCCAAATAAAAAAATTAAATCCAGTGAGTGATATACCAGCGAATAGTGAGCTAAAAAGTCTGGTAATAATAATTATTTTATCGACGTCTATCGTGTCAAATGGCTATCCTACAGCGTGATACATCTTTTTAAAGCACCTACAATCAACCACCCAATGGTGTATAAAAAATGTAAGTTTATAGACTTATAAACAGTGGGGATGTATCAAGGTGTTCAAGAAATAAACAATTTAACTAGTTCGCAAAATTTATTTATTTAATTTATTAGCTCCAGTGTTCAAAATGTGCTTCGTTATTCGCGAGACAAGAATAAAGTCTGTTTTGAAATTCCTTACAAACATTGGTAAGTGTTTGTCCGCTAATATCTCTACATTCACAAGTAATTCGAACCTTCATCAATTATTATTAATATTTTCAGATGGGGTATTATACACTTTGCTTTTTAAATATCCCCAAAGGAAAAAATCTATAGGTGCTAAGTCTGGCGACCGTGCGGACCATTCAATTGCACCACGCCTGCCAATCCACATCTCTGGAAACAGTTAATTCTTTTATTTATTTAGCAGTTTTATTAAATTTAACAGTTTATTCTCGAACTGTCAAAGCATAGTGTGAAGCAGCTTTATCTTATTGGAAATTCAAATTATTTTCGTTTAGTATCCCGACACCATTTTCACCGATTTGGTTTTCCAAAGATTGGACGAATGAAGGATATATTGTATTTTCGAAGAGGATTTTTTGAACTATTTGGACTGAATGAATATTACCATACATTTTTACTGGGAAATCGCTTCAACTTGTCGCTTGAAATGCTAATTCTGTTGCCTCACAATGCAAAGCAAAATGGCCTAACATATAGGCTCAATCCCGAAAGAATTTATAAATATGATACACACACGGTTAAAAATGGCCGCCGCAGGGCTCTGAGGAGCTGTTTACCATCGAAACACTGATCGAAGATAAACTTTCTTGTTTGGAATATATTCGACGGTCGCCTCTTAAGCGGAAATGTTTAACATTCTGGAAATGGACATAAGACCCGTAAACTAAAATAATAATTTACTCCAACAGCCAGGCTGCCTTAAAGGCCATCCAAGCCCCAGTTGCAATCTGGTCGAATGGTGTCGAGACCATCATGGACTAAGTAAGAAACACATTTCCCATATCATAGACAACTGGGCATGCGAAAAGACTAGAGCAAATTGAAACAGTAACGCCGGTTGCCGACATGCTAAAAAGTCCTAATAGATCACTGTAGAGTCAACCGGCAACTGCATATCTTAGGCCTTGTGTCCAGTTCGTTCTGCCCTACTTGTGGCGTGGCAAGGAAACCGCATATAATTTAATGGGAGAATGCGACAGATCGGCTAGAATTAAAAGATCGTTTCTCTTCTCCCTTCCTGCCACGAGAGAAAGAACCTTAAACCTTAAAGAACCTTAAACCCTAAAGAACCTTAATTGCAAAGACTTGCTCTCTTTCACAAGGAAGACGGATCGTTTGCTTAGGGAGACTAGAGAAAGTGCACAACGCTCATGAGAGAGTTTTAGGGGTAGGTTTTTCGTTTTTTTTTTAAATATTTAAAATATTTTTGTATATTGTTATGAAAATGTACAAACGTTAATTATTCTCAGTTGTGGTACTATTTTTCTCTTATTTTGTAATTCATTTTTTATAAAGGTCTCCATGAAACAATATGGAAAGTTGACCTTGTTGTGAACAAGTGATAAGTAATTCATATGTATTTTTCAATGGGAAGTGATATTATTGCAAATTGCACATGAAAGGCAGTTTTGCTTTCAAGTCTCTAAGCTGGAATCATAGCCGCTTTAAAACAAAATCAAATATCTACTCATATACTCTATCCCTTTAATTTTCATTCATTAGGCGCAACAAAACCTGGAACTACTCAACTTGTCTACCTTCTAATTTGCCCATCTTTGAAATTTCATTTTTTTATAATATAAACTACTACTATAATAATATACATATTAATTTTCTTTGATTGAAAAACTCATGCAACATAAATAATGTATTTTTTTACTTTCTGAGAACTGTTCCAGATGTCTAGTATAGTAAATCTATATTTAATTGACTTAACTAAATCTATATTTAATTCCGACATTTTACTTTTAAACGATTACAAAACACGCCTATAATATATGAAATCTAATTGCGCTATTTTAGCAGTGAAATAACGTAGAACGCGAAATAATGAATAAGGTTTTAAACACGGGAAAAATTAATAATAAAAGAGCCCGCGATGTACTATAAACGAAATCAAGGAAATTCATTTTAAGTAGGCATTTTCGTGAAAAGCGGCGCTGTCTCTAAGGTTATAAAGTAATGTAAAAAACTTACCTTCGTTTTTTACCCCATTACATCTTTCAATGAAAAATTTCAAATTTAGACTTCGCATGTTTCTTGCGACTCAATAATAATTTAGGTTTTAGGTCGCGACAAATGTTTTTTATTGATGATTCATTTCTTTTTATAATTACCTTATTTTAAATACAGAAATTTATAGAATTATAGATACAAGTAGCAAGATGTATGTATGTAGGTTGGTAAAGTGTATAAAGTTAAAAATTCTAATTAAATTTCAATAAAACAATCTGCTAATCAATAAACATAATAAGTTTTATTTGAATCGACGACTCGCTCAAACAAATTGTATTTGCCCTATGAATTGTCGTGGTGTAAAGAAATGTATAATATATGTTGTGGACCATATGATTAATTGGTCATGTTTCATACTGCCCTGGCTATATAAAAAATGCCCAATACTGTCAATATGATAAATACGATTAAATTCATCAATACTTTTATTTTTATTAAATATGAAATATTTATTATGATATATACATACAACATACGGGGTGGCCCATTGAAAACAGTCTAGCAAGGTTTGGGGCCCTTTTTAAACAAATTTGAAAAAATGCTCGGACTCGTCGATTTTTGAATTTATAGGAACAATTTTTTCAGAACTTTCACCCCCTGGGCGGGGATAGCAACCACCCTCAAAATCTTAAATATGAGTGGGGGTCAAGTGAATTTTAAAGGTCTTTTTATTCTAGCTACAACTGCAACTGAAGTTGAGTTTTCGCAGCTAACTTAAGTTATGACAGCTTGTCAAAGATTTTGAAACAATACCATTGTTTAATAAAACAATACCATTGTTTAATATTTTTAACTTCAATTATTTGCAATACCTATTTGTTCAAACATGTTGCACTATGCTGACACACTGACTGGTTTATAAAGATTTTTTTAGTTACCTCTGTCCCGATAGCTAGTAGATTTCTTTGGTCACTATGACCTCGGTCCACATCTGGCACTCGTACCTTAACAGTATCCTGCACCTAGTTTAGCCGATGGATATTTGGAGTTGGAAAATTTTAACCCGTAACTGCTACCGACGGGGTCTGTGTGACCCGGCGTTAGTGTTAATCCGCACTTCCTATGTAACCTTGGTGGTAGGGGAGCTGTACGTCCAGCTATTCTCCTATTAGTTAGTGCTTCTCTCGGAGACGTGGCAGGTGGTTTTGTTGATTTTGCCAAATTCGATATAATTACGTAGTTGGGTCTCCGTGACCCGTCTGTAGTACTTACGTAAACAAAGTGTTATCTCATTACACAGGTATGTACTCGTTTTTGCTATTATTTTTTGTGTAAACTTTTGTTAATTGTTTAGGCAATTTTTAGATTTAAATTCAAATATGTTATTTTACTGATAGACTTTTTTTTTCTAGTTAAAATGGCTTCTACAAGCAAGCAGCTAACTTCAGCGGAGCTGGAAGACATTCTAAATAGCGAAGAGTTTTGGGAAGAGTTGAAAGATGTAAATGAGGCGGCAGAAACTCTTCAAGAAGTAGAAAATGGATCGCAAGCCGCACAAACATTATTTGATCATGCAGGCGAAAGTGATTACGACGAAATTTACAGTGAACACGATACGAATAGTGAATTTGAGACTGAATCTGTGCAAGAAAATACCTCGTCTAGTGACATCGAAATTGAAAATGCTTCGAGTAACCAAACAGCCACTTTCAGCATGTCAAAGTCAGCTTGGTACGGAAAAGATTCCACAAAAGATCCCCTTAGAAGCTTGGAAATTGTTAATAACTGATGAAATGTTGAAAATTATAGTTGGGCACACAAATACAAGAATTGACATAATGGCATAAAAATACGCCACCTTCAAACGACGTAAAAACTCTCGCCAAAAATTTGCTTCAACTTTCATTGGTAAGACAGATAAAATTGAGATAGAAGCTTTCATCGGTCTTTTATTCATGCAGGGTATATTAAAGTCAGGCCATGAGGATTTAAAATCATTATGGGCAACAGATGGAACTGGGAGAGACTTATTTAGATGTACAATGTCCCTTGCACGATTCCACGATTCCTCTTTTTGTTAAGCTGTTTAAGGTTTGACAATCATCTTACAAGGTCCGAGAGAGTAAAAACTAATAAGCTAGCTGCAATATCCGATCTTTTTGAAGGTTTTGTGAAAATCTCTCAGCAGAACTATATTCCAGGACCTCACGTAACTATAGATGAAATGCTGGTTCCATTCCGGGGAAGATGTGCATTTAGAATGTACATACCTAATAAGCCGGCAAAATACGGGCTAAAAGTGCAGATCTTGGCCGATTTCCAAACACACTATATGTATAACGCTGAGGTCTATGCTGGAAAAATTATCCAACATGAAAAAAAATCGCCATTTTCACATCCAACTGATGTCGTTCTTCGGATGATGAAACCAATTGAGAAATCCAACCGAAATGTCACTGGAGATAATTGGTACACATCAATGGAGTTGACTAATGAGTTAAAAAAACAAGGGATTACCTATGTAGGTACAGTGAAAAAAAATAAAAGAATGATCTCTCCAGAATTTTTACCGGAGAGAAAAAGGCCTGTTAAATCTTCAAACTTCGGATTTACATCGGACAAAACCATAGTATCTTTCGTCCCGAAGAAAGGAAAATCTGTTGTCTTAATATCGTCAATGCATCACGACAGCACTATTGATGGACGTACTGAGAAACCCGAAATAATTATGTTCTATAACAGCACTAAAGCAGGTATAGATGCTTTAGATGAAAAATGTGCAACGTATTCCACTTCTCGGCGAACCCGTCGATGGCCAATGGCAATTTTTCACTGTATTTTGAATGTGTCTGGTGTAAATAGTCGTATAATATATCAGTTTTCACGTGGAGAGGAAATAACTCGCTACAACTTTCTGAAACAGCTAGGTATTGCACTATATACTCCACATATTATGAAGCATAGACTTTACAACCAAAAAGTTCCCCGGAAACTTCGTTGCCTCGCCGCCGATATTCTTGCAGTAGATATGGAGGATACACCTACACAACCGCCAACCCAAAATTTATCAAAAAGAAAGAGGTGCTCAATTTGTCCTGGAAAAAAAGATAGGAAAACAAATACATGTTGCATTGTGTGCAAATTACCTATCTGTTTGCAATGTGCTTTGAAAGGGTGCCCAAATTGTAAATAAAAAGTTTTTTTTTGTACTACCCAAGTTCTATATTATATAAATAATGTTTTTGATATCAAATAAAAGTTTTGGTTAATGTTTTCTTTTTCATTTTAATATTTTAAAACCGGAGTTATCGACGGGTCAGAGTGACCCGTCGATAGCAGTTGCGGGAAAACTATTTGTCAGTAACAGTTACCGGTTAACAACGTCTTCTCAGCTTGTTGTTTTAGATTAGTCAAGGCCATTTTTCTTTTCTTCCTTACAACATTTGTTCTAATATCTATATTGGGATCCGGATTATCTAATTACGTTATCTTCTTTTATATAGGCACATTCAATTTTTCTATTTATCTAATCGTCATAACATGGAATTTTTGGAAGCACTAATAATTCGACGGTGTTTTCTTCGTCTATTTATTTTTAGAGTTTTTTTTTACCTCCTATATCATTTCCGAGTAGACTGTTTTTTTAAGTATATTTTGACTTTTTGCTAAAATTAATTCAGGAAACCGATTGGTAAACCGATTTTTTATATTACTTAATATTTTTTCTTGTTCTATAATTTATGACGCAATACTTTATAAACAAAGAATTAACAAAGAAATCTCACAAACAAACCACTTGTCGTATATAAAATAACTTAAAATGTTGAAACGGATGTTGAACTGATTCGCTGCTGAAAATCGCATGATTTACTAAGAATGCCAATTTATCACATTGCCCGGCCATAGTATAGCATTTTTCATATTGACAAGGCAATGCGATAAATTGTAAATAAATTGTAAAAAATTATCAAATTGCTCCTTGCAATTAGTCATTATCAATAATGACCGGGGATTATATATAATGGCTGAAATAATTAATTTGTCCAGAACATATAAATTTATTAGCTTAGACTTATCACCTGCGCCTCTTCCACTTGGGCAGACATCCAGCCTCGTCACATGCAGAGGCTCCAAGCAGTCGAAAACAGGGCTTTCTGAATTATGTCAGGCGCACCAGGGTACGTGCGCAACACTACCATTTTGCGAGATCTCCAAGCTCAACAACCCTTGGTAGATCACCTGACAAAGTTGAAGGACAAGTACCTAACCACTGTTCTGGAGCACCGCAACCCCCTGATCGGGATCTCTCACTCCACCCAAGCCTCCCCCCCCACACCACACGAGATGCGGCAGCCACTTAGTATTAGTATTGTGTTTTTGTACATTTTATTAGTATTAGTTTTAGTCCGCCTAGCTTTTAAGACCTATTGTTATATAGAATAAGTTACAATTAGTTAAGCAGATATGAAAATGTATATTTTAATCTAGTTTAATAAATGTGAGTTTCAAAGTAAAAAGCTTAGACGTAATAGCTTAGGTTTTTTGTGAGTGGGGCACCTTGTGTCTCTCCACTGCGACCCTAGGTCTATTGTGGCTCATTCCTAGGTGTGTATACTCTACATGTCTTGCGTTTGAGGTAAGCTATTGCCGAGGATGCAGGCAGGCATCCTCGGCAATAGCTTCTAGTACTATCTAGTAATAAGTACTAATCTAGTACCGGAAATTTGCGTAGGATGTGCTCTGTAGTCTCGTCCTCCTCCATACATAGTCTGCATTCGATGATTTCCGCCAAACCAATAATATTCATGTGGTGACGCAGTCTGTACTGGCCGGTATACATTCCCATTAGGGCTTTTAGGTACTTCCTATTTGGTTCCCTTATAGTATATGTGACCTTCCTTGTTGCGTCCAGTGTGAAAGCATTCGCATAGTTGTGTCCTGGTAATCCCCCCCAGTAGCGCTTGGCTTTGTTATGCACCAGATTGTGATTCTGTGTTTTGCTGTATTGTAGGTAATGCTTAGTGCTGGTTCTGAACATATCAGGTTGAATTCTGCTCCTTTTGTGGAAAGCTTGTCAGTCACCTCATTTCCTGTAAGTCCAGCATGTCCCAATATTGATATTAGAGTAATTTTGTTATTAGCCCCAAGCAGCATGAGCTCGTTTTTGCAGCTCCATATTGCTCTAGAGCAATTCTAGCTCTTTTATAGCCGCCTGACTATCAATGCAGATTTTGATGGTGGTAGATGTAATAAATAAGATGTCATATTTTGAAATTTCGCCATAGGACATAAGCTAATTCTTTCAACAGAAATAGCCCTCAATATTGGACCTAAATAAACGCCGAAACGTCGGCGTTTCTGCTGGATCAAAAACAATTTTATTTGAAGTCCTGAGCCGCTATACTATTGTTTGGCCAGCCAATGGCCCTGATATTTCCTTATAAAGGCCTTAAAAACGTGGCATACTAACTTACAATAAAATTATTAAACAAAATAATGGATTAAATTAAGAATGCAAAATTATAACTGCAAGTTTGAGAAGTCTGCAAAGGAAATACCAATTTTATTATTAATAAGTATTTTCTGTTTGTTTGGTATTTCTTATACAGGGTGGACCAATGAAAACTTTCCATTCAAGTGTTAACAGCATTTTTTTGTGTCAATTTTTAAACAAATAAATTTGTAATCTTCAACGCTCCCCTACGCGAGATGGGTATCAACTCCAAAATCTTATATGAGAATAGGGGTCGAGTAGCACCTTATTTTAAAGATATTTCTATTCTGATTCTACCACCTGAGTTTAAAACGTCTTCTGTTTTTTTGTAATGTGACGGCTTGTCAAGAATTTGTTGTTATGACTATTGTATAAAACACGACACCTAAAATTTTTTGGATTCAAAAATGTAAACAGCTTGCATACGTTACTTAATTGAACGTTTTTAATCACCAAGTACATAGTGCGAATTAGGCATGCCCCGCATACCTATGTTAGATAATTAGTGAATAAGTTTTTAGAAACTGGAACGGTGCAAAACCGTTAAAACCAAAAAATGCACAATCCGATTCAAGTGTAATCCCAATCAAGTGCAAGCACAATCCAAATAGCTGCATTTGTCTTTTGCACAAGAGTAAGAAGATTTTTTAAATTGCACACATTTTTTCCTTATAATTAAAATTAGGATAGGTGAGAATGTGTTGCAGAATGTTAGAGAAGAAATGGAAAATCGATTTCATCGCTGTATGAATGTTAATAGGGATCACTTTGAACTTATTATTTAATAAGTTTATTGTCATTATAGAAACGGAACAGTTTAGTTTTTATTTTGTAGCAATAAGAATTAGGTTTATTTTTAAATGGATATTGTTGTACTATTAATAGTTAAGTCAATTTATATTGTATTCGTTATTTTTACTTTTTAAATTAATTTTGTAAAATTGGTTGCGAAAAATAACAGTAGACAGTTTTAAACTTGAGGTAAAGAATGAAAATAGAAAGACCTTTAAAGAAAGGTGCTACTCGCTCCTATTACCATTTAAGACTTTGAGGTTGATACCCACCCCCGCCTGTCAATTTTTGAATCTGCTCCCCTTGATTCAAAAATTGACGTGCAAGAGCGTTCTTCTATTTTATAAAATATGTAAAAAAAACTGGGATGGAAAGTTTTCATTGGCCCACCCTGTATAATAACTTAGAATAGTTGTCTCGAAATAGTTTTCGTTCTGGGTTTCTTTTTTGTTATGTAATAATTTAATTTTTTCAAATAGGTTTCTATATATCTATATACAATATATTCTTTCCTTTCACTTGAGTCTTTTTGTGATCTATAGATAGAAGATATAGTTTTTTTTTTTTTTTTTTTGGGTCGGTGGAGAAATTCTTTATGAACACTGGTCACGCGGCGCCGCCCCCAGTAGTGTGGTACTCAGTGTCGAGTCTGTTTCGTCCTGTACCCACTAAAACTCCACCGCTGGGTGGTGCCTTGTGGCTCCCTACACTGTGGTCTGCTAAGAAGCAGTCCTATTGTGTCCCATATGTTAGTAGTCCCACAGGTTCAATTCTGTAGCTTCAAGGAAGTCCAGGATTGTGCCCAGTGGTAGATTTCTTATACCCTCTGGTGCGGGTTTCTCTTCCCCCAGGAATGTTGCCCTGGTTTGATTAAATGCTTCAGAGAAGCACAGTATGTGAAGAGTTGTTTCGTCCTCCTCATTGCATCCCCTACATAGCGAGGTAACTGATTTCCCTAGCGTATGCAGGTGTTTCCTGCTGGGTGCATGGCCTGTAAGTAGCCCTGCGACCCTTCGCAGTTGTTGTCTGGAGAGGCCCAGTATGTTCTCACTCTTCTTGAAGGGTGGGCTGCCTATAAGTTGTTTGGATTGTTCCATCTTTGGCAGCTGCTCCCAGTAGAATTTGTTCTGGTTTGTTAGCCAGTTGCCGATTTCCCTCTTCCAGGTCTTATCGCTGACATAACATGTTGATTCAGGGCCTACCAGGCTGTTGCTGGCTCCCTGGGTTGCAAGTTGGATAGCCCTTCTTGCAGCCTTATTGTTGCCCATATTCTCTGCTAGGATTATCTCTGGCCTATTTTGCGCTTCGGCGAGGTTCCTGAGATCCTCCCAGCAGCTTTGCACAGTCCTTGACTTAGTCTCGAACTGTTGTAGTGCAAGTGTTGCAGCCTGGTCTCCTGTGAAAATTGCGAAGGTTTTGCCTCTTGGCAGCCCTTCTCTCATCAGTTGGACACAGGTTTGAATTCCTATTATGGTTGCCTGTAAATTTGTTGTTTCGAGGCCCAGGTTTAGCATAAGTTGTCTGCCCTGTTGTTCGTCCTCCACCATGCCCACAGCTACCCCGATCTTGGATCGTTTGGTTGCCGTGTGCCATACTGAGTAACCTCTTTGCCTGAGCCTGTTCGCTTCTGCGTCCAGTGGTCCCCTTTTTTCTTTGATGATAAAAGGTTTGTCTAGGTATGTGACCTTGGTTCTGTCTGTTCTTTGGGCCAGGCGCCCAAGGTCCTGTATCTTGTCAAATAAGGCATTGTGCCCATCTTTCGATAGGATTGTTGCGCCATTTGACAGCAGTCTTTTCGCCCCCGTTATAGCTTCAGCCCGTACCACTAAGTGTAGCGGGCTTAGTCCTATCAGGTTCTCTAGGGCAGCAGTCGGCGTTGTTGACATCGCTCCTGTTATGCCCAGACATGCTACTCGTTGTGTTTTGTTGAGTATCTGTATTACAGTTCTCTTTTCTGTCGCATGCCACCATATAGGTGCTGCGTATGTAATGATGGGTCTAACCATTGTCGTGTACATCCAATGTACCATTTTTGGTGATAGTCCCCATGATCTACCGAACATTCTCTTGCAGTACATAAGAGTTTTCGTGGCTTTATTTGTAGCCTGGATTACATGTTTCTTGAAGCTGAGTTTTTTATCCAGGGTTATACCTAGATATTTGACCTCGTCTTCAAGTCGCAGATTTTCTCCATAAAATTTTATGTTTCTAATGGGCTCTAGTTTCCTTCTTTTGGTAAAGGAAACCAGAGTAGTTTTTGTGGGATTTACCCTTAGTTGTTCTTCCTCACACCAGTGCTCGACAGTAGTCAGGGCTCTTTGCATTTTTTCGAATACATAAGCCTGACTACCCCCTCGTGTAAGGATGACTATATCGTCAGCATATCCTATAGCAGGGATAAGCTGCCTCTCCAGTCGTGTCAGCAAGCTGTCCGATACAAGGTTCCACAGCAGCGACGATACAGTAAGCCCCCTTGCGGTGTTCCCCTGCACACTTTGGCCTTAACCGTTGTGCTGTTGAGATTTGCTGCTACTTTCCTATGATTTAGCATTTGGGTTATCCAGCCGCCAATCATGGGATGTATTCCTCGTGCTGCTATCGCACGGTTGATTGAGTCATATGATGTATTGTCGAATGCTCCCTCAATATCTAAGAAAGCTCCTAGGGCGATCTCTTTGTTGTTCAGAGATTGTTCGACCCTCTGGGTTATCTCGTGAATCGCTGATTCGCAAGATTTACCTGTTTGGTAGGCATACTGGTGTCGATGTAGAGGGTTGACCCGTAATACATTGTCCCTGATATGCCTTTCTATGAGCTTTTCCTCTGTTTTTAGGAGGAATGATGTAAGGCAGATTGGTCGGAAGGATTTAGGTTTCGCATAGGAGTCGCGTCCCGTCTTTGGTAGAAATACTACTTTTGCTTCCCTCCAACTCTCTGGTATATGCGCCGTGGCTAGACTTGCCGGCATTATTTTACATAGTGCAGGTAGCAGCAGTTCGCTACCCCGCTGTAACATGACTGGCATTATGCCATCTATTCCGGGAGATTTAAATGGTTTGAAGGAATTTATCGCCCATTTAACCTTCTCGTAGGTTACTACCTTTTTCGCTAGTTCCCAGTGTTCCCTTTTGCCCCTGTTCGGAATGATAGAAGTTGGGTCCTGGGTATGTTCTGGTTGGTGGAGAATTTTCGATCCCGGAAAGTGCGTGTTCAGCATTAAGCCAAGCGTTTCTTCCTCGGTTGTCGTATATTCTCCATCGGGTTTTAGACAAGAGCCTAGGGTTTGTCGTGGCCCTTTGGATATTGCCTTGTGGAGTCTAGCATATGCTGGTGTCTCTGTTAGGTCCCGGCATAGCTTCCTCCACCCTTCTTTCTTTGCTCTTTTTATAGCATCATTGTACCTGGTTAAGTGTTGTCTTTATAGATTCCACTCGCCAGTTTTTTTGGCTCTGTTAAAAAGCTTTCTTACTGTCTTCCTTAGGTCGCCCAATTCTTGGTTCCACCATGAGGTGTTCCCTGCTTGACGCGGTTTGCTTAGTGGACATGAGTTTTCAAAAGCAATTTTAATAGCCTCAGTAACTGACTCTGTCAGCACTTCGAGCTCTACATTGTCTTTTGCCTCCGTTGGACAGTTTTCCAGTTCGCGTCCTAGTATCTCATTGAAGAGGTCCCAGTCCGTTTTCCTGGCGTTCCTGTAGGTCTCACTCAGTAGCAGTCGCACTCCGCTCGAAAATGTAATCGAACTAATAGCATCCTTAGCCATGCCGCAGCCATGTTCTCCGGATGCCGAGCTCACTGTTTATCGAACTGTGTTCATAGGTGTATCGCCTAGTTCAGCGCCGTACTTAGTGACTATTTTGATAGCGTTTTTACAAAGCATAGCGTTTTTTATAAAAACTTTTGTGATTTTGATTAAAATTACTCAAAAAATGGTCTCTTATATTTATGGTACATACCTAATTAACTTCCTGCACGTATTCTTCTATATCGTCGTTGTTAGATGTAGAAATGCGATGTTTATTTTTGTTTAAATATTTTGTTAATGTATGAACTTTATTAATATTAAAAAATAAATATTTGTACTATGTAGGTATTTATTTTACAAGATAATAATATCTAAAAAAATGTTTAAGTCCGGCTCTAGCCAAGGCAAAAGCCGCGTGGACCGTAGCGAGTGTCAGCGGCATCCCTACTATAAGCAAATATGCCGCGCCTGCGTTAGTACACATGCACCGAACTCGCTTATTCAAGCCAATGTATTTTTATCGAAGTGCGACTGCTGGTTTCTTTATGCTGTGGTATAAACAGTAAAGCTAATATAGACAAGTATGGATAATTAAAATACATTAATATTTTTGATACACCAAATTTTGTATAATTACAGATCTGATCATTCATCATCAACAATAACTGCATCTGAGATTAAGTTCTACAGTAGCCGTGGAGTTTAGGTCAACAATGACTATTTCTCATCCAAGCCGTTTTAGTTTAACTTGCTACACATTCCCTGACTCCGCTAAGAAAAAGGTAAAAATACATTCAAGACAGACACCAATATACCACTTTTAAAAATTATTGTTCAATTCTTTCTCTAGTACAAATACGTACAAATAAGAGTTTTATGCCATGTATGGCAGTTCTTATTTAAAAGTGATATAATATTTCATTATGTTATACTTGTTTAATTAAATGCAATTAATTATTAAAATGTATGATATTATACAAATTCTTTATAATAACATACATTTTATTGATCAACTGGAATATCATAATAATTTTTTTTATTTTTTCTTTTCATTTTTGTTTTTAGACTTAGAGATGTAGAGGTACCTATGATTGGAGAAAGATATTAATGAAATAACATTAATATCACCCACCACCACACAAAAAGTAAGTTTTTTTTTGATATAATAAGTTCATATAACATCATCATATATATATTTAAAAAATTGACACATTTCAAATTTTGGTAATACTATATTTCTATGTACATTATACGACAGCAATTTCCATTCCCATTTAACGTATGTCATTCTATCCTGGGATCATTTCTGCCATATGGAACAAGCTTTTGGACCACAAAGAAAATGCATTTGTCTGGCCTTGGCTATAGGGATGAATGTCGAAATTCTTTTTAATCTTTAAAAATAATGACTCTACCCTGTGTGTACATTATGCAGTGTCTGTTGCACATCAAGCAAAATTTAAATCTATATAATTCTCACAAAAACACCCATAATTATCCTACAAGGAACAACACCAATCTTGTACCTGACTTGAGAGATCCGGAAAAGTTTTAAAGTTCTATAACTGTACCAGCCAGAGTAAAGGTTTTAAATTTGAACCAATATAAAAAGGAAATTAAATGTTTTCAATTTAATTTCCATTTCAAATTTTAATTTTTCTTAGTTGTTTGTATTTTAATTAAGTTTTACCTCTAGTGATAGCCAATTTGAGTTTTAAACATTTGATATTTCTATTTTATATTTTTTATAGGTATATGTACAAACTATCTAGCAACTTTAGTTTTTTAGTATAATTTAATATGATATATAATTGGTATTAGGTATTATATAGGTCAGTGTTAAATGTCTCATTGTACAGGCTAAATACCCATAATAAAAATCTTATAACCTGTAAAAAACCTGCAACTCTTTCACAACTTGAACATCCTTGTAGTTTTAACTCTTTCCGCTGTAGCAATACTGTCCCTTTGAAAAAGTCAGCACCATAGAAGTATATATTATGTGATGTAATATAAAATAAGTGATGTAAAACAGTTTTGTTCAATACAATAAAATTTTGCAAAATGTTAAAAATTTGTGTCTTAAAACATGATTTAGTAGGAAATCTATAATATTAATAAAATATTAACTTCCATAAAAATGCTTTTTATTAGGACATTCCTTTAATGAAGTCCCTTAAAAAACACATAAATAGCTCATAAATAGTAATATTATTTATAGTGAAACTCTATAATAATTAATAAATATTTATCATGTAAGTATATGTTGACGATGCCACTGGTAGCGAGTGCTTGTATTGGTGGCATCAACAATGCCATCGATCGGCGTTGCGATGCCATTACCGTTTTCTCTAATATACTTTATTTACATTTATTTAACGTTGTATATTGACTTCGATATAGAGTATTTTATCATATTTTATTTAAAAAAATGCTTCACATTTTATTAAAGGGGAGCACTAGTATTGTTTTGCGCCTTCGGAAAAAACTAAATATTTTTATGATAGTATAAAGTGATTTTCTGCCATTTCTATATAAGCATTTGGCATCATTGCATCAGAGATATTGCAAGCAAACAAACCTGCCCATAGTTCCACGGCATGCTACTTCTAGCCTTTCAATGTTCTAGATCTTATACTTTTTTCAGCATTAAGTAATCTGGTGGCAAGACCACACTCAGTTACTATTAACAAGATACCACTTGAAAGTTTTTCTTAATTCAATTTCACACAATAATTTCATATAACCAGTGTGTAAGATAATAGCATATACTCTTTTGTTTTTGTTGGGCTTTGCACAGTGTGTCCACACACTATCGAAAGTTCATAAAGTTTCAGTTATTAAAATATCCATCAGATACATTTTAATGCTTTATAAATTATTCGGGTCCAGAGATTGCATAACTTAGAAGCAAATCAGTAAGCCATAAAAAAATTTATAGTAGTGAAGTAATTAAATCTGTAACCCATAAAAGGCAATTGTGAATAAAAACGGCCATTAAAATTATTGTTGCTCATGTATAAATTATATCTGGGTCTTGCGTGCCACTATGGCTGTAAGGTTTCTGGTTTCCGTGTGCTAAGCGATGTTATCCTACCTTTATACTAAATTAATTCTCAAATGAATCCTATATCAAAACATCAGTACGTAGTATAAGGAAAAAAATTTTAAGCAATAATATTTTATTCTTCATGGCAGTAAAGTATCAAGGTGGATATATAGTCGAAAGATACTGTAGGAAGTACCCAGGCGCCAATCTTAAGTCTCGGTGCACGTCCGGTGACTCATTTACTAGTATTGTACGCCCATACACTTCGACGTATAATATAACCAAAGGGAACGTTACTATAGGTCTAAAATTATACACAAAAAAATTAGATAAAAATCCCGCGACTAGAAATAAGACCATAACAAAAAAAATTAAAATTTCCAAAACGCACCCTCAAATTTTACCATAATTTCGAGATAAGTTTTATTACTTTTTTTTTCGGACCGCCACTAAATCTGGCCTGAACCAACAATATGAGAGGTGTCTAAAAAAATTAATTTAACCTTATCGGTGGGGACAATCGCGGGTAGCGTTCAGTAGTTTTTTTGGAGAAACGAAGATCTTTATCGAGGACACACACCTCTTTTTCTTTTCTGATAGTCTTGTGAGGTATACAATATAATATAAAAGAATATGAATTTTTCATAAGTGCTAGTCTGCAGCAGTCAACACTTTTGTGGTTGTAAAAGTTTTATTTTTATCGTTGTGGATTTATATTAGGGAGTTAGGTTGCATCGTGTGAGCAACACTTTAAAAAATAAACTGACAGATAATGATCAACGATTTTTCATGTACCTTTGCAGAATTAGATGTTAATTTATTAGGTCACAAATATGAAACTTTTGGTGTATTTTTTGTTTCTAGTTACGAGTAAAACATGGGCTATATCATGGGAAATAACTTTAAATGAGATTTCTTTTTTCGCCCTTCATTTCAGTTGTAATTGTAGGTCATCTCTCTTAGTATTAAAGATAGAACTTAGCGGTTTTATCGAGAACCGCGGTTTCTTTAATATTGAGGAAAGTTTAATATGTCGCGAGAAAATTCTATATTTAATAGTAGTAAAATAATTATTTAGTATGGAAAATACCTTGCAGTTACAACCAATGGGATACCGTAAACACTTTCAGCATCATGAGATCACGTCATATATTAACTAAAAATAAGAATAAAATAGGTTTGTAAATAAAATGTATGTCAAATTCCACTACCTATTGGGTCTGATTCTATAACGAAAAAAGTTTATACATTATTGGTTTTATAAAGGTATTCAAACTAATTATAACCAAGTCTAAATCACTAGCAAAAGTATTAAAATAGTGACACTTTTTATAAACTGCTGAATTCTTAAAAATGTTGGTTCTCGGAAATTCCAGGTGGAAAGTCTTTTTTTGTCTTATATTCCCATTATTTTAAAGAAAAGGAATACTGAAAAGAGTTCTGGAGAATTAATTTTATTTGTCTTTTAATTCCACCATATTAATCTGTACATTCAGTATTCATACTTAAGCTGTGGGTCTAATTTTTTATAAAATATGTATTTAAAAAATGTATGCTCTATAGTTTTAATCCATATTGACTAGAACATACAACACAACCGTATTCCAGTCTTGCTAGTATCAAACTATCAAAAAGTTTCAGACAACACTCAATATTTAAATTTACCTTTGATAAATCTAATGATGCAGCCCATTATTTTATGTACCTCAGTTACTACATTAACAATGTGATCTCTAAAGGCCATATTACAATCAATTATTAAACCCAAGTCTTTCTATTTTTCTAAATTTACAAGCTATATATCATTAATACTATAGATATCAATGTTATAGGTTTCAAACAATCGAAAAATTGAATGGCATCATTTCCATTGACACTTTCAATAGAATAGGTTTTCATCTAATCGAAATGATCAAATCAAAGACTGATGAGCGGTAACAAAAATAATAAATAGGACAAAAATGATCAGAGACAAGAATTCTGAGTGAAGCAAACAGAACTTATAATATGGGTTGCCAGATGCCTAGAAGAAAGAAGGAGATCTAGACTTGCCTATAACTAGTGAATTTGGTTAACTGGGCATAAGTAAATTTATTGCAATTTGCGATTTTACGAAATCGGCAAGGTTCTCCTAATAGGTCAACAGTTCAAATTTCAATCAAATATCTCTACTTTCCGTCCATTGTGCCGGATATAATATTATATCTGAACTGATTGTAACCGACTTATGTATAAATCTGTAAAGCTTCACTGTATTGATGTTTACGGATGAAGTTGTTCCAATTAGTATCTCATAAAAGACATGTTGTTGATCTTCAAAATATATTGAACTTTGCCATAAACAGATTAAAAAAAAAACACAAATGTTCAGTTGATAGTTTTCTATAAAATATTAGTTATCCACCATAAATTTAAAAAAAAACCTTATTTTCTTCTTTCGCAGAATTGAATGCAAACAGTGACAATTATTATATTAAGGATAGCAAGTCTTACAGGCGATATCAAAATTAACACTTAAAATCAATCAAATTTTTTAATTTGATGGAGTAGAAGTATGTTAACACATCAATTGTGTTAAGTCTAATTAGTTAAATGAAAATTTATCATTTACATATGATAAATCCGTATTTTTAAAAGACTTGTCAATCTCCATTGTCTCCAGGAGATGAAGTTTTTGCTCTTATTGTGTTGATGTAAGACTTGTATGCTTGTATCTTGAGAAAAATCGTATCTACTAGATGGTTCGCAAAACAGGACTTCGTAATCGTAAATGTAATCTCTGATATATCTTCTTCCATACTGACCAACATACACTGCTGGACATTGCTGACGTGTAATTCATAAATACTTGTGGAGGTAATTTATCTTTAGATTTGGTATTTATCTTAAATACTAAAGAAATGCTAAAAGATGAGAATCAAGACAGTTGAAATTGATTCAAAGTAGGTAAGAGTTAAAAACGGAATGAGAGTTCCCTTCTTCATAAATGTTGAAAGACCTTCACGATTCATATTATTGAAATAAAAAAGGTGCCAAATCATTGTTTGAAGTATGTCCACAGTTTTCCTAAAATATCCATTTGTTGGCAAATAATGTAGAATGTGACCTATTAAATAAGTTGCTACATTAGGATCTGAACAGTTTTTTTAATTAATGTATCTTCTGCAAAAAGAGGAAGATCCATGGTTGTATTATCGCTCTCGACATCATTAATATAGATCAGAAAAAAAAGCAACAGTGATCCCTAAAGGACATCAAGCTTTAATTAGCAAAGCCAAATTATAGAATAACTATTTTAGATCTACCAATAACATATGATTTTGTTAATCTGATACTGCAGTCTGAAAATGTATAATGTTATAACAAGATTCTAAAAAGAGATACAGTCAGTCCAAGGCAAATCATTGTTTTGCAATGATGACATTATAATGAAAATAAAGATTTTTGAAAAAATGGAGACTAAAGATATTGGGGTGATAAGCGGTTAGATCGTTATGAAAACATTTTTGATGCATGAGTATTTAGAAATGTTGAATGCATGTAATGAATTGGGTAGTTTATACCTACACATATTAAGAATTTTGAGCAAGGGATATAAAATGACAAATGTGGTATGTTCAATTAGTAAGGTGATCATTAAGCTTACTAAAAAGTTGATTATAGCACGTACTTCAAGATGATACATTGTCCTGCAAAGTTAACCTTGGTTTGGTTTAAATTCAATCCTTATTAACTTTTTCAGTATTGCGTTGAGTTTGATAATTTTTTGTCAAATTTTACTCTAAGCTGGAAAACACCCTTTGGAAAAAAATCACCCGAATAATGATTCTTTTTGCTGCATTTTCAAGCACAATCTTTTCTTAACAACTTGTTTTTTGATTCATTCCGATACCTGTATTATTAAAGAAAAAACACTGGCTTAAACAAAACAATGCCATAAAGCTTCATTCGCAACAAATTATTTATTTCAAAGTATGGAAAATGGTGGTATTAAGATTTATTTGTTTTTCCTAAAATCGAGTATTTTCCCCACGAGCTTGAATAACTTTCGGGCATATATTCATTTAAAGAAGCAATCGCGTCTTGGGATTAACTTAACTTAGTCACTCGTTTAAGAGTGCTTCTTCTAACGCAGCCCAAGTTTGAAACCGTAGTTCTGCCTAACTCTGCTTCCCAGTAGATTCCACAAGTGTTCAATAGGATTGATGTCTGGACTTCGTGGAGGCTAGTCCAATACATAAACATCAACGTCGATTGAATATTGCCTTGTTATTTGTGCTATGTGCGGTCGAACATTGTCGTGCATCAACATAAAAAGTCTCCCACCACATGTTCTTCTAAGCACTCCCTAATGTATCTATCGGCGTTGATACCCCCTTAACACTTCAGGTTCACATGCATTCATTCATTGTTATATATTCATTATTCATTTACGAGGGACGTCCAGAAAGTAAGTTCTGTTTCCATTTATATCCGCTGCAGCGCTGCGATCGCAGTTTCGCGCATGCGCGACAGACGCTCTATACCAAGAAGAAACGTGCGCCAGTTTGGGATCGCTGTCAGCCACGTGTGCTTTGTTGTGATGGTTTACAATGTCGGTATTGATTGAAAATCCCGCCGCTTGTGAAATTAGATCTGTGATTTCTGAATTTTTCGTTTTCTGAATGCTAAGATAGTGAAGCCAATTGAAATTTATCGGAAAATTTGCGAAGTTCATGGACAAAACGTGAGTGAAACGGTGAGTGATACAATGGTGAGAATATGGGTCCGACAGTTCAATGAAGGACGTAGTGAAGGGCACGATGAAGAACGAAATGGGCGTCCATCTTTGATTACAGAAGAACTGGTTCGAGCGATTTATGAAAAGCTTAAGGAAAACCGCAAGTTTACAATTAGTGCTCTTGCTATAGAATTTCCCCAAATCTCACGCACTAATTCATGAAATTGTTACCGAAAAACTGAAATTTCGAAAACTTCGCTCACGTTGGATACAAAAATTTTTACTGAGGAACACACAACAAAAAGGAGGATAGTGCACTTCAGTTTTTAATCCGTTATGATGAAGGCGGCGAAGATTTTCTGTCACAGATAGTCACAGGAGATTACACTTCGGTTTCTTATGATACTCCTGAAATTAAGCGGCAATCAATAAAATGGAGGCACACTTCATCCCCAGCAAGGGTTAAGCTGAAACAAATCTTGACACGTCAAAAAATCATGTGCATAGTGTTTTGGGACAGGAAAGGCATCTTACTGATTGATTTCTTACCGCGAGGTCAAACAATCTATGCAGATGTTTACTGCGAGACACTTACAATCCGCGCAATACAGAATAAACGCCGAGGATTTCTGTCAAAAGGTGTTGTTTTTCTTCACGACAATGCACGACCACACACTGCAAATGTGACGAAAAACCTCCTATAGGGATTTGGCTGGGACGTGTTTGACCATCCTCCGTTCAGCCCTGACCTCGCTCTAAGCGATTTTCGTCTATTCTTACATCTTAAGTCTTTCCTTGGAGGTCAACACTTCAACAGTGACGAAGAGCTGAAAGAAAATGTTTCCATCTGGTTGAAGACACAGCCGGCAACCTTCTGTGAACAAGGCATAGAAAAACTTGTGTCACGCTATGAAAAATGCCTATAAAATTTCGGCAGCTATGTGGAAAAATAGTTTAAGAGTTGAATATTTTTGTGCAATAAATATTTTTCCTGTATCTGTACACAATTTATTTTCATTACCAAACAAAACTTACTTTCTGGACGTACCTCGTATTATATATTACTGTTACACTTAACAAGGTCTGTACGGGCTTCCAATGAAATACCACCCCACATCATCACCCTTCCGCCACCAAATTGCACTCTAGGAGAGATAAAACATTGAGAGTAAGTTTCTCCGGGCCTTCTCCATACTCTTTGACATTCGTCAGGTCAAAATCTCGTAAAACGAGACTCGTCTGTAAAAAGAACATTTCTTCATTCTTTCATGTCCCAATCAAAGCATGAGTGTGAGCAAACTCCAGGTGCAGCCTTTGATGACCCGCATCTAATAGAGGACCTGCATCAGGTACACGAGATGTTAAATTGTGATCCGCTAATATTCTTCGTACGGTATCAGTGAAACCAAGGTACTGTGAACATCTGCCAGTCTTCTTTCCAAAGCTGGAGTAGAAGCTTTTCGCTCTCGAAAAACTTGAAGACATCGTTCCTTAACTTCGTTTGTCGCCCTTCGTCTTCCCTGTCCAGGTCTACTTGAATAAGCACCAGTTTGTTTGACCCTTTGTATCGCATCGGATACTCTACTGCATGGATGGCCAAGCCTTTCTGCAATATATCTAATCCGACGAACATCGTCTCGTAGAGTCCATAAAATGAGAGAATATGCCGGTGACGTCAGACTTCGCGCATCTAAGCTGGCTATCGTTAAGCGTAGAAGCGTAGAATTCTAGCAGATGTGAAAGAGAGAGATGCATGTATTCACGGTCAAGTAAACCTAATCAGGGAAATATGGGGCCTCCCCTTTATTGATTTTTTGGTTTAAAGTGGGTTTGTGCGCATTTTACGTCACCGGCATATTCTCTCATTTTATGGACTCTAGAGCAACGGCTTGTGCCACTTCCTCTGAGCCCATCCTTTTTAAAGACATCGCTTATGCAATACACTTTCAACTTAAAATAATATTAAGAACACTTTAAACAAATAAAAATAAGAACGCTTTAAAAAACTCAAAAATGTCCAGCAAAATTAAAATCTGTAATTTGTTGACAACAATCTTTTTGATATGCCACATTGCCTTCTACATATTTCTTTTATCATAACAGCCAACTTTGAAATTTATTTATTGTTTAAATCTTGCTAGTAAAGCATTATTGTATTATTTCCTTTAAGCCAGTGATTTTTCTTAAAATTAGATATTCGAATAAATCAAAAAAACAAGTTGGTAAGAAAAGATAGGGCTTTAAAATGCAGCAAAAAGAATAATTATTGGTTGTGAATTTTTTTCACAGAGTTAAAAATTTTAGAGTGAAATTCAACTTTTTATTACGCCCTGTATAACAATATTATAGTCCTGTTATTAGACACCACACATTTACAGTACTTACACGTATTTATAAAAAGTAGAGCTACTCAAAAGCCCATTTTTTAATTTCCCCTTTTGATGGATCAACAAAAATAAAATATATAGGCAAAGGCACCCATAAGGGTCTCATTAACCCCAAAAAGATGTTAATTTCAGTTAAGAAAAGTGGGCCATTGAGAAGAGAAGGACCAGGTGCATGGCCAGACTGTAGGGTCGGGCATAGGGCGCGCGCGACTGATGCCCTCTGACCTTGAATTGAGATTCGGTAGCAGCTGCCGACACGTGCTTACTGATGATGGCTGATTAAAGATCATTTTTGTTTTACTGACTATAACACATAAATTGCTTCATCGGGTTAAAATTCATCATGAGCCTGATGATACTACTACACACCGTCGTCATCAGGAACATCAGGCAGACGGACGTATATGTGTTGCTGTCTGGCGCGTGGCCCCTCGTGTCTTCTTCTTCTCCTTCCCCGGGCTTTGTGTGGCTTCCTGCGAGTAGTAAATTGATCGGAAATTACTTGGAAGTCGTACGCTGCCGAAGTCATGAAAAATTCATCACCTCATGTTTTTATTTACGCTAGCTTTAATGTAAATACCTATGATTCTAAGATGTTCGTAGTTTTAAATTTTTGTGGTCTTAACAGTTTTTGCATCTTTAGTTCCCTATCTTGAAACATTAAAATTAATAAATAAACTCTTTTTTAATTTAAAAACAGGCATTTTTAAGCAAAAACAACATGTATTTTCGATATTTAATATTGTAAGGAAAATATGAGATCACCCAAAAGGACAAATATAATGCAGTAGAATCCAGATTATAATGGAATTAAATTCCAGACAAGATTAGAAAGTTTTAGATATTTGGACGAGTAAGCCCCAAAGAGCATTTACAGCCATTATTTACTTTAATGTTTCATATCCAAACGAATAGTGTTTCACAACTTTCTACCATATGAAAAGAAATATTTTCTGATTTCAGCTTTTTTTTGTATTATAGGGATTTAAAAGGCAAACATTATGTGAACATAGTGTTCATAATTATTGAAAAATAACACTTTCTACACTTAATCTATATTATTGATCTATTCCAGAGCAAAACAGAATGACGAGGTTAAAACAGTAGTAATAGTTTAATGCGACTTTCTTCTCATAAGGTAGAAACGTAAATTACGACACTATTCTGTTAAAAAAAAACTTAAAGAAATAAATACTTTTCAGGATTTTACTACAAGGAACAATATGAGTTACCTTAGGAAGAATTTAACCACAAATTGAGCTTACATTTTAAACACTCATTAAAAAATTCTGGAATGACACTATTTTTCGACTTAGTATTTTCAATAATTTTGATAGTTTTTTTAATTAACATATTCTTTCTACAGTAATTTATGTTTCATAACCATATGAATATGTTTAAAAAAATAGACAATTATAAAATATATAAGTAAATAGAATAGACAAACTTATAAAAATTGTATCTAATCTATTTTGGTAATGCTTGAATAAGTAAAGACCACACACGTCACTTAATTTAAACAAAAAAAAAATGTCTGCCTTATTTTTTTAAAATTCAAAAACGTATACTTATACTGTACTACTGTAACTCACATTTGCACACATTTGCATACATGGTAACATTCGCACGGAAATTACTGAATCGATTTAGATGACGAGAAATATTGATTTTTTTTAATAGTAATTTACTAGAAATCATTTAAATATACATACAGGCTGTCCCACTTAAGATGGATGCAAGCCAATATCTTGGTTGTTTGTTGAACGATCTTTTCCATTTTTGGCAGAAGGCTGTATGGCTATAAGGCGCACATTTTGCCCAGGGTAAGAAATGCCAACAAAGTTAGCAAAATACGCGTCGAGAGTGCATTGGTAACTCATTCACGACATTCAAATACATTAAAAAACATACTAGTTATATAAAAGAAAAATGTTACATAACTATTAGTTATATTACAGTTAGTACCTAAGTTACAGTAAAATATTCGTCCAGGGTGTAACAAGTTTTTAAGACCAACATTTTCTTTCAAGCTTTCTTAAATCTAACACGACAGTCTAGTGACCTAATTTTAAGGGGAAGGTGGTTAAAGATTTTCTTACCCATATAAAATTACTTTTTTATTTGCTCACTGTGTGGTATAGGCCATCTAAAACAGCGTGACCTAGTCCTAACTATCTAAAAAGTGACTTAGTATCAAAATAGTTGTCCCTTATAATTTCGTTTTTATGATTTTTAATTAATAAACTTGCAGTCTGTAAGATATACAGGGTGTTTCAGAATTATGTGATCAAACTTCTAGGGGTTGTTCAGTGCAACAGTAGAACCCATTTGAGTATAGGAACCCATGTCCGGAAATGCGTCACTACGCCACTACGGCCCTAAGACGCGTTTAAATTTAGAAAAAATATTAATTACCTAAATAGGATCTGATGCATTTATTTTTACCTTTTGTATATGATACCATCACAACAATTGTTCAAAATGTCTTCCTCCAACCTCAATACACCGATTTAGACGCCGCACATGATTTCGGCGGACTACACTAAAAATTTTATCCTCGTTTTGAATGATTTCAAATGCTGCTGTTATTCGTCCAATTAAGTCTAGCTCTGATTCTACTGGAGTTTCGTTCGACCTAGGAGGCTAAGAAACTGCTCCACCTCTGGCAATCCAACGGTGCCCAAACCGCTGAGCTAAATACTCGCGTACATGTACAGCAAAGTGAGCCGGCGCTCACCGGCGCTGTTATCCGTTCCGGTAGAAGGTATGGCCCAATTAAATAATCATCAACAATGCCTGCCCATACGTTGACAGACCAACGATTCGGATGTTTTCTTGGAAAAATTGCATAAAGATTTTCTTTGTCTCAAACATGGCTATTCCTACTATTAAAAATACCGTATCTTGTGAAAGAAGCTTCATCGGTCCACAAAACATATCGTAAAAAATTTGGTTGTGCAATGATGTGATCTAGAAGCCATTGACAAAATTGAACTCTAGGATGATAATCGGCTGCAGTCATACCTTGAACTTTCTGGAAGTGGTAAGGATGGAGTTGTTGCTCGTGTAGTACCCGCCAGACAGAAGCGTTACTCGTATTCATATTCTTAGCGACGTCACGTGTGCTATTTGATCGTTCATCGGCAACTCGCTGAAGAACCTATTTTTCAAATTCGACCGTTCTTACGGTTCGAGCAACACCAGTATCATGCATCTTGGTCTTAAATATACCTGTCTCAGCGAGCCGCCGATGAACCGCAATAAACTTTTTGTATCCAGGATGCTGTCGTTCGGGATAACGTTCATGAAACAACCGCGATGCTGCTCGTGCATTGCAGTTTGTTGCTCCGTATGCCAAATGCATATCCGCCAATTCTTGATTGGTAAAATTTTCCATTATCAATAAATGTTTAAATGTAAGCTATAAAATTTTTAAACATGACATTGAGAGTTTACATTGATAAGCGTTGATTTTAAACAATTCTTGTTATGGTATCATGTACAAAAGGTAAAAATAAATGCAGCTGATCCTATTTAGGTAATTAATATTTTTTATAAATTTTAACGCGTCTTAGGGCCGTAGTGGCGTAGTGACGCATTTCCGGACATGGATTCCTATACTCAAATGGATTCTTCTGTTGCACTGAATAACCCCCAGAAGTTTGATCCCATAGTTCTGAAACACCCTGTATAAGAAACAAAGTGTTAAAATATTATGTTTTACAAAAAGTGGACGGTACGAACCGCGTTATCTTATTCTAAACAGCGAAATTGCTTTTTTTTTAATATATACAGTGAGTCAAACCTATATTGAGTGCATGAGCTCCAAAAACGTGCCGTAGCTCAACATTGTTAGCTATGTCAGAGTCTGAACTATAAGAAATTACTCTAGCATATATAGCAACCAGAAAATAGCTTACTATAGCAACCAGAAAAAACCTTATTGCATATCTTGGTATATCTAATATGGTTTTGAAATATCCATCCATCCCATCATCAATTTTTAGACCGAAAAATTTGCTAGAATGATGCTCATTGTTCAACCTGCAAGTTCATTGAGTAACCTACCTCAACGATGACTCAGTGAATAAAATAAAATATTCTCTGTGAATGTTTCATTTCTGTTCGTATGTTCAATCATTTCTTTACAAAACCGGCTTTGCTTTTTAATTTTATTACGCTATTAAATATTACAGAGAAAGCTAACTTGGCGGAAACCATAAACAGAAATATCGCAAACTTCCTTTCTTCCTCTAAGTATCAAACAGGTTGTTCCACATCTAAACGGGTCACATTTAGGGCAATCTTGTAAACATCCATATTTCTCAAACTTGTAGATGACTTTGAAATCTCCAGATATTTCTAGAATTGGTCGATTTTTATAAGAAAATGAACACCTACTAATTATGTCTGGTGCGGACACCTGAATAGTACCATCTAATATTTGTTTTTTTTCTTCGATCGTATAGACAGTTGCGCAACCAATTAAAAAATTTACTTACGCATAGCCAAAAAAAATTCAATTGCAATTGTATCTATACTATTTAATAATTTTAAAAATTAATTTTAATATTATATATTCTGTTAATGATTAATAGGCCAGCATAAATTTCCCTCTTCACATGTACAGAATGATTTTTTAAATATTGTGACAAACTTCACTTCAAAACCCGCATGAACGCCAATGGCAAATATGAAAATATATCTACAGGGGTATCAAATTTATCAAAAAAGTAAGTTTTTCTTTCAACTTTACACTTAAAGACGGTTAAGATATATCGTCCCTATCAAGTCGAATAGGCGTATCTCAAAATACTTAGTTCTGAGGAAAGTAAGTTTTAAAAAAATAATAAGTTTTAAAATTGTGATAAAAATTAAAGATGCATGCATATTTTATACTCCCTATATAAAGTAGAATATGTGCTTACAGAATTTTTATTATAAGTTACAGACCTTTAACCTTTATATGATAGGATTAAATCATCCCTTAAAAGAGATACGCCTATTGATCGTATGCTAAAATTTTGTATCTTAATGAAAATACATACTTACGCCCTATAAAAATACAAATAATTTGCTTTAAACAACTTAAACTTTATTTATGACAAAAAGGAAAAATAAATAAATTGAAACATATAAATAGAATACTCATTTTTAGACATAACCAATAACATAAACACTCAAGAACAAAAACTAAATTTAACTTTTTTTATGAAAATCGTGTATTAGGTTGACATTTAAAATTATGTGAACTTATATTTCATGAAAAAGAAATAAATATATTACATAAAAAACTTTAATAACTTTAACTAAACTTATTTTGCACTACACAACTTAAGCTTTATTCTTAAAAAAAAAGTAAATGAATTCATACTCAAGAAAACGGTGGTTTTTAGAAGCTACTAAAACTTTAAAACACACCTAAACCAAAGAAAACGTTAGGTATAGTAAGAAGTTGCTAATGTGGTAAATTTTTAAAGAAATCAGAATGTTCTTTGAGTTTTATTATTGGCATAGAGCCACTACATAAAGCCATCAAATCTTTTTATTTTTCAGATCATATTTTTGGGCCAATATGATTTAACAGGTGGTAAAGTCGAGATTTTAAAGTAACTGTTCGTTTTAAAGTAATAAATGTATAATCTTCTTGCATCTGGCTATTTTTAAAATAAATATTTTCGGTGCTATCTTTTTTACCACTACTTCACGTATACTTTTCCAGTCAATACTATGCATGATCCAAAAGGATCTTAAGATCGTCTGAAACTTGTTTAAAATTCATAAAATCGTCGGACGTTAGCATATGGACAATATATGGATTAATCCTTCTAGCAAGTTTTATAATTGTAGCCAACTGGGATGCTAAAAATAAATCGCCTGATCTTTTAACAGCATTATCAATTGCACTATGACCAGAATCACCTTCATTTTGAGCGTGTTGTTATCAAGAAAATTTAGGTATTTAAATAAGCAAGTGGCAATTTCATTGGAACCTCGCTTACCTAAACCTTTATGCCACAAAAAACAATGGCACTCTTTAGTCTTAATGTCAAGTTATAATTTGCTAATCTAACAATCATCGATAAAATAACTTACTCTCATTAATGATTGGTAAAAAAATCAGTTGCTGAAGGTCGGACACAGCGCAAACTTCTAAAGGACTAGGATCACTTTTTTTGAGTTGTTTTTTTTTCACGAACTTTTTCTTTCTTAAGTGTATACTGCTAGGTTTCATCTAGTTCCAGCTTTTTAACATTATTTAATTTACTATAAGTCTAAGGGACGTAAGTCGAAATACGCCTGTTCATCGTATTTCAAACTTCAATATTTTCGTTTGCACTATACGACAAATGAACGTAAGTCGACGTACGCCAGTTCCTCAAATCTTCAAATTTATTATTAGGAGTTACGCCTAGATCTATTTTCTTTATGTGAAAACCAAGAGATATGCCAGTATGTCATAATAAAATATATAAAAAAATAGTATGTTTGGCAAGCTTATCTGAAAATTCGTATTTTTTGAGATACACTTCTTCGACTTAATAGGGACGATATGATCATAGGAACTTGGTTTGATTTCGTCTAAGCAATACGTCCCTAAATTTTGTCGCAATATTAAAAAAACACCATGTATAAGTATATTTTGAAATCTTAAGCATGACTAAATATGATTATGAACTGACTTCTCCAAATTTGGCAAATCGACAATAATGGCGCCATACGCCACTCTCAAATATTTCCGAAAAATAATGTTTTGGTTGAAACTTAACTTTACTATACAAGGCGTTACGAAATTCGGTGCAAATATTTTGAGAGCGTATTGTAGCTATAAACATGTGTCCTAAAATGCATCCTCTCAGAGCTACAGACCGCGCAAATTACTTTAAGAGTATCGATTATCTCAATAGAATGTGCGTCTTCTATGTATTTTTTTTTCAACATTATTAAGGATTACATTTTTAAGCATTGGGTAGACCTAAGAAGTAGATACTGTTGCGTTGAAAGATCGATAAGTGCTCCTAAAATGTTTAGGAAAGTTTTTGCAAATGTTCCTATTATTTGATACTTCTTGATTATTAGATATCAATTTTATATTTTGCCAGATGTTTCCGTTATTTTTAACGTTAACGAGAAGCGGTCTACGTGACAGTGTACTACTGTTTCGTAAAGCGAAAGATGTCCTTCACAAAATTTTCATAGCCCTTTTAGTTTTTAATATATAGGGCATTTTTAAAAATGTTGCATTTTGGGTCTTCCCTCGTAACCAAACTTATGTTTTTTTAAAACACCCTGTATATTTATAACCTATAAAATGTAATATTATTAATATATATTAGTATGCCCTTTTTCTCATAAATACGCAAATCAATGAATTTTCTAAAATTAAATGCATAAGGCCATGGCTATTGTTTATGACAAGAAACAATAAATGTCAAATATTTGTGTATTTTACCTGTTTTTTTGGTCCGATTTTGGTCCATTTTCCAGAACCAGTTTATTTTTGTTCTTGTGGTATTTTGATTTAATTGATATTTATATTTTGTGGAATAATTCGAAGTAGCATATTATGAAATCTTAAACATGATTAAATATGATTATGAGACTGAATTCTTCAGCAGCGTAAATTCTAAAGAACTTCGTAATTACACTCTAAAGATAAGCGAGCTATTATGGCTTTGAAAATGTCTGTTATCATTATAAGTGTGCTTGTTAGATATCCAGAAAAGACAGATATCCAGAGAGAGTCTGTTCGTATAGAGCCTGTGACGATCAGCTCACGACAAGATTTCTTCATTTAGCCTTATCTCCTAAGGAGTTCTATCAATTATTGTAGGAAGAGTTTATTCTTTTCTAAAGATCTTTTAAACTTCAGTATGTCGCAGTAATCATCTTAAAGAGATAATGATACTCTCAACAAGAAAAAAATCCCCATTAACAAAGACCTAGCCCTTTTCAAAAGTTCTAAGTAAACCATCAAGTCCTAGCTTACTTATTTACAACAATAAACTCCAAGCTAATTTAAACGTACGATTGAAACCATTAATAAAACAAATAAGAACTCACTTCGTTTCATAATCAGTGTGAGAATGCATATTGAACTCACACTTGTTTTGAATTGAATACTTTTGGTGCATCTATGAATCAAGTATCATATAACATAGACAAGATCACTAGATCTGAAAAGTGAAACGAATACATATTTCGTTTCCCTATTTTCCGGTTTATACCAGGGCGCCATCTATTAGTCATAGTTTAAAACATGAACTAAGGTAGAGCCAAAAGATGAACTATTTAGATGAATAGGATTTGTAAAAAAACTTCTCCACTGAATATGATATACTGAAGAAATATAATTGTGATTCATATAAATTTCATAGTGCAACATTTGCATTCTGGCGATGTCGAGCGCCGGACACTATCTTACGTTAGTAATTTTTCGTTTTTTCTAATAGTTATTTTTTTGTATTGGTTATGTTGTAATATTGTTATACCGTAGAATGGCCTGCTAGATCTCCCGAACTTACCCTTAATATTTTTTTATGGTGTCATCTAAAAACAAGTCTTTGCCACAAATCCTGACTCCCTGGAAGATCTTCAAAAAAGAATTGTTAACGAATGTCAGTTAATAATGCGCGCAATGTTCGCTAATGTGCGCAGACGTTTTGAATAACAATTGTATTTTTGTATAGAGGTCAACGGAAATCATTTTTAACATTTAATAAAATAGGTGTTAGATACTATTATTAACAATTGTTATATAGAGAAACTTACTATTATAAAAAACAACACTTTTGATAAATTGATCCATATAAATTATTGTCAAGAAATATATACACCAGTGAGAAGAATCCCCTGATTTAAAATTTAATTTTAATTTTTTTCATTGCAGAACGAATATACGATTAACAACTCATACTTTAACAATCAAATATTACATGCTTTTTAAGTCCTACAGACATAAAAATCTACAAAAAAATCTCAGCCTGTTAGCCCTCCGAGTTTTTTCTAAAGAGGATCATCCCCTCGTTACAATGTTTTCAAACCATTTTTTCTTATGGGTGTTGACCCACACAGCGTTTTTCCGTCAACAAAACAATCAGGGTCGTTAATAGTTTTAAAAAAACTTCCCGGGGTGAAACACACGCTCTAAAGGGGTTGTTTTTTTAGCTGTCAAAAAATCTTCGGTGGTTAAGTTGTCGGTTAGGAAAATATTGGTTGCGGCACGATTTTTGACAGATGTTTTATTGGTTACTATATAATTTTTTTTTTTTAAAGTTAAACTGATGCCGTTTTTGTGGTACTACCACATCCTGCCATAGAGTACGATTGGTACCTATTAAAAGTTAGAAAATGTAAAATTACTAGTTTCTTTTTAAATTTAGAACTTGACCTACATATTGATAGCTTTGGTTCAAACATTAAATTTAAAAAGTTTAAATAAAAGTGAATTTATTTTTCATTTTTATACGCTTTTTACATAATATGACTCTATTTGCAAATAGAGTTGTTGGCCAATATTAGACGGTATTGGTAATTTAGCAATGGTCAAACTTATAAGGCTGGTTAAATTTGAAAAATCTGTCATTTTAGTGCTTGTCCAAAAGTTTTCAGTCTTGCCAAACCGGTTCCTGAATTTCATTGGTACAAGTTGATTTAAGTCTATTAAATGTAGTCATTATGAAATTATAATCGTAATTTTAATTTTTTCACTTGTTTATTAGTATATTTGGTTATAGCTATACAATGCTTTACTTTATTCAGTCAGTTTTATTTTACATATTCACACAATGACATAAAAAAATAACTATCAGACGTTTTTCTTTAGTTTGAATCTGTTTTTTTGAAAGTTGAATCATTTAAACACGCAAAAAAGTAAATCATTAATCGATTCTTACTTCTAATATTTTATATTAGCGTATTGCTAATATATGTTTTTAGCAAAAGAAAAAAATCCGATGACTATTTTAATATCGAAACTCTAAGGTAAATAGAAGAAAATTAAAAATCATTCTAAAAAATGCAATAAAATTCCGAAGAATGAAGTTATATGTGATATATCCAATACGACTTCATAACCGATCTAGTGACTTTTACCACAGTTTTACTATTTCTGTTTTCTTTTTCTCTTTCCATTATCTTAATATCGATAGTAGTTACAACACATATGACATAACCAACTCTGTTTTTTTTTTCTTATAGGCGTCATATAGATTTATTCTTGTTTTTAAATAGTATTTTCACCTACTTTTTTAATGATAACTAAACATGAACTATTTTTTATTAATACTCTTAATATTAATGATTTATTGCAGGATTGATTTCTTATATTGAACGACATACTTATGATAAGATGATAAGAGGGTAATATAGATACGAAAATTCAAATTCTTAATAATTGATTATTAACACCGTTTGATGCTCACGTTCCGTGCCAAGAACCACGGAACCAACAGCAACTTGGCTGAGTGAAAATGCAAAATTTTTTATGAAACAACAAGATAGTGCATTGAGAAAATTTTATGGGGGATTGAGCTTTATATAAACGTTTGCGAAATTTTACGTTGAATGAGGTAAGATTCAATATGTCAAGACAAAAAATTTAAGAAAGGCCTGGAGAGCTTAATAAAATTTAAATATTTGCTCAAATAAATATAATATTATGCCACAGAACCTCTCTAATCCAGATTAACTTAACTAACTATAGCTATTTTGGCTCTTTTTAAAAAAAAAATACTTCTGATTGTAGTGAAAGGGTAAGTTTCTATAAAGATCACAACACGATTTAATAATGATTTATTTTCTTTTTAATTAACTGCAGTAGAGGATGTTAGTATTATTAAAAAAAAAACTTAAAATCCAAGGCAACTGGTGTTGATGAGATATCATCATATATGCTTAAATATTGTAGTCCCTTTATAGACAAGATTATGACTCATAGTATTAACTATTGCCTCGAAGTTGGTTACTTCCCAGATGCATAGAAAGTGTCGATTAAAAAAAAGGGAAAAGTAGATAATCCCAAAACTTTTAATGACAGAATTCTGACCGTGTCAAAACTTTTCGAAAAGGTTCTCTATTAAATGTATAACTACTTTATTTCTAATAACATTATTTCTATTGCACAATGCGGTTTTAGAAAAAAATTTGGGACTTCTCCCAGCTCTTACTCTGAAAGTGTAATTAATAATATTATTTGTAGCCTGACTAACAAATGCATGTATACCATATTAATTTTAGATTGAAATAGAAGGCTTTCGATACGATAAATCATTCCTTACTCATCGGCAAGTTAAATTATTACGGTTTTAATATCACAGCCGTTCATATAATAGAATCATATAGAGTGCGACTAGTGTTGTAAAATGCTCGAGAATTTATTTTTCGAGAACGTTCCTCGAGCATGAACGAGCACGAACGAGAATTTTCAGCACATACGAGCATGAATGAAAAAAATGCAAAGGAAACATATTAGGAAAATATGTGAAATTAAAAATGTTTGTGTTTATTTATGTTCTATTTATTAAGTTAAACTTTCAAACAACCTATTTAGGAACTCTCCTCCGAACTGTCCTCTTCCTTTTCGCGCTCGCTTGATTTTAAATCACTCAGAATTTCCGTTAAATCAAATTCAGACTCGTCAGGCTCAGAAGAATCATCTTCAATGGTATTAATTTCAGCCCCAGATTTGGTAGTGAGTTTTATTTTTTTTGATTTCGGTTCCATTAAATTGGTAGAGGTGTTTGACTGGCCGGTATTTGAGCTTATACTTTGACTCTTTAACGCTATGGGAACGTTCACATTTTTGGGGAACGTTCGGATTCATACTCATTCGTGCTCTTGAGAATAAACGTCACGAAAAAAGTCGTGAACGTTCGCGAACGTTCTTCGAGAATAAACGGGATTTAAACGTTCCATTGCTCACAACACTAAGTGCGACTCTTAAGTGTTCCCCCCTCTTGTCTTTTGAATGCGTTTATATGAAAATTTGAAATTTGGCACATATCATTAACAACCTAAATACTACTTTCTGATCCCTAGATTATTTTGCAAAATCGCAACGGGACGCCATTTGAGTGATCGTCGAGGGCTTACCGTGTGTAATGGGGCGACTTGAAACAAAAAAACTACGTCACCCAGCCGGATTCTATCTTCGATCTACGTCAAAGAATAATTTTATGCATATCGCAATATTGATGTTGAGACACTTTCCAAAATGTTCGTGAAGAGTTCTCCAATCGATTATTTTACTGTCTTGTTAGTGTGTTAGTTGTGTGTTAGTTGTTAGTTGTGTTAAAGTTAATGGTGCACTTTTTCAACATCTTTTGTAGTGAAATAGTTACATTTTTGTGTTACCTACAGTTTAATTATTTTAAATGGAAATAAAAATGCGAAAAATAAGATTTCGAAAGGCTGCCATTTTGCTATTGGCAGAAGTAATGGCTTAATATTTTAGGATTATAAAGCATTCAGTGGGAGCTTTCAAACCCGCCGCCGCCAGTTTGGCAAAATGAGCTAGAGACCAAAAAGTAGTATTTAGGTTGCTAATGATGTGTGCCAAATTTCAAATTTTTATATAAACGCATTCAAACGAGGGGGCGGACACTTAAGAGCCGCATTGTATGTGTCATAGAAGCCACAATGTATTTATTAATTATTTAATATTATGTTATTCTAACATTCAAATTCATCTGAAGTTTTAGTCTTTTCTTATGTTTTTTGGACATAAAAACCAAGTAGAAATTTTGAAAAATCATTTGAACGTCTTAAAACTTTATTTCAAAAGGCATACTTTTCATTAAAAACGTTATATAATGCTAAATCATTTTTAAACCACAAGCTTAGGAAGTATATATCAAAAAAATATGAACGCAATACACCGTGGTATAAAAATCTAAAATGGTTGAAAATAGATGATTGATAGATAATTTTTCCACTATTTTCAGCACCTGATCTAGTTGATTTTGTGTGGCTGCAGGAAGTTTTAAGTCATCCATATAAAGTAGATGGTTTATTGTTGTCAGTTCTTTATCATCCTTTTTAGGCCAAATCCGTCAAAAAAAATTTGGCAAATCCTGAGGATTTATAAGCACGTCGTTTAGAAGGTCGGTCAGTTAATGATGTGTTGACCACAAATTCTTAATCCAGTAATTTTGACGCGATCTGGGTTTTTCTAGTTTTTTTTTGTGACGTTAGTCACTTTATCAACTGAAAATGATAAAAATGTCATTGGATTATACAGTGCTTTCATTTCAAAACGATGCACTATTAAGGGTGGTATCGTGACTATTTTATTTACGCCAAACTTTGGTATTTTAAATGAATACTTTTAGTGTGGTACCTACATCATTTTAAAATTCTTACATTTTTTATAATAGATCATCAAAAAAAAAAAAAAAATACAAGCAATTTAGAAGTTAAAATGTGTGGTAACAAACAGTACATTTAGTTCAAGCAAATTATTTATTTTTTCTAAGTAAAGAATGTGTACCGTTATTTGCGAGAAAAAAGAGTGTCTTCTAATTTTTTGCAAAAATCTTTGCAGTCTTATAACTTTGTATGTGTATTTATTTCACTTATATTTTTTGCGAAACCTACCTAATAAGTACAAAAAAACACTGCAATACCTTACATTTTTAAGGCGTTTAAAAAGCAGGCGATTTATTATTGTTAAAACTGTCAGTTTGACGCGTGCAATTTTTTAATTTTAGTTAAAACAGTGAGTTAATAAAAGGGTGTATACGCTAGCCGAAAGAATAGAAATAATTTTCCTTTATGGAACTCAAGATCGGTGTGCTCGCAGAACCGCGAGAGCATTTAATGAAAGGTATCAAGATAAAAACGTGAGCCATAAATACGTATTAGAATTGATACGAAAATTTGAAGAGACGGGATCGATTTGCAATAAGAAAAAATATGAAAATAGAGTTGTCGATGAAGCATGCCAAGTTGAAGTACTAGGACAATTTGCTATGGATCCAACTTTGTCTATACCAAAGGCCGCAAAACTAACAAATATTTTTACTGGTTCCGTACATAAAGTTTAAAAAAAAAATAAGTTCTTTCCTTATAAAATTCATATTCTTCATGAACTCGGAGAAGATGATTTTGATGGGAAAATTCAATTTTGTGAAGTGATGTGCCAGCGAATTGACGACGATCCCCATTTATTGAAGAACATTTGCTTCAGTGACGAACCGACCTTTTTTTTAAATGGCCTGGTGAACAGACATAACTGTAGATACTGGGATAATAAAAATCCGCATGTTTTTCGGAAAGGCCATACCCAATATCCCCAAAAAATTAATGTTTGGGCAGGAATTTATGGGAATGAAATAATCGGGCCATTTTTTTTGGAAGAAAATTTGACTGGCGAAATTTATTTAAACCTTTTAGAAAATGCAATATACCCTTCCATCATCCAATCTATGGAAAATCATGGTGCTATATTATTGAATGAAAATAATGTACATTTTCAGAAGTGCATTTACACTTTGGTAGTTCAAGAGTGGCTTGATGAAAATTTTCGAGAAAAGTGGATTGGCAGACGTGGTGCAATCGAATGGGTCTGCGCATTCGATTCTGGTGCCTGCGCGGTCTCCGGACCTAACCCCACTAGACTTTTTTCTTTGGGGCTACTTATAAAAGCAAAGTTTATAAAACCCCACCTGACAGTATTGAGAATTTAAAAAATAGAATATGTCAAGAATGCAGAGAAATTAGCGGGCAGACCCTTGCCAATGTTCGCAAGGAGTTTGAAAATAGGCTTTTTTTATTGTCTTGCTAATAACGGCGCGCATTTTGAACATTTAATAAAATAAATTTGTTAAACTAATTAAATTTGTTTTCTACCCTACCGATTTACACTTTAATTGCTTCTTGTTCAATCAATTTTATTTTTTTTTTACAACCATTGATAGCATAATGAATGCCCTTTAAAATAATGTATCACACCATGGGGTAGCCATTTGACATACCAAAGTTTGGCGTAAATAAAATATTCATTATTTCTAGACATTTTCGCTAACTATTTGCTTACACATTAACCGATTTCATTTTTTTTTGGTACCGTTGAATAGAGAATTTTACGCTCCGTACTATGATGTATCACACGATGGGGGTTCCCATTTGACATATTAAACTGAGGTTAGCTGGAGGTGATTGACAGAACTTCAGTAAATGCATAATTAAACATCCCCCTGCATATCTAATTTGACGTGTTGTGTGACGCGTATGTTGCCAATTTGCGGGAAGAGTTAACTCTAGGAAGAGCTGATCTTGTTGAGGGGTTTGTACCTTCATACTCTGCTATTGCTCTTCTAAACTCTGTTCTAAATTTAGAATGCACTTCATCATTATGTTCATTATTCTGGTCTTCATGTTGCGTTTCTTCATTTATTATCACTTCTGGTAATGGTGCTTGGTCTGGCGGGTGTAAGTTTTCTTTCGCTGTCTTGGCGTTCCTCATTTATTTCTGCGGCAATTTCCCTTTTAATAGAGTTAGTTCGCGTTTCTGGAATCAAGTTTTTTCTAAGAATGACGCGGTATTGGTCAGCGAATCTCTGCTCAGTCACGTTCACATTTGGATATTGTCTGCAGAATTCGGCATGTAACTGTTGTCTCTAGCCAATCATTTGTTGCCCCAGATTTGTTACCTTAAAGAAAATGCGCATTATAAATTCATTCTGTCCATTTTAAGCGCTGTGTCGGTAACCCTGCTTGAGTGAGCACTGGCTGAGTTTCCTGGGCAACACATTTATATTTTACAACAACATTACAACATTACAACAACATACAACATTATTATTATTTTTCTGTTTTAGCTCGCTGATAGCGGTGTTGTCAATTTCATCGGCCTGAAGGCAAGATGAATTTTGCTATGGTAGATTTAGTAACTTTCGAACAACGTTGCATGTATTCGGTATAACAGATTTCTGTATAGTGACAATGGGCCAGGAGGAAAGACCCAATGCGTTAAGGTTTTTGGACAGTGTTAAAGGGACAATTCCAGTGGATGAAATAACTAGAGGGAGTATATATACATTATCTTGCCTCCATTGTTGTTTTATCTCGTGAGCTAGATCTGCGTATTTAGCAAGTTTAGTGTGTGTCGTTTCTAGGACATTATTGGTATTTGGCACTGCTATGTCAATTAAAAAGGTTTTCTTTTGGGCTTTGTTTATTAAAATGATATCTGGTCTGTTTGAAGTCAGCGTCCTATCGGTCAAAACAGTCCTGTCCCAGTAGAGGCGAAAGTCGTCATTTTCAAGTACAATTTCTGGTTTGTACTGGTAATAGGGGCAAGTTTCGCTTTATTATTATTATTATTATTATTATTATTATTATTATTTAATGTTTTAACATGAGCGGAAATTCTTTCTGAGTTCTGAATGAAAGCCAGCTGCCCACAAACGATTGAAAACTTATCTCAAAATCTTGAAGATCTAGAAGACTTTTGCCGTTAAAACCTAAATTATTAATTTTGAGCTGATAAAATAAGATATTGATTTTAAAACTAAATGATTTAAAAGGTAAAAGATGACAGAAAATCAAAAACTTTTATATCATTTCATTAGATTTTTTACTTTCCAGTGATTTTAAAATCTATATCAATATTCTATTTTACCACACTTATATTTTAATCTCATTAGATTATATAAAATTGATTTGATTGATTTGATTTTCTATTAAAATGCAGACATTTCTCATCCGATATTATCAATAGTATAAGATACTGCAGATAAAAGCCGTATTTCTTTGTGAACTCAGATGAATAGTGTTTGAACCTTTTGAATAATTAAATCTAGAATCCCTTCAGCATTTTTTCTGCTTCATAATTCTCGTTAATCAACCGTTAGCGTTTTCAAATTCCTCCAAAATTGTTTCTGCTTTGCAAATAATAGTTTATCTAATTCACGATTTTTTTCTTGATCAACACAATGTACTGTCAATGGATGGGTACTTATATTTTAATCACATAGGATATCCAAATAATTAAACAAGCAGGTGAATTCACACTAAAATATTAAATGTAAAGAGGAGCCCAGTGACTTAAGTATTATCGTTGATTGAATATTTGGGATATTCTCAATCAACGGTATTATTAACAAAAATAAAAGAGTTTAATTTTGTTAATAATTTGATAATCAGAAAAAGTAGCCCCCTTAACTTATAAGATAGTTAAGGTATTCTTATATTATATAACTTAGTAAATAAAATAAATCTTATTTTAAAACAAATACTAGTTTATTAAGTAATTAGATAAAGGCCCGCCTACTTCAATAGAGGACAGTTCAAATCTATGTCTGAGATTTCGGGTGTTACTATGCTGCCCTTTATTTATAATTCTGTGATCTAACTCATCTAGTGTATCAGCTTGTATGACGTTTTCAGATGCCCTCAAGTAGCACGCGAAAGGCAGATAAATGAATCAATAATAGACCCAAATTCTTCGAATTGCAACAACTTGCTTACATCTCAGTTAATATTTTATCTTATACTGCAATATTTTTGGGCTTTCCATTCCACCAACCACATTTCGATCATATTTAATAATGCTTTTATATTATAATTTTTTTTTTTAAAACTTCAAAAAAATATTACGGTTGTACGAGATTTTTGTGTATAAAACTTTTTTAACCGACTGTCTTTGTTTTCGCTGGGACCTCCTGTATACGGGCAACAGTGATTGCTTCTTCAAAGGATCGAAATCTGCACTCATTCTGGTGAATAAAAACCTGTTTTTTAAATTTTAACACCTAATTATAGTAACGCAAATAAAAACGCATGTATTTTCTTAAAAAAAAAACACAGTAAACTACGGATATTCTAAAACGGAAATCCGCACAAGAATGAAAGAAATAATGAAAACTACCGCGTGGAGATTGCCCGTACGTGAGCGGCTTTCCGATTACGTCAATAATGATTCACTTGACTTAAAATTTCAAATTTACTATAATAACAATAACGCGGTCCCAATTACATGATATTATGTTGGATGTCCTTAATGAACAATTTTTCACTTGGTTTGCCTAATCTTTCAATCACCGGTTTTGTCACCGCAGTGCTGTGATGTGAAAATTAACTTTTGCGTCTGATATATGATTCACTTCATCAAAAAAAATATATAGATTTAGATACACAACAGCATTCACGCTATAAAAGGGCACATCATGGGCCCCATCACCTGTCCAAGGGCTTCCGGGCTCCGACGGCAGATATCAGCAAAATGCAACAATGATAAAATGGTTCTCAAATAAAAATATTGGGTTACACAGACAGGCGTGGTGCGGATAGTGTTCAGATCTTTTTTGAGAGATATACCATGGTGTGCAAAATGTGATTGGTAATTCGACTTTAATTCGGGCAGATGGTTGCATGTAAAATATGAAATTTAACACCTCCGTTATATACAGTAGGTCAAGAAAATATTTTTTCTACGACTATTACGAAATAGGTACATTTCGATATAGTTTTTGGTAAAGAAATGGATCAACAAGTGCGAGAATGAACTTTCCCGCACTTGTTGCGAAATTAATACTTGTGGCGCCACCTAAAAGTCATGCTTCAAATCTTGAATTAAGATGACTAGATTTAAAAACATAACCCTTATTAATTTTTCCAGTTGTCACTTTAACACCGTTATGTCATTTTAAGCCATGTCATACTTTGAATTGACTAAACACAAATCTACACGAGTCCGCGATCACGGAACTTTATAGTAAGATGAATACATTCAACCAATTAAAGCTACAACGGAACCGTAATTCCGTGTGCATCTAAACCCAACCTAGAAACGTTGACAGCCTAACCTATCTTCAACTTTGTATATGTGTAATATTTTTATGCATTTTGACATCCAAACATTCCGAAGATAAGAAAAATACTTCTTTAAATATTGGCCAATGCATTAAAAAGAAGTGTAAATTTAAATATTTCATTAGTTAGTTAATAATTTCTCTTTTTAATAATAATATATAATAATATACAATAGTGGTACTTTTTTTGAAAAGGTAAAAATAGAAGTATTTGGATCTGATGTAATTGACTATAGTGACCCTAAAAAAAGTTGATGATGAACTCTAAAAGACAAAACGTCGTATCATCAATTTTAAATTACCATCATGAAGGGCGAAAAAAGTAGCTATGAAAAAGTTTATTTTTACTTTGTTCTACGACTTTACATGACAGAAAATAATTTAAAAGATTTTGTGATTTATTTGGAAAAATCTGCTGAAATACTAGTAAGTTTTAAATTTTTACAAAACATTTTAAAAAGTATTAAATTACGCTATTTAACCCAAATTTTACTGACCTTTTATTTTTTAATGTTTTACATCACTTAAATTTGGGACACCCTGTTTTATTTGATAGTCATAGAAAAAGTGCATAGAGTAGTATCGTAGAACATGTGCGAAATAGACAATTCTACACTGGTAGAGCCGTTCCCCTCGCCTAACGGCTCAGGCATCAAACCTCTTTATTCGTGTAGAATTTTGCTTATTTCGCACTTGTTATATATTAAGTAATTTATACATCCCTAGGAAAACATGAAGTAGTACTATATATAAAGTAATTTAATATATTAACTAATATAAATCATTAATATATATAAGACGGATTGGTTAGATAAACTAGCAAAAAAGAATGTATAGTTGATGGTCCTCTAATATTTTTACTGCACATTAATGACATGCTTCGTATTTTCAAACAAGAATTCATTGAGAAAACACATGTGCAGCGTTCATTAATGCTACCACAATCGTGTGAAATCACAAAGATTCGGACACTCTAAGGCAATAGATAATTATTCCAACGTCAAACGTTAAATCATTTAAAAAGCCTCTTATTCAATATTTTAAAAACAAGTATTTTTTTCCTTTCTAGCTTTATCCAAATGTTAGTTATAGTTAATGTTTATGATGATAAAAGTATATTTAATTGATTGATTTTATGGCATATTTAACTTAAATATTTGGTATTTAAATTAAATGTTTTTTTTTTTAATTTTTCGCGTGACCTGATATCCTTTGGCATCAATATTACCGACAGGCGATGATTCAATTTAAGTCCGAATTAAATGTTTCTCGACTCTTCTTGCGTTTGCATATACAATTAAAATATTCAAAATAACAAAAAGAAATTAGAGTTGGAACTTCTTAAAATGGCAAACTCTAGCTTACAGCAACTCTTAATATGCAATGCTTCAGTTATGAAGTTGCTTAAATGAAAAATTTTTACCTCAATGTTTTATTGTAACTCAAAGGTTTCATCATCATTATTCTCATAATTTCCTCCATATAAAAATCCTACGATTGGATCCTGAAATGCTTTTTTTCCAATAGTTCTTATTATTTAAAATAACTAAGTATCATATCAAGCAAGCATACCAATTGAAAAAAAATTACTTAAGGAATAATTTATACTTGAGTGTTCAATATGTATCTTTTTTTTCACGTCAGTTATCGAATGTAGTTCTCAATCGACATTTTAGTTTGCTCTTTAGCTTCTCTCTACACGTCTTCACAGACATTAAGACTATCTCTCAGATAATAGGGAGTATGTTTCTTGAAGTGTTAACTTATTTATTTAACCAAATCATAAACAACAACCAAAGAGGTTGGTGATTATACAATAAATAAATACATGAAACTAAAAACTTACAATACAATCAATTACAAAACTAAAATTTATAAGTGGTTGCCCAACTCATTTATTTTGCTCTTAAATGAATACATACAGGGCAGACGACCAAAAAAAAAGACCTACAATCTCACTCCGACATCTACTGGAGAGATCAATCGCCCAACTGATGGTAATTCCCACATATATAGAGAGGTAGCCGCAGTGCATCTTGATTGTAGTTTATAAATTAATATGATCGTGCAAAGTCTGATCCCTTTCCCTGAATCATTTCCAAATCTTTGTAAGAACAATTTGGATTTTTATTCATTTAGAATGCTTTTGCTGAATTTGGCATAACAAAATTCAACATTTTTAAGGCATTTTTAACTATTGAAGACTGCATTCAATGAGTAATATTTTCAGATTTTTACTTCTTTTTACAACAAAATTTTTAATCACTACAGTGTAGCGAAAAACGTCACATTCCACTGCCGTACCCTGTATATTGACTTTAGGATAATTTGCAAATTAACTTATACTGAAGAACTGAACTTTAACTCTGAAAATTTTGACCTTCACGAACAAGTACCTAACATTACAACATACTGCTTACAATAAAAAAAGCTCAATTGATTAATCTATCTCCTTACATATTAATGAGTCTCAGTTGTACGCTGTAATTGATTAATAAATAAAACACACTGATTATACGCTGAATAAAAGTAGCGAGTTTTATTTATTCCTTACATATTACTTGCTTAAATATTTGACGCCATAAAGAAGACTTCTTGACCTATAATTTGTTATTTTTTGTAAAATTTGTAAAATGCAACGTCAGTATCCCCTTTTCCAGTAATTGCAAAAACAAGAGTTATTTGAACTTATACCAAAAATCACCTTTAAAAATAAACTAATAATCCGCTGTCAGCTTGAGCTGCACCATCCTCTCAGATGATAGAGTTCCCTCTGTAAAACTACGTTTATATTTTCTAAAGTACCTTAATATGTAGGCCCTGGAAAACTGTAATAGTTCAGTCTGATTTGCCGGAGAAAATCAGTTATAAAATCGAATTAATGCTTTAAACAAAAAAGTTTACACAAAAAAGGTTTTATAAACTCAAAGTCCAGGTGCTTTTCTGAAAGAGGGAAATTGAATTTTTGGTTGAGAAAATCGACCTGATATATGATGTAATAAGATATCTTAGAAGTCAGTTGTATATAGAGTCTATACTCTATATTGTCATACACATATCAGAGTCGTCTAGGGGACAAAGGTTACAAAAGACAATTAAAAGTTTTGAATTTTGTTTTGGAATATTATATTGGAAAATTATAATGAAAATTTACACCTGAATGTATTTTTGGAAATACTGCCTGAATATTAGTTTATCAAAAACACAAATAATATTGATGGTTTAATAATGTATGACAATTTAAAATAATTTTCTTAGAACATTGAAAGGCTAGAATTAGCATTGCCATGGAACTATGAGCAGTTTGTTTGCTTGCAACATCTCTGATGCAATGATGCCAAATGCTTATGTAGAATTGGCAAAAGAAAACACTCTTTATAATATCATAAAATTTTTTCACTTATTTTGACAGGCGCAAAACAATATTATTTCTCTTCAATAAAATATGAAGCATTTTTTTTTCATAAAAATATGATAAGATACTATAAACCAGCCAACATTTAAAGCTAAATGAATGTAGATAACGCTTATAAAAGGCAACAACAGAGAAACTCTAAGCAACATTCGGCAGCGCCTGGATGAACAATGGGTTTCAGAATTTGATCCCGATATTCATTTGAAGTTATAAACCCCTTAATCGAAAAGCAAATTGGTCTGAAAAGCTATTGAAACTCCAGCCCAAACCATCAAACTTCTGCCTTGGGAACCATCAATTTCTTAAATAGCTTGCAAGTGATACGCGTTGCTACGTGTTCGCCATACCCACAGACTTCTTGAATCAGGACGTAAACCAAGCCTTAATGGTGAAAAGAATGCTTGTTCATTCACGCTGCTGCCAATTCTGATTTTCTTCGGCCAATCCTTATCTCTCTGACGATTTCCACGCGATATTATTGGAGCTCCAACGGAAAGTCTGGAATAAAGATTGTTTTCGTGTAACCTATTCCTTATTGCTTAAGCAACGACACTAATGGTATGATCATTTAACTCACTTCTTTGCTGGTTGGCAGTAGTACTCGGCTTTCGTAATGCCTAAAGGCGCATAATCCTATCATAAATACGTTCTGATGTTCTTTTTGGACCAGTATGTTTTTGTTTAACATCACCAATCTCTTCAAATTTCTGCCACATATATATAACAAATTCTAACTATACTGGTAGCAAAAATTGTTCTCCCCTTTTCAATTTATCGAATACGACTGAAAACTAATTTTTCTGTCTAAAGATAAACCAGCTTTTTTTGTCCCCTAGACCATTCTTTTGTGTGTATTTTACGCATACAGGGTGTTTCTTAACCTATACGCATAAACTTGGGAAATTATTGCTAATAATGAATAATGACTAATAGTGAAAAAAAATTTAAGTAAAATATTTTTAGTGTCTGAGATAATTCTTTTTTTTTTCACAAAAATGTAATAACTTTATCAGGTGGAATTTTGTTTTCAAATTAAGAAGTAAACAAGTCCGGATGAGTTTTATTATGTTTAGTAGTACCTACTTTGCTATCAGTTGATACAGTTGTGGTCGTATTTCGTTTTTTATTAAAATTATGCCGCGTAATTTTTCAAATGAGGAACTAATGGACATGCTACTGGCATACGGGGAATCAAGATAAAACAGTGTGGCTGCAGCTAATCTTTATGCACAAAGGTTTCCTCATAGGTATCATCCGTCGCGTGAAGCTTTTTTGCGTGTGGTTCAGCGGGGTAGAGAAACTGGAAATTTGCGGCCGAGGCCAGGGCAACATGGTGGAGCCATTAGACCTAGGCGCATTTTAAATCTGGAGAATTTGATTTTAGGTGTCATCGAAGAGCATCCTGACATAAGCACTAGAACAGTTGCAACGCAATTTGGATTATCACCAGTCACAGTTTGGCGAATTTTAAGGCATGAATTACTGTATCCATTTCACGTCCAAAGGGTACAAGCTTTACTTCCAAGGGATCATGCGCCTCGAGTAAACTTTTGCGTGTGGTTGTTACAACAGCAGCTGTTAAACCCAAACTTTACCAGGAACATTTTGGCTACGGATGAAGCAATTTTCACACGCAATGGTATTCACAATTTTCGCAACACGCATTTTTGGGCAGTTGAAAATCCGCATGCCATTCGGCGAAAAAACTTTCAACAACTATTTTCAGTAAATGTGTGGGCTGGAATTGTAAACGGAATACTTATTGGCCCTTTCATTTTGGATAATCGTCTAACTGGTGCTCTTTATTTACAATTCTTGCGACAAAATTTGCCGGTACTCCTTGAAGAAGTCCCTCTTCACATTAGGCAGAATTTGTGGTTTCTTCACGATGGTGCTCCACCACATTTTGCGCGACCAGTGCGAAGGCATTTGGATCGAATGTGCCCCGAACGATGGATAGGCCGAGGTGGTCCAATTGGATGGCCTCCTCGATCACCCGACCTTAATCCGCTTGACTTTTATTTTTGGGGCGACCCAAATTCTCTAGTGTATGTAACCGAAGCTGACAATGAACAAGAATTAAGAAATCGGATATTTGCTGCCGCCGAGGAAATTCTACTTTGACTACAACCTGGATTAGCTGCTGTCTGCAACTCTTGGATTAGGCGTGCTCAATTATGTATTAAAAGTCATGGAAATAACTTCGAACAGTTACTATAATAGTTAAATAAACATTTATTTTGGAGAATTTACGTTTTTTTTAAATTTTAATTAATAAGTCGTTTATCTCCGTAACTAAAACTATTTTACTAATTTTTTTTTCACTATTAGTCATTATTTGCCGTCAGCAATAATTTCCCAAGTTTATGCGTATAGGTTAAGAAACACCCTGTATAGCGCAATCCGTAGTTACATGTATATAAATTAGAGTCTTTCTAAATGAAAAGTATTGCTGATTTGACATTAAGTAATATTCTATTGCCAAAACTAATATATTCTTTCGAACAAATTCAAATATTATAATATAATGATGACAATAGTCACATGTCAATTGGCTATGTTTAAAAAAATTCTTTCTTTAATTGCATCAATAATATTTATAAATCTTTAACTGATAATGTGAAAAGTTTGTCAAATATTAAAACTTAATGTAGACCTGAACATCTGTTATGCGAATTCATCAATCACGTGATACAATAATAAATTAGTTTTATATAATACATAGAAGCATTTCTCAAAATTTAGTTTTTCACCATTTTATCTCGAATATGGAAAGAATTTATGTTAGAAATTGATCTTGCTTTTTTATTTTTAGCAATAATATGGTTTTAAAAGGCTGACGTCAGTAGATGCTAATCCATTTTTTAAATTAGAAAATTGAGCTAGAAAAACATGTGATTAAAATTTTGTTCAATTCTTAAGGAAAGAATATTATCATAGGCGCCAGCATCACAATTATTTTGGAAAAAGGTTGAATAACTTGCACATAGCGGTTAAAAAGTCCGTTTGAATTTTTGTTACTATACATTTGTCCAAATCTCTGGACGGTTTTACTAAAACAACAAGTTTAAACAGGCATCAAATAAAATAAATCCACGCGAAAATCCACCATCAGTAGCGGACCCTTCATTATATGTTCCGAAATCCGAGGTTGAAAAGGAATCTGATGAATGACGCCTTTTCCGGTCTGGGATCAAAAGCATATTCGGTTATTAAAGGGCACTTACGGGGTCGATACAGGGCAGATGTTCACCGCAGAACCAGACTTATTATTTATTTATTGGTATTATGTACACGCCAATACATGCAGGCTAACGCAACGTCCCGTGCCATTTTTTACAACCTTTAAATACAACTAAATATATCTTTAAATTAAAATTAATTATTTCCACACAATACATGGGTATCAGAATGGTCACTAATATTAAACAGATAAAATGAAAACAACAAATTCTGTCAGAGAGCAGAAAGAGTAGTCTAAAGGTCTCTCAGGGTAGCTAGTATTGATTTAAAAGTTTCTTAAAAACTTAAGTAGTTAGCAATCCTATATTGTGACTAGACAAAATAAGGCTAGATTAAAAATGTCTAAAGTAGTATTCACAGTATCCCACTCCTACAATAGTCGGATACAAGAAATATATAATTTACTTACATTTCTAGGATTACAATAGTTAGCGTCTCTACATTTCTTAAAGTAACTCTCTATTTTTAAAGACACAAACACATTGCAAAATAGATATAAATCATGGATGCGATGATTACCTTTTCAAGGTTTGACGGTAAAAATCAAATGAATAATGCATTCTGACCAGTAATCTCTCAATATTGCAAAAGTTTACCAAAGCAGATAAGCCATAGGAAAGGATAAAAAAATGATTTATTAGTTTTAAGTGCAAAGGAAGTGACACAATTAGCACACCAACTCCACCTGGCTTTCTCAAGATGGCTACCAACAATGTGTGTTTTTAATTTCTAAGAGTTGTGCTGGAGTAAAATATAAAAACCTTCCCTCTGATGCATATACTGAGTCATGAATTTATTCTTCAATGAGTAGAGAAGGTCATAGTCTTAACCTGCTACTATTGCTGACGTGTCATTTGCCAAAAGCATTATATTTAACTAAAGGAGGCAGGTCATTCATAAACAGCAAAAAGGGAATGGGTTTCAAAATGCTTTCTTGAAAAACTCCAAAGTTCCAACCTTTGCCCAATTACAAATTTTCGGTTCTCTTACACTTTCACTAACAGAAAATTTAGAAATATTAGTCCTTTTTGAATAGAAAATAGTAGGGTTTCTTGTTGAAGCTTTTGGGAGACAAAAGTTTAACACTCCCAACAAGTCCGGCGAGCCGATTAGATTGTTTATTAATTTATATGAAAACTACAGATCAGACGTACGTCAATCTGTCATTGAGCGATTGTATGGAAAATCTGTTGAGTAAAATAATGACAACTGTTGTAGAGAAACTGGCTCTGAACCCTTATTGGCGACAAGACAGAGCATTAAAAATGTCCAAAAAGACAACAAACCGTTTTTTTTTCAAAGGATTTTTCAGAGTAGTATTTAACAAATGAATAGTTATCCTTAGTTGCATGCGTTGTTACTTTGGACAAAATCCAGACTTAAATTATAAATCAAAAAGATCAAAGCACACAAAATACCTTCCTGATTTTCATCAGTATATAAGAGGGATAAGAGAGATAATAGACTACTGTATGGTATATTAATACTCGGAGGTAGTATATAGGTCTCTGTTAGTTTAAGTGTTGACAAAAAAAAATTAAAATTGTTTGTAGTATATAGATTTCCAGTAACTGCACTGCCAATACTAATAAAAAATGTCTGGCAATTCGTGCGGAATAAGGCAGTGTTAAGGGTCTTTGAGAGATATTTGCGGGACAGGATACAGACTTTAAAAGTTAATAATGCATTTAGTGATCCTATTATAAAAATTAAAATTCCTCAAGGGGCAGTAATTGGGCCAATTCTATTTATCATTTATATTAATTCACTAACTAACATGAGTATGAGTGGTTCATTGGTATCATACGCTGATGACACAGTCGCAGTATTTTCTGGCACCTCTTGGGAAAACACAAAAAAAGCAGCAGAATGTGGTTTAGCGAAAATAAAAGATTGGTTGAATTCTTTTAAATTGAGTCTGAACAGCCAAAAAATTAGTTATATAGCCTTCACCGCAACATCAGTTAATCGATCTATATTTTGAAAGTTATAAACAAAAAAGAAGAAAGATGAACATTACACAAGAAATAATATTAACATTTAACATTTTAAAAATACCAAACATTCGTAAAAATTTAGAGCATAGATTTATAAGATTTTTAGTATCAAAGTTCTATAATATTCTCCAAAATGACATACGACAAGTTCAGAATGTGGAAAAGTTTAGTAAAAGGTGTAGGAAGTATATATTCATAAATTTAGTTAAATTTGGGTTTTTTAAGTGAGTTAATTAGGTACAGCTTCTTTCTACTTCTTTCTATTTTTTTTTAGAAATGTATTAAAATATTAATTTGATATTTAACTTGCTAATTGGACTTGTTATATACTGCTAAGTATTAGTTTACACCGTTGGCATTATTATTATTATTATTAATATTATAAGTATTATTACTTTGTTTTTGTCTCTATAATTTATTTTTCATAGTCTTAGGTATTATATGCACAAACAGATGTTTATCCATCTAGGTGCATGTTTTAATTAATTTTGTTAAATTCATAATTCTTAAGCAATATGAACCTTATAATATGAAATAATGTAAATGTTTGTCATAAATAAATAAATAAATAAATAGTAGTAGCAATAATCACTACATGAATATGTTTGTCTTACCGATTTGCAAAATTGCTGTTTGCAAATTTTGTTAACAATATTCCACGAGATTTGCTTTATATTGTAGGTTCTTTTTGTTAAAAAAAGATTTTTTCTGTGAAACTTTAACCTGCTTCTGTAGAATAAAAGCTTCTTCTTTAGTTACCTTTTTCTTATTTAAATAAAGGGACACCTTATTAAACCAAAAACAGTTTACAATAATATCGCAAACACATTTAGGGGATGTAAATAAACACGAGAGAACGTGGCACAAACTGCGATATGTTATATTTTGTTGGTACAGGTAGATAGGTAGTACCCTAAAGGCAGGAGATAAAACGGGCACGTGTGCTTGTGTCGTGTATATGTATACAGAGTACACCGTGTGCATCTGTCGTCAGATCCGCTGCACCCACACACCTTTAGCCGCTTTGCACCCTCTTCCGGTCCTTTACAGTTTCATCATCCCTTATGTGCTCCTCTTTCGTTCTTGGTTGCTACGCGGTTTTTAGTTTTTACGACTTTAAATATTGAATACGATAAAAGGATAAGTTTGTCGAGAGACTTCGCAAGACGGGAAGCAGAAGAAAAACTGAATTAACCCGAGACAATAGAGTTTTAAAATTAAATACAATATACTTATTAACATGAAGAAAATCTACCTTTTTTGTGAAATTTTGTTAAAGAAATATTTTCGGAAATGCCAAATTGTATCCCTTTTTAGCTGGAAGTGGGGCAGAGATTATTTACTCTATTAAAAAATTATGCGAGGTCAATAATAATGGATGGTAGATTTGTGGAAAATATTGTCTAGGCCTCTACACCGTACAAACAAACTAACCAAAAGCAACATTTAAGTATATCTGAGTTCTGTATCCCAGTTTGAAGTTTAAGGAATGCTGCTCTTGATTGTTCTATTCTACATTTTATTTCTTTATCGGTCCCAACATTTATCCCAGATACTTAAATTGCTTCACTTGCTCAATATTCTTCTTATTCTGATTTATGGAATATTAATCTTACTCACGACCATAAACTTTTTTTTATTCATTTTTAAGCCTAGTCTTGTGCTTGTTTCATTTAAGTGATTTAATAATTCCTGAAGATCGGGTAAATTACCGTCGATTTTTACAGTACCACCTGCATATCTGATATTGTTGATTATCTGTATGGGCTGCACAGGTCTGGACAAGGTAACTACAAAGGTCCTTCATCAGCAGAAATACAACAACATTAGATTTTTCTGCAGTGTTTGCGATTCACCAACATTAAAATATCTTCATGATAAAGTTTCGCAGCTGCAAAACTCTCAGATATCTCTAGAAAATGTCAATGCTCTGGGAACCTGTCTAAAGAAGAATAACGACCTTCTTCCAGTGTTTCAGAGATGTATGACATTTTAAATTCTCACGACTCCAAATGGAAGAATCTCTATGACGAAATTGATGACATTCATCGCCTCCATACTGGCTCTGAAAATGGACAAGAATCTCTTTTCCAATTTTCAATCAGAGATATGAAACAGGAAATTTTAAACCTGTCATCAATTCTTATGGACAACTATGGTGAGGCGGTAAAGGTCCATGATTCTTCCAATGAAGAGTTAAAAAGTGAAGTAGGGAATCTGAGGAAAGATGTTAAACAAATGGCTCGCACCATAGAACAATTAGCTAAAGAAAAATCTAATGTTAAAAGTTACCAACCTGTAACTAAAAGGACGATAGCCTGCCAGACTGATCATAGAGAAAAACCAGACCCGGAGGTTCCGACGTCACCGAAGGACAACACAATGAACAAAGATGAATGGCATTACGTGGTTGTATCAAATATCCCACCCCCCTTTACCGGAAATCAGCTTGCACACTTCATCAAAGAAAAACTGGGAACGCGGACTTTATTCGATGTTTCCCAATGCTAAAAACCAAGGACATTGCACATTCCGACTTCAAAATGGGTGTGCAGAACCTTAATCACTTAAAGCGGTTGAAGGATATTAGTATGTGGCCACCGGGCACTCTCATAAATTCATGTTTGAAAACCTCTAAAGCGCCAGTCCAAATAAATAGTACCACCTCGCCCAAATCTAAGCCTTCCCAGTCTAAGTCTAAGCCTCACTCTCCAGACAGCCATAACCTGCCACATCGCTCAGTTCCATCAACATCTGCTACAATATCCAGAGAGGTTCAATCTTTGAAAATTAGTTCTGATAGGGAAGCCATTGCTAAATCCCTTGCAACAGAATTATTAGAGGTTGATTTTGTCATCAATAATAATTCAGTGGCGAATAAAGAAGCAAATATGGACCCGTTGACTCCACCAATAGTGCGACTATCAGGAGACTCAGATGCGACTGATGGTCGCTATTTATTGGCCAGACTGAGAGACCCTTCCATCTTAAAACCTCTTAGGCTATTCCTTGCCTATCTGCATGATCAACTACTTTCGGTACCATGATGCCTATGGTATTGGTCCAACTGAAGTTGAAGCAGATCTGTCAGCCTTCAGGTCCTTCTTCTCATCAGAAAAACTGCTACGCCTTCAAAAAATCAGAGAGAGTCATAGCAATTATTATTCTGGTGGATCTCCCGCCAGGAATAAAAATTTTTAAATGACTTGACGCGAACAGAGGATCAAGCATCCTCTGAAATACTGGACAATGGCAAGCTTAGTATTTTCTATCTAAATATTCAGTCCTTAAGACATAAAACTAATGATTTATTTCTTTTACTAGAAGAGCTTCATTTTCCAGAAATCGTTGCCATAACTGAACATTGGTTGCATGTTGGTGAGCCTGTGATGGTGGATAATTACACTACAGTTGCCAGATTTGATAGAACAAATCTAACTCATGGAGGTACTGTGATATTGTCTACTAGCAACGATTTTTCAATGGTAACCAAGTTCGATAATTTAGTTTCTGAGAAAATATTTGAATTTTCCATTGTCTACAATAATAATTTTGATCTTTACGTTGTTTGTATTTACAGAACACCTGATGCTGACGTAAATGTTTTTTTCCAAAAATTACTAAGCTTGCTTGAGTCTCTGCCGTTAAAAAGCAAACTCATTTTATGTGGCGACCTAAACATTGATTTTTACAGTGTAAGTGCTGCTTAAGAATCTCTCCAGTCCGTTTTCGAATCTTTTGGCTTAATCATGCACATTAAATCACCTACCAGAATAACTAAAACCAGCTCTAGTACAATAGATTATGTCGTATCTTCCTTTGAGCCAGATTTCGTCGATTGTACCGTCTTAAGCTCAGGTTTCTCAGACCATGAAGCAGTGTTAACAAAGTTTTCCATAACTAAATCTAAAAGTAAAAATGTTCCACGCAAATTAGGCCGTATTTTCTCGGATAATTTTTTTTTACATTTTAGGCACCTTTGTCAATCAACTGACTGGAATATTCTCTCTGACGACGTTGATTCAGAATTCTCTAGATTTGTAAAAACGCTATCTAGTCTTTCTCACAAATCCTTTCCTTTGAGACCTCTTAAAAAGAAGCAACATAACCCCTGGTCTACCCAAGGCTTGCGTACATCTGCTAAGAACATGCGCTTATTATCTCATCTTAAGCCTTAAGATGGCGATAATAATTCCACTACATAAAGGAGGAGACAAACATCATCAGTCTTCCAACTATCGCCCTATCGCTCTTCTTACCACACTTTCAAAAATTATTGAAAGATTGGTTAAAAAAAGACTTCTATCATTTTTGCTAAAATATAAAATACTTACTTCCCATCAATTTGGATTTTTAAATAACAAATGCACAAAGCCTTTGATTGTGTTAATCATGACATCTTATTAAAAAAGTTGCAATATTACGGGTTCAGAGGAGCGCCTTTTGAATGGTTTAAGTCGTATCTCAATAACAGAAGTCAAGCTGTGAGCATTGATTCGACTATGTCTTCTTGCAAGCCAATACAAAGTGGAGTGCCTCAAGGTTCCGTACTTGGCCCTATTTTGTTTCTTATCTTCATCAATGACATTGCTAATGTAAATATTACCGGTAAATTCTGTCTATTTGCTGATGATACTAGTTTTACCTGGAGTAATCCGGATATTTCTACACTTCATGGAACCGTATCAAGTGATTTAACTACTATCAAATCATGGTGCACTCTAATCTCCTTTGTCTCAACATTTCCAAAACTAAAATGTTGTCCTATAAAAATACCTTGCAATCTCTTGTCCTTGGAAACGCAACAATTGACGAAGTTGATTCTGTAAAGTTTTTAGGGCTAACTGTTGACAACTCGTTAAAATGGGACACAGATATTGACTCTTTATCAAGAAAATTAAGTTCTGCTTGTTTTGCGTAAAGATCAATTTCTAAGGAGCTTAGCCTGTCTACTTCTAGAACAGTTTATTTTGCCCTTTTTGAATCGCACCTTCGATACGCCCTTCCATTCTGGGGTACATGTAGTGCAACTCAATTTGACCGTATTTTTAGACTACAAAAGAGAGCTTTACGTTATACACTGAGAATTAAATACAGAAGTCATTGCCAGCATTTCTTCAAAAAATTTCAAATTTTAACTCTTCCATCTTTAATCATATTTGAGTCCGTTTGTCTAATACGCAAACACGGTTCAGCATCTGATAGGCCTTCCCATAGTTATCCACTTAGAAACACGGAACATGATCTATACCTGATCTATTTGCATTTCGTAAAGCATTAAAAGCATTCTTACTGGAGAGAGCTTTTTTACACAGTTAACGATTTTTTTTTGTAATCATTGATTTGAAATTTCGCACTAGCTGATTATGTATTTTAGCTATCTGTACATGTTTAGGTATACTGCTTTGTGTAGCTATTTTAGGATTTTTTATAATTTTTGTTTTTTAAACATTTTTTACATTTTTTTTTAACATAGAGAGATTTATTTAATGATTTTTTTTTGACATTGTATACATTAAATTGTATATTTTATAATAATATTTTTGACTACTTACAATTTCTATTCTATTTTTTTTTTAATTTTGTTTTGTTTTTCTTTTCTTTAATTGTGTTTTGTTTGTATTTTTATGTCTTTTTTGTTTTACAGCTTTGTCTACAAATTGAAGAATTTCTTAACAATAAAGCATTGATTGATTGATTGATTGATTGGTTGATATGTATCCCGTTCACAAATACCTATAGGGTTCCTCTCTAAGACCTACTTAAAAAATTGTTGCCCAATTTTTATTCTATCCGAATAAAAATTGAACAACATCGGTGATAAAACGTAGCCTCGTTTTACACCCTGCTTATATCGAACTGTTCGGTTGCTGACAAGTTGCTAAGTCAAATATCTGCTTTTTGGTTCCAGTACAGATTTCTAATTAATCGAATGGCTTTACCATCTAGACCCAGGTCCTTAAGATACAATATTAGGAGGTTATGTTTAACATTGTCGAAGGCTTACTCATAATCGATGAAATAAATGAAAACATCCTTTCTTTGGTAATTCTTCTTCTTTATTACATAGGTATAAAAACAATGAATTAAAGTATATTAAAATATTTATTATATATTAAAATTAGTGGCTATAAAAATACCAGGTATTCTATTTATTTTTAATACGCTATTTGTTACGTTTACGTTTTTATTCAAACCTACAGCAGTGTAAACAGAGGGGAGGAAGAAGTCTATAACAGTTTTCAAACGTTTTAAATTTGCTTGTTGGACAAAAATATAGCAACTTTTATATTTAGTTGTTTCTTTAGTTTAACAAGAATCTATTTTAATTTCTGTAAACTATCTGAAACGGCCGTTTTGTTTAAAGTGTAGTTACACTTTAATTGACACTTGTGTTTGTTTCCAGAAAATGGAAACCAAAGCAAATAGCATGTACGTGTGTGTATGAGTACGTTTTATGTCTCTGGCAAAAAACAATTGACCAGCATCTAAATAGCACCTAATTACTACTACATATTTCTACTGTATAGTAATAAACAATTTCGCGGCATCTATCAGCCAATTTATTACGGCCATTGGAGCCGTTTGAGTTTCTCAAAATCTGTAATTAGGCTTTATTTGGTAGTTTACTAGTACTTTTTTTCTTATCCCAACAAAGTTGAATATAGGCAAGTACAAGGTAAATTTTTTACGTTTTTTATTAGTTAAATTATTTTAATTTTGATATTGTTGATAATCTTTTTAGAGGTAAAGTCCTTTAACAAAATCCACTGCAACTCTTATTTTTATAAGGCTGCTGTGTTTTTCAACAGGTATTCACTGCAATAAAATTGTATGGTATATCACTAACAAGTACAAAAACTAAATGAATAGAAGAGTTATTTCTAAGTATTATGTTATTATTTAAAGAACGTAAATTATTAAGGTTATGCGACACTTAGACTTATTAAAAAGTAATTTATTTAAAAAGTAACCCTGACAGAATGACAGGTTATAAATCTTGTACGACACAATAATTTACTAGGTCACAATAATCTTAAATGATCTTAAAACTAAGGAATTTATATAGATAATATATGCTGATGTAGCTAACCACGTTGTGGAGATTCATCGGTTCTCACGATGATCGTTTGGTTAAGTACGCCATAGGAAAAGTTTATGGTGAAGAATCAGCGGTTCTCACGGATATAACTTCTGCCTCCTTAAGAGGCAAACATAATGGAATTTGTTTGCTCCATTTCTGACTCTTCGTGTCTTGGTTCGTGAAGAGGTATTGTAGTAGTTCCAGGTTTTAGCGTCTGGCATCTAGAAAGCATCTTTTTTTTCTGGATAACCAGTAAGTTGTTTATTGCTATGGTCGAAACTTCAGGTGAAGTTTCTTCGATTGGATGTAATTAGTTTGCAAGACTGCTTAATTCATATAACTCATGAAGGTTAACATGACTTATATTGGGCATCTTGTATGATTTTGGTTTTTGAAATTCATATTCTTGAATTTCTGGCAATATCAAAGGTTCCCCTCTAATTAATTGGACATTATTGGAATATGTCTTGTCATTTAGTTTGATTTCACAATTCATAGGAATTTGGACTAGACTTGATTCTTCTAGTATTATATATTGATCAGTTTTACATTTCATCAATAATTGTGTATTTTTGGTCGGTAAAATCAAAAATTGTTCATCAGCAATTTGTTAAATTGGTTAAACTAAATGAGTTTGTATCGGCATGCAGCTTGTCGGTGGTCGTTTATTTAACAGCTCTGTAGTACAACTGTTTTTCGGATGGAAGTGCTCGAGGCAATAAAAAGTCTTTTCAATTTCAGGGCATATATTGTCTTCGAACTGAATGTTATCTTCTTCTTGTGCCAAATATGGAATTATTTTGTATAATAGGAAGTAAATGATGAAAGGTGGACTGTTTAAGTTTTAATATTAGGACATGTATAGCAAAAATTATTTTATGATCAGAAAAACTTACTTGTGTTCCAAGAAATAATAGGATGACAGAATATTCTTAAAATTTGGTAATGCATTAGAGTCATAAATGAATCCGAGACTTTTGATCATTTCTTTAATTTAATTAACAGATATTATAGAATTATGGACAGCATTAAGTTTTGCGAACGTAATTGCATTTTCAAGATTATCTAAAAAGTTAATCAAATTCTAAATTAATTTGAGAAATTACGCCTTTAAAAGAAATATAAACTTTATATTTCTTTTAAAGGCGTAATTTCTTTTCTAATTCGTGTTATTTATTTCATTTTCTATGTACATTTGCAACATGTTTATCCCTTTTTCTAATTTTTTCTGATTATTCACAAGACTATATATTATTAAATTCTAATCATCAATAAGTCTTTTCGACAATAAAATTTGTGAATTTACTGTTTTTTTAATTAATTTTTAATTAATTTTTTATTATTATTCTAGTTAATTTAATTTTTTATTATCTGCGTCAAGTCTACAAATTGCCATTTACTTGCTTTGGCTACTATAATATTAGTCCTCTATCATTAGGCTCAAGATTTAATAGTTTATCTTGTGTAATATTTATTGAATATTCTGTTCTTAATATTAAACTGTGAGTAATAGCTATAAAACTTACAGGGTTTGAAGATTTTCCTTGACTAATTTGATTTATTAAAATGTATTTGAATATTATTAAGTTTCTGTTTTATTAAAGTTGTATCTATGGAATGCAAGAAAGTATGTTTAGTATATATTATTTTTATATTATTTGATATGGTCCTAGAGAGATAGGAAGAGTAGGATTTTTATTGGTAATTAATTTAACATCGTCACTACGTGTCTCTTGAAGTGCTTGGAAGATTACAAGCATCAGCGTGAGTAGGATCTTCAATTGCATTTTTCTCCTCCTGTAAAGATTTGTCTTGTTTAGTCTTATGTCTTCGAGCAAGGTTTTTATGATATATTCCAGAATTAGTTTTTCGTAAATCAGTGAGTCCTATTGCTCCATCAAAGTAATCATAAAAATCAAAAAGAATAAAATCTATTTTATGATTAATTCCATATTCTGATAATAATGGAATTGCCGCTTGATATTGAGTATTTTTACTACCAACGGCTGTTTTAATTACATTTTTAGAATTGTAAATACAATTACTATAAGTGTTCTCGGACAATGTAAGAATGTCGAGAATAATTTGAAAATGTATGCCTCCAAAGTGAAACCTTAGAAGATTTACGGCTATATAGGAATAAATGGTTAGGTTTAGTACATAGCGCGTCATTAAATTTTAAAACTGAATACCTTTGGTAATATTAATCCGACCAGCAGCGGTCAATACACCACCTAGCATAATAATGCAAAAAATAATCCGTCCAACGACTTTTCGTGGGGCAATTACGAAATTAAACCGGTAAGAGATAGCCATAACAATACATTTAATAAAAATAATGATAAAAGTGCATCTTATTAATAGTTAATTTTATTTCCTTCGCCAATTATAGACCGAAAATATATGGCAACTGTGCGCGTGTTGCCGTTACGCTCCCGAAGTCCATTTGGCATGGTCGGGCGATTTTTTAATTAAAATTGCTTAACACGAAAAACCTGTATGTATATACAGGGTAATTAAACCTTTGCTGATTTGAACTTGAACAAGCCCAATGAGTTTTCCACGGTGGTTTCGTGATGAAATATACCAGGGAAAAAAAGCTACACACCCACAAAATTAAACTTTGACTTATCTAAAGATCAATCTCTGAATGCATAATCATCGCACGCAGTGAAAAAACCTACCCTAAACGCGTGTGGCATTTTTTAGGTGGCATAAGGCCACGTTTTTTCAACCCTTCCCTTTAAGTTGTTTGGATTAAGTCGATATAGGTTTTAACTGCCTTGTTAAAAGGGGGCTGCAAAAAGTTAAATACATCGTTATGGGTTTGTCGTGCATGATTTAGTAGTAGTTTTTTTTTTCGAACCCCGGAGGAATTATGTATTTTTAATTATTGGCTTTTTAGAATTTTTTTTTGACTAATATTTATTATTGAGCTTTTTCAACTTCCTCTCCACCTAACTTTTCACCTGCAATTTACTTTTTATAAAGCTGGACATTGTAAATAAAAAACGTAAATTTACCTTACTATTACAGATAAAATGTTGCGGTTTTGGTAAACCTATGCCACTTTTTTATCACACTTGTAATTTTGTCAGTAGCTTAGATGGAAAAAAACTAGGTAATTTTCCAGAAGATATGATCCAAACTCCATATTTATTAAATGAATGAAATGATGCTCAAAAATTTCTCATTAACATCATATATCAGAGTAACAACTTGAAAAGACCATCAAAACCCATCATCGGTTAAAAAAATTGAGAATTTTCTAAATAGTAGCATGTTTGAATAATAGTATCAAAATGTCTGGAGCCGAAAAAGACTATACTGGGATAGATTATAAAGTCTTAATCTAACTATAAGGTTCCTATCGAACCACAAAAGAAGTACAAGATGCTCCATTAAGAGATTAAATAAGAAGCCCTAATCTCTGTCCTCCATGTGCCGATCACTCTAAACTAAGATATAAAATTTACCTGGAAAGGTTCTGAGTGCAGATTATGCATGGAGAACGAATCAACGATGACAGATTCTATGTCCAGCGCTGTAGAGTACCTGAAACGGTCATTTTTGGGTTTGTCTCACGTTATGTGGATCATCTAAGAGAACTCCTCAAAAGGAACGGACTTAACCGGAGAAATTCTAAATGGGTACAATGGACCACCGAGTTGCAAAGAGCTTTCAAGCGAACACTCACATTAAGCCTAAACCCTAAACTCTTTGATTTCAAAACGAATATCTCATTTGAAAGTTAACTCGCTTAAAAGACCGATATCGCATAAGCTATGTACTAGGAATAATTTCATAAATTAAAAAACAGAAATTTCTCAACAATATTCACTGTAAAAATATCTTGGATGTAATTTAGTTTTCAGAGTTAGTGTGCCTAAGATAAATGTCTTAATTAAAAGTTAAAGTTTGTATATCTATCTTGACTCTAGGATTTTCATTTTACTTTAATCTACGAATCCAGGTATGCAATATGCAAATGCGAATGCATGTACGGACTATTATACAGTGCGAACGTAAAGGTTGGAATAAATTCATTTAAAATTCAGGGGTATGTTCAAAAAAAAAAACGCTCGGACATGTCGATTTTTATTTTTAACTGCGGGTTTTCTTACTATAATTTTATGTATACAGGGTGGCCCAAAAATAAGTTACGGTCATCAACGTAATTTTTTTAAATGTAAACACCTATTTTTTATTTTAGATTTAGGTTCTACATCAAATTCTAAGTACATTTCATGTACCATGTCCTATACCTAAACTCGACCGTTGACGATTGAACACAATAAAAGGCTATTTTTGGAAGAGTTATTTATATCAAGCAAGAATACATAAAAATATTTTAATTAATTTATTAAGTGTTGAAAATGGCTGCCACGAACCTCTTGGCAATATCCCAGTCGATGCTGAAATTCTTGTAAAACGTTATCGATAACAGAAGGTTCTATCAATCTTATTTCTTCCGTTATTCTAATTTTTAAGTCTTCAATGTTGTTTGGCCGATTAACATAAACTTTGGACTTAAGATACCCCCACAAAAAAAAATCTAAAGGAGTCAGATCCGGCGATCTGGCCGGCCATTCAATTGCACCCCTCCGACCAATCCAACGTCCAGGGAAAACGGTATCCAGGTACTGGCGCACGGGACGAGTGTAATGGGCTGGAGCTCCATCTTGCTGATACCATAAGGAATTATCTAATATATCCGGGTCTTCTGGATCGGAGTATAAAGTCGCAAGGCATGGAACCAAGTCATTTTCTAAAAACTCTAAATACCTCTCACCATTCAAGTATCCTTCAAAGAAAAAGGGCCCTATAACCCTGTTTTCAATCACCCCCGCCCAAACATTTACTTTTTGAGGGACTTGGCTGTGGCACTCCATCATCCAGTGCGGATTTTCAGTAGCCCAATATCGGCAGTTTTGCCGGTTTACACTACCATGAAGACAAGACGTTGCCTCATCAGAAAATACAATTTTTTTTGAAAATTGTGGATTAGCATGGCACAAGTCCATAAGTCTCTCACAAAATTCTAAACGCCTATCTGGGTCATCTTCATTTAGTTCATCAACCAGATGAACTTTGTAAGGGTGCCATTTATTTATACCTAAATACTTAACGACGGATGTCTGGGATATCTGATTTTCTAACGCAATATTGCGAGTCGTTTTATGGCAATCTTCTTCAACTGCCAGCAAAACATTTAGTTGCTTCTCTTCTGATATACTTGACCGATCTTTCGTATAATTATCCCTGACATGACCCAAATCCCGATATTTCTGTTCTATTTTACTGACAGTACTTTGAGATATACGTGGCCTATCAGGATACTTGGCATGATAAATTTCACAGACTTCCATCTGAGTGCGCATCCTGTTTCCATAACCAATCATCATCAAAATCTCTATTCGCTCTCGCTCACTAAGACGTACCATTTTTTGAAATTTTAATTTTATCTTTTGATAAACTTAACACAAGCAAAACTTTGCTTAGGCATCTAAATCAAACTAAATTCACTCAAAATTATTTGATGTTAACAAATTGTGACAAGTTAACAATCAAAAACACCAACCACAAATGTAAATAACCAAACAATAACTGATAGGTTGCTTGATATAAATAACTCTTCCAAAAATAGCCTTTTATTGTGTTCAATCGTCAACGGTCGAGTTTAGGTATAGGACATGGTACATGAAATGTACTTAGAATTTGATGTAGAACCTAAATCTAAAATAAAAAATAGGTGTTTACATTTAAAAAAATTACGTTGATGACTGTAACTTATTTTTGCGCCACCCTGTATACATAAAATTATAGTAAGAAAACCCGCAGTTAAAAATAAAAATCGACATGTCCGAGCGTTTTTTTTTTTGAACATACCCCTGAATTTTAAATGAATTTATTCCAACCTTTACGTTCGCACTGTATAAAAGTGTCCACTCAATTGCAAGTCATACGTAAAAATCTAAAAGCAAGAGGAATATTCTATGAAATAAAAAGCAAGAATTCAAATCATTTTGAACAAATTTCATTTTTGAACAGCTTGTGCACGGGTAATATACAGGGTGTTAAAAATTCGGTGCAAATATTTTGAGAGCGTATTGTTGCATTTAAAATAAGACTGTTTTTTCCTATAAACACACTTCCTCAGAGCTACAGCCGGCGAAAATTACTTGAAGAAAATCCATTATTTGGAACCGTAACTACAATTATGTATCAATTTTTTGATGCAAAATTGTATCAAAAATATATATCGAAAATATATAAGTCGGGGATGGTGTTGGCATCTATGTCAGGTCAATACTTCAGTGCAAAATATTAATGTCAGTAATAATTTCAGTGTAAATATTAATGCTAATAATGTAAACTTTCAATTTATGCTCCTAAATCTGGGTTAAATTTGGTATACAGAATATTGCAATACTTATTATATAAAGACCCCCTAAATCGAAAGCGTTTGAAATTATAAATTTCCTGGAAGAAAAAGAAAATTTGTTCCACATCTTTTAGTGACCTATGATTATTCAATTCTCGGAGATCTGAATATTGATATAAAAAAACCTAATTCATTATATATCACATATTTACTGGGATAATATTTATTATCTTGCGGACATAAATAAAAAAGTTCAATATTTAGAGCCAAATATTAATTGTTTCTTTAATATTCATGCGCCCTACAGAACTATAAGAGTCAGTAAAAAGCCAGCTCCCTGGTTGACAGACGCCTTAAGACTTATTTTAAAGGAACGTGATGAGACTTTGACTAAATACAAAAATCACAAGTGTTTAGAAAATTGGTGATATTACACAGATTGTCGTAATTTTGGGTTGGCATCAATAAGAGGAGAAAAAGCTGCATATATTGCAAGCTTGAATAGTGACAAAACTGGTAAAAAACTTTGGAAAAGTCTAGAAACTTTAAATATTAAAACAACCAAGAATAATAACGAGCTTCCGTTTAATATATCTGATCCAAATCAAATAAATGATTTTTTTGTAAGCGTCTTTAATAAATCTGATAAATGTTTAAACAAAATTAACTTCTACTCCAGCAATAAATTTACTGAAGGTAATTTTAATTTTTCTTTAGTAGACGAAAATACTGTATTTAAAAATATTAGGTCAATGCCTCTGGTGTGGATAACATAACTCAATGTATGTTACACTTACACTACCGCTCAAAAGTATTTGCCCGCCATGTATTTTAAATTAGATGCAAAAATCTTATCTTTATACCTATATTTAGATGGTATCTCTTTTGTAAATTGCATATATGCTTAAACAGCATATCTATCAACTATGGTTCATTGAAAAACACTGAGTATTTAAAAATAGTCTTGCAAATAGACAAACAATGTAGTGAAAATATGCACTTTTTCTAAAAAACTAATCTGTTTACAGCTCGTTTCCGATGAAATTTGAAACATTTAAAGGTGTTTAGTCTTCAAGAATTGATTTTGTTTAACACTGGTGAATAATTTCGCTTGCTTATTGACGATTGTCACTTTTTCTATGCTGGCTTTTCAACATTCTTTAAAATGGCTAAAACAAAAGGTATTATCATTAGACTTCACAAGGCTGGAAAGACTAACCGTCAAATTTCGACGGATTTGGGAATTCCAAGGCGGACGTTATAATGTTAGGAAATTCACCAGAGAAGGGCCTATTAGCAACAAACCTCGATCGGGAAGGCCAAAGGCAACAAGTTCAAAGGAGGATTTAAATATTATAATTACAAGCAAACGCAATAGACGCCTTACCGCCCCTGAAATCACAGCAAAAATCAACAAGGAGCGTAAAAAAGCGGACAGTGTTTCGACAGTAAAACGGCGACTTTATAATGCTGGTCTTAAAGGACGTTTAGCTGTATCAAAACCGCTACTAAAGGATGTTAATAAGAAGAAAAGACTTGAGTGGGCCCAATCACACAAAGAATGGACCATTAATGACTGGAAGAAGGTTCTCTGGAGTGACGAGTCGAAATTCGAGGTTTTTGCAACGAAAAGGCGAGTTTTTGTTCGCCCTTATGCCAATGAAAGGGTCACTGAGAACTGTACGGTGGCCTCAGTTAAACACGATGGTGGTTCGGTGATGGTGTGGGGTTGTTTCGGAGGATCTGCAATGGGCGATCTAATTAGAATAGAGGGAATTCTTCGAAAGAGGGTTACAAAATAATTTTAAGTGACAATGTACTTCCTTCTGGTACTCGAATAATTGGGGAAAACTTCATCTTCCAGTATGACAATGACCCCAAGCACACGTCGAAATTGTGCAAGCAATATTTAGGCCAATTACAAAGGCAACATCTTCTGAAAGTTATGGTATGGCCTCCACAATCACCGGACCTCAATCCTATCGAATTACTGCGGGAAGAACTGGATAGACAAGTGCGAAAATCATGCCCCACATCAAAAGAAGACTTGTGGAGGATCATCCAAAAGAGTGGCACAAGATACCTCGGGAAACTTTGGACAAATAATTAATTAGAAGGCTACCGAAACTCTGTAAAGCTGTTATTAAAAATCGAGGCGGACATGTAGATGAATCCAAAATTTGATTTTCTTAAATTTAATTAATTGAAAAATGTATTGTTTATATTCATTTTTTTATAAATAAACCGTTTCATAAGAATAACTGATGGGTTTATTATTTTTAGTTATAACTTTAAAACAGTCACATGTGGGCAAATACTTTTGAGAGATAGTGTATGTCTTCCTGATATTCTGGATCATATATCACTCATATTATAGATTGTTGTTTGGAGGTAGGATATTTTCCTAGGGCCTAAAGCTTTTTTCCTAAAGCCTCCAATCCTGAAAGTGTTCAAGATTTGCGTCCGATAAGTTTGCTTTCCGTAATCTCCAGGGTTGTCGAAAGAATAGTCTATATGCAGCTGTCATCATTTTTAATGTCAAATAATATCCTCCCTTCCCATCACTTCTAAACGTCACCGATAATAACATGCGAGCTCTTGACAAAAAGATTTCAGCCATTTCGATAGCTCTTGATTTCTCGAAAGCATTTAATGTCATCCATCATGATTTGCTTGTAGCGAAACTGAAATATTATGGCTGTAGTGATGTTGTTTTGTCCATTTTTAAAACTTACTTGTGACGTAGAACCCAAAAAGTGAGGGTGAAATATTAATATTCTCATTCGAAAAATATTATTTCTGGTGTCCCACAAGGGTTGATCATAGGCCCCTTATTATTCCTTATATACACCTCAGATTTACCAGGTGTTGTTGAAGATTCTGAAATACATCAATATGCTGATGACATTCAATACATACATTATTTTGACTCTGGTCATTTTGATAACGTGGCTGATACTATTAGCTAATTTGAACCTAATAAATCAATTTTCAAAGGAGCATAATATTGTCATTAATCATAATAAAACAAAAATGGTTTTGTTTTCAAACCGAGGATCACATAAAAATATGATGGAAACTGTTCACATTCAATTGGATAACGAAACTATTTTGTTCTCTGATACTGTGAAGGTTCTGGGAGTGAAAATGGACAATTCTTTAAGGTTTAAAGAACATGTTAATACTCTTCTGCAGAGGTGTAATTTACGCACGCGTATGCTTTATGCCAATAAACACATTTTAAATTTTAAAACTAGGAAAGAACTCGTATCTTAAACCAAATAAATCGTTACCGTCTACAACGCTTGCTTTGTCGATTTATTTTTAACCTCGGAAAGTTTGATCCTGTATTAGACTCTATATTTCAGTTGAGGTGGTTAACGCTACCTTACCTGTTCAAATTCTTTACTTCTACTTTTCTTTATCGATTATATGTTGGTCAAAGTCCTGAATATCTTTTTGAAAAGTTAATACCAAGAAACCAGGTTCACACTCAAAATATTAGATACAATATTTTGACCATGCCGCACCATTCCACGGCTTTGTTTGTGCGATCCTTTACTTATAATGCCGTTAAGTTCTTTAATACTTATAAACCAATATTTAAAACTTCGTTAACTGTGTATAGGAAATATTATAGACTTTTGTTTTTAAATCAATCCAAAGTATAGTCTAGTTTTCTAGAAGATAAATACTTTATTTATACTTGTTACTTTTTTCATTTTTTTTTCTCGTTTTCTCCATTTATTATTATTATTATTATTATTACTACTATTATTATTATTCTGAAAATTTGCTTTTTTTGGTCTTTTTATTTTCCGTATCAAAAATGGTGTAAAGCCAATTTTAGGAGAGGATTCAGGGGAGCTTGCCCTTCTGATGGTCCGTATCTTATGTTTCCCATACGAAATTTAAAAATCTCGCAACACCATCTAGGTAGTCATGAAAAAATATAAATTTTTTGTCTCTTGGATTATTTCGATATAATTAAGCGTTTTCGAGAAAATCGCTGATTAACAAAAGCGGAGCATTATTAAACCCGATTAATCTAATAAATTAGAAAAGACGAAGTGGGCCGTGACTGTTTTATTTTTTTGTCAAATTAATTTTACCAAAAAATACAAAAAACTGATAATTTTAAATAATTTTAGATTTGTTCATGACTAATTAGGATGGTGCTCTTAAATTTAAATTTTTCTTATTGAAAACATACGATATTGGCCATCAAACAGGTAAGCCCCTCTAAATCCTTTCCAAAAATTAGGTTTAAACAATTAAAAAATAACATATAATAATAAAATATCAAGAGGACCCAAAACAATTAGAACTTTTCAAATTTACAGAAGATTTGACGTATAACTGTAGTCAGTGTTCCAAATTTCTTCAAGCAATTTGCGCGGGCTGTAGCTCTGAGGAGGGAAAAAAGTCTTATTTTAACTCCAACAATACGCTCTTAAAATATTTGCACCGAAGTTTGTAACACCCTGTATAGTAATAAATATTGTGGGGTGAGCGGTATGATGGTGCGAGGCTCTGGCCGCCGATAATAGGTTTTAATACAATTTTTTAAATAGTTTGTCAGTTTTATATTAAAATCGCATAAAAACATGTTATGCCTGGCCAGAGTCCTCCCATCACGAAGAAATACATGATCATATATCCGTAGATCAAATTTAATGCAAAAAAAATCAGTTTGCGCTTTCTGAGAAAAAAACTCTTTGAAGAAGTTTTATCTGAACTGAAGTTGTACAGATACAGTTTTTCTTGACGTATAATTCTGGACCACTAAGATTTGCTTAAAGTAAAAACTATATTTATACGTTTTTGGCTGGTTGCAAGATTTGCTGTATCCACACTAATTATACTTCATTTTCCCGCAATTACCACGTTTTTTAACGAAATGATCCCATTTCATCTTAATGCCTTAAATGTGTGATGTTTGGTTGCCTTTTATCCTCACACAAATTGAAATAACACTGCGTTGCACGACTACAAAAGTTTTCTTGAGAAATCCAAATTCCGCATCTGAGCATTAGAAAAATCATTGTAACGGGGCATTTTTAAACGAAAATAACACAATGAAAATACGAACTTTAAAAAAAAATGATGACACCTAATCGCTATTACTTTATTTTGACAGGTCGTTGTTATTATTATATCCTTTTTATCCTGAACAAAGCTTTTTTTTTTCAAATTGTTCAGGCGCAATTTAATTAAAAAATGGTTTATTTAAAAAACCGTTTACTTTTTGGAGTTCAAGAAAGTATACTTTTTTGGCTAAAATTTGCTGGTTTGTGTAGATTAAAAATGTTATATATGACGTCAAAAAATAATATCATATTCTCCTGAGCCCAAAGCACAGTAAAAAAATTAGTTAACAATTAGTACAGCCTGAAGAATTAAAACTAAAGACATTTGGCTAAACCATAGCTCATTTGAATTAATTTGAATTAGGTGTTATCCATCAAACCTATGTAAAGTGTTTTAAATATTCACTAACAAGCGAGGCGTTCCACATCAAAATTCGCCTTATCCCTTTAAGTGAGTTTTTAGAAAATTAAGAAGAATCATTAAAGATCTTACCACTGGCTAAATCCTCACTTTTTTATACACATTTATAAGACATTAGGTAACTTTTAAGTTGTGATACTTTTAAATATATTTTGCCCAGTTATTAAATATTTAATTTTTAATGATTTGGAAAAGGCGAGTTTTGCAATACACACAATGTGTTTTACATAGAAAGCTATGCTCAACAAAGGGGTAAAAAAATATTTTGTTTAAATGTTTTTTATGTTTTATTGTAAAATAGGCGAAGTTTAATTAATATTTTCTCTAATAACAACGCTAAACTCTAGGTTCCTGACTTTCACTGTAATTTTCTTCACATAAGTCTTCGGGTTCTTCAGCCATACCATTTGGTCTACTGCCTCGCAGTGGCGAAGCGTACGAGTAGACAAGGTAGACACTGTCTACCCAAAATTATCCAGTTATTTGTCATTAATTTATCACGTAATTATTTCATGTAATTGTTGAATTAAAATTTAAAAAAACTTACGATTATTATATAGTATCTAAACATGATTAATCCGAAGGCGCCCTCGCCTGCCGCACAGATTAAGATAAAAATACAGGGCTAACACCCAATTAACGTATACGAGCCCCAGGAAGACACTTTGATATCTGTCTTCCGAAATTTGGAGCATCTAATCGAACCAAATACGCATCAACATCAAGCAGGAGTCCGGCCGCATCAGCATTCAGCCTATTACGTATGCAAAATTTACTCGCGGGAAAGACATTCGAGCTTTTGTCTATCGAAGTCGACCAGCTATTTTATTATGCTGTTGAGGGTTATTGTCTATGGACACGCTTGATCTGGTCGGCCGCAATACATCTTCAGTTTTGTGAATCTGCATTTCGCATTTGGTGGGGCGCGTGCTATAGTCATTTAATAATTAGTATTTTTATTTTTGGGTGTATAGAAAAGGTTTTTTTAGTGGATATTTTAAATGGTTATTTATGAACGACTGTTCGATATTGGCAATTGTATTTTAGTTGTGTTTTTTTGTAAGTAGTATTTATTTTTATCTATCTATCTTTTTATGCTAGTAGTAATTATTTTTTTCTTTTTTATATCACTACATAATTTTTCTCTTTGAGTTATTATTTCATGCGCTTTCATTCTCTATTTCATTAAAGTGAATAATATTGAGTACACATTTTTTTATAATTAACGATTTTGATTGTTTGTCAACCGAAAAAAAATGTTCACGCTTCGCCACTGCTGCCTCGCCAGCATATTACCTCGTTAACAGATTTTTGTAAAAGTATAGGTCCTCCCTATTAACCCATTCTTCACCAAAATGTTTTGTTAAAAGCTTCTCTACATCAAGTAACTTTTCAGGTTTTACAGCTAGTCCTTTTAGTATAATTGTAGGGCAAAAATTAGAAAAGTTTTTCCCTTTCTTTAAAATCTGATTTGAAGCTCCAGTATCCGAATTATAAAATATTTCGCCTCTTACTAAAACATTGTTTACCGAATTTTTGGTTATTACAAACCATTTTACCTCAGAAAACTTAAAGTGCTATCCAACATTTTTAAAATATTTTGCTGCCTCCGATTTAAAATCCACTCTGGTCCTAAATTTTTAACTGCGCCATGTTCTTTAAAAATATTTACGTACCTTTTTGGATCTACAATGGTCACTTCTTTCTTGAAAATTTTTTCGATTCTTCTTTTTTCGATTGCAATCATTGTGGTCAATCGTTGTGGTCAAAGCGCACATAGGTGGGCCCTCTGCCTGTCTCACCAAAAATCTACTACGCCTAAAAAGACGCGAAATTCGGCTAGTGACAGGTCTTTTAACCGGTCACTGGCACTTAAGAAGCCATCTCCATACTATCGGTATTGCGGACAACCCGGAATGCCGATGGTGCTGTGAGGAGGATGAAACCATTGACCATGTAGTCGGGGAGTGCCCAGCACTCACGCGCGCCAGGTTCAAATACTTGGGTAACACTTTCAGTGTACCGAGCGACTTTAAGTCCTTCAGACCAGAAAGCCTTATCGGTTTCTCTAAGGCCGTTGGGCTCTGGTAACCCCCGGTGGGGCATGACGGGTCCATCAGGAGACCTATATGCACAACTGCCTTGGCAGCCCACTGTTTCGTCAATTCAACCTGGTAGATCGATGTTGCTAAGACAGTCAAAAACCGCCGAAGAAATTTGATTAGATCCTTTGCTGAACTCGTCTTCCATCCAAGTGTAAATAAAAATAATGTCTTTAGTTAGCTTTGATTTTGAGGAGCCTTTTACCAGTGTAAAATTGTACGTCTATAATTGGCAACTGTAGTATGCCGACTGATCCGGTATTTTTGAGTTTACCAAGTTCTTTGAACAGTCAAAAGATAAAATAAGAAGTTCTGGTTTCTCTTCTTTGAGTTGGGCAAAAAAATGCATTGGATGCTCATTTTGTGGATTCGCTTTTCAACCATCAGTTTAACTTTGTTTTCTTCAATTTCTTCAATTTTTATTTTTTTCAGAGAGTTCGATACATTTTGAACATGCATCAGTGCCAAAACCTATTTAAACACAACCAAAAAAAATGTCTCTAAAAAAAGATTTCTTTACTTTTAGCAGCCTATCTACAGATTCGTTATACATTTTAAAAATTTTTGGCAATATTTAATTTGCTCGGTAAATATTGTCTTTGAATGTTCTTGCTTCGGCAATAATGACTTTCAACAACAACAAATAATTTTCCCTTTAATGTCTGGATAAATTCTTTGACGCTGCTCCTGCGACCCTCATATTTAGCTGTTTTTCTGTCCCCTCCTCTTTTCTCTTTTAGCATTTGTCCAGTTAAAGCATGCTCTCGAGCAATCTTTTTAGTCTATCTTTTGATACATCTAAGATAGCCATAAAAGATTTCTTACAAACTTGTAACTGAAAATCCTGTGTATCGTATATTTTGACAAAGTATTGTGTAGATACACCTTTTCTGCTACTATTTTCCTTAACACTTCTCCCTCGTTTAGGCTTGTTAACTGACATAAATTTATGTAAAAATGTATCTTGTAATATTTTTGTTTCATTAGAATAAAAATTTGTATGAAACGCACGAATATCTTTCATAGTTAATTTTTGGTACCGATATGTTTTGCCATTATGTTCACTGCTGAAATTAAATTTTGAAACCAATATTTCGAAAGAAAATTTAAGAAAGTGTTTATTACGGAAAAAAAATCGTCGTTTCAATCTAAAGTTACCGCAATTAAAAATGCGAATGTGAACACATCAAATAGCGCGTAAACGGTTGTAGTCAGGTGACATCAAACCAAGCATTCCTATTGGGTAATTAGATAAAACGAGTTTTAATTTGAATATCGATATAAAAGCAGGTTTTTGTCACGTTTGTTTTCTAATACAGGTCGGATAGGTATTATATAGTATATAGTATATATAGGTACACTTTCTTAATACTAGGAATAATAAAATACATTTACCACGATTTTACGAAAAATGGATGAGGCGAGTTTTGATATGGAACGCCTCAAGCAAAAAATGTTGTTTCAGTATTTTATTTATTTCTTGCTATTTTATTAGAGAGTCTTTAATATATATTTTTGATAAAATTTAGAAATAAGCTATGCTGAAATGATTTGAATCTCACATAACCTCTAAAGATGCATGACATGCACGACATGCGTATTTTTCTTTTTATTTCTTTTTTTTCGTTTAAAATTGCTATAATAGCTCCAATTGAATATCTTTAAACCTTTTCTCATATAAAAATCATTTGATATTTCTGAATCCTTTCTAGAATAATAATATGGTCAAAAATGGCCAAAATGCAACCTTTATATTATTTAGATTCCATCCCAAGGCTTCAGTCGGTAAAAATCGTAGCACATTTTAAATTAAATATTCATGTGACTGTTATGAACCGTCCATCTTATCACGAGAAGCTTATTGTTTAAATGTGCACATCAGTCTGGTGCCAAGGTGTTGTAAAAAAATGAGGATTGCGAGGCTGAGCACGTTTCTCCACGACTGATTGATAGATTCGAACATGAGTTATCGACAGTTTATTTTTGATGGACAAAAAACATTGAGAATTATTCGTCGAGAAATGCTTGAGAACCACTTATAATTTACGGTAGGTATAGGCCTTCCTAAATACCGTAAGGGCTCTAAAAAAGACCCAAATTACGCATTAAAAAGGGCCCTTTTAAAACTGTAACAGACACCGCGAGGCACCCCGTATCATCGTGATCAGCCACGTGCCAAGACCACCCATTTGCCATAACTATTAAGTACCCCCGAATAAAAAAAACACCATTATATAAAAAATCCGCTTATCGAACGCCGTATTGTATCGATCTACGGTGGACCAAATAACGAATATCTCGGACAATTCTTAATAATTCACTTTAAATCTTAAATATTGTGCCAAATGTTAACAAATTTGATAAAAATGAAAAAAAGTCCAAATAGAAACTTTAGAATGAGAAAAAGTCATTAGAAAAAATATTTTTCATTAAATGTTATAAGCTTAATAAATATGTGAATTTTGCTAATACTTTTAATCTTGTTCAGTGTAATCATATCTTAAACTATAATAACAGACTATTGGATCTTGTTTTATCTAACTTCAGCTGTACAGTTTTTCGTAGTGACGTGCCTTTTGTCTTGGAGGATTTGCATCACCCTGTACTGGAAATTCATTTTACTGTCTCATGCCAATGTGTCCATAATTTTCAACTTAATAAAAACTTATCGTATTCTTTTATTTAATTTCTTTCTATTATTTACATAATTCTCGTTACTACTGTTTATGTTTTGTCAATTTTTTGGTTTTTTGGCAACCAAAGAATATTTATTATTATTATTACTATTATTATTTTTATAACCTGTATTATCTTAGACAGTTATCTAGAGAAATCTAAAGACATTAGAATTGCTTCATTTAAACTCTCTTAACTAATAATTATCATATAATTTTAACCGTAATTAATAAGACAATATCCCTTAAGTGTCAGTATAAGTCAATATAATTATTATATTAATGATACTTTCTGTTTTTCAAAAAATAGCTATTGCAAATACATTATATTTACAATATAATGTCTCTTGATGGCATATGGCTTATCTTGCTTCTTTACTAAAACAATCCCTATTTTTGACACCCTTTACAGACCATGCCACATATATTAACTAAAAAACTTAGCCAAATTATATTATTTGCTCGTTAAAAAATAAACTACTTTGCCCGAAGTTACATTAAATTCGTCTCACTGGTCGATTTGTTATAAGATACCCGGACATATGGGAATCGTATGGTGACTGTGCAGATTACTACACGTATGGTGTTATAGGGCAGGTATAGTATACCTATGCATAGGGCAGCATGCCGACCATGGTGTTGGGTTCCACACGCTTTGGTTCTTCTTAGGTTTGCAATAATTAAAAAAAAGTAAACATGAACTACTTGAACAAAAAATCATGAAGGTTAGTTCCTTTGTCCTAATGATATCCACAATTATTATACGAGTATATGGATGAAAATCATAATTCAATTTATTTTTGTAATCTAGTGCTTTTGTGTTTTTATAATGTAATGCACTTTACCTGCAATTTCTAAGATTTTTAAGCAAATACAATCAAATATATGAATATTATACGCCGAACGACTTAATTCTTATCACATAGAGCGGCTTTAGGAAGAATTTTAATGCTTCATTTGCATTGAGATGACATAATTAGTGTTTGGGATAGAATCTGAATAGTATTCTGGTATCATCGGATTATTCCAAGGCATTCGTCAATGGATATTCTTAGATAATAGATATTTAGATCAAATAAATATTACCTGTGATGTCCCTCAAAGTTTAATATTGGGCCCTTTGCTTTTCATAACTTATAGATCTGATATATAAAGATTTTTGATATATTACAGTTACCAATCATTTGTTGATGATACTCAAAGTATTACTGGGTAGGTAGGCAAAGGATTACCGGGAGGCTCAATTCTATATCAGTCACGATTTAAAAACGCTAACTACTTTATCAAAATGTCTTAGTTTAAAATTCAATCCACAAAAGTCACAAATCATGATCTTTGCATAAAATAATCAAAAAGAATTTCTAAAATCTAATATTGATATTTATTTTAACAGTACAAGATTGGCATATGTTGAGTCTGCTAAAAATTTGTTGTACGATCAATTCAAATTTAAAGAATACTTGATGATTTAGCAAAAAACTTTTTTGCCGCTTGAGACTCTTTACATTACAATACTAGACACATATTAAACAACTATGTGAATGTCTTGGGCACACCTTCATTACTGTGATTCGCTTTATGAATCTCTATATTTTGGTGCAAATATTTGAAGTATTTTTAGATTTGCAAGTGGTGTTTATTCTTTTTGAGAGGCGAAAGCAGTGTCATCCTGCGTTTTATTTATAACACACTTTATTACCTACTGTTATTGTATGGAATATGAGAAAGTTAAGCGAAAGTGAAAGAATGGAAATCTTGTGCATGATTGGTTTCGGAAATGTCGCGTACTCAAAAGGAGGTGGTTCAGCAACTCATCCTGATTGGTCGCCTATTAGCCAAAGCATGGTAAGCAGAGTTGAAGTAAAGTTTCGTGAATTCGGGCACGTTCGAGAAACTCAAAAAGCTGGTCGGGGTTCAATAACTGAAGATGAGCTTAACGTTCTGTTAACGGTCCAAGATAATCCCAAAGCCACAATCACAGGCATGGCTTTTAATATTAATTTATCGCGATCTACTGTGCATAAAGTATTAAAAAACAAAGTTCCGCCCTTATTATGCAGCAATTATGTAATGTTAACAATAATTTTGTAAAACGGATCATTTTTCTATCGAAGCAACGTTTACTCTAAACGGCCATATGAACGGACAGAATTGTCGATACTGGGCGAACGAAAACCCTCATGGGTTCACAAATACACCCTAAAAAAGTCAGATGCGGTATAGTGAAAGGAAGAGTTTTAGGACCTTACTTTTTGATGATTGATTTTTTAGATGAAGTTTTTCCAAATCGTTGGATATATTCCATATTTAACTCCCCTCGATTACTTTTTATGGGGATACTTAAAAAGTAAAGTGTATGTCACTAAACCAGCGAGTTTAGAAGATTTAAAAAAACAAATACATCAGGAAATATTACTCCAGATGTCATTGACAAAGTTTTTTAAATCGCCTTGGTTATTGTCAAGTTGTTAACAGTACTCAATTCGAACATTTAATTTAGATAGGTAAGTATTTCTTGAATTTTACATTTTATCATAATTTTTTGTTCAAAATTGCTTATGTAACTACTATTCATTTCTACCATATCCTTTGCAAAAAAATGGTTTCTTTCTGATTCTGCATTCAAAAATTGTGGTTTCCATTTAAAAAACATATTGATGACGTCATATCTGTTTTTTGAGTCAATCTGTATATTTAATTTCCACGTAGAAAAACCCTAAACCCAATGTTCTAATAAAGATATTTATTATTGTCATTATTCTGATCATGTTTTATGCCAAATTATAGCAATATTTTGTTTTGGCTAATTGCTAAATCCATTAATTGTTTTAGACTTATTATATTAGTGTATATTTATCGATCAGCCGCAGATTTATCAATTTACACATCAACGACCTTAACGATTCCGCCTCTGGTAAGACCTTCTTATTGCATTTCCAAAGGTTTTCATCCATTTTCTTGGAAAAATAAACAAGGCGGTCTGTCGATTAAAATGTCCGTCTCGCTAAAAATATCCCTCTTTAGACACATTACTTGTCTTTTATGTGCATTGTTCGACGCGCCGCCGAACATTTTATTACCGAGTCACTCCTTTTGAATTTGAAAAGTAACAATGAATAAACGAACGGAAAATATATTATGTTTTCTTTTAAATAATGTCTTTTTCCAAAAAACGCTGATATCGAGCGCAAAATATGGTGGGGGATAAATGAGGGTGATAGCGAAACAAGGCAAGAATAAGAACCAACCAAGAAATAAGAGCATAAACGGCAATAAGGGGGCGAAGTACCCGAGACAAGAGAGCCCGCGACAGCTGGCCTGCGGCGGCGGCTTCGAAAAATACACCTGCCCAAATATAATATAATATAATATAAGAGCCCCGTGCGCGTTGAGAACCATCGCAGTACCCCCTTCCTCGACCCTCCCCTGATCCCGTGTCATAAATCGCGAGCTCTTTAAATATAGAGAAGAACGGAAGCAAAAAGTGGGGATGTTTGTTAGCACCTTGTATAAATTTATTACTTTTAGAAATGCGTAATCACTTAAAAGAAATTGTGTCATATGTGTTGAGTTGATTTATTACTTATAGGAGATTACTTAACCCATTGTATAACTAAAGAAAAACTCATATTTCCTATTGAATTAAGAGCGCATGCTACCATAAAACCCTTAAAATCTGGTTGCTTCAAACAGTTTAACATCAAAATAAATAAAATACTAATTTCTTTCGTATTCTCTCAATACAAGAGGCTCACCAGAATTGTCTCCCCTACCTTAGTTCAACAATCTAAAAACTTCGTGATAGTTATGTATCACAATTTTCCTAAAATTATTAGAAAAACATTCTTATCTGATCATGCAAAACTCTTTCTTTGAAATCAATGAGGATTTTAGTCCTAACTTCATAAAATATGTGTATTTTCTAAAGAAAAATGCCATTTAATAGAATATAATATTATAAGTATAGTATATGTATACATAAGTGAAACTATAAGTACAACCTATAAGTTTTACTTATCGTGACATCCGAAACATTGATAAAGATAAATTGCAATTTGATTTGCGAAATGTTAATGGGAATATTTTTTATGAATCCACCAATATTGACGAAAAGGTGAATTTCTTTACAGACAAATTGCTTCAGCTTTTTAACCGTCATGCACCAACAAGAACCATCAAAGGTAAAAAGAAACCCTGTGCACCGTATATAACTGAGAATATTCGGTTAATGATTAAACTACGAAATAGTTCATTTAAGTTCGAAAACGAATCCGTTGTACTAGTGATGCTAAATTATAGCAAGGCTTTCAATATGCTTACCTACGCGTTTTATTGTCGGTACTTGGTTTTGTAGGATTTTCTAATGCTGCACTGAAACTCGTGGAAAGCTTTATCACACATCGAAAGCAAAGAGTTTGTTTAAATGAAAATTTTTCGGAAGACATGGCTGTAGTTATGGGCGTTCCTTAGGCCAGTATTCTTGGTCCTGTTCTTTTTTTGATTTATACGTGCGTTTTGTTTAAATGTTTAAAGTATACTAAACATCATAGTTATGCTGATGATACTCAGTTGATGTTGTGTTTTGATTCGTCAGCAGTCCGGGCAATGCGGGTGACTTTAAATGAAGACTTGTCAAGTCTATATAATTTATCTGTAAAACATGGCTTACAGTTAAACCCTAAGAAATCTGTTACGATGTTGTTTACCAAACAAAACTTAAGGCAGCACCTATTGGAAAATTTAAAGATACAAATTAATAAAGAGCCTATAGTATTTCAAGATATTTGCAAAAATCTCGATTTGTACATTGATGTAGGATTAAGATTCTCATAGCATGTGACATCAAAATTGCAGAAAGCGTATTCAATGTTAAAAACTTTGTATACGCAGCGCCATGAGTTAAATATAGATACTAACCGAATGCTGTGCGACTCTTTCATTTTGACTTTTCTGATACTGTGTACGGCCCTTGTTTAGACAACAGAGATAAAAAGAGCATACAAAAGTTGCAAAATGCATGTATAAGAATTATTTTTGGTATTCGCAGGCCATATGGAGTGTCGCACAAGTTAAAAGATTTTGAGTGGCTTAATATGTCATAGTTTGCTACAAGATTCTTAAGATGAGCTGCCCACAATATATTTTAGATAGGGTGATATTTAGAGCTGATATTCATCATCAGGCTAATGTTAGAAATAGACGACGTTTAGATATTCCACGACATCGACAAGAAGTTTTTAAACGATCATTTTCTTATAATATTGCATCTGTAGTAAATAATATATTACTGATCTTTCGCTAACGACAAACGGCTTCCGAAAATGCATGAAATCTAAGCTCCAGAATATTATTTAAAACAGAGCAATGCATTTAAAAATATGAATTTTGGATTTGTTATAGAGTTTTATTTTTGTATATTCTCTTTTTCATTTTATTTATGTAAAAATATTTTAAATGTGATTCCTCGATTTTTGTGCATTATTTATTTATTTTTCTTTGGGTACTTACTATTATATACTATTTTTGGATACATTATTCTACTTTATAGGCTACAACAGCCCTCAACTGCGTTAAGAAGCTGAAATTATGCCTTTTAATTCGCATTTTGTCTGTCATTTCTTGTTACAATGAAGTTTTTTTACATCTTTGTAAACATATGTATATATTTATGGATTAATAAACGTTATTATTATTTTTATAATAATAATAATAATAATTATTATTATTATTATTATTATTTCATTCATTAAACTAAAATATCAAACACACATCAAAATGGTGTAATGGTCTGCCCCCTATCTGACCAAAGATATTAAAAGGCAATTAAATAAGAATTTGGAAATCTATTTGAAAAATATTAAAATTAAACATTTTGAAAACCCTACAAAACATTACTCTATAAAAATTACAGAAATTCATCACTGCATTCAGTTCAGCAACTCTTCCTTGGAACACTATTCCTTAATTTAACATATACCTGTTAAACATAACCTAAACGTGCCCGATGGGATTTAAGTAAGGGTGAGTTAAAGAGTAGCTTTAAGCTAATCTTCGCCTTCTTTGGCAATGTAGTATTAAGTAATATTGTAAGATTAATCTTGCTTTTTTTAATAAAGACATATTATTTTTATTATTATCATTATTATGTTACATATAATATTGTGCTGTTCCAAAAAGCAGAAATTCTGTAGGGCGTGGATAAACAATGGATTCCAGCATTTGACCAGCGTTTGCTGTCAAAAATCCTACAATGGAAAATTAGGATACTTCAAGGAACCAGATTAGTTCGCAAATCTATCTCAGCCCAAACCTACGGAACGTACACCATGTAAACGTCCCGTCTTGGTACCTATCATATTGGAATGGCGAATAAACTTGTATAGATAAACTTGTAAAGAATAAAATTGTATAGATGTATAGGTCTTGCTCTTGTTTGACCAGTATGTTTTTTTTCACACAACCAGTCTCTTCAAAGCCACAAAGTTTTGTAGTACTTTTAGTAGAATTTGCAGCTTCTGTGGACGTCGCGGATGTTCATACTATGCTGTATCATACCAACGGCTGACAATTGTATTTTGTTGAAGATGTTAGCTTTGCATAATGCCTTTGTTGTACGCACAATTTTATTATCAAAAATTCTCATACACTAGCCGCAAGAATTGTGTTGAATACATTTTTCAATATACCAAATACGTCTTGAAGAATGTAATCTATTTATTTAGTATCAACAAGAATAACTTTATGTTATGTGATAAGATATATTTAAAGGAATGTTCAACAAATAATACCGACAATTTATCTTTTCGTCTAAAAATAAAACGGCTTTTTTTCCTGTCCTCTGGACCATTTTGATGTATTTTCAATTAACAAATGCAGTATTAAAACAACAAGGATTACTAGATTGCCGTAGGAAATAGGATATATTGGATTTAAAAAGAAATACGTCCGTCAATAAAATTGATAAGCAAGGAAAATTAGAATAGTATATACAATCTATACCATATGTAATAAGCAAAATTCTACTCAAGTAGAGAGGTTTGGTGAACGAGCCTTCGGGCAAGGGGACTGCTCTATGAGTGTAGAATTTTAAATTCCGCACATTTTATAGACTAGACTTTTTGTATGACAATTCATGCAGGCTTTCTTAGACTAAATGTTACTTTTGATTTTTTTTTAAAACCAACTTTTTAATTTTCTTTTTTAATCTTTGTGTGCTTTAATACATGTTACTACTAATGCATACTGGTAAATATTTTATTTATATAAATTCAGATAATTTTATTTCTACAAACACTTGTTTATTATTGAATTATCAATATTCTATGATTTGTTTATTTTCCACTTTCTTATGCTCTCATATGATGACGCCAAAGAAACGCCTATTAGAAAAATTCTAAAATTTTCATCTTAGAATATGGTGATTTTAAGGTATATGTTATTGAATTATTGAAGTCATATTTAAGAAGTCTTGTTAAATTAGATAATACTGTAACGCTATTGACAACGCGCGAATATCAGCTGTACCTCGCTATTCTGGAATTATCGCGGTGACGTATTTCTGGAGATGCGTGGAGGGTTAGCGAATATTCCGGAGCCATAGTCTGCCGAGTAAATAAATAAATGTAAATAAATATTTCGACTAGTTTGAAATTATCGTTTTTACTGTATACGGGTAAAATAAATCAGTTGACTATTTTTGTGCATCAATTGTTAAAAACTTGTAAAATTGTTTTACAATAACATTATTAAAATTGAATATACAAAATAATTTGGTGGATAAAAGGTGCTCTTTTATTGTTAATTCATAACATTTCGAAAAAAAAAACAAATTTGGCTTTTCTTTAATAGAACTAATGAGTAGTTTTCAGTAACATATTATCCGAATTCTTTCAGCAGTGATGGTGATAATTGTTTTTCCCACGATCCCATTTTTTTTCAAAAAGAATATTGGTTTTCATTACTAGAATCTTTATTTAGATTTTTTTTAATATTGTGACAAATTACAGGGCCGTGTTTTTTGGCTAATGTCAAAAAAGTTCCTATGAACATACTATGTCCAAAACATCTTAGATTTTACAGTACAGGCTGGAAAAATTGTAAGAAGAAAAAACTGTGTTTTTTCAATAATTCAATTACATAATAATAAACTTTGTAAATATTTTTTTTTTTTGAAAATTGGTACGCAATGCGTCTTTTTTCTGATACATATTTTTTTTCGCCATTGGCGTTAATATAGATTTTGAATTGATGATTTGAAAAAGAAAATGACGCGCCATTGGTTTTTTTTTAAGTCAAAATATTTTTGAATTTTATAATCAAAAAACAATAAAAGTCTTTTATGGATGAAAAAGAGTTTTGTGGATAGTCATAATGTCTAAATCTGATTATGTTAACAATAAAGTATTACTTTCTTAGTTCTCGTCCACAAAAAGGATGCTGAATATTCCCGATTCATAAGCAATCTCAGCTTTTTTGACCTATGTAGAATAAATAATACTTCTAAGTTTACATCCAACGTACTCTCCATATAGTCTTCTGATTTTATTTTGTTTTTTTGATCGGGCTCTATGGACTAACCCAATAATAATATTAATCTAGTCCTGAAGATTTTACAAAGAATATGAAAACGTTCGCTTAGTTCATTTAGAAGTTTATTTTATTATACACAATCCGAAAAATCCTAGAAGTATTTTATTAGTTAAATTAAATTAGATAAAAACTTTAATTTTTTTTAATGTTTCTCCCAAATCTACGAACCTCTTGTACTTTTAGTAAATATACAGACGTTTGAAGTATTATAAGGCAATAATTTAGATTAGTTTAGTAGATAATTAGCGCCTGCAATCGGTAAATTTTTTACGCATAATTTTTGTAGGAATATTAAAGTTAGAACAAAAATATGTACAGTTTTTAAACTAACATTTAGCAATAATTTCTGAAAACTTAAGAATTAAGAAAACGGCAAATATTACTACCCGAAGGAACCGAAACCCGAAACCCAAAGGAACATTCAAAAATTACAAAGTGTTTTATGTGTAGTTAACTAATACAAAATTAAAAAATAATACAAGAGCAGAAATACAATAAAGTGCTAAGTTTCTAATTTTGTGTTCTTGTTAATTGGAACCAGGATCTCTGATTCCCTTCTTAAACATAGAAAGAGAGCGGCAAAATAAATCTGCAGAAAAAAAATAGGAATAATATTGGTTCTATACAAACAGACTGAAAACAAATAAGAATTTCGAAAATTTTGCTGAGGTATATGGAAAGGTATTTGGGATATTAGGTAACTTGAGTCAATCTAATAGTTAATTATTTTATAGAGAAAGAACACGTCTGTGTGAGAGCGGCGTGTTTTAAGAGAATATAATTGATATTTAACTCTAAGTTCTATTAAATTAGCATGTAAGTTCTATTAAATATACCAGTATTTTTATAGTCCAAAAATCTTAAAAATTTATTTTGTATTGTTTCCAAACTGTTAGCATGCACCGCATATTGCGGAGCCCAGACGACGGAAGCAAAACCCAATCGACTATAAATATAGGCAAAATATAATGCTTTTAGAGAGCTTTTAGAGGTTAGTAGCCTAGTATTTCTTACAATTAATCCCAGCATTCGATTACACTTGATGCTTAAGTAAGTAATATGTTCTACGAAAGTTAGCTTATGATCATATATGATACCCAGATTCCTCACTTTATCAGTCCTCTTAAGTAGAATTCTATTAAAATTATAGTCGAATTGAAATAAGTTAGTATTATGTGTGAAACTAATAAATGCGCATTTATCATAATTAAGGTAAAGTTTATTTCTCTAACAATACTCAAAAAATCTATCCAAATCAATTTGCACGAGAAAGTAATCACCGAGATTATTGATGGAAGCAAAAATCTTAATATCATCTGCATAAAGTAATATTTTGGAAAAAGTAAAACAATTTATAACATAATATAAATAGATTATAAATAGTAAGGGCTCCAAGTGGGAACCTTAAGGTACGTCTGAGGTAACTGGATACGTGGAGGACTGGTGGCCATGACATACTGGGACCGATTAAAAATGTACGACGCTAACCACTGAAGGAGACCAGTGTCTACGTAACAACTTTTCCGATGGAGCGCACTGTTTCGCCCCGTCGCCTGATCGCCCCGTGGCCCCGTCGATTCATTTAAATATGTACTTGCACTTATATTATCCTGTATTGATTGTATTTAGATATTAGGTTTTTGGAGCCGAACGGAATGGTTGTTTTGATTTTGATAGATTTAATTATACTGGTGATACGTTATTGAGTTATTTTACGGATATACCTGGTAATAATAAAATATGTTTTGTTTTATTACTACATGCCTACCTTATAAGGGGATTCAATTTTTTTTTAAGTCTAGTCGGACCCGTCGGTTTTTGTTTCGAGAGTGTGGGAAGTAGTAGTCCCAAAGAGTACTTTCATACTCTTTGGGACAGTATTTTGTCTTTTGAAAAATCTACAACTTCCTCAGCTCTACATTGCGAGCTATTAGTATTAAAGAGAGCCAAATAAGGAAAAGGAAAAATATTCCATTTAAATCTACTGCTCACCCTTATAAGAATATAAAGCCACAAAGGCGGCTGTTTAAAACGAGCAAACCCAAAAAACGAAAGCCCGCAAATTTAGCTGCTCCCTCTACGGAGGATATGGATAATGCGGCTTTGCATTTACCATATCCTTCAATTCCTTCATCAAGTTTCCCTTGTTAATTCCGCAGATAAAGATGATTAACTTAAATAAATATATTACCTATGCATTTGATTATATTTAGTTTTTTTTAATCCCTTTTTATGAGCAATGTACTATCGTCAGCAAAATTAAGTGGGACAGTCAAAATTATGTTATAACTCGAATTCATTTCAACTTAAAATATCGAAAAAAAGTGTTATTTATTTTTGCATCTATTTTTTGACTTTGACGTTGTTATAATTTTAGGTTGGAATGATTGTTGAGTAAACCAAAAAGAAAACGAAAGTTGATCCAAAAAAAATCCTAAATAACATAAAAATTCCTATTATATTGCCTGTTGTTTACGTTGATTCTATATACCTATAGGTATCTGAACAAGATTTTTTCCAGGCATGAATTGTGCAGCGGCCTTAAGAGCGTAATCCAATTCAGCCAAGAAAATTTCAAAAATAGTACAGAAGGGTTCAAAGTAGTACAGAAGGGGTGACGTTTAGTACGATCGATTATCAATCAACGATATCGATTAGCAATCACTCAACGATATTAGAATTTAGCCGGTAAAAACTGCATTGAAAGCCTTTTCTGGATAGATGAGATCTAAGAAACTAGCGCTTTTTTAATATTATTTTTTTATAAAATTGTTAGTTAATGGATTAATCTAGACATCTGTAGAATCAATTTTTTGAAATTTAAATTCTAAACAGCTAAAATATAGCGTTGAAAATTACCTTAATTTTCTGTATGTTTAAGCATTGTTTTTTATATGATTTTAGGCCTAATTAAAAAAAATAAAACTACAGAAGTCTAGTTTTGTCCTTTCTGAACAAATATTTTAAAACCTCATATCAAAAAACCTTTTAGATTCTTAGATCTCATCTATCCAGAAAAGCCTTTTTTTGGCCAATTTTCGCAGGCGTATGAAGCCTCTTTTTTTGGGCGACTCTCTGTTTGTAAGGTTGGCGCATCAGCTAAAATTTTTTTGGCGAATTTGCACCTCACGTTATTTTAATAAATTGTTAAAAGTTGATCCAGGGGTCATAATTTTATTTAGAAATACTACCTACATATTTAATGTATCAATACCAAAAGTAGATTATTATATTTTATTTTCTGGTTTTTGGCTTGTCTTTTAATTAGCATTTTATTACTTCTATGACTGCACAATTTCACCTGGCCGAATGAAACCTTTAAAACGAGGTATTTTATTAAATTTGTCCTTATTCTAATTTAAAATCATAAGCAAACTAGGGGTTGCTGGTTGCCGATGCCGGGTTAATTCCATAAGGTTGGTGAATATAATAATATTGAATTGTCATAAGACAAGAACCCAATGTTTGTTTAAAATTTTGGTACAATCGGTTAAGTAGAAGTAGTTCAAAAGTCAAAAAGTTAGTGCAATATTTGAAACAATCAAAATGTACATATATTTTAGATACGGGCCAAAGATGAATAAAACTGTTAAAAAACAGATTTTATTAATACTAATATACCTAAAATAACTCAATTAATAAGTCACCAGTAAATCTATCTAAATCAAAACAACCATTTCAGCTTTCAGCCTCGAAAAACGTTTTATTTATTATACAGATAATACAATTTCAGCGATGGCTTGACGGGGCCACGGGGCGATAAGGCGACGGGGCAATACCAGTGCGCTCTATCTGAAAAGTTGTTACGTAGACTCTTGTCTGAAGGAGATCTCCATGAACTCCCACTCCCGCAAGTTCATTTTTTGTGATCAATTTTGTCACATACTTTGCTGAAGTCGGTGTACACAGAGTCTACTTGCGTCTGACAATCCATTGAACAGTGTATATATTACGAGTAAACAACTAAGTTGGAATCAATTGATCGTTTGGGAAAAAAACCGTGCTGCTCATCGATAATTATAGGTTTTAAATGTATCGATTTTACCGAAGATATCAAGTTTACTTATTGGTCTATAATTTTTCACACTACATTAGCCATCTTCCACTTTCAAGGGAACACACATTGCTTAAGAGATAAGTTATAAATAATAGACAATGGTTTATATAGCGAAGATGCACAACACATGCACGCCACCCTTACTTTCGTCCAAGTTAGACAGAGCTGTCCATACTTCCTCTGAATCTAAAAAGCATGCATTAGAACCAATTCCATCAAATATGGGTGAATTATTATGATTTACTGACTGTACATAGGGTTGAAAAGCTCCCCTAAAAAAATGAGAATAGTTGGCTGACGTGAGGTCCCCGAGCAGCTTTATGATCAAGGTATGGTATAGAATTGGGTATCCCACTACTTTTATTGTTAACAGAGATCAATTGTCAGAATTTCTTTTTATTCTTTGAAATATCATTATGAACAGATTTTACATAATTAACATAATCCAAATGTATCATTGTTTTACTTTGTCGAGGTAACTCGCTAAATACGCGAGATTTCAGAGTTTGATATTTTTTATAAGCTCGATTCTTTTGCAAAATTTTATCAATAGTTTTTTTACTAAAATAAAGTGGAAAATTTGTATTAACTTGTTTTAAAGATACAAAATTATTTATTGCATGTTTTACAATTTCATAGAATTTACTGAATTTATACATTTATACATGAATTTATGTTATGATCTTTAAAAGTGTCTTCCCAATCAAAATTATCAAAATGCAAATTTAAACCAACGTAATCACATTTTTTAAAATTATGGACATTAGTGTTATTTTTGCAATTAAGTTTATCCACAGGTACAAGATAAATATCAAATTCCATAGATATATGGTGGGGATCCTCTCAGACCAAAGTCAGCTGACAGTGCTTAATATTTTAACAAAACACTAAATCGTTGGTTGAAATTAAAGAAAGTATTCGGATATTTTGGTTTTTGAAATTATTCATTTGGAAAAGACCAATAAAGTTAAGCATGTCATAAAAAGTATTAAATTTATGGTTATGATTTTCAGCCACATAGAAAGTTTCTCTCGGTATCCAATTAATAGTAGCGAAATTAAAATCACCAGAGATTAAAATTTTATTCCCTAATATAAAATTTTATATGCTATAAAGCTTATCCAAGAGGCAGGTTAGCGCAAGATCATTACCTGGTGGAAATAAACACAACAAAAATGGGCTTTACCGCCATTCTTAAAGTAAATCGTAACCTAGACATCCTCTGCATCACTTTCCCACTCTCAACGTCTCACAACAGTATATTCGTGTGACAAAGCAATTAAACATCCACCTCCATCACTTTTCACGCATCACCTGTTCTGAATTAAAAACAACCAGGTTTCTGTTAGAAACATACAATTAAAGTTATTGGAAAATAAATTACACTTGAAATCTTGAGTTTTCGATCTTAGGCCCCTTACATTTTGATAAAAAGACTAAAAGCTAAATTTTAAAGAAAAAGCCTACATAGTAAGTAAATCTTCCTCACTTCTAATTTTCTTGACATTGCTTCCGAGCATTTTTCGCACTAGAATATTGCTATTATTAATCCAGACATATTTGTAAGACTTGGCTCGAGCTTGTTCGCAACTTTTTTTAAAAAGGAGTTTATTATGTGGGGATACATGATCATTTATAAATATGTTATTTGATATCTGTACCTTCAAGAGAGAGAGACTGTCTTTATTATTACCTTTTCTTAGTTTTGAGACCTGGAGAACTTCCAACTCCGATCGAGGTGTGAATTTTTTTGACTATGCTAATAAGATCCTCATTTCTCCCTTCAGGAGGAGTCCCTGTATTTCTATACTGGTGTTTCTAGACATCTGCTCAGTATCGTTGACCCTCCCGGAAGGCTTTATAACAGTCTTTTTTACGGTCTCGTTTTCCGTTTTTAATATTTGAATTACCTTAAATTCTTCACTTCTTTAGAGATTCCTCAAACTCCGACACCTGAGAATAAAAATCCACAGACTTAAAAAGTTCATTTGCTTATGGCGAAACTCGCAAATTGGAGTCCAAATTTTAAATCCAATATCAGCAGTACTCGTAGAATGACCCATCCCAGTTGAGGCATCGATTGGACTTGACTCACAGGATCGCAGCGCCGCTGCTGCTGCAGCTTGAACATTTCTACAAAATGCCTAGTTTATCGCTAATGATACTTACTTGGTCTATCGATAGACCAACAAATTTAGCATGATAACAATTTGTACAGATTCGTTTGCATTATATTAGAAGATTTTTTCGTTATTTGTGACGTACAGCATATACATATTAGCGAACTTGTTTACTTAATTAGCCGCAAACTACTTCATATGTTGTTATGAAATTATAGAGTATCACTAAGAACACTGTAAGTTACAAAATGGCACAAAATTTACTTTATTTAAGAGACTTTAGCTACAATATATAACATATATACATATGCTTACCCTTTTTAACTGCAATCTGTGACACCGACTTCTCTTAATTCCCTTCTACCAAACAAACTTGTGTTCTTCCATTGACAAAACGTTAACATCAACCCAACCTTATCTTGTTCTACTAGAAGCTACCCGTTACATAAATAAATAATAAATATCATTACTGCTAAAGCACATTACAAATAATTAATCTATCAAAATAACCCTAATACGTTTAGTACAAATTTAAAGGTCTTCGATCAAGCGTGAGCCTCACGAGTAATTTGCCTGTCAATGTCAATTGTCGCACGCACCAATTATCCGCCACCGAGGATTAAGGGCACTAATGCCATCTAATATGGTTTACCCCCCGTAAACCACCCCAATTTGAAAAATCATCGGGTAACAATACCATACGTACCCTACATATATACGTAGATGTATACAGGATTTATATTATACACCCCCGAAATGGTTATTGTCCGCCTATTCGCGTCCGACGTCAATAGGTTTTCTGTTTGGATAGCGGTAGTTCTCATGCAGGTATTATAAATATAAATATTTTAGGGGTTAAAGTTGGCGTGCGACTTTAATCGTAATATTGATAGTTTTTTGTTAATAATAAAATCAATATAAATGTACAGGGTGTCCCATTTTGGGTACTTTTGAGGCGTATCTCTGCTACAACCGTGTGTTAATTTTCGTGAAGCTGAAGATGCCATTAACAGAATTTTCATAGCTGTTTTAGTTTATAAGGTATAGGGCATTTTTGAAAATGTTGCATTTTGGGATCCGCTCGTATCTCCGTTATGCTTTAACTTATCAAAAAAGTAAAATAATATTCTTATAGATTTTTTTCCGTAGAATACAGTGGTGTAAATGAGTGTTGTTAAATATTTACAAGAATCGTTTTGGTTTACGATTTTTCGATAAACCAAACTTATGTTTTTTAAGGGAATACCCTGTATATTTTTAGACTATTAATTTTTTTTTACGGTTATATACAATATATAGTAGTAAACACTTTTTTTCATAAACACGCAAATAAATGACAATTTTCTAAAATTAAATTGCATAATTTGATAGTAGACTATTGTTTATGACGAGAAACAATAAATATCAAATATTGGTATAACTTATTGGTTTTTTGATTAACTTTTCATGTATTTTCAAGAACCAGTTTATTTTCTTATTTAACTAATATGTATCAAGTTCTTCGAATAGAGACATAATTCTTAACTTCAAACTATAAACTTCGGAATTATATTTCCGAATATTTTCTAATATTTCATCAAGAAAAAAAATATAAATTCTATTTGGGGTATATAAAGGGTGCCATTTAGGGAAATTTGTATGCATCTGGTATCTATAACAAGTCTACATAATAAATAAATAATTAGTATATACATATATTTCTTTTTCAAATTTTATAATTAAAATATACCTACACCTATTAATATTTGCATAGCTGCTAACAAAAAATAAACCAAAATATATTTACAAAAACCAGAATACCGAGAAAATCACCTACCATATTCTACAAGAATAGAAAAACAAAAAAAATCAATTTACAAACATGGCACACTACCTATACTCATAGTATATAAAATTAAAAGAATTTAAAATAGACGTAAAAGCTTTTCACAATTTTTCCAACAATATCCTTAAAACAGAATATTAAAGCTTTTGTTTTTTACCATATTCTTAATATTTTCAGGGATTAAATTGTAAAATTTTGGTCCTAGATTCGACATGAAATGTAAATTTAAGTCACACTTAGATTGTGGAATATCTAGATTATTAGCCATATTGGCTCGAGTTTCATAGATATGACAAACATTATTTCATTTTAATTCTTTATTATCATGCACAAAATTGCGCACTGCAAGGATATGACATTTTTACGTCATTTATTTCATTAGAACATAATTGATATGAGGGGTATAATCGACGTTTATTTAAATTTATTCTTAAGATATAATTCTGAGCTACTTTTAATTGATTTACGTGGGAGTGATACATTCCACCCCACACAATAATGCCATATCTCAGAAGAGGATCCACTAGTGTCTTATAAGTCATAAGAATTAATTTAAAGCTCAAAATGCTTCTAATATAGAACTTATGAATGAGGTATCTTATTTTTTTATTGAGATAAAGCACACGCTGATCCCACTTCAGATGCCTGTTGATAACAATGCCTAAGTATTTAATATGGGATACCTCTTGCAGAGCTTCATTTATATTTTCAAACTTAATTTGATCAAATATAGGTCTATTTGCCATTTTTATGGAAAATGCTATAAATTAAGATTTTTTAATATTTAAGGTTAATTTAAAAGTATCTAAAAAAAATAAGAGAAATATCACCACAGTGTCATCAGCATATGCAATGAGTTTTCCATCAAATTCAAGTTTACAGAGATAATTTACATAGACATTAAAAAGGACAGGTCCAAGCACGGTACCTTGTGGAACGCCATGTTAAACTGTTTTGGCTTCACTTAGGGTATCTGTTATAATTGGAGAAGACATTCAATACAGCACCCCTAACCCCATGCCTCCCCAAAACTTGTAGGCAGCAGAGGATGTGATACTATGTATCGAATGCCTTCGCCAGGTCCAAAAACAAAGCAATACACTTTTTATCTTTATCTAAGTGAGACATTACTTTAGAGACTAATTCGTAAACTGCATGTGATGTACTTAACCACGACCTAAAACCAAATTGATTGTTCGATAATTTAAAGATCAATTGACTTACCTTAAGGAAAATTGATCGGAATTATATGAGTATTGCCGTTCGAAGAATTACAATAATTACACTTGTAGTACCAATTTTTTCTGAGCTCTGCAGCACGAATTTTAAAGCAAATTCCCTCCGCCCCTGGGTCTCCGGTTCCCTGCCGATGCCGCTCGATCACTCGCATTACTCATTACAATTTTTTTTTAAGAGCAAGATCTAGATCTGGTAGGGAAGGGTAAAGGGAGGGATTGTAATTCTTCGAACGGCAATACTCATATAATTCCGATCAATTTTCCTTAAGGTAAGTCAATTGATCTTTAAATTATATTTCGTATTGCCGTTCTCAAATTACAATAATTACACTTGTAGATGTTTAAAGAGAAATAAGATCTAGATCCACGTGATGTCAGAATGTAAGAGGTTTTGGATAACATCACATAACCAAAAAATAGAAAAATAAAGATCTAGAATAACGTATTTTATTAAAGAAGAACATATATATAGTATATATAATAAACAAATTTTATAATAATATCATATTAATACAAAAAAAACTATTTTTTAAATCTTTTTACACGTTTATACTTTTATTAAGTATACTTCTAGCAAATAATGTAGAATCAGAACTCAAAGGGCGATTATAAAAAGTGTTAAATGTGTTACTTTTTTGGGTCCATCCAGCGGCCTTCCTAATCACTTCTATCGAAACTCCAGCCCTATAGGCTGCCGAAGTCGCGGCGTGTCTTGTGCTGTGACTGGAAAAATAATTTATATCCACTCCGCTTTCAGATAATGTATTCTTAATCCATTTACTAATTCTTTGTGTGGTTGCTGGATGAACAGGCTTAGCATAAGTTAAAATTAACCAATCGTCTTCGTTAGACCTGTGAGTCTGGGTTCTTTGTATATATTCATCAATTACTGAGGCTAAACATAGTGAAGGATTTTCAGAAAAGTATGGAACAACCAGCAAAGGTTGACAATTATTACGACTTGATGTCTTTATTAAATCTGGAATTTTAATTTCTAGCCTATCGCTAAAATGAGCAATATTTTTAATTCTAATTTTAGACAATGTCTGTATTCTATGTCCCGTTTCTAAAGCAAGTAAAGTTACTAGTTTACAGGTCAATTTTGGCATAGGTACCTCCGGTAGAGGGTATATTTTTGCTAAATAGTCTAGAGCTAAAGAAGGGTCCCACGTTATTTGATATTTAGGTTGAGGAGGTTTCTGTCTATATATTCCTTTTAAAAACCGTTTGAAAAAGATTTTTTCTTTATCTATCGATGAAAAAACAAAAGATAAAGCGGAATATTGTGAATTTAAGGTAGAGTATGATGCTCCTGTATTATATTGTTCCGTTAAAAATAAAAACAACGTGTCTAACGAATACTTATATGGAGATTTTGATTGTGACATACAAAAACTCCACCACTTACGATAATAAATATTGTATTGAGTAAATGTACTTGGCGCCAGAGAAGATATGATAGGTGAGATACCTAATAGCGGAATTCCTCTACGGAGGAAAGCCTGCCTGACAAAATCCCGGCCTCCAGGGTAAGATGACGCCACAAAGGATGTTTCTGCCTGAAAGGGGAAATTAATAAGGTTTCACTTGGTTGAAAAACTAAAGATTTATTTAACAGTAATCTTTGATATAGAGCATACCACGGTTGAGAATTCCATCGAGGAACTACTAAAATACCTTGAGCTTTCTCATCAATTATTTTTCTTAAACATTTAGTAATTAAGCAAAAAGGTGGAAAAGCATAAAAAAAAACTTTTTGCCATGGAAAGGTAAAAGCATCCACTGTTAAGGAATTCGGATCAGGTTTCCATGAAATATAGCGGTTGCATTTCGTATTTAATTTTGTTGCAAATAGATCTATGCTTGGTGTTCCGAACTTAGAACAGATAATGGAGAAAACCTTAGAATTTAAAGAATATTCTGTGTCAATATTTTGTAACCGAGATGCCCTATCCGCAAAAACATTTTCTTTAGTATTTATATAGGAAGCAAAAATGTAAATATTTCGGTCTTCACACCATGTCCACAACTCTCTGGCAATATTGTTCAATTTTTTGAATCTTACACTCCCCATGCGGTTAATGCAGGATACAGCCGTTGTATTGTCAACACGAAGAAGTATGTAACAATTAGCGAGATGTTGGGCAAATGATTTTACCGCATTTAACGCGGCAACCAATTCTAAATAGTTAATGTGGTGTGAGGCTTCAAAAGAATTCCAAAAACCATTTATTGATTGATCCTTGCAAAATGCGCCCCAACCAGTTGGAGATGCGTCGGAAAAAATTTCTAAATCGTAATTTTTACTTGGTAAAATTGGCATTCCCTTATTAAGCGAAAGACATTGTATCCACCATTTTAAATCAGTTTTCATATAATCTAAGACTACCAATTTCCGTTTATAATTTTGGTTATTACGTTGTAAGGCTATACATTTTTCCCGTTCCAAAATCTTTAAATAGACCCAGCCATAGGGACACGCTGGGCACGCGGCTATCAATTTTCCTATGAGTTCTGCCAATGTTTGTATAGAAATTATAGTTTTATTTAATGTTTGAGAAATAAGTTCTAACAAAAGAGTTACTTTTTGTTGCGGTAAGGATAATAATAATTCTCGAGAATCATATAAAAACCCCAAATATTTGCATTTTTGCGTTGGAGTAAAACAACTCTTTTTCATATTTATAATAAATCCTAAAGAAACTAAAATATTTTTTGTAAACTGGGAATCAGTGATTGCTGCCTGCTCTGACTTACTAATAATAATTATGTCATCAAGAAAGATCACGCATACGATACCGTGACTTCGAAGATATCGTAAGACTGGTTTAAACATTTTTGTGAATATGTATGGAGCAGTACTGAGTCCAAAGGGAAGACAGTTAAATCTATAATATATATTATTGTTTATAAAAGACAGATATTTTCTATGTTTCCAATAAATTGAGATTAAAAAATATGCGTCTTTAAGGTCTATTGTGGTAAAAAAACAATCTTTAAATATTAAGTGTAATACTGTCCTATAATCCTCCATTTTAAAATGGGAAGGCCTCAAGAAGGTATTTAATTTTTTTAAATTTAAGATAAATCTAGAACTACCATCTGGTTTTGGCACAAGAAAATATGAGGAAATAAACTGATTAACTTGCGGACTTGTAGCAGAGATTGCACCTATAGCTATTAATTTAGATAAACTGTTCTCCAACTCTTTTGCGTTACCTGGATTTAAATCTGGGTTTGGTATGTGTAATTGAACTGGCTTTTTTATAAAAGGCAGTTTATAGCCTTTAAGACATTGCAGTATAGCCTTTTCACGAGTAAGTAGCGACCATTGATCAATGTACTGAGATAAACGACCGGCAGTCACCTGTGATAATGATGGCTGTGCAACGGCGGTCAGGTCCTCCTCCATTGTTATAGTTGATGTTTCCCTCGATTCAAATACACGACTGGCCTCGACAACTGATGATTCCCCCTCTAATGTTGGTATTGCCGTTTCCGTGGGTTGTGCCTCCCCTCCTCCTCCTTTCTGTAACGAGGTTTCACCGAACGTTGGCGGTACTGAAAAAACTGTGAATTTCTTCTTGAAGATCCAGCAGCCTGTTTCGATGATAAAGGGCGACGAGATGAAGTGGGAACTGTAGTTCCTGTACGAATAATCTTAGGCTTCTTTTTTATAGACGCGCCAAGTTTCTTTGCTTCAGAAGAGCACTTTAGTTTTTCAGTGAAATTCTGTCCAAAAAGGAAAGAATCTATAGAGCAAGTTTCCAAAACATCTTTGACGGCGTCGTCCAAACATGGAACCATTAAGTAACGTCTATGTTTTGATAAAGAATGAAAAGCATCGGCCACAAGTTTCATTGGATCTCCTAACTTCTCCAACTCCTCGTGGGAAGAAGATGGCGTGTCTGATTTTTTAAGCTTTTCATAAGTAATATTTAATGGAACAGCTAGTGCACTTATAGCTGCTGCTAATTGGCTCTGAAGCTTTGATAAGAACATATCCTGTCTTAATATTGCAGATGTAACACAAGATTTGATTTCCGGATTTATCTCTGGTGGTTTCAGAGCCTCACATCCTTTTAAAATTGGATATTGTTCTAGAGTAATCTTACGTCCTTCTGCATCCAGACCCTTTGAAAGAAAAACTGAGAGTAATTCCGAAATATCGGAATGTACCTCTGGTCCTAAATTTTCCGGAGTTTTCTTTTCCAGTAAAGCCCATAAACCGTTAGGTGGCTGCACCTGACCCGCTTTTGAAAGAGTGGCAAGGGGACAGGTCATTTCGGCGTCTTCATCGTCACTTTGAGACCCAATCGAAACATCCGAGTCGCCTATGGATAAATAAATTTGTAAGAATTTATTGACGCCTTCTCTGATTAAAAAATGTATAACCAAGATAAGGCGAAATGTTTACGAATAAGCGATAGCGCGACGTGGCCGGCTTCGCTATGCAACTCGATATTTTTATGATATTATGTTCATTGAAACTTCACAAAAAATTTGAGTATAATTCAGTGGGTTTATAATAAGAAAACAAAACATTCCTGTGGGAAAATTGTTTTCATGCAAACTAACAAAAAAAGGATGAAAATGCACAAAGTTTTGTATTTATTCCAGTGGGGAATATTAGGAAAACAAAAATACCAGTGGGTAAATTGTTTTCAGGCAAACAAAATAATAAAGGGGGATCAAACTGCACAAAAAATTTTATATATTCCAGTGGGAATATTACGAAAACAAAAATACCAGTGGGCAAATTGTTTTCATGCAAATAATTGTGTTGTATATTTGCAGCAGTTCGTTATTTCTAATACGTATGTTGTGACAAATTCTAAAAAAAAAAAAAAAAATATTAAGGGACTATCTACTTACTTGATTCCTCCAACAATTCTTGCAGTAATTCCTGCAACTTTCTCTTCTTGGATTTGCGATTTTCCGCCATTTTCACCACTTTCACACGTAAACGAAAAAACCCGTCGTCGCAGAGCACACGAAAAAATTGTAATGAGTAATGCGAGTGATCGAGCGGCATCGGCTGGGAACCGGAGACCCAGGGGCGGAGGGAATTTGCTTTAAAATTCGTGCTGCAGAGCTCAGAAAAAATTGGTACTACAAGTGTAATTATTGTAATTTGAGAACGGCAATACGAAATATAATAACCCATTTGAATCCAAATACTCGACCAACCTAGCCTTAGGACATTATCTCAAATATTTTTGCCAGGTTAGCGATTCACTTATTGGCCTATAATTACTTATATCTTCTTGACCCCCACTTTAAAATATTGGTGTTACAACTGAGGTCTTAAATTGTATAGGAACTTTTCCAGTTTTGAAGATTAAATTAAGTATATAAAGCATAGGATTTAAGAGATGCACATGCAGTCCCTTTATAATTTTAGTGCTCAGTGTATCTAGATCAGGGGAGCAACCATTTTTCAAGTTTTTTATATAATTTATAATTTCATTAGCTTTGGTGGGCTTTAGGAACATTGAATAAGATGGACTATCTGCAAGTCGCAAAACATTATCTGGGTCTTTATTTTTTCCTGACATTTGCTGACCTATTGTTGTAAAAAAAATGTTGGAAAAATCAGCTATTTTTTTCTTTTCAAATAACTTTTTATTGTTCTTATCTGGTATGCAAGTTATTCCTGTTTATTGTTATGTTTAATGGACTTGATTATTCCATTTGTAATCCAAGGCTTTAGCTGATTATAAACATTTACTATATGTTTAGAATATTCATCCTTTTTTATTATTGTATTAATATTGCTTAATAAATGCTCCTTCTGGTTGACTAAAATTTAATGTATGCATCATATATATTTAAGTTTTGTTTGAAACCTAGATGATGGGAAATTCAGAATTGAGTCATCTGACATAATATGGAGCATAACAGGCAAATGGTCAATTATATCATGTTCAATGATATAGGAATAAATTTTCTTAGAAGTTGCTCTGTTTTTGTCTCGTAAAAAGATATGATCAAGGCAGGTTTTGCTTGCTTCCCTTGTAATGTCCTGACACAGTAGCATAAATTCATGCGAAAACATTATGGAAATATCTATATTTACATCAAGACCATCCTTTTTAAGTAGATTAATATTTATATCCCCCAAAAAAGTATTAGTACCGTTATTTAAATTTGTTTCAAAGTATCTATTCAAATCATTTAAGTTTGAGGATAGTGACCTATATACTGCAAATATGTTATAATCTATATTTTTAATTAACAAATTAATTTTTGTTATTGTTATTTTTGAACTTTTTATTCCAAGTAGATTTTCCTCCTCTCCATAAACAAGTGGAATAGGTTGGGCGAGCATTTAGCATATAATTACTTTAAAATACTCATTGGCTATAAACGGATTTCGCTTTCTTATTGTAACTTCCAGGACCTCTTCATTGCAATCCTTTTTATAGCCCGATTTTTATTTTAGAATTTTTTAATGTTGTTTCTATAATTTTATAACTCTTGCGTAACACTTTCATTGCTGTATCCCTCATCTTAGTCATATCATTTTCTGACAGAAATTTTAAAAGAATTTTTTCCATATGAAAGTTCTTTTTTAGCATCAATCCGAACTTCAAGATCTACTGGCATAATTTTATGAATATCTTGTTTGGATTTTTATATATCCTGCTTTTGCTTTGGCTTTATCATTAAGTTTGACAAGTTTCAGGGTTCTACCATTGGTTGCTGCTTGTTCAAGGCTTGTGAATAGGTAAGCTTAATAAATGATGGATCCAAATTTTTTGAAAAATTATTTACTTTTTCATCAATATTTACAAATTTGTCGCAAAGCTTTTTAATGTCAGTACTGCAGGATTCTATTTCCATTAACAACCTAAATTGCCTTTTGCATGCAGGACACAAACAAACTAAAACTTTTAGAATTTCAGGGGCCATTTTTTTGTATTGTTGATTAGTAATGCCAATACATGCGGCATGGTAGCATGATTGACATTTTCCTTCGCAAAATAGACCCTGCTCATTTTCCTTTACTACATTATTACATGTCTTACAAAAACGATCACCGTCCATGTTTTCCTCATCGTTCTCCTCCATAGTATGTAGAGGTAATTAAGGTTCGGAATATGGAACGTAGCTTGCAGCATCACATGTAAACAAACTATTGACACAAAAAACACTAACATTTTTGTTAATCGCACCACTTTGGAAAAATAAAAAAGCACACTATTAAATATAGATGCCAAAGAAGACATCAACACTACTTTAACTAATTAATCCACATCCAAAAGTATTAGAATACTCGATTTATTGTGGAGCACCAGCCGCTGCGTGTTGCTCCGACTGCGTTCGTGATGTGTGTGAAAAATATCATTATAAGTTTTTTGCTTGTTAGATACCAGAGAAAAGGGAACCGTTTTTGGAGATATTTCCTTGATTAAAAACAAATTTAGTTGAGCAACTATATGTCCAACCATATGAAACTGTTCTGCTTGAACTGAGGTATTTGAAGCAAATCGATGCTATCGATGTATTTGAAATACTTCTTATCGTGTCAGACGAATGCTTTTTGCAGGCATTTTGAATTGTTACAATACCAGGAACTAGCATACAGAAAATCTGCATTTAATGTTTGAGAACACACAACAAAGACGCTTTGGAGGTGAAGTGTCATATTTTAGTTTGATAGACAAATAGTTAATAGGAAATCTTGAAGGAGATCCTACAGCACGTAGATCCTAGACAGGAACACCTTGAGGAAGTTATTCCAGAGCAGCTTGAAAGTATTCCAATATAATGCTGTTTATCTTTAGCAAAATGGTGCACCAAGTTGCTGCAAGCTGTTAAGGACGACTTTTGATAATAACTTTCTTAAAAGATGAATAGGTACCAACGGACATGTTAGATGGCCTCCCTGACCTTCAGATCACTCAATTCTAGATTTTTTTAGACAGCAGAATTGCGAGCGGCAATTTATTTAGCCTTTCAAAATATGGGAAGCAAACCAATAATTCAACGTATTTTTTAAGTCAAAGTATTATAAAGATGTGCTAAGTTTGCGTTAGAGCATATGGCCGACAGTTTGAACATCACCTTTAAAAATTTGTTTTCTCTTTAATTTTAATAAAGTGATTTTTTGTTTTTGTTATATTGTTACTTTATGCTTTAAAACTGTTGTTAGAAACTTACTGTTAAAAAAAACTCTTACATATTTAGAAAATGCTTTTATAAAAGATACCTATTTACTAGGTATCCAATTCTTCGTTATTAATATGTTTATTATTGTTATTCATGGCCTTGCATTAAATTATGCCTTTAATTTTAAAAAAATATCATTTATTTACGTATTTATGAAAGAACTGCACACTATTAAATATTTTTTAGAAGGTAAAAATGGCAAGTTTTTAAATCTAGAATTCTACAAGGTTTTGCATTAAAAAAAAAACAACAGGTTGATTTATAACTGAAAAATAGAAAATATTTAACAAAAACCACACACCACTGTAATCTACAGAAAAAATCTATAAAAATATCATTTTACATTTTCCATAAGCTGAGGAGTCCAAAAATGCATGCAAAGATTTCAACAATGCCCTTTATCTTAAAAACTAAGAGGGCTATAAAAATGTTGTTAACTTATCAGCTTTACGCAAAAGTAGCATACTGTCGTGAAAACCGCATCCCGTTAATACTAAAAATAACGGATATACCCCGCAAAAGTACCGGATACGGGACACCCAGTAGACAAACTTAAAAAAAGCACTCTTGAAATCATTTCCATTTTGATAAATTTGCCATTCAAAAGTCTATTTAAAACAAAGTAGTGAGGATGGATGAGGCAGTAACTTAAACCAGTGGATAATTTAATAAAAGAAAATCAAATTACGTGTTTAAGAATTTAAATATGATCATGAATTACGGGCTCAGAATGCAAATACAGAACATGTAGCAAGCTTCGAGCAAAGTAAACTCCTAAACAAAATGATCGCACCACCTGATTTTTAGAGACAAAAAATTATATTATATTTAACAAAACAATATTTAAGTAACTAAATGCAAATGAAAAAAAATTGATTTTCACTAACTTCAATTTTGATACAAAAATAGAACAATAGACCCATAATGTGCAATATCGTGTATTGCCACCTCTAGCTGCAATGACCGCTTGAAGTCTTCGCGGCATTCCTCGTATCAAATTTTGAAAACTTTCCTTCGACTAATCAACCAAGAGTAGTCGAAGAAACAGCGCAAATTGAAATTCTGGTTCAGTTTGCAATGAATTCAACTTTATCGACTCGTCAAGCAGCTGTAGCAACTGGATTATCTCGTAAATCAATAAGAAAAATAATTAAATTTAAGTTTTATTTCTATAAAATGGAAATAATGCAAGAACTTGGTGACAACGACCCCGCCAGAAGAGTCCAGTTTTGTGAAATAATGACAGAAAGAATTATGGCAGAACCTCGACTAGCAAAAAAATTTGCTTCATAGAGAAGATATGGCAATTTAAATATGACAATATGCATTTGTTTCTCCCATTCTTCTTATTAATACAATGAAAATTTGGCTTAAAACGATTTCATAGATAATTTACTCAACTTCACATTGAAGTTATCTAACTGATATCTTAATTTAGTACTTTTGGTCCATTTTTTAATTTGTATTTTAATTTGGCAGCCACGTCCTCTTACGGCCACGTTGCAAAGTTAAAAATATTTTTGGACGATTCTTCGTTGCCATTTTTTATATTTTTTTGTTAATTGGCTAGGGTCAAGGATTCTTGAGATATAGATAGTGTACACCCTTAAGTGAACACCCTGTATATATATTGATCGTCTAAAGCAGTTGGTTTTGATATCCAAAAAAAAATCTATTATTAGCAAAAAAAAATTGGGCTCAACCGGGATTTGAACCCGGGACCTCTCGCACCCAAAGCGAGAATCATACCCCTAGACCATTGAGCCGACATAATCAAATTATTTATGAATAATAACATAACGTTCACATTGCATCAGTAATTAACATTTAGATTTTTCGCACAAGCATTTTGATTGATATTTCCTGAGATTTTATAAAATATTTTTATTCTAATTACTTTATAAGCCTTATTATACAGTGCAGCTCTTAATTGTCCCTCCCCTCCCCCTCTTATCTTTTGAATGCGTTTATTTTGCAATTTCCTTTTTAGAAGAGCTTTCCAATTAAAAAAAAATAGGTAGAGTTTGGTTTCACTCTTTTGGAGGGGTAAAGAAAAACATTTTTTTATACAGTTTTAAAGGCCGCAAAAAGTATTTTTACGTTTTTTTTGCATTTTCTAAAATATTTTTTCCAAGAGCACTAGTCAACTTATTCTAGTTAGAGTTCCCAACCTGTATAGATTTTTTTAAATAAAATTAAAATTAATGAACAAAGCTGAACAAGCTGTTGAAAAAACGCATTCTGATATGACTACTCAAACTAAAGTGAGAGCATTAGAAAATCAAAATTATAAAGATCGTAGTAAATACCCCTTGCCTCATTCGAATTGATTAAACTCGTGTTGAAATAAATATTTGCTTAAAAAAAGAAACTCATAATACTAGTTTTCTCGGCGCTGTTTAGATATTTATTTATACATGGCTTTTCACCAGAAACCATTAAATCGATCTCCTGCGACATCTCCAAGCTCAACCCTTGGCAGATGACCTGACGAGGTTAAAGGATAAGTTGGCCACTTGGCCAGTGCTTTGGAGCACCGTAACCCCCTGATCCGGACCTTTCACTCCCCCCAAGCCTTCCCCAACGCTCCTTCCTGGGCGACACACTAAGAAAGGACTAACCCCTGCCCGGAGAAACCCTCCACGTCCGTCCAGGTCAGCAAACCTCCTTCCCCAACGGTCTGCCAGCCTAGGACCACCAAGATGCGCCAGCCATAGTGCTAGTATTTGTGTATTTCTGTACATATTTATTTAGTATTAGTTTAGTCCGCCTTAACTTTTAAGACCTATATTTAGGATAGAATAAGATACAATTAGTTATAATAGATGTAAAAGAGTGTATTTTACTCTAAGTAAATGAATGTCAGTTTCAAAAGTAAAAAAAAATCAAATCGATCTATTACGAAAAAAATATGCACGGGAAGAAAGTAGAAAATTTGCACCTTGCAAAGTCATTAGAAGACATACTAGTGATATATGTTAAGTGTAAAGTAATTTTAATAGACTTACAGCTACAGGATAAAGAAATAAACACAAAAGGAAATTGTTTGAAACTTGTTAGTGTGTAGATTATAACCAATCCGAATTAAAGTAGTAAAATTAGATAATGTAGTCTTGAAAATTATTATCAAATGTATACAAAAACACAAGTGAGAAATTTCCAAAAAGTCAGCAATAGCCAATGACCAATTAAAGAGGTATTATACAGTGCTTTCCTTTCAAAACGAACTACCCTTAATACCTTAAAAACCCTTTACAAACTTTAAAAAAAAAATAATTTAGTTATACAGGAAAAAGTGGATTCTAGCGTTAAATAAAATTCTGGCCCTCCAGTTAACCTCACTTTGATGTGTTAAATCGAAACTGGAAGAAATAGAAAGAAAGCATAAAATTGAACTTCTCATTCAATCACACAATTAAACTTCCCTTTTGGCATATCAAAGTGACGTTAGCTGGAGATGAATAGATGAATAGGTGATTAACAGAACTTTAACATTCATTCATGGGCTGTGTTAAAATGAATTATGTTTTATTAAAAATTATGTGTTCACTTATTGACCTTTTAAAAAAAAAATTCGGAACTAAAATCCTGACTTGAAAACCTGAGACAAGTTTTATATTCCAATAACATCTATATTATACGATTGACGAACAGAGAACATACCATATATGAGAATTTGCCATTTTATAATATTTTAATTAATGTCGTAAAATTTTATTTTACGTCTTCGTCATAATTTTCTAAAATGTTTTAAATATAAAATCTACAGTTATATTTTGGAAAAAATCACTCTTTGATTTTTTCCATACATTAAAAATTCCCCATCAAAAACCTAATATGTAAAATTTAAAAGTATAAGTACAATCATTATCTTAAATCTATGTACTTCAGTGATGTTTTCAAAAATAAAATAATAATTTAATCACGAATTGACTAGAAATATTTAATCAAATCTCGAAAATATAAATCAAAACGATTGAAATTGTATTCAGGTATATGCGAATTACTGATGCAATGTGAAAGTTGTATTTTTTTACAAAATGTTAAGTATATCGGCTCAATGGTCTAGGGGTATGATTCTCGCTTTGGGTGCGAGAGGTCCCGGGTTCAAATCCCGGTTGAGCCCAACTTTTTTATTAGTATCAATCGTTCAAATCCCGGTTAAGCCCAATTTTTTTACTAGTATCAATCGAATACAGCGTGGAATAAATACAAAAAAGAGGCTAATCCGACGATTTTTTTTTAAATCTATGATACTTTAATTCTATTTTTAACGAAAGGCAGTTAAGTAAAAACAATCGCAATATTAACTTCATAGTCGTAAACATAGCTGAAAGCGATGACACAAGCCCTAAAATCTTAGCGAATAAAATGAGTTGTTTGTTGACCTCGTTTTAAAATTCGTAGATGATTTTCATTTAATATGTAAAAAAGCATTAGTACAAGTTACCTCATTAAAGCTAATCAAAAGTCTATTACTGCATAAATCTAGCTAAGAAGCATAAAATAATAATAATAATAATAATAGTAAAAAATAATAGTATATTAATAATAATAATAATTATTATTATTATTATTAAAAACGTAAAATTAAATTATTACACTGCACAAAGCCATATTAAATATGAAAATCCTAGGGACAAATTCGGATAGGATCTTTCTTATGAATATTCTTAACTTCGTTATTATTGGAGCTACAAAATCGTTCGAAGGCAAACTAGTAGTATTTTTTCCACTGAGTACGCTGGTGACAATGAAATAAAAATCGAACAACGCGTTCGAGAGTTATGTCACAAAATTCTTTTTTTTTAATGTAACATCGAGTATTCAAAATTCTGAATCTAGTAAATTGAATTCTAAATAAAACTTCTCATATGATCTTTGACCCAAAAAAAACTAAGATCAAAAATAACTAATTGACAGTTTTATATCCAGGGTGATTCATTAAGAATGGGCAATCTCTAGACTGGAGATACTTCACACAAAATATGGCGATTGAGCATGTCTTATACAAATGTTGCAGGTTTACGAGATACAGAATATTTAAAGTTGAAATTTTAATTTGAAATTTCTTAATAATTTTATGATTTTAAGCAGTATCATCTTGAAAATTGGCGACTTTATGTGTTTTGACATAAAAATTACGAATTTTGTGGTAAATTTAGCATTATTTGTACAGGGCGTTAGTTACACCCTGCTACTTAGGTAAATTGCAACATTTCAGCAATCATGCAACATTGCAACAATCTTTTTTGCCTAATCAGTTATGGCTTAAACTAGAAAATCTAAAAGGCAGTTCAATTTTGAATAAAAAAGGTACTCTCGTTTATTTCATATAACTCTATCAGTTTTTAAGTTATTTGCATTTTAAACATTCAGCGTAAAAAATCCTAAGCCACCGTTATTCCATTGGCTTAATAGGAATTTATTCTTTTAAATTACTACTATACTGGGTAATAATAGTAAAGATAACAAATAACAATCAGTAGCAATATTAAAAGAAAACTTCAAAGTAAATGCTCAAAGTGCCCGCCTTCCACTTCAATACACTTTGTAAGGCGTCTCCTTAAAGATCTTTGAATATTTAACAACATTTGTCGATTATTTTTGATAATAATTTGTTTTATTTTTTTCATAAAGTAGATTAGATTTATCTTTCACTCTATCACAATAACAGTAAACCGTCTTTTACCACATATTAGGTAATTTTAAAAGTAGGTTAAATGTGCCAATTTTATAAGCTATTAGCCAGATTGCCGTACAATTTTTTAGTCCAATATGAGGGGTCAAAGTTGAGGTATTAAAAATAAAAATAAGTAATACTTCATTTTAGAATAGTTCATTTTCTTTAGTTTTCTTCATTTTAGATGTTCTATTAAATGTTTTAGCTGTTTAATGTAATGTTTCTCTTTGATCAGTAAGATGGCTATTCTAAACTGCAAAGCTAAAAAAAAATCAAAAAAATATTTATTTTTAAGGCATGACAATCGAAAATCTGATCCAAGAGTAGGATTTTGGGGACTTCCACTATATGCCGAGTGCCAATATCTCGAAAACCATCGATTTTTTACATCCCCTTGAGTCATCTCGTTGACGTTCCGGACACCGTATACGTCTACTTAAACATATAGTATACAACAAGTATATACTGATAATTTGTTTTCTGTCAATGAATCTGTTCAAATGTATAATAATAAATATTTATGTGATTTGATATGCATTTACATAATATACTTAGAATTTTTTTTTTTGTAATCAGGCCAACTCCATCCCAACAACACACCGAACGGCCCATATCCGCTCCACAAATCGTATATATTGGCATAAAATGGGACAGGAATAAAGTAGCAAAAAATTATTGGCAACATTCGGACCGAAACAGGGGGACAATGGTAACGAAAACTGTGACAAACAACCGTGAACCATAATTCGGCTAAAGCCCTATAGAGAGGAAGGACACCGGGCATTTTAATCCCTTAATAGGTTCAGCAGAAAGGTGGACTCCGCTATTATTATATAAAGACCAATGTGAAGGTCCTCTTTTTTATATTATTTCACAATAACCGAGAGATTTACCATTTTGATCCGATTTTGATATTTGCTCGCAAATAGCAAAGAATATAGATGGATAGCGAATCTTGCACATAAACTTACCCTTTTCTGATAAATTTCTAGTCGCCTTCGCGGCATCGTTCCCAGTCTGAAAAAAAATAATATATAAATTTTAAAATGTTTTTGCTATGCTTTTCTTATTGGTGTTGCATGTAAAACGGCCGTTAAAAAAGTCTGTAGCAGACGTAATAGGTTAACAAATTACAATTAAAGCGGTAATAAGGGCCCTGAAAATTGTTTGCCTCTTTATGTCGTTTAATTATGCAGTAATGGGTCTCGTACAGAATTTTTTGATATTAGAACTTTTACGATTCTAGAATGGAACTAGTTATTTTTGTCGCTAGGCCAGCTATCGATTTTATTTCTTTTTAATGTTCTTTTTATGTAAGAAACATTTAGTTTATGTTTCTTGAAACTATCATAAACTTGTTTTTTCCGTATGACCACTATATTGGACTTTTCGGCATCAGGTAAGGCAAGAACTAACTGTGAGTTTAATAATAATTTTCTCTATTTATTTCAAAGTTTTTTTAATATATTTATGCAGTGGTGGAAGAGCATGGACTATTTCGGATGATGATCATATTTGTTTACGGAATAATTTAGAATATAAATATTAAATTCAATGCAATATATTCGAATAAATTACAAGTATAATTATAGTATCAAATAACTGTGTGTACTTAAAAAAGTTGAGATACTCCGTAAGACGGGAAGCAGAACAAAGAAAGATGGTACCAGCCGAAACGTGTTTCTGCTTTTTGGCTTCTTCTAAAACTAAAGAAAAAAAAAACTAAAGAAAAAAACATAAGGGATCACGAACAGGAGCTCTCCGTGCTATCTTTAATTTTTTGAAATTATATTTTATATATCATAAATTAATAATAAAAACTTACCATCTCCGTTACCTATGATAACAATTAATTCATCTAAAATATATTAATGATTATTTACCTTATTTTCCCATAACTGTTTATATCAATATTTATTGAAAGGTATGCCAAAAAAATTTATCGTAAAAATAAATGTGAGAATTTAGAGACTTCATAAAACTTTTTTTTAATACTGGAATTTCTTTAATTTCCTTTGGTAATAAATTATAGTAATCGTGAGGCAAAAAAATTGCAGAATGCATGCCTAGACCGTGACAATCTTCGGCAATGTTTGCAAGATTTTTCCCTTCAAATTGTTAAACTTGTGTCTTAATCTTTTTTCCTTAAGTATGTTCTACGTTCTTCCCGTTATAATTTTTTAACCAGATATATTCGGATATTTCTAAAAATCTACTTATTGAAACTTTATAGAATTTATATTAACGTGTTAATTGTTAAAGGTGGTCGGAAAGCAAGGAAAACATTCAATATCTCGTAATTTTTTTTTAAATCGCTCGGACTCGTCGATTTTATTTTTCTTTTGAGCCATATTTTGCGAAAAGCAAAATTTTATACAGGGTGTCTTAAAAAAGCTTTGCTAAAATCATTTTTTTTAGAAATTGCAACCCATTTTTTTAACTATATTTTTGAATTGCCCTTAAAATTCTAAACATTTTTCATGTAGCATGTGCTGTACCCAAATCCAAGGGTTTTGAAGTTATTCTCATTCAAAATTTGAAAATTCAATATTTCGGCATAGCTCCATAGTAGACTTTAGATTTATGACACGCTAAACAAAAGAATAACTAATGGCAATACTTATTATCGTTGACAGTTGTGTGTGTATTTTCGTTTTTTTAACACTAAATTAAATTAATATGCGCCTGATGGCTGGCTACGGTAATTGAGTTTGAGCGAATCAGAAAGTTTTTGAGTTATTTAGCTAAAATACCCCAATTTCATTGCAAAAATACCCCAATCGTCCGCCAATTGACAATTAGCAAGATTGAGCAGAAGTTTAGTCAATTCGGTCATGTAAGAGACGTTCCTAGATGTGGTCGTCCTCAAGTTGATGAAAATACGCAGCAGTTTTATTGGTGGTTCAAGATATTTAGCATGTATCATCTAGGCGGGTAACAAAGGACATGGATATTCGAAAAACAAGTGTTCTTAAAATACTACAAACGAATAAATTTTGTTAAAATATTTTTTGTTTATATTTCCTTTTTGGTTTTTTTTGTTATTTTTTTTATGAACTTCATCAAAATTTATTTATTTTTATATTTTCTGTAATTGGGTGACCTGTTGAAAATATATGACTATTTATGTTTGATGTTATAAGGATCTCCTGGTCATGCGATAGACAGCCGGGTGTATAAAAAGAGTTATTTCATCTATGAGTAATTTATTGGGTACAAAAGTAAGTTCCATCTCTGATGACTTTTTACAAGATTAAACTACTTAGATACCGGTAAAAGCATTGAGGTTTTATGCTAAGGTTGTTTACACACTCAGAGTTGTAACGAAACAAGCAGATACATATGAATGACTAACATCTATGAATAAAGATGTACTGTAGTAAGTAACACGTGCTAAGGAAGGCCTTCAAAAAAAGGGAAAATTCAACTCGGGCAAAAACTACATCGAGATAGAAATCGATGTAGTTTTTGTCCAAATAAAATGAGCTATGTCCATGAATTGAATAACCTAAGAAGTAAAAATCTAAATTAAGGATTGTTACACAACATACAATCGATATAACATGTTGAAAGAAGTACGTACTTAAGAGCTAATGCTGAAGAAGACAAATTCTTACGACCTAAATTCGAGATATTATTTATCTTCAAAGTCTTCCTCGACAGGATATTGAATAGGTAACGGGCACACTTTGGTAACCGCACGCTTAATCGCACCATTACTAGTTTGAACACTGACCACCCGCACTATTCCGTCCATTCCAGGGTGCAGACTGACGATTCTACCCTTCTTCCAATACATGGCGAGCAGATTATCTTCCTTTAACAGAACGAGTGAACCAGTAAATCAGACTGCTTCCAGCCGGACTTCCATTTATATCTTTGATGGAGGGTGTGCAAAAACTCGGCAGACCGTCTAGTCCAAAAATGTTGCGACATTTTTTGAATGTGGTGATATCTGGAGAGACGGTTGTCAGCGACGTCCGGTACATCTAGCTCGGGATGCTTGTTAAGAGGGCGACCAATCAAAAAATCGCCGGGCGTCAGCGCTTCCAAGTCATTTGGATCATCACTTGGCGCGATGAGAGGCCGAGAGTTTAATATGGCTTCGATTTGTACAAACAAGGTGTAAAATTCCTCGTAACCGAGGGAAGAATTTGTAATAACTCTTTTAAGGTGCTGCTTTACAGACTTTACTAAAGCCTCCCACAAACCACCAAAATAGGGAGAATGAGAAGGCATGAAGTTCCACTGAATCATATTATTTTTAATAAAATCCTGGAAAGCCTTGCCTTTTAATGAGAGCTTTAAATTCGTTGTTAGCCCCAATGAAGTTCGATCCATTAACGGAATATAGATTGTTGCATAAACGTCGGCGGGCAGTGAAACGAGTAAAAGCAGCAATGAAACATTGATTGCTAAGCTCAGTGGCCAACTTCAAATGCAGCACTGCTTTGGTCGCTAAAGGAACAAATAGACAAATATAAAATTTTAGAATTCTTTTATTCTTAAATTTGGAATTTTTTAGCAGAAAAGAGCATCTATAGTCCACGACAGTGTCATGAAATGAGTAAGAGTCTAACGAAGAAAATGTCGCTTGAGCACCAGGGTGTACATTTCTACGATAAGGGCGGATAAGGGATACTTATATGGATGCAACATAGGGTGCTTATAGTTATAATCCGTTTTGGCACGATTCAAGCGTCCACCTACTCGCAAAATACCATTCTTGTCCAGAAAAGGATTGAGAGCGTTTAATTTGCTATTAACTCTAATAGCTCCATTACGTCTTAGACAATATATGTCTTAAGGCAAGGTGCTGGCTTGAACTAGCTTTATAAGACAATTAATACTCTCACAAATCTCGTTATGGGATAGGGGACTTATACATTTATGATTTTTAGGATTTAAATTATGGTAAAATCTCAAACAGTAAGAAATCACATTGATAAGTTTAGATAAGGAGGAAACTGTTAAACAAATCTGTAAAGTGAAATCTTCCTCTGTTTTTGAAACAAACACAAGTGACTTTAGATTACTTTCTACGATACATGAATCCTTTGTGTTTTGTCGAGCAAAGTTGAAAATATAATTTTCAACCCGATGGCCAAAACTTGTGTTGTTTTGACAAAAATTCGGGCCATGCCGCCAGAAGTTATTACACTCCAATTCGACAGTACCTCATGCCTCTAGACACGATAAGATGTCTGCAGGATTTCGTGATGAAACTATATGAAACCAAGAGTTAAGCTATGTCATTTGCTGAATTTCGGCAATTCTATTGCAAACAAATGCCTTCAAATTTCATGGTTCTATACTCAACGAGCATAGGACAATGGACGAATCCGTCCAACAAAAGACTTTGCTTACAGAATAGTAAAGAGTTCCTAAAACCTTCTTTATTAATTTGGCTAAGAGATGTGCACCACAAAGCTCAAGCCTGGGTAGGGAAACGGCCTTCAAGGAAGCGACTCGAGATTTGGCGTAGAGTAGGTTGCAAGAGATTATTCCATCTGAATCCTCACATCGCATATATATAGACGCCATAGGCATTGATGGAGGAATCGGAAAAGCCATGAATTTGTATATTGACACACTTCCGTGAGGATGCTTGTCCAGGTATTTTAAGAGTATTAGTATTCAATAGTTAGTTGACAAAATTAGTCTAAATTTTAGAGAAATCATGAGGTACAGATGCATCCCAGGATATTTGAAGAAGCCACAACTTCTGAATAAGTATCTTTCCTTGGATGGTCAAAGATTTGGGATATTGTCCAAAGGATGGATCGTTTTGCCACAGAGTTTGAAGCATTATTTATACTTGACTTGTAAATAAATTTATCTGACTTTGAATCCCAGGCAATACCTAAGGTTTTGCAACTATGACCTTCAGCTTGGCTATTAATGAGGTACTCTATGTAGCTATGTATGTTATCATCAGTCAAGTTGGATAATACCTTGGGCTCATTCGATTCAAATTTTCTTAATTCAAATCCATATTCTAGTAAAATAGATGTCAAATTTGATCTTATTTTTATGAGGGCATTCAGGTCATTACTTCCTGAGTTACTTACTTACTAAGGCATCGTCGACATAAAAATCATCTGCTATGACATTGCTTTCCCTGGGAAATAGATCCATTTTGTCAATGGAAATTTGCTGCAGACATCTTGTAGAAAGAAAAGATGCACTGGCAGTACCATAGGTTACTGTATTAAGCTCAAAATGCTCCAAATCAAGATCAGGTGAATCCCTCCATACGATTCTTTGAAGCTTTCTTTGTTCAGTGGATTTGTCGATACATTTTGGCAATATCGCCCGTTAGCACATAATTATGCTCACGGAATTTAAGGATGACAGAAAAAAGATCACTTTGGACAGTGAGACCTACCATGGGAGCATCATTTAGTGAAATACCACTGGCGGATTTGGAGGAAGCATTAAACACTACTCTAAGTTAAGTGGTAGTGCTATCTACTTTTTCCACAGCATGATGTGGTAAGCAATAAATAGGCTTTCTGGGATCACTATTGGACTCAATTTTTGTCATACGCCCCAAGGGTTCATATTCATGAATAAATTGGGTATAAGGTGCCTTAAGTTCGGGTTTTCTTTGAAATTTTCGCTCAATAGCTTAAAATCTTTTAACAGCAGCATCTAGGGAATTGACAATAGTTGAATGATACTCCTTTAACGGTAAACTTACTTCAAATCTTCCTGAAATTTTTCCAGAAATAGTTTTGGCAAAATGACATTCACACTTAAGTTCTTCCTTAGACAATCTGTTATTGTTCTCATGAATGGGCTCATCTATCTTCCAAAATCTCTCAAGAGATTACTTTAGTTGGATGTCGATGGATAACGACAAATAAGACATGGGTCTAGTTAAATTGAGAGGAATTTGTATAGGGCCCGAAACAACCCAGCCAAGTTTAGTATTCTGAAGAATAAGTCCATTCTTCCCAAGTTTTACTTGGCCTGAAGAAATTAAGTCATAATACAAGCTAGTTCCCAGAAGCATATCTATCTCCGAAGACTGGAAATATGTGGGTTCTGCTAGAGCAATTTCAGTAGGAAGGCTAAACTTGGAAATGCTGAATGTTTGTTGAGGACATTTATCTGTTATCTTATCAATAACCAGAGCATAGAAATCAAATTTATGGGCTCTGTTTAGATCTTTAATAGTTAATAAAGATTTTTTATTGATGAAGGTGGTTCTTGATTGATTCCACATAAAGAGATATTAACCAATTGATTCAGATTTAAGGTTTAGTTTAACAAACAAATCTTTGGTTACTAGGTTCGATTGAGACCCACTATCTAGCAGGGCTATGCATGAAATAGGTTGAGAATTTGCATCATAAACATAAACTAAGGCTGTTGATAAAAATACAAAGGTATTTGGAGCGGAGTTTGCACAAGCCAGAGTATAATCAATCCTTAGCAATACTTTGTGCATTGTCAATATGGTCTGAGGGTTGACTCTCACAAAATAAGCTCTTTTTCCTGGATACATCAGAAATATATTGATGATTTTTCTGATATAAAAGAGGGTTCAAGTACATACCTTTAGATCTGAATTACACTTTGACGATGTCAAAACAATGTTTCACTCTGACAGCTTTTAGTTTGGGTGTGGAGAGCCGTTTAAGGCTTATTTATTAAATTGGATTAACATTAGCTGTAGGGTCAGTAGCCTTGGATTAGGAAAATAGTGCAGCAAATAATGATGCTTGCGATTACAAGTTCTAGAAACATACTTGGATTTACAATTTAAAGCGAAATGTCCCAGACGCAGGCATAGTTTAAGCCTTTTGGCGTCATTATGACGCTCGTTTAAAGATAGACTACGAAAATCTTTACAAGCATAAGCAAAGTGATTGTTTTTACAAATAGGGCATTTGTTTTCAAAAACGTATGAGTAAATGCTTTTGTGGTGGCATGATGTTTATAAACATTTGTATCAGGCTTGTTGGGTATTTTATATTCAATAGACCCCATTAAGTGATAACGCTCTGTAAGAAAAGATGTAAGATTTGAAGTCGAAGGCCTATCAGTATTTTTTTAACAGATTTCCCATTGCCTACGAGTAACTTGGATTAAGTTTAATGTTAAAATAAATTAGAGGTGTATTCCAATCATTTACATTTTCTCCCAAATGTGTTAAACATCTACAATGTTTTGAGAAACTGTCAAGAAATTTTTTTATGCTAGAATGATTGCCATCTTTTAGAATGGGTAAATTGAAAATTGCTTTTATGTGGGCATATAAAATTTGCCAAAGCCTTTTTGTTCTCATACCTTTCCTTTAGCAAATTCCAGGCAACCAAGTAATTGCTATCTGTTGCTGTTAGGGCGCTAATAATTTGTGCAGCATCTCCCTTTAGGGCAGACTGGATATAATAGATATTTTGCACAGTTAAAGACATATTTTTGTCTATAAGGGCCTCAAAGGTTTCAAAGAATTGGGTCCATGCTTCATATGAGCCTGAGAACTTAGGAATTGATAATGGAGGCAATTTGGTAGCAAAATTGTTAGAATTATTATTAATGGGGTTAATTTATTTAGGATTGTGATAAAGATTATCAACCTGGATAGGTTCGATTGATTGTAACATTTGCTTGGCCTTTAAAATTATTAAGAAATATCTTTCCTCAAAATCACTTCTGATCTCATCTTGATCATCTGCATCTAGCAGATTATGCATCAAGCACAGATCTTCAGTACCTGTCTGAATTTGTTCAAACTCTTTTAATGTGAATGTAGCAACATTTAAACGGCATTCAATTTGAACTAGGGTATCTGAGGTTAATGGAGTAGGTAAAGAGTTTAAGTATGTGGATAAACTAGTAAGTAAAGCTTTAAGTTGGCCTTTATTGCTTGTTTAAGAAAGTTTAGTTCAGCTTTGGTTTTGGCTAAAAGCTCTCCTTGGGTTAAAGCTTCAGCCATTTTGAATAAGATATTGTTTAGCGGAAATTCTTTTTAAATCAAAACAGTGCAAGTGATAGTCAGCCAGAGGCTCAATACGCAATATTTCAGATAACTATTTGTATTTTAATAATAATATGAAATGTGAGAAGAAATTGAATAATAAGAAATGAATCAATTTTTAGGATCCAAGATTCAAATTATAAGACCAAAAACGAATTATTAAAAGATTTGAAAATCATCATCAACGATATGGGTTTAAGGATAAGTAAACACTCTGTATATAAGGGGTAAAGAGTAGGTTAAGCAAAATCTGTCTCTATATAGGGTATACAGAATAAATTCCATAAAATATCTGTGTGTATCTAATGTCTATGGAGTAAATTCAGTAATAATATCTGTACATGAGGTCTACCGAACAATTTTATCAAAACTCTGCATATAAGGTTTACAGAGAAAATTCACCCGCAATTAAACAAAAAAGTAATAAGGTTAAAAAATGTGAAGTATGAAAGTGTGAAAATAAAGTTAGAAGAATCTAAGGTTTACTAGAGTTAAAAAGTTTAAAAGACCAGCTTAGACAAATCTAGGCCAATAAAACAACTCAACAACTCAAACGTTATGGTAACGTTTTAGTTCGTTTAGCTTCATAAGTAATATTGTATGGGGTTTGCTGGCTTTCAAATAATTTTTGGCAAAAAACTAACCTTGTTTAGCGGCTACAAACTGTTCGGCTGCTGCAGCAACAGGAGACACATAACATTTCAGGCTGGCTGGATCGAGGACATCCATTCAAAACACGCATTTTACACTTTAATTCGACTGCGAAGGACCATTTTTATGTGTGATGTTATAAGGATCTCCTGGTTATGCGATAGACAGCCGGGTCTATAAAAAGAGTTCTTTCATCTTTGAGTCATAATTTATTGGGTACAAAAGTGAAGTTCCATCTCTGATCATCACTGATCTCTGATCACTTTTTACAAGTTTAACCTACTTAGATACCGGTAAAGGCATTGGGGTTTTGTGCCAAGGTTGTTTACACACTTATAGTTGCAACGAAACAGGCAGATCAACGCTCTGTATTTTACAAAGCTGGAAAACAATAATCCGCTGCAAGCGTACCATTGTCATGTTTTGACAGGGGTCTAAAATAGTCCGCGAGCTTAATTAAAGACTGCATATTGCGGCTAGGCAACAGGCTTCGCAAATACATTTACAACTTCTAACAATTTATTTATTTATTATTATTATAAATACCACCCTTTTAAGATGCAAGTTTATCAACTCTTGGAAGGAGACTTTGAGAGGCGCCTTTAAGTTGGCGCCTTGCGTTGTTTTAATCAAGATGATTTAAAACAACGCATCAAGAAATATATCGAATAACGCCCGAAATGATTCAAAATGTGCAGCAGGAATTTGTATACCGATTAGGCTATTGTCAGTTGACTGACGAGGGACATTTCGAACATTATTTGCTGAAATAAAATTATTTTTAAGTTGGTTTTCGATAGAATAAAACCTTTTAGAAATTATTTTAATTTTCCTTTTCTTCATTGCCGTTTTTCAATGTTTTAAATTATAAATGAGAATAACTCCAAAACGCTTGGACTTGGGTATAACACATGCTACATGAAAAATGTTAAGAGTTGTTTCCAAAAATGCAATAAAAAAATTAGGTTGTAATTTGAAAAAAAAAATTGAGAAAGTTTTTTTGAAACACGACCAACCTGTATTATTATTATTATATATTATATATATGATTATTATACGTTATTAATATATACATGAAGATATTTAATTATTTTTGTAGAAAATCCGTCTTTTCTCGAACAATTATTAATTATAATTCTTATTTTTTCTGTATTAGTTTCTTCATCTATATATTGATTTAAAAAATATATATTATTCCTTATATGATCATGGAATAATATATGTAAAATTTGAAATTAAATATGGAGTTGTTCGCTCCGGGTTAGAACATTTAAAACTTGCCTTCCAATAGACTACTTTAGCCAGATTATAATTTATTAAAATTTAGTTTTTTAATTAACTGATCATTTAGAGTAGTTAGTTAGTAGAGCTATATTTTTTATTTTCGTTTTGAGAAATGAATTATTATAGGTAAGTGATTTTTCCGCTACCTTTTATTGCTTATAATATATACCTACATAAAACTAATACATCACAGATAGGTTCAATTTCAAAAAGATACAAGTGATGTCGTGATGTGTGAAAATCGGTAAAGTGAAAACATTCAATACTAGATGCCATCGTAACTTAGAATATTGAAAGGCTAGAATTAGTAAACAACAACTTTGTTTACTAATAAAAAACTAACTAATAATTTAATAATGAAAACATATATTCATTTATACATAAGCATTTAGCATCAGAGATGTTGCAAGCCAACAAACTGCCCATAGTTCCATGGCAATGCTAATTCAAGCCTTTCAATGTTCTAAGACTAATCTCTTGTTTCATACTTAGTTTAATACAGAGGATTTATGGGAAAACAATACGAAATGCAACTTTATTATGAGAATAGAGTCCATAAAGCACGCAATAAAGCAAAGGAAAATTCTAGTATTATTAATGAACTAATGAGTAATTCCTTAAAGTCGGGTGAATTTCCAGTCAAAGCAGATAATCTTCATCAATTGTACTGCTCAGTAGCAAGACTCAAAAATAAATCCTCAAATAAATCCCCTATCGTATACTCATAATTTCTCTATACAGTAATCGTTTTATTTGACACATACTGATCAACAGAATTCACATAAATAAAATAAATCTACTTTATAATGAAAATATAAATCAAGAACTTTTAAACAGAAATAATGATGATTTTATAAATAAAACTGCTATTAATTTGTCAGATAGAGTTTTATCTGATACAGAAAAATTTGTTTTTTCTAAAAGTCTCAATTACTCAAAAAATTCTGCCTAAATTAAATATCATTTCAGCTATAGAAAACGCAACGAAAGACTTACCAAGGCATCAACAAGATGAATTTAGAATTAGGACAAAGATAGAAATTGAAAAACCAATTAAAATTAAACAAAATTTAAACTCTTTAGAATTAAAAGCTTTAAAGATACTTAAATCTGATAACACTATTAAAATACTTCCAGCTGATAAAGGCAATGCTACTGTTCTTTTAAATGTTAACACTTATTAAAAAATAAATTAAATCTATTAATTAATTATGGTAATTATCCTTAATTATCTAAAGATCCTGCAGAAAAAATTGAAAGTTAAATTTATTATTTACTCAAAAAACATAAAACCCAATTTTCTGATACTGATAGGTTTAAATTAACTCCACATAATAGTAAAACATCACATTTTTATGGTTTGCCAAAAATACATAAAATAAATATTCCTTTAAGACCTATAGTTAGTAGCATAAATTCACCTACTCTTGCAAAATATCATTTTAATATCTAAACTCCATACACTAATAATTCTGATTCCTATAATAATTCTGATTCCTACATTAAAAATTCTCAACACTTTTTGAAAAACTTTCTATAATTTCTTTTAACCCTCATTATCTATTGGTTAATTTTTGACTTTTGGACGATTGGAAATTTTTGACGTAAGTCTTTTTACTAATGTTCCAGTTGACAAAACTTTAAATATTGTTAAAAATAAATTCGAGAATTAAAGAACGTACAACACTAAGCGTTAATACAATTTTAGAACTTTTTGTCTAAAAGAGGATCGAAGTTATGGTTATTGAGATGTATGTGTCTAGCAAAATTAGATTTTATATTTGAAGGGCAAATATTGCGTTTTCTAGCCTTTTCGATCTCTTTACAATGTTCAGTAACACGAGGGGAGAATTTTCTACCGGTTTGGACGATATAAGAAACGCCACAGTTATCACTGGAGCAGTTTAGTTGATAAACACCCGATTTTTGGTCAGGAGGTACAGGGTCTTTCCCCATATATTGACCCCCCTCCTACAGGGATAATGCGAAAAGTTAAAAAAAAAATTGAATACAAAACTTTTGGGGTTTTACTTAAAATTTTTGAATCCCGATGTCAACATTTTTTTTTTCGTTTAGAAACGTCAAATTTTGACAGATGATCAGTTTTTTCTTATGGAACACCCTGTATATGACTTCATAGTTAAAAAGGTACGCTATCGCTATCATGTTCGGGCCTTTGTCTCCCTCAAATTGCCCATCAAAAATGTTGAATTTCTTTTTAGAACACCCAAATCATTCCATAGAAGATGCCAGAATTTACTTTGATCAATCGGCCAAAAAAATTTATTTAACTTTAAAAAAGTATAAATATTTTGCTTATCGAATTTTACCTGTTCAAACTTTTAAGTGTAGAGCAAAGAAATAAACGGGTGGAATTTTGTCAAGAGATGCTAGTGCTAAAAGAAGAAGATAATAACTTTTTTAAAAAAAATGTTGAGTGCACCTTTACAACCGCGGGCATTTACAATCGAAAAAATGTTCGCCGAAACCCCCGAATAACAAGGGAAATTAAGTTTCAAGGGCGGCAATCTCTACATGTATGGTGTGGAATTTTAAATGACCAGGTCATAGGACCTATTTTTTATAACGGCAACTTGACGGGAGAGAGATACCTAGAGATGCTTACTTTTCAAATTGAAGCTAAATTTGAAGATCTACCCATAAGGCAATACGATCAAATAATTTGGCATCAAGATGGTGCCCCACCGCATAATGTGTTACCTGTTTTGAAATTTTTAAATGAAAGATATAACCTGGATTGGACGAACTAGGCCAATTCGTTGGCCACCAAACAGTCCAGACCTGACACCTCTTGATTCATTTCTGTGAGGTTACCTTCAAAATAAAGTTTACGAACAGAGAACTGAAAATGTCGAGGAGCTCCGCAGAAATATTATTACCGCGATAGATGATATCAATCAAAATCATAGACAATTTATAAGGAATACAATACACAAAATTGAGCAGGATTATATAAACTGTATTGATAATGGTGGTGGTCATATAGAGCAGTTATAGTTATAATTACGTCTAAATTAAAGTTTAACAATTGTTAAAATAATGAATCCTTGTCAACAAAAAGATGGTAAATATCACCTTAGTAATAATAAATCTTCTGTTTTTATTGTTTCTACTCAATTCATTTATCTTAAAAAAAAACGCCTAACAATAACAATGCAGCGCTTACCAAGATCTTCAATATATTATTTTTTTAAAGTTTGGAGCCCGATATTTCCGAAACGGTTTAATAAAACATAGTTAAACTATATATATTTGAAATCAGAAAATTCGGCTATTTTTAACTATGAAGTCATATACAGGGTGTTCCATAAGAAAAAACTGATCATCTGTCAAAATTTGACGTTTCTAAACGAAACAAAAAAATGTTGACATCGGATTCAAAAATTTAAAGTAAAACCCCAAAAGTTTTGTATTAATTTTTTTTTCTAGCTTTTCGCATTATCCCTGTAGGAGGGGGGTCAATATATCGGGAAAGACCCTGTACTTTGTCCTTTGGGTTCACTATAAAAGATTTCAGAGTGTGTACGGTTTTAAAACTCGTATTAATAACGTGAGAGCTAAAAATGTTTTCTAATTTATGCGATATCGGACCCCAAAGTACCTCGTTACCACAAAGTCGGGTGTTTATCAACTAAACTGCTCCAATGATAACTGTGGCGTTTCCTATATCGGTCAAACCGGTAGAAAATTCTCCAGTCGTATTACTGAACATTGTAAAGAGATTAAAAAGGCTAAAAAACGCAATCTTTACCCTTCAAATATAAAATCTAAATTTGCTAGACACATAAATCTCAATAACCATAACTTCGATTCTCTTTTAGACACCAAATATTTACATCTCTGCCATAAAAGTAATAAACTAGGTTTACTAGAAATTTTAGAGATAAATAGAGCTATACAGAATAATGATATATAATATATATATACATGTGTCAATAATCAAATAAATCATTCATCCACAAACTTTTTTAATTTATTAAATTTTAATGCTAATTTATAAAGCCTTTTCATTCTCTCATATTAAATAAAATATAAATTAAAACATTTATATTTTATTTATATTAAGTCACTTCTAGTACCGCCATCTGTAGCCAACTTATTAAAGTCTATTTTTGCAAATTACAGGTCCTATATTTTAAATACCCTATTCTTTTGAAAATTTATATTGTTCTTTTGGTCTCAGTTTTTGTTTATATAACAATTATCGTAGTATTGCAATCATGTAATTTTAATGTTTGTGTAGATCCAGATTTAGTCCCATTCTCATGCATCTTAATGTAGGCTTTATGTCTTCAACGTCCAATTATGTATTTGTTAATTATTTAAGCTTTTTTATCATTATTGTAGATGCCACTTTTATTCTTTGTTAGTTGTTTTAACCTTTTGACCTTGCTGGAGGCACTATATCTTTAATATGTATTGACGAAAACCCTCAATTTGTGTAAGTAATTTTAATACCTTGTAATCCAACACTTTATCTTATAAGTTTCCTTGTTTCTTTATAGATCCCTGATGATGGACATGTTATATGTCCGAAACATGTAGGATTATTAATTTTTAAATAAATTTAGTGGAGGATGACCGAAGCATTTTTAGTTACCCATTGAAATTGTATAAAGTTATTTTGTATTCCCACAAATTATCTTTTATCCTTTTTTTGTGAATTATGGTGCATTTCGTTGAACTTTCGGCATGTTCTTGCTACAATTTTGTCACATATTCCATAATAAATAGATTCATCAAAACTTCATTTGAATAACTAATTCTTTCCATTTCAATTAATTTTTAGTTAACTATTTTAAAGAAACACCCACGTGTATTACTATTATTAATCAACTAAATGTAACTGTCAAACGTCAATAGCATCGCATTGTTTGATCATGACCTTTCATGGCAAATATGTCATAATATTCCGGTTTTTACAGAAACTTGCTTTTATTAGCTAAACTTAGCTAAAACTCCTGATGGCAAATTTTCAAAAAAAAAAAAAAATTTTGTTCTCTGTAAACGTCTAAGTTACCATCAATCACCCTCTATATTTATCGAAAATTTTGTATCTGAAATTATTAATTCATCTGATAAAAAACATAAAATATGGTCGAGATATATTGATGATATTTGTTCAATACATCACCATAACGACATAGATCTTATACATTTTTTAAATTACATTAACTCCAAAGAATCTACTATAAAATTTACTCTTGAAAAGAAGGCTGATAGTCAGCTTCATTTTCTTGATATTTTAATTAAAAAAATTTACAAAATGTTGAAACTAGAATTTACCGTAATCCATGAGTTTAACTAATATATATTTTAATTTTAATTCTTATCATCCAATAATGGTATAAAAAGGAGTGGTAAAAAGTTTATATCATTGTACAAACATTATTTGTAATAATCAATATTAACAATTGAACAAGATTTTATTAAAAATATCTTAATACAAAATAATTATCCCAAAGAATTTTTCAAAAATGCTTTAAAGAGTTTGATAATCCACGTATAAAATTAAATCAACCAACTTTTACGACAAATCTTATTTTACCATTTACACCAGGTTTTTCTGATAAAATAAAAAAAATTCCTAACAAATTTAACAGAAGAACTATTTTTAAATCATCATTTAAAAATCGCAAAACACATTACGATATTTACTAACAAAAACTAAACCTTTCAATGAAAATGAATTTAATAAAAATGTAATATACAATAAAATTCCTTGTACTTGTGGTAAATTTTTCATAGGTGAAACCTATAGACCATCACCAAAAAGAATTAATGAACATAAACCTTAAATAAAAAACAATGATTTTCAAAAATCCAAATTTACACAACATGAATTCGACAATAACAATAAAATAAACTCGAATGCTTCCTCAATTTTATCAAAAGAACCAATTTCAAAATTACATAAATTAAAGGAAAGTGCATTTATAATGTTAAATTAAGATAAATGCTTAGCTACTTATTCAGTGATTCTAATAATAGATGGATTCCTTTGCTAAAAAGAGAGATAAAACTGGGCATTCTCAACATTAATTAATAATATATGATTGAATTGAATTGTCGAAACAGTGGGCTGCCAAGGCAGTTGTGCATATAGTAGGTCTCCTGATGGACCCGTCATGCTCCACCGAGTGTTACCAGAGCCCAACGGCCTTAGAGAAACCGACTCTCTGGTCTGAAGGACTTAAAGTCACTCGGTACACTGAAAGTGTTACCCAAGTATTTGAACCTGGCGCTCGTGAGTGCTGGGCACTCCCCGACTACATGGTTAACGGTTTCATCCTCCTCACAGCACCATCGGCATTCCGGGTTGTCCGCAACACCGATAGTATGGAGATGGCTTTTTAAGTGCCAGTGACCGGTTAAAAGACCTGTCACTAGCCGAATTTCGCGTCTTTTTAGGCGTAGTAGATTTTTGGTGAGACAGGCGGGCCCTCTGCCTGTCTCACACCAGGGGACTCAGTCAATCTTCGGTGGGTCCACACACGCGGATCCCAGTCTGGCAAGAGAATCCGCTTCCTCATTACCTGCATGGTCTACGTGGCCAGGTATCCAGACGAGCTGGACCCTGCAGCCAACCTACACCAGTTTTTTCAGGACTTTTATGCTCTCTAGTACAAGCTTGGAGCTTACCTTTGCGGCCGTGATAGCCTTAATGGCAGCTCTGCTGTCAGAGCATATTGATTTTCTGTCCGCATTTTAATACAGCGAATACTTCGGTCTGGAAGACAGTGGCGTGCTTCCCCAACGAGTATGCCCTACTGGTATGTGGGATCCCACCACAAAGCCCTGATTTAGCTCTGTTATTCATTCTGGAGCCATCTGTATACCAGATGGTCCCCCTATTTAGCAATGCAGGTCTGTTGGAATGCTGCCACTCCTCTTTGCCTGCAATGTGCGTCACGAATCCCTCGCAGTCCACAGTCACTGGAGCCATGCAGTCACTGCCCATCAGAAGGAGAGGACATTCCTGTATGGCTCGTGACCAAATTTTTGCGTGACCGGTCTCGCCAGCACGTAGTTCGCCGAGGACGTATAGCCTGTACGCAGTCCTCATTGCCTCGAATTGCACAACGAGGTCCAGAGGCGGAAGGCTCAGCAGAGTCTCAAGCGCTCTAGTTGGCGCCGTTCCCGTGGAACCCGTTATGCTGAGACATACAAGACGTTGGACTCTGTCCAGTTGAGCACGAATTTTCGCTTTCTCCGTACATGGCCACCAAACGATAGTCCCGTATGTGAGAAGAAGTCTCACAATGCGCTAGTAGATCCAGTGGGGGGTCTTAGGAGACAGACCCCAGGTATTGCCGAGAGCCTGCCTGCAGGCCCATAGCGCGCAGGTGGCCTTCTTCATTCTGGTGTCTGCATGATCGTACCAGGAGAGTTTGGGATCTAACTTAATTCCCAGAAATCGAACTATTCTGGAGTAAAGCAGCTGCACGCCACCTAGATAAGAGATATAACAGGGGGCGTGCCAAAGTTACGTCTCCTCGTGAATAGTAGGAGCTCTGCTTTTATGGGGTTAATCCTGAGACCATATGTCCACCATACGCAGGGCTCTCATCATAGGGCCCCGCATTGAGACGGCTTCTTTCCTCGGGCAAAGGATTACCAGATCATCAGCGTAGGCCTGTGTGTATAGGCCAGCATTGTTTAAAAGATTTATTAGGCTGTCGACCACAAGGCACCACAAGGTAGGGGACAATACTCCTTCCTGCGGGCAGCCCCTAGCCGCCAACGTTTCGACAATCTCGTTGTTGAGCTGGGCAGATTCATGACGTTTCGAGAGCATGGCCTCTATGCAGCTAACCAAACAGGGTTCTGAGCCGCGGCTCTCGAATGCTTGGCAGATTAATGCGAAAGGGGTGTTGTCGAACGCCCCAATGTCTAGAAACGCACCTAGGCAGGCCTTGCCACTACCCAGAGCACGCTCCACCTTCCTCACGAGGTGGTGTAGGGCCAGGTCCGTGGATTTGCCCGATAGGCGTATTGGTGCGCATGCAGTGGTTTTTCGACCAGGATGCTTTTCTTAAGGTACCGATCAATCAGCCTCTCCATCGACTTCAGCATAAAGCTGATAAGGCTGATAGGTCGGTACGATTTGGGATCTGTAAAATCGCTTTTTCCGGGTTTCGGAATGATGACGACTTTCACTTGACGCCATAACTTTGGGACGTAACCCTGAGCAAGGGAGGTCCTGAATAGTCTGACTATGTGTGTGGTTAGTACTTCTAACCCGTTTTGCAAAAGGCATGGATATAATCCATCTATGCCCGGAGATTTGAAGGGGGAGAATGTCTTGATTGCCCATTTCACCCTCTCGTAGGTAATTATTCTTCTAGCAGTCGCGAACTCTAAGCGAATCGGAGCCCGAGAACAGCTAGGAGGATCGCGAGATGAGATGATATGATATTCTTATATTTTCTATCATTGAATTACATTAGGACACACTCTTTAATTTCAAAAGAAGTAACCTTTGAATTTTTTGTTTATCTTATTTATCAAAACAGTTTGTCAAGTTATTAATCAACCGTGAAATTGTATAAAAAAAGTATTTTTTAAGTATTGTCGAGTTAGGAAGGAGTTTTGAAGAGAGTATAAACGACAGATTTAAAAGGTAAGTATATTTTGTTCATATTTTTAATTTAATTTAACTTTATTTACCTTGATAACTGTAATAGATATAACTACCGAAACGTTGGTTCAAATTAGGCATTTTTATTAAAAAAGTAGGTGTCTCGTTATTTTTATCGTTTTCAATTTTAATATTCATAATAAAGTTAAATTAGTTTAATAGATTAAACCTCAGCTCCTAGGTTTATAAAAAAAACTATTATACCTCAAGTAAGTTATTGTATTTAAAACTTATTGAACTTAATTTCAATGAAGTATAACGAAAGGTGTATCATTAAAAATTAAAGATAAGTTCATATTTCTTTTAAATACGTGAATAAGTCTATTTTCTTCTTTTCAATTTTTGAGCATGAGATGGATTAGGTATTTTCTAAATTGATTTTTGCTATAAGTGACGTAATACCCAATGAAATAAGTAACTCACGTACACTATACACGAATGCAAAATAATTAAGCCACAACTGTTAACGTTAAAGATGCCATTGCCTAATAAACTGAAACATTGTCTAATATATTGCTTAAAACGAATGCTGATCCTTTTCAAATTAATCCTAAAAAGTATTTTTTTTTTATTAGAAAAAGATATGAAATAATATTTTGTCTAAATTGTTATTTTATTACCTATATAACAACACTATTGAGTTTGAAAAATATGTTAAAAATCTTGACTAATTTACAAAGAACATGTGTAAGTTATAACATTTGTTACTTTGCATTAAACGTGATTTATCTCATAGAGGTATCTTCGAGCAGAAGTGAAAAGAAATCTTTAAGGTAGCCTTGTGCTTTCGCCATTAAGCTAATGTAATTCGATGTATAAACCTCGCCTTGGTGCTTCTAACATGTTTATTAATCCCGATATAACTAAAACTTTTTTTATTTTAATTTTTTTTTTGTACATTTATGTTCAAAACACTAGAAAAAATAGTGATTTATTTTTTTTATTATTTAGTTTGCACAAAAACACCTGTTCTTTTAAAAGAAAAGGAACGTAAGTAACAATACATTATAAATATTATAAGTTAACCATTTTCCAAAGATATCCGAACCTGACAGCACCTATTAAAAAGTCGACAGTTTGGCAAACTTGTCCGATTTGTCACGATCGTGTTACATATATGAAGTGTCTGCATTATTTAGATAGAAAAAATCTATTATCCAAGAAAATCAATATATAATTCATTTTGACAATATACTAGCTGTAATTTTAGTATGATACCTTACATCCACCACCTACTAGAAATAATAACAGTTAAAACTAACACTTCCATAAATCATTTAGTTCCATTTTTCATTACTAATGAAACATCAATTTTGTTTGTGTGCCTCATCATTAAAAAATATTCCAAGAGTTGCAATAGATTTTGTTGAGGAACTAGACCACCTAGATTATTCTGCTCTTTAGGAACTCTGGAAATATCATCTGTGTAAATATCACTTTATTCGCGGAAGTGGCTTTAGGCAATTCCGAATTTACCTTGCTTCAGAGTACAGTTTATTTGGGAGTGATTCTATATTCTATGTAAGAAGGCATTCTGATCATTCAAGTGTCAAATATGGTGGGCGAAATCTGAGGGCGTGATATTGGAGAATTTTGTTGAAATATTGAATAGCAAGACTAATCTACAGACAAAGAGAGAATTTACGAAAGAATCTTAAATTAAAGTCTATATATATTTGAAATATATAGATTTTGCTTAAATGAAAAAAAAGCCTAGAAAAACACATGGTCTTAAATATTACCTTAGAAATAAAAGGAACACACTATAGTGATCAGACTTGTATTGATGGTCATCAAAAAATCTATTAAGGTAAAAATTGTGCATGGATTTTGTTGCAATTTGGTTTCCAATAAAAGAACTAAGCACAGAATATTTTTGTTTTCCATATGAAGTTCTGCCACTGTCATATATTTTCCAACAGGATAATAATCCTAAACATACTTTAGACTATAATAATTATCATATATATTATATATTATAATTATATTATCTTTAAGCTATTATAGTTAAGAATTAGTTTTCAAGAAAAATAATTTGAGTATTGGATTTGCCGCCCCATCACTCGATTTGAATCCTATAGACTAAAGAGAATCTTTGGCATCACTTGGAAAATCAAAGTAGAAAAGACCATCAAAAACCCAAAAAATCTATTGATATTTTTGCAGGAAGCATAAAATAAAAGTTCAGTCGACTATTATGAGAAGTTAATTAACTCTATGGAAAGGTATTTAGCAATTTATAATGCCAAGGGTGGTTATTTAAATATTAAAAACAAAAAATTATTGAATGACTAGTACATTTTTTGTTTAAATATGAGAATTCCAACCTTTTGTTAAGGGTGAACCTTTTTTTTATGAAATATTTTTGAGCGTGTACTTATTTTTTACTGTATTCTATTTTTCATTCCGTCGCTTAATACAAAAATCTCATTTAATAAAAAAAAATTAAAAATGTGACCCACCTAAAAAATTAGATTCTGCTGAAACAACCATCAAAATATTAGCAATAAGAAAGATTATATTATAATAAATAAGAAAGGAAAATATACAGGTTTATACTTTGAAAAGTTAGTTATACCTATGTCAAAATATTGCGGCAAATTCCAATCCCAAGAATTCTAAAAACTCGAATCTGGCTTTGGTTTGATTGTAACTTAAAGAAAAGTTATATCTAGTGGAAGTAGTTTTGTCTAATAAAAACCAATTAAAAATTGTTTAAATGATGGCCTAATATCTAATATTAGTATTAATAAAACATAACAACGAATTAAAATAGACAAAAAACTATTTTATTATTTTATAGCATCCTGTGTATGAGAGATGGTAGAGAAAATATATTATCGAAATGCCGATGTTAACAAAAAATGCTAGAGAGCCTAAAATATATAATTTGAAAAGCTTAAATTAAGTTGTAGGAACATCACCTCTGACAAACGAATACTCTGGCATTAGTTTAAAACTAAATCTATTTTCCATTTTATTGACTCTTAAAAATGAACCTTGAAAAACTAGTTTTCCTAGTTACCAACCAGACAAAATTTCATGTAGCGTGCAACCGTGTCCCTCGGGACGTGCCCCTCCTTACGCTGTTTGGGCGACCTCCCAAGGATAACTAGTCTGGATAGTCCCAATAAAAATAATATATGCCCATATCTGGACACGCGAAATATTAACCTTGGATTGCGTTTTCATGTAGCATCGTAATTTAATTTGCGGAGGGTTATGAATTTTGTATGGCTACAGTTATGTTATATTTTTTTATTAACAGAATTCTTGACAACACAGTAATTACTGGCAGGAAATCTACGTTTAATTTACTGACAGGTGTTTGAAAAAAATGTAAAATTACTCAGGCACAATGAACATAAAAAATCATTAAGCCATGCAACCACTTAACAAAATTAGATATTTTCTGTTTTGTGGTTTAAAGTATAATTTTATAATAAGTTAGAACTTTAGTTGTTAAAGAAATTTTCACAGTATGAGGTAGATTTGCTGTATAGCAATAATAGTAAAATTAGGTATAGTTAAGATTAAGGTAAGAAGAGAAGAATTTCGAGTGAAGGATGATTGGATATTGGTGAAATAAATTTGTATATTAGTGAGATAGTTATGACAAAGTTGGTGGACCTAAAAGGGAACTTACAATTACATATGTAAACACCATTCAGCACTTTTATTGGTTAGCAAGTGTCATATTACTACAATGGATGGAGTAACTTGTATGCCAATAACATTGTGTAATGAAAATATTTTCTCTCTATCTCTCTTGGTTATGCACTCTGCTTTTGGCACTTACTCTTCATAGCAGTTTATACAGTTTCTAGTTGTGATTCTGGAGATATCCATTGAGTTTGTACCTTGCCCTTCCAAGTTGGGTTAACTTTATGTTTTGGTTATTTCCTTCTAACTGATCATTAGCTATGTAGCAGGTGGCACTTTACTTAGATGACTGATTTCACATTATGTCACTGTTACTTTTTATTTCTTGGCTTATATATTTTAATCTTAAAAATACATTGGAAATGTTAGCACCCTGAATATTAGACACTTACAGATTTATTACAAGGAAAACAGCTCCTGGACAACATCTCAAAGCAGGTTCTCACAGGTATCTGCCTGAGGCAGAGGCTAGGAGTGGAAAAAGGTCTAGGAAAGAAAAAGAATGACCATGTGTTGACTGCATCACAGATGACTTGGAAGACCTCTGGAAATATTTGTCTTTTGTATATAATATTTTGTTAATATTTGCTTGAGATACATCTTAGCTTTTAGAAACAAGCAATATAAACTACCAGACAATTTTAAAAAACGTTAAAAAAAAACGAAATGCACGTGAAGCCCAAAGGATTTATCAGGAGATGCATCCTAATCGAAGATTATCTCACCACGAGACCTTTTCGATGATGTATCGTCGCTTGAGGGAGATCGGAACCGTACAAATTTTTAAGAGCCACATATTCATGTCAAAGAGTATAATGTTACAATTGATGAACTTCAAGCCTTCGAAGAAGATCCTAACACAAGTATTCGTACTGTGGCACGCGCTCTTACCCCAACCATTTAGAAAGTGTGGTCAGTTCTTCAGTTCAATGAACAGCATGCTTTTTATTTCACTCCGGTGCAAAGTAAGCCAAATGTCTGATTCCCTTAGTAAGTGTTAAAATTTAAAGAAAAATTGGCAGTCTTGTTAGACTTTTAGTAAATAATTGTTCAATTTACTTACTTAGGCGTACAATTAAGTACAAAACTGATTTCAAATCAAATCTTGTTTTAATTGCGGGGGTATTACGAATCTGCATAATTCGCACCATTGGGAAACAAAAGGTAGTAATCCACACGCCATGAGACAAACTTCGTTCCAGCATAAATTTAGAGTTCATGTGTGAGCTGGAGTAATAAGGAGATGTCTTAAAGAACCACATTACTTGCTAGAGCGCCTCACAGGGCCTGCTTACCTGGAATTACTACAAACTGCGTTGCCGAAGCTCTTAATGGAAATCCCAGTGTTTAATGGAGACGTTGTCATCATTGTCTCCCAGCACGATGGTTGCCCAGCACATTTTCAAAGAGAAGTTAAAGACCACCTGGACAACACCTTTCCTAACTTGTTTATAGGCAGAGGCGGCTCGATTCTTTGGCCGGCACGATCTCCAGATCTAACTCCCTTAGACTTTTACGTGGAAAGGATAAAGGCCGCTTTTGGAACAATGCGAGAAAAAATGCACTTATCTACCGTAACTGTTGAAGTACGATAGAGGTGACGAGCGTGCATTAGGAATAGAGGACAACAGTTTGAACAAGATTTATAACAAGAAAATGGTGTGTTTACTTAAGTGTTTAATGTTTGTTTTTAGTTAATTAAATTTTCAATTTGATTTTTTTTTCAAACAATTACTGACTTTGTTAAATAAAAAACCTTGTATGTCTCTTTAAGAAATCAGTCAAAGCAAAAGTTGTTAACTATTTAAATACCAAAGATTAGGGAATATTATTTTTCAATAATCATAATTTTATTGTCACTAATAAAAAGTTTCAAAGGTGACATTTTAAGTAATTTGAGAAAAAACATTAACAAATTCATATCTTCGTAACAGTAACTTTTAGGACCCAAGGTATTATCGGGTAAAAAAACTTTCAAATGACCCCAAGAATATGCTAAAAAATTTTGTCAGTTTATATGCCGAATACCCTGTATCTAGAAGAAAAAATCACATACACATATCAATTAATTTAAATCTTTTAAGGAAACACAGCAAAAAATAAAATCAGTATCCAAATTGCACCAGATTTTAAGAAGATATCAAAATTCACAACTTCTATGTTAATTAACCTCATATATTTTTCTCATACCTCAGATAGAGAGGTTTTTTTTGGATTTTTTAAGGATTCAAGGCTCGAAGGCTCATCATCTTTTAAAATTACATACTTCTCCAAAATACAGAATATGCCAACAAAATTTGCTTTCAGATATAGATACTAGGGTCAATTTAAATGGACATGCCAGTTTTATGTTTCCAGGTTAATTTATTATTTAAGCAGCTTAGACCTCGCTTCCACTACGTTGGACACTTCGGTGCTGCCGCCCAGTCCGATTCGGTCGACTTTAACTGTGCACATGTGCTGGGAATCAGTTGTTTGTTTTCTGTTGTGATGGCGGCTGCACGTGGTTCTCGTTATGATGGTATGTAGCCTATTTTTTAACGTTTTGTAATGATTTTTGTGAAAGTTTTTATTTGCAAATGTTTAATAGACAAATTTAAATAACATTACAATAATAAAAAATTAAATAAATTTTGTATTGCCCTAAGTTATTCGTGTCCCTTTAAATGGACATTGGGTCTATCTCAGGCACGTTTTAAATTAACTCATAAAATTTCTTTTAGGAATTTTTGGCAATCAAAGAGTGCTCCGGCCAGGGGAAAATGACGAAAAATTGGAGCAAATACTAAAAATCATTGGAAATTTAATGGTGAGAGAAGAAGAAATTATTAATGAAGAACTAGTAAGCAACAGTGAGGAGGAAGAAGAAGAAGAAGATTAATAGAATTACTCTTAGTGTTCTGAGAGAAAACTTAAAAATGGCCAAGCAATCTGTGGATCCTTTAAAGCAAAAGTCTTGGAGAAGAGATGATACTTTTGCACCTCCAAATTTTGAAGGCCCCTCTAGTGAATGCAGCGCAGAGCTCCAGTATGATTGGACTGCAAAATCGTATTTAGCTATGTACTTTGAAGATGAGTTAGTCCAAAAAGTGTGTGATTGCACAAATGCAATATACGTTGAACTTAAAGGAGTATCTCTTAAATTGACTCTTTATGAGATTAAACATTTTTTGGAATAGTTTGTTTGATGTCCTATCTGAAATACCCCAAAATCAGAATGTACTGGGCAAAAACCACTAAAGTTTTAGCTATTGTGGATTTAATGACTCGAGATAGATTTTTTGCTATAAGAAGTAACCTTAAAATCGTCATTGATGGCAGCATCGCTGAAGAGGTACGCAGGTCTAACAAATTTTGGAAAGTACGTCCTATTATAAAAGCAGTATGGCAGGGGTGTTTGCAGCTACCTAGAGAGAAAGTGGTTGCTGTAGATGAACAGATGATCCCATTTACAGGGACTTATAAAATAAAGCAGTTCGTTAGAGGAAAGCCAAATCCAGAGGGCTTGAAAAATTTTGTTGTTGCTGCCCCTGATGGTCTTGTCGTAGACTTTGAATTATATCAAGGAAAAAACACTTTTCCAGATGATTCTGTAAAATGACTTGGTGTTGGACCTTCTGCTGTTGTTCGCCTTAGAAGGACATTATTTCCTGGAAGTCATGTGTACTGCGATAGATATTTCACGACAATACCACTTTTCGAATATCTTCGTCAACAAGAGAAATATTGTATTGGAACCATTATGAAATCTCGTGTACCAGCGGCAGCAAATTTAACTTCGGAAAAAATTATGGCCAAGATAGGTAGAGGCAACTCGGAACAAATTGTAAGACAAGATGGTGCAATAGTAATTGTACAATGGTATGATCTGAAATCTGTACTTTTCGCATCTACTGCTCTAGGAATTCAACCTATAGCGATGAGTGTAAAAGGTGGTCTAAGAAAGACTCTAAATACATTCAGGTTAAAAGACCTTATGTTGTTGCTAAATACAACGATTGTATGGGAGGAATAGACTTGATAGACCGAATGATTAACCATTATAGAATTCGAGCCAGATCAAAAAAATGGACTGTAAGGGTCATTTTCCATTTCTTTGATCTAGCAATGGCTAACTCATGGATTTTTTATCGAAGAGATAAAAAAATATTTAAAATCCCTCCATGCAAAATACAACAATATTTAGATTTTAAAATCGAAATTGCCACTCAACTTTTGACAAATACACCCAACCCACAAAGTGAATCCCAAGAAAACATCTGAGGTGTAGGTACTAGAAGAAATCCTGAGGGAAATATCTTTGTCGATTCACCGTCATCATCATTAGACACCAAAAGAAAACGGAAACAACACTTTCCCGAAATTGCCACAAACTTAAAAAATTCGGTTAGATGTAAAAATGACTCTTGTACCAAAAAAAACAAGTTCTGGTTGAAACAGTTTCTGGCAACAGAAACTGTTTCGTGGAGTTCCATAGCAAATAAATTTAAGTTTACATATTTTATTTTCTGCATTTTCATAGGTTTAGACTGAAATGTTATTGAAAAAAAAATTATATATTAGGAATTTTTGTTTAGGTTAAGACCCAATGTCCATTTTAATGGACCTCATGTATCTGTCAAAGTAAGAAAAAAAATTAAAAAAGTTATTAGTAAACGATGTTTATTTATGTATTTTTTATTATATTTAAAAGCCTCACAACCCTAACTTAACAAAAACATGTCCGGGTCCCAGGAGGTTATGATAAAATAGGTTAATCTCCAACAAACACGGATCCTTGATCATATTGTTGGCAAAATATGTTTAGTATTAGGTAAAAATTAAGTTCTAAGTACCTTGTAATGTTATTGCTATGAATGTGTAGCTGTATCTAAACAAATAAATGCCTTATATTAAATATTTTTGATGTGTTGGGTTTAGAAAAAACTTTAGAAAAAAAAAATCCAAGTTGAAAATATTTTTTGTAGTCGAAAAATTCATGCTTTTTTTGCTAACTAATGGATATTAGTTACTAATTTTGAGGGTAAAGAGGATCTGAGGTTTAAGCTGTAAGTTTGATTACATTATATTATTCCTTAAAGCCCAACTTTAAAGGGTCATAAAAAAATTAAAATTGTTACACAAGAATACAAATTAAAGATAAAATAAAGATATTGGTTAATCTATTACTGCAAAATATTACACAACACAAATTCCTCAGCTCTAAACCTGTAATGTAAAAAAAATAAATAAGCAGCCATAAATACTCTAATTAAATACTATAGTAGACCAGTTGCCTGCAGGTTAAGCTGTTAGGTGACAAACTGGTTGTTAACTGCAGTTTTAATGAATGACAACATGTACAAAGTCTTTAGGAAGATTCAATGCAGCAACAGCAATAATGAATATTATTAATTATACCAATAAATTTTGTTAAAAATAACTCAGGCAATGGTAAAAAAGTGATTGAATACTACACTGGTCCACTGCCTAACTGGCCTTTAGACATTTGTTAGTAATTTGTGAAATTTCTTTACTAAAAAGTAATTGAGAGGGAAGTGTATATGATTTACCTGAGGCTAATAGAATAAATAATGTAAATTTTGGATAAAATAATTATTGTTCATTTAAAAAATTGGAAAAAAATATTTTTAATCATAATTATATGGGATATAAACTCTAGGGATATAGAATTTCTATCTTTTCCCAACTTTTATTACTTTTAACTACCACTTCATACTTATTTATTATAAATATATATCTCAGTAATTATGTCGTATAGATTAAGAAATATTTACCTTCCTAGTCAATAGGGTTCTTAAAAACCAGAAATATTCTAAGAAATATTTCAAATTCCTTCACACAAAAGTTGATGAAACTTTCTTTTTGTTTTACGAACAGTCTATTAACCGAATATCGACGCGAAATGGTACACAGTCTTTTGAAGACAAAAATGTTATATTTGCCGCGTTTTTTTTTTTAAACTATGGCGAAAAACACAAAAATTTACATAAATTTTGAGTTTATGTACTGCACAAATAAATATAACCTCCCCATGTTTTTTTGACATATGGTACTGACGGCGACATCTATCCGCAAAACTTTCAAGTACGAAACCTACGATTTTTCACGTCGAAATACTATAGCTTAAAAACCATTGGAATAATAAATGTGTATTGTTCGAGTTTGGTGTTGGAATTTTGGTAGCAATAACTCCATAAGTAAGTTTTATATATTTTTATGATAGGCAAAATGCTTAGACGACAATTAGAAAAAAAATTAGTGTTGGGCAGATAATGCAAATATCTAATGTTACAACTACAGATAATACTTTTGAAAAAATACATCTATAAAAATGTATATGTAGTACCATGTACTTTTCGCCAGTGGGTCTGGGTTATTTACTATAAAATTATTTCCCACGTAAGGGATCAAATTTTTTTTACAGAGTTAGTGATTTTCCACCCTACGAGATGGCGCAAGTGATTTCTACGAAGCGGGTGTTAACCACGGCATTAATTACGTTACACTGTTATGAATAATAATAACTTCAGCCAAGCTATCTTTTAACTAAGAATTGTGTGAAAGTATAGAATAGTGTGAAGTAGTAGTAAAGAATAGTGAAATTATGAAGCCCACTTCCGCGTCATCCTTCACCCAGTCAACACGTGGTTCTTCTTTCCTTTCCGATCCTTTGGAACCCTTTCCTAGACCCTTTCCTGCCCTTTGCCAGTGGTATCTAAACGCTAAACGTATTCACGCCGGTTGCCAGGCCGGATGATGCCGGATACATCTTGGGGAAGCGTCACCGTGTATTTCAGTATTAACAATTGTGAAAATTATTAATTCGGGGAACAGGGTATCCGAGGATTTTCCCCAATCTCCAAATCGTGCTGGCAGATTGGCTCGTAGCAGAGCCATTAAAGTAGCAGCTCCAACTAAGAATTGGAAACTCGAAAAATTCATCCATTATCCCAAAGATGCTGGTCATACACTTTTATAAAAGGTAAAAACGCGAAATCTACAGCATCACAAATACATTTAAAATTACGAAGGTTACATGTTTCGCTCGACTAGAGCATCATCAGACCTAAACAATAATTAAAATTATGTAACCCGAAAAAAGGAAAATTCAACAAAAACTTACCATAACATACACAAAACACCTGACATATAAGTAAACAAAGCTTACAATAAAGTGGCACTATCTATGTACAAAGAACTCAACTAAACAATCAAATCACTTTATACATTTTAGAAATCTATCATTTAAGTGAGTCTAAAACTACTTAAGGTTATTAAAAACTAGGTGGCCATCAAAATCAAACCTTTCATTAACACAGGACAGATCTGGGCTTTTAAAAACTTTACTAATTTCCATTGTCTCCAACAAGTCTAGTTTTTTACTTTTGTTGCATTGATGAAGTATTTTTATATTTTGGCTGTCAGGAAAATTATGTTTGGAGTCGAGGAGGTGATTAGCAAAAGCCGATCTGGTCACTGTGATTTCGGTATTTTTAAATTTATTATATTGGGCCTTGTGTTCACTAATCCTAGTAGAAATCTTCCTACCAGACTGGCCGATGTACACTGCAGGGCACTCTTTACACCTAATCTCATAAACTCCCGGAGAAGATAGCGGGGGTAGTTTAAAAAGTAAACGACCTAAAAGTTTTGATATAGTTTGTTTAATTAGATGTCTTTTTAATGTATTATTGCGATACTATCCCGCTTTTTTTCTCCCTTTGGCATAACCCCAGCTTTTAAAACCAATAATACATTAAAAAGACATCTAATTAAAACTAAAGATACTACCCCCGCTATCTTCTCCGGGAGTTTATGAGATTAGGTGTAAAGAGTGCCCTGCAGTGTACGTCGGCCAGTCTGGTAGGAAGATTAGTGAACACAAGGCCCAATATAATAAATTTAAAAATACCGAAATCACAGTGACCAGATCGGCTTTTGCTAATCACCTCCTCGACTCCAAACATAATTTTCCTATAGAAACGTATCATCCATTTTTTCTCTAAGAGACCAAACGAAACAGCCTTTACTTCTTCTTCTTCCTGACAGCCGAAATATAAAAATACTTCATCAATGCAACAAAAGTAAAAAACTAGACTTGTTGGAGACAATGGAAATTAGTAAAGCTTTTAAAAGCCCAGATCTGTCCTGTGTTAATGAAAGGTTTGATTTTGATGGCCACCTAGTTTTTAATAACCTTAAGTAGTTCTAGACTTTTAAATGATTGTTTAATTTCTAAAATATATAAAGTGATTTGATTGTTTAGTTGAGTTCTTTGTACATAGATAGTGCCACTTTATTGTAAGCTTTGTTTACTTATATGTCAGGTGTTTTGTTTATGTTATGGTAAGTTTTTTTTGAATTTTCCTTTTTTCGGTACATAATTTTAATTATTGTTTAGATCTGATGATGCTCTAGTCGAGCGAAACATGTAACCTTGGTAATTTTAAATGTATTTGTGATGCTGTAGATTTCGTGTTTTTACCTTTTATATAAGAATTGGAACATATGCTTCATATGAAATGTTGATTACCTGCTGCCTTTCGTGATATACATGAAATATTTATATATTAATGATGAAAAACCTAATGGCAATGACTCTGATTAACTGAGTGTTTCTTAACTACGGCACGAGACTTAAGATCTAATCATTAGTTTAATATAAATGAAAAATTCCTATATATATTTTAGATTTCCTGCATTTTCAAATTTTGCTTAGCTTTTCAGGTAAAACTTCAATTTATTTTAAAAATGCTCCATGTTAATAAGAAATAATCAGTTTTGACCTTAACATAAATTAGCAAAATGTCAATATAAAATTTCCTTGGTAATGGTTGCTTATTTATCTCAAGTTTACTTAAGGCACTAATTCAAAAACTACTTTTTTCTTTAGCACCATGCTTTGCTCTTGTGTCCATATTTATTTATTATGTATTTTACAATTTTTTTACGGTTTCACAAAATGCTTAATCATTTAACTCTTCTTTCTATATTCTCCACCCGTTTATATAGGTACAAAACATAGCAAGTTGTATAAATTTATTAACATAAATAATCTTTGGCGCAAATAGGTAAGTATTAATGAGTCTTTAATTTTCAATAAATTCACTAAATCAAAGTTGTTCTTTGTTTCGGAAATATGATCAGACACATTAATAATAAATTATATTAAGCCTTTATTTTATTTTAAAAAACATATATCGCAATTGTGAGTTACGACGTCATCGATTTTTTTTTAATCGTAACCTTGTCTTTTAATGACTATTATTAAAGGGCTTAACAAGTTACACGTGCGTACCAAATTTTAATGTTTCACTCTTTTTAAAAGATATTTTATATTTTGTCTCTTAAAAGATATTTTACAAACATTATCTAATTCGAAAAATGAATGCAATTTAATAGTCTTTCTTTAATAAGTGTTAAAATATTGTCCATTTACTAACTGACAATATCCTAAATAAAACAACTCGTTTTGAACATTTCTAATTACTTCGTACTTTACTAGTATACACTCCTGTCTTATTCGTTTTCTTAAATCACGTCTTGTAAAAGGAGTAGGTGCACCGTCATGTTAAAACCAGATATTTCTGTTCTGGACTTCAGCTTACTATACAGTGAGACAACAAAATAGCCCACTTCGAAACTAGATCCTCTTGCAAGAATAATAATTAACTTGCTCTTAAATATTAAAATTTTATTGGAAGAAAATCGCTTCTACAATTCGATCAACAACAGTCCCTGCACAAACATTTACTGTCTCTGGATGTTGAATGTGGCCTCCGCTTATGTCGGTTTTTATCTACCCGTTTTAACGATTTACCTGATCATTAAACATAAACGTTGATTTACATAATAAAACGTTTTCTATTTGTAGAACATTCCTGTCTAGTAGATTCATCACTTGCTTGCAAAACTGGAGTCTTTCATTTGGATCATATTTGGTGAGTTCCTAGAAAATTGTCATTTTATAAGGTTTAAATTTTTCTTTAAGATTTATTGCCACTGCTGACTGGCTAATTTCGAGTTCCCTAGCTACAATATCTTATCAGAATCAATAATTTGTAAACGTTAACAGACTTTTAATCGTAATTACAAGATATCCCTAAAAACATCCCTAAGAACTCAACTCTGCAAGACAAGATCTTATTTAGACGTATCGAGTAATCGTGTCGAGTATGGCTTTAGAATATTCCTTTGTCTTCCGTAGTCATTAGGCCTCTTCGTAAGAGATTTTAACTCCCTTTTTTCAGTATCTAATATATTACTTACTTCTAATCTATAGTGATAACAGAAGGCTGTTTATTTTTACATTCACTTTAAGTAATGTAAAAATACGAAGAAGGGAGAAAGTCAGAGTTCTACAAGGTCAAGTTCTAACGATTTTCTTTTCATAAAAGGCAAAGACATACGATGCAGACATATAAAAAGTATGCAAAGACATATAAAACCGCAAAACTCCGTCTTGGAGGCAGTGTACATTTTTATAAATTCCATTAGGGCTAACAATGTACAAATATGCCAAGTTTATCCTCGAAGTGAATCTTATAAGTCAGGTCCTTTATTTAAAAATTAAATTCAAATTTAATCTCTGCAACCTCAAGATAAATAGTACTAAATAGTCAGGTCCCAGTATTGCATTACTTATAGACATAATAGTTTGAAATAGTTCACTTAATGTAGTATTAATTACTTTTATTTCTTAGGTTGGGTTTTTAAGCTATTGGATGATTTCATTCATAGTCACGTTAAAAGATGCTACAATATGTCGGCTATTAGAGATACTATTATTACACTAAGCTGCTGCGATCTCTTCAGACGTAGCTCGCCTCATTAAGAGTAAGATTTTGAAAGATCGTCACAGGTAAGTTCGTTTGATCCATAATTTTGATTTTTTTCCCGTAATTTTGAAACTGCCTTTCTTGTTTATGTTTTTCGTGGTGACTGTTTTATTGTAAACCTATATGCAGCTATTTAGATGTAAGTGTTAAAGCGTTTTATTCGAGAAATTATGAACTTACCTCTTCATTCTCACCTCTTCTTACATGTTTTTTAAAGATTTATAGTTTAGTTAATAACGATACACGATATAGTTACCATCTCACGTTTACCTGTAGTATGTTATCATAAGTGTTCTTCAATGTGTTTTTTTTGTGAATTATTGTCTAACCACAGCTGCATGTGTTAATTTCTATTTTAGGTCTGATGATGCCGTCAGGCGAAAAGCGTAACCTAACTAATAGATGCTACATTGGTGAGACTTGAAGTTTATTCTCCTCCTTATTAGATAACTAGATGGTGTTACTAGATTTTTAATTTTCTCATCGGAAACATAAGGTAGGAGTTTAAAATTCTGTGAATCCTCCCCTTAAATTGCATTTACATCATATTAGGGACGAAAAATGAAAAGAGCCCCTAAAAAACGAAGACGTGCAAATTTTTAGAAGATTTCTGTAGTCACGGCTCCAAATAATCGATTTTCATCATTCAATTTGCGACCCGTAGCTCTGAGGGGAAGCATTTTAGGTAGGCACATGCTTATAGGTAAAACAAGTCTTATTTTACCTCCAATAATACGCTCTGAAATGTGTGCACCGAATTTTGTAACACCCTGTATATTAAGAATAGTAAGTATATACAGTGTGTCCCGAAAAATGTGAGAAATCTCTCGGATTCAGGTAGAAAATAAAAAATAAAATGAAACTCTCTTATAGGCCTTCCCTACGAAGATACGGTCCCTTAAAGACGCCGCTGGAAATTTCTTGATTAACTTTTGAAGTACTTATAATTTAATACAAATTTTACATGATCAAAACTACTAAGAACCTCTTAAAATGGAGTCCTTAAAACACATTTACCTTCTTTATTTTTTATTATATGAGGGGCGGACTAGGTTGTAGGAGGTTGTATGATAAAGACTCAAATAATAAATATGGATAGCTTGAACGTTAAACTAAAGAAAAGGCACGCTTGTCCATTATCGATGAAATGAACCGTTTTGTAAAAAAAAATAATTACGGAATCACTGTTTTATTTTAATTAAAAAGAAACATGATATGTTCTTTTATTCAGCGATCCAGCACAGTTATTCAAGCAACAGAGAAGTTCCATTTTAAGTTGTTTATTCTGAAAAAATACATTTTTCTTTGAAAAATGCAGTGTGGTTCTTAGAACGAAACGAAAAAGGAATGTAATGAAGAAATTACCTAATAATTTAAAACAATTAATTAAAAACTTCATAAGTAGGTTCAACTTGGTCTCCGTGACGTTTGATAAACTCGCGGGTACAAACGAATCGTGGACTGCTGTAATCGCCACATCAACTCTGGATATGCTTATTACATCACAATGAATCCTGATTCCTTATAAAAGTTCCTCCCAAGTATCGACAGAAGTTAAATACACCGCCATTAACGTCTCTCAGAACACCAAAAGCTCATTTAACTACACGCCTTCAAATTCTTCTTGGTTCTATTTAGATTGCCACTATGAGGGTTAGGCCTAAACATATAATTTGTTAGAGCAGAAGCTTCATTTCCAACTAAGACCAAAGAAAAAACTAAATTTTTATCATTGCTCAGTAGACATTCTTTTGGAATACTCAATAATTTATTTGCAAAGCCAACTTCAAGATTTTGCGAAAAACAGTGTCGCTGTGTCTTCCTATGTGACACAGCGACATAATATACCACCTTTAAATGCATTTATTAAACGCGAGAACTTTCACATTCCCACTACTGACTCTTTATTTGGTGAACTTTATAAAGCAAAATATTTTAGTTTGCTTGATGCTTCTCATGTTTTTTTATACAACATACAACATACCACCAATGTGAAACACAGGTTGGCATCGACAATTGCCAATAAAATAATACTATTAGTTATTTTTGTAATTACAGTGCGAAGATCCACTATTTGGTGGAGCCTGTAACAAAGAAATACATTTTATTAAGTATTTAATATTTTCAAATTAATGTGTCTATAGGAGCTTTCTATAGTTTATCAAATTAAAATTCGTTGCTGGTTTTAATCCGACCGCCATTAAATTATATAAAGCGATGCTGGGTCTTATTGATGACGTGCAACGAATTTAGTTTTGAATAGACTATACACGCTTAGTACATTTCTGAATTACTAAATCGAAACGTCAATCGAATGTCGAACTGTCGGTTGAGCTGCGGTTCACTCAACCGTAGACCGTAGCCCGAACCACCATTTGAAACTATGAACCAACAGTTAAGTGAAGTGTTTTACAAATGCTTTTTGCTTATTATGGTGCAAGGCAAGAGATAGAGAAATTAAAAATTCTTATTTATTCTTCTATAAAGGAATCTATTAAAATTAATTTTCCTTGCATGTAAAAATGTCATCTTTATCTTCACCTGAAAAAAGGAAATTTCTTTGGGAATCTAGCAGTGACTAGGACGAATTATCTAGTAGTAGTGATGAAAACCAAAATCAAGCTGTAAGAGCCCCAAGAACCTTTAGAATACGTCTGGATCATTTCACCCGGTGGAGTGACGAAGAATTTAAAATAAGGTTTCGGCTGATTGAGATGCATCTAAGCCCTTAACCGACAAACCTATAATGCTAATGATTTTTTCATACGGCAATTTTAATATAGCCTTAATATCTTATATAACTCAGTAATTTTTTCCCAAGCAGAAACCTAAAATTAATATAAATAATTATTCCAATCCTTTATATTAAAAATTGTGTTTACCTTTTGCCTCCAGATTACAGCATCAGTTTTCTTACTTTCTAGTATATTCTTGAACTTAATTACCAAATCTACTAAAGTATACAGTCCGAATCGGTATAAACGGTTCTTTTTTTCTTTACCACTCATATTAATTATTTACTTATAAACCACCCAAATATTTTATATCAATAAAATCCAAAATACCCGAAATAATAGAATTGTCATATTTTTCAATGTCAAAAATAAACTACGGCTATTGCTTAAATCTGGCAACACTTTACAAAAAAAGTAAAACCGAAGATTAGCCAACATGCTTCCGCGTCATCCTTCATCCTTCACCCAGTCAACACGTGGTCGTTCTTTTCCTTTCCTATCCTTCGGATTCCTTTCCTAAACCCTGTCCTACCCATTGCCGTTGGATATAACGTGCCTTTAAGAATTAAATTTAGTGAAAGTATCAAGCCAGAGACAACCAAATTTGGTTGTCTCTGATCAAGCCCACTTCCGCGTCATCCTTCACCAAGTCAACACGTGGTCTTTCTTTCCTTTCCTATCTTTTGGAACCCTTTCTTGCCCTTTGCCACCTATTGGCGCCGGTAGCCAGGCCGGATCGTGGGGGAAGCGTCACCGGGCATTTCAGTATTAGCAATTGTGAAAGTTATCGATTTGGGGAACAGGGTACATACCCGACGGTTTTCCCGAATCTCCAAATCGTGCTGGCAGATTGCCTCGTAGCAGAAATTAAACTAGCAAGTCCAAGATTAGCCAACGTATGGAACAGTTTTGAACCTCCGGTTAGATTTCAACCGTTGGTTGGCCAACCGGGGGTTGACGTTCATTTTTATAATACCGGCCCTTAAAATCACGGAGAGGCTTGACAGCCTCACGTATAAAACGTACCAATGTGGATTCAGTCTTAAAAGTTAATTTAACTGTAATCTGTCAAGGTGCGTTTGACTTTGACGTTTGACATAACATAGACATTTTTTTAATTACACGATATTTATTTACAAATAATTCAGAAAACCTTATAAAAATGATTTGAGAAACACCGAAAACCATGTCGGGCTGTTACAAGCGAGTAAATTTTTATGATTTGTGTCGCCTCTGTGCCCAAAACATTAACCGCAGCAAGCTAAAAATCTTTGAGCAAGAGGGTATCAAAGTACAGCTACAAACAAAAATTAAGAAATGTCTTTCCATTCATGTAAATGTTTTATTTGTTGCAATTTTATACTTACTTTATACTTGCCTCGTTTGTAGGTAAAAGAGGATGATTTTCTGCCAAAAGTTGTTTGTTCCAAATGCATAAAAATGCTTGATATTTGCAATACATTTAGAGAAGAATGTTTAAATTCAGAAACTATGCTCTCCAGTTATTTTAAGAATTACAGGCATACAGAGGACTTTAAACAGTCTGGCAAGGTAAGAAATATAGTTGTCATTAATTATAAATAAGCTCTTAATTTTCTATAGGTGTACATAAAAGAATCACAACCATACACACCAGAGCCACCAAAGTTGCAAAACAATATAACAACAACTTTAGAAAATTGCAATGTTCCGGCAAATATTACATCAATGCAAATCATTGTACCAAAATCTCCCAATTTACAAAAACTTCAAAAAAAAACAGAGATAAAAAACCCTAATGCACAAAATAAAAAGCACAAATCTAATGAAATAAATTTAAATACTAATTGTTTGCCACAAGCTCAAAATGTACAAATGCCATATAATATTGACATATTACATGAGGCTCTGAGGAAGGCAGTACAGCAGCTTCCGAAGGAAATATTAAACAAGGTAATTGTAAATTCTGATGGTGAGGTTATCAATTTGTCACCTCCAGATAATTTGATTGATACTTCTCATACCTCACAAAATTTGTTAAATAATTCAACCAGTGTAATCAGCAAAGTCAGTAAAAAGAATGAGATTGTTAGACAAGAGGATTCAGAAAACAAAATGAATGGGGTCATTAAAATTGATTTAACTGAAGATGATCATGAACAGCAGTTGGCAGTTAAATTTAATGGAGTAGGGGAGCTAACAAGTAATGTTAACCACAATGTGCAGAATTCTACTGTTATTATTCCTGTGTCACAGTATCAGGTAAGAAAAACAGATTAAATATTCATCAGATGATATGAATGTATTTTCTGGTATATCTCTGTATTCATTGCCCACTAGGAATAATTTTACTTAGGCAAAAGGTGTATAAATAATGACAACATAATCTTCAGCAAATTTGGTTTTGTTTTAAGAATTTTTGTCATATCTCCAAAAAAAAGCAGTAAGGAACTATTAGATGCTTTTTAATTTAAATTTGATTAATTGTGGGGAAAAGACCAGACAACAACCAAAACAACCAGATGCATTTTGAAGGTCAGGGCTATGTAATTATTATTAACATCAATATCATGCTTACTTAGCGAAGTAGTCAGGCAACAGACTAGGATCGAGTATAAATTTTAGCATGTTTATATTGTAATGTAAATTAAATTATAACATGCTTGTCATAAATGAGAAGAGATCAAGCAAAACCATATAAATCTACTTATTAACAAAAATTAGGTTTTTATTTTACTTCTTTATGAAAAAATATAATTAGAAAAAAACTATGTGTTAACATATAAAAGTAGGTAAATATAATATTATTTAGCTTAAAAGAAATGCAAATAACATTAAACCTATTTCTTTTACATTATAAAATAAACTAGATATATTTAACTCAGGCAAAATATTATAAGGATCAAAATATTATTACCCAGGTCTATAATAGGTACCAAACTGGCCTAGGCGCAATACCTCATATCAACATTTTGATATCTTTTCACGAGAGACAAAAAAACTGTATTTTACTCCCATGCAATTTTAATTTACCTAGCTAAAAATTGTATTTGTTAGACAACTTTATTTACAAAAATATTTTACATTCGTTTTTTTTAGCTATGTGGTTTGATACATGGTATTGCTTATTGAATCACATGTTGATAAGTGCTATTTGTCCAAAAATACAATAAAAATAAAATGCAACAGATCCTATAAAAAATTTAAATTAAAATATTTATTAGAGTTAATCTTACAAGGAACAGTAAATCTCAGTTGTGTCCAAAAATAAAACATAATTATCTATAATAACTCCTAATAACTTTTAGCCTAAATTTTGTTCTTAAAAGCTATGAATTTTTACATTCTTTTAATGAAAAAGGAAACATAAAAAATAACATTACAAATTGAACTTTAATCTAAGTACGGGTATATAACTTAAATGTGTGTCCGGGTTCCAGATATTTTTGTGCCACAGATTTTTTTGTTTTTAATAGAATATTGCAATAGTGCATTTGACTCCACATTCTGCTTCTGGTAGCCACACCCATCACTTCAAAATATCACTGGCAAATCGTCTTGACAATACTTTTCCAAATGATTAACAATAATTGTAGTAAATATGGAAAAATATAAATCCCCCTTAATTTCACCCACCAGTAGTTGCAGCATTCATGAGTTTTTAAATTATTACTTTTTGCAAATCGTTTTAAATTTATAACGCCAAATCCAAGATACTTAACGCGTCAAGTGAACGATCTAAATCTTCCAATCCCCTCCTCCACATTAATTAAAACATCTATTTTCTACGAGGGAATCAAAATTTTCAATCGTTTACCAGGTGGAATCAGGGAGGCAACATGTATTGACACTTTTAAATGTAAATTGAAATTACTTTTGACCGAAAAATGTTACTATTCACTGGATGAATACTACATCGACACATTCTAATTTTCCGTAAGTGTAAGTTTACAGTATTTGAATTTTATTTGATTTGTTTGTATGGTTAGAATTCTTTGCTGTCTTATACTTGAGGGGATAATTATGGAATTTAATTTACTTTTTATGTATTTTTTTTTCTGCTGTTCTTATGTATTGTTTTCTGATGTTTGTTTTGGAACTTGAGTGTGTATGGGGTGTAGTCGTTAAGTTTAGTGGTAGTAATTTAAGGTAGCTTTGTTTAGAACAATTTTTCTTTGTTAATAATAATAAAGCATGTTTTTTTTTTTATAAATGGTAAGATTGTGAACCTTTAATCTAGTTTTGAAGTAAAACTTATTGGCGTTATTTACAGGATACATCTTTACTGCTTGAACATCCATAATAAATACATGACATTTACCTTCCTTGGATTTCTCTTTATCTATATTTTTTTCTGCCTTGCTTTCTCTTTAAGAGCAATGTGATTATTGTATTCTGTTGTTTCAATATTTCCTGCTTTATAAGCAATACAGGTATTGCAATGATCTTTTCTTGGAGTATACATTGCCATGTTAAGATCCTCAAATAACTCGGAAAAGCACATACATAACTTAAAACCTTTTGTTTATCTTCCTGACACTTTTCTTGGTATATTTTATATAAGTTTGCCTTTGCCTGAAAATCATATTTTAGGTACTGCTTTGTGAAATCTTTTCTGCAAGCATTTTGGGAAGTTCTTTAAAAAATTTTTTTAAATAACTTGGTTATTCCTCCAGTTCAATTTCCCTTTCTGTTTTAGGTCGGGAAGCTAGTTTTTTGGAAACATCGGCGGAATAATACCGTTTTAATTTTTTTTGCACCAGTTCGAAACCATCGTTTCGTTAACTCCTAGTGTAGATAAAAACGTTTTTTTGCAAAGTTGTTTTTTTTTCTGTACCAACTTGTAAGAAATAGTCGTATGTTAAACTACGTCGGGAATTTTCAATAGATTCAACATTTATAAGCGCAATGACATATATCTTTCTTTGGTTGCAGTCTCAAAATTTGGTTTCGTTCTTCAGATATTGAGCCGCAAAATCTAGTTTTGTATTTCAAGTACTTGGACGATGTAAACCTCGGCCCAATTGCTCTCGCTGTTCTTTGTTTGTTATGAAGAATGACTTGTTATTTCTAGTATACCCTTAGAACATTGAAAGGCTAGAATAATTAGCATTGCCGTGGAACTATGGGCAGTTTATTTTTGCTTACAACATATCTGATGCAATGATGCCAAATGCTTATGTAGAAATGGCAAAAAAAACACACTTTATAATATAATAAAAAATTGTCACTTATTTTGACAGGCGCAAAATAATACTAATTCTCTTGAATAAAATATGAAGCATTTTTCTTCCATAAAATATGATAAGATACTCTATAAAGAAGTGAACATTGATATTAAATTTAAAAAAATTAAATGAAATTAGATAATGTCCCTATATTAGAGAAAAAGGCAACAACATTGCAACGCAACGCTCTTCAGGTATTCTTCTCCAGCCATCCTCTTCATTTTGGTTTTTTCTCTTGACCATTCGTCCTGATTAGATTTTCTTAATTCTTTATTAAGAATTGCCCTGAATATCTTCTTCTTCATTAGGAACAAATTCTGCATCATCTTCTTTATTTGTTCGATTGTCACTTTTAGGTACTTCTTCATTTATTATAGGTTTTTCTTTTTCGTCAGGCTTTTCAAAAATGACTTCATGTTGTTTTCTAGAGAATAAGACTGAATATTCTCCAAAACCTGTAGCTTCTGTATATAAGTCAGTTAACCAATATATTGCGGCAAAATATCATCAATATTTTCTTTATTTTCATAGAGAAAACTGCTTTGCTGTACCTGTTGAAGTATGCCATTACCTATAATTGTATTTGTTTCTTCCGTAATGCATTCTGTTAATAAATCTGTTGAAGATTCTTTGTTATTAAAATTGTCTATATTGTCTCTGAGAGGTTGTGTGTTTTCGCGTGCTAGCAGAACGTTTACCCCTGGATGTCATAATGGAAAACTAAAAAAAAAATTCTATTAGAAGTTTTTTTAACCCGAAGGGTCCTTGGCCTTAGTGCGAAAAGGCTAGATCAGCTATATTATCGCATAAATAATGCAAAATTACAATAAATAATTTACAATTGCCATTTGAAATACCACGTAACAAAAATTTATACAAATGTGTAATACCCTGTATCAACAAAAGCAACTTTAAACGTAATTTTAACCGGCTTTGATTTTGATATTGGACAAAATTATTATGAAAACAAATAAAAGAAACAAACCTAAAGCATTTTACAGATAAACTAACTTTATTTATTTTTCACAAGAAAACCAAAAAACCACTAGAGGAAAAGCCACCTTATCTACTGACCATGCAAAAACTGTTGATACGACCTATCTTCATTGGGTTACCGACTCGCGTTGATACCTGTTATTGCGGACACCGATTTCCCGCGTTTATTTTGCAAGTAGTGCGTTAAGCTTTTGATAGATGGAGCACAATGTTCCACCTAATATCAGGAACATAATAACTCGATTTAGCCAAAATTGATGATACGAGGTATTGTGCCTAGGCCATCGATTATAGTAAAAACGTTTAAAATGATAGTAATACTCGAAGTTAATGACTAAAGGCGGATCTAAGCCTCTTCCATTTATTTTAGCAGATAAAGATGAAACCTAATTGAACGAATAATATTAGAGTCCATAAAATGAGAGAATATGCCGGTAACGTAAAATGCGCACAAACTTAAATTTAAACCAAAAAATCAATAAAGGGGAGGCCCCATATTTCCCTGATTAGGTTTACTTGACCGTGAATACATGCATCTCTCTCTTTCACATCTGCTAGAATTCTACGCTTCTACGCTTAACGATAGCCAGCTTAGATGCGCGAAGTCTGACGTCACCGGCATATTCTCTCATTTTATGGACTCTAGTTGTTCTGTCTTTAGGTTTGTCCTTGGCCAGGACAGGACTTCACAGGCTCTATTTTGATTTCCATATAGCATATTCATTCATACAGCAGTATTTCTTTTTTCAGCTTTTATTTTTAAATAAGCAGATTGTTCAAAATATGGTGATAAGGTATGTGGAATTGGACCTAGGCAATCATGCATTCCCTACTTTGTATAAAAAAAGAATTGGGATGTACAGCATTCAAGAAATATAATATGCTAATCAATTATCTGCTGTTTGTAGGAAAAAAGTTATAAAGATTTTTTATTATTAGCATTTTATACATTTTATAGATTAGATAAGTATTTTATTCACAATTTGAAAAGGGTCCAACGACCGTATGAACCAAAAAACTAATTAATTGATGAATTTCTTGTTAATGAATGTCCTTGCCGTTCAGCTAAGTCGCCTGGTTCAAATGTATGAGATTTAGTTCTTTGTTTCTGGTCTGCATAAACTGTCTGCCTCTTCTTGTTCTTCTCATCATTGGATCTTATTGCTGTATCACTTTTGGATTGTTGTTCAGCTGCTGGTAGAAAGTTGTTCGTTTTTTTGTGGAATATGGACTCAAAGAGTGAAACTTCAGTGGTTCTGGAGGTGCTTCAGTTCAGGAGGGTGGTGTGCTCCTATAGTTGATTAAAAATTCTTGAAGTTTGGATTTGAAATTATCTGTTTCCAAATGAGTACAAAGCAGTAATTTTTTTGTTGTTTTGACCAATTTTTCTGCCATCCCGTTTGCTTCTGGCCAGTAGGGCGTGACTCGAACATGTTTAATGCCATATGAACTAAGAAAAGTTGCTAATTCATGGCTGTTGAAGGGTGGACCATTATCAGACTTAATAGTCGCAGGAAAACCAAAGGTAGAAAATATGCTTTGAAGAATTGGTTTTAATTTTGAAAAACTCGTAGAATTTACGACTTAATAATAATAATTGAAAACCTGGAGTATTCATCCACCATGAGAAATACATATTTATTGTTGGGAAAAGGTCCTGCGTATTGGTCGACGTATTGAAAGGGATAATCTGGTAGGGGGATTGAAATTATTGGGTTTCTGCAAGAAGATTTTGGTACAGTTTGACAGGGAATACATGTTTTTACAAACGATTCTGTTATGATATCTAAATTGGGGAACCAGACTTTTGTCCTTAAGAGTGTTTTGTTTTAGTAATTCCTTGATGACCTTTATGTGCAAGTCCAACTGCTCGTTTCTGTAGTACACTGGGTAAGACTATTCGATGTCCTCTTAAAATCACATCGTTGCTAAAAGAAAGTTCATCTTTAAGTTTGACAAATAAACTTAACTCAGGTAATTTCCAAAAACTTTGATTTTTCCTTGATAGAGCTTCTCTAAGAACTTGTATAGTTGGGTCATTTTTGGATGCATCTTGGACTTCTTTTAGGGTCATAGCTTTGGGTAGGGCATAGTTGACGCAAAAATTTACATACTCTTTAACTTTGTCTTGTTTGGTGTCATCAACTTTTAAAGGATGTCTTGAGAGGTAGTCTGAAGGGTTAGAGTCTCCTTTTTTGGTGCGAAATCTTAAAAGTATAAGGTGCATTCTAAGCAGTAGCCGTTCTACTCGTGCGTTGTTTAAATACCATTTATTGATATTGACTGATATTGATTTCAGACCATGAAGCAGTTATCTGTGAAATTAGTGAAGAAGGGATATGCTCCAAGACTGCTCCATGAATTTCGGGGCATTTCATCATGCATGTGTGGCTCATAGATGGAACGGATTCGCCTGACACAATCTCATGCTTCTACCAGAAACTGGTACACCTCTTTAATGCCTCTTTTCCCATAGTGAAAATCAAACCAAAAAAGAACAATAAGTCCTGGTTTACTAAGGGACTTAAGACTTTATGTAAGAGTCTCCGTTCTCTTTATACATTGAGATTCACAGATTGTCCAGTTTTTCATCAGTATTTTAATTCGTATAGAACCTTGTATCGCCGGTTAATAAAAGTTTCTAAACGATCCTTCTATTCAAATCGTCTATCTAGGACTACAAACAGGAGAGGAATTTGAGGGATTGTCAACGACATCAGACATGCACACAGCAATCATTCTAAGGCTGTGCCTAACATCCCTGCTGATTTTTTTACCAAAATTGCTGAGAAAATCCACTAAGATCTGGGTCCGCCATCAGCAGATCTCATTAGTAATTATTTACCTGATAATGGGGTTCAGAGTTCATTATGCTTTAGACCTACAGAATCTGGCTGAGCTTAAACAAATATTACTTTCAATGAAAAATAAAAACTCAGCTGGAGAGGACGGGCTAACTGCTAAAATATTTCCTAACATACCAGATATAACTTTGAATGTCCTTGTTGAAGCTTTTGCATCATGGGTTGTGGGAACTTTTCCGCCTTGCTTAAAATCCGCTAAGGTTATCCCAGTTTATAAAACGGGCAGTCTTGATGAACGATCAAACTTTAGACCCATATCGCTCTTGTCCACTCTTTCAAAAATACAAAACAAAGCACATACAAAATAAAATAAAAGAGTGGCTGGTATTTTATTAGAGGTTTTTGAAGTAGAAGAAAAAACGAAGTTGTATTTGATTACATTTTTGTAATAAAATTAAACTTTGTTTATTTATTATGTAATTTTATTCTTCAAAATATTCAAAAATACTGAACAGTTAATGGAATTTATGTGTAAAAATATGTGTACAAGTCCGATGATTTTTAAAAATTTTCACATTGAAAGCCTTAATGCCATAAAACTTGCTCGACGGTTTGCTGTGCCACCCTTTTTTTTCAACGCCATTAAATTTTAAATATTCTATCGCCAACTTTTCATTGTACCCTTCTTGAACAACTATACACGTTGTGTATAAAATCTCTATTTTACTGATTATATTATTTATTTAATTTTTATTGATCCTTGCTAGGCTATCCTATAGAAAAAATCTATTGGCGTTAAATCCAGGCTACGCTCATCCTGCTATTGTTCCGTGTCTACCCATATTAAAAAATGTATGATGATTGTTATAGCCGACGTACAAAACAGTAGAGGGATAATAAATGTAATTTTGATTTATAATAAATTTAGACTCATTAAAAATGGGATTAATCACCCTGTCGCCCATTGCTAAAGATTTAACATGTGCATATTATTAGAGGACCAGTAAAGGGAATTTTTACTATTGAAAATAGCTGCTGTTAATTTCTAAATCATTTAGCTCAGTCTTTTTTTAAGTTATTAATGAGAGCTTTCTAGTATTATAAAGATTGCTCAGATTCTACAAAACAACGTCAACTGGCCTAGTTTAATACTGTCAACTGAAAGATTTTTAAATAAATAAGAAGAAACAGGGTAAGCTTTATGTAACGGGAGAGATTTTGCTATTAAGTTCTGGTTTATCGATTTAGCCAGAAATAACTGAATTATTCCTTTATTAATAACTATCACTTTCCTAAGCTACGTGTTAAATTTAAAGAAAATTATGACTTTTTTATAATAAGTTAACTTTTAAAAAATATCTTACGTAAAAACAGATACAAAAATACCGTACCAATAAAAATTAAATCCATAGAAAACAATAAATGAAAACACATTTTTCTATTTTTTTTATTATTATTTAATTAAATATTCAAAATGATGGCTATCGAAATACTGGCATGTCTCTTAAGAATTGTTATACACTAAGTATTCTGTATTGGTTTATTTGGTATGTTTTTTTTGACAAAAAAAAGCGTTACTTATAAATATTTGCATTTTAATCACAGAATTTACTTTAAAAGTAACTTGTACTAGTATTATTGTCCAAAAACAGTTGACTTTGGGTTTAGTTTAAACGAAAAACAGCACTTCTTATATTTAACAATAATGTACACCATAGCTGAACTTGTAGACATTTTCATTTATGGTTCCCAGGATAAATGTTTCTTAAGGACAGTTCAACATTTTAACAAAAGACATAATTGGATAGACTTTCTTACTTTCTAGACTTTCTAGACTTAGATTCTGGTTATTTTAAAGTTGGTACCGGCACAGTATATTTTTCTCCTAACTACTTTTCTAATTGAGTACGAAGATCTTTAATCTGATTTTTATTCGAACAGCCTATTACAACAGTACCTCTCTTAATTTGCCTAAACTTCGAAACTTCAATTTGAAAAGGATCTATATTTTGCCTTATCTCTGTTCTCAGATCCCCGGACCTAACACCTTTTGACTTCTTTTCTAAAATCTGTGGTTTTTAAAACGCAACCTGAGTCACTAGCGAACTCCAGCATAGAATAGTTCAGGAATGCCGTGCTATATCCAGAGAAACATGTATAAATGAACGTAAAGAATAAATGAACGTAAAGACTTTATTATTGTCTCCAAAATAATGGAAATAATTTTTAACATTTAATTAAACAATAATAAAAATTTCAAAATAGTGTTTTTATTTATTGTTTTCCTTGATAAACAGAGAAGAATTTTCTGAAATGCGGCTTTCTATGGTATTATCGAAAAGAATTTTTCAAGAGCTTCAAGATGATGTATCACTCGACCATCCTTTCTATTTAGGATTTTAGGGGTGTATCTGACCCTGTGTAAAGGGTTGCAGATAAGGGTGATATTTGTTTTTGTTCCCCATTCGTTTTATAGAAACTGATTTCAGCGTTTTTTTATTCAGTTTTCGGTTCCTAATGTATGGCCATTTCAATTTTTTAAATTGTCACCTTGTATTTATACAATCTTAAAATTTGTTGCCCGAAAAAATATTATTTACACCCTAATTGCATGTAAGTTCGTAGACTTATATGCAATTAGGGTGTAAAAAAGTGTGGTAAAAATAGTCATTCATCATGTTCAAAAGAACTTAATGGATTAGCAGCCGTTTAAATATTAGAATATTAGTTTAATACATTATTAAGTCTCTGCATTGAATAAACAAAATAATAATTTTATTATTTTAAAAATATCTATCTGTTTGAATATTACTACATTTAAATTGACCTAGTTATTTAATTTTTTTTACTGCTGCACTCTATAATAGAAAAATATTGTCATACCTTTAATTTTTTTAATTTAGTTTAGACCAATGATGCAATAAAACCCTTTGCTTTATTACAAATCATATTATATTAATTTGTAAACTTATTTTATTGTAGAACAACAACTTGACGACAGTTCAATCCAATAACGTATACCCCCAACCAACGCGAGTCATAAACGTGATTTGCGGAACACCTACTGACCAAGGATCAGTATCTAGTTCTTCTCTTAACCCAACGATACCTAGTATAAAGATAGAGGATCTTGCAACTTCACAATCAAATTATATACCCACTGGAACAGTATCTGTTGTAAAAGCAGTACCAGGACACGTTAAGAAAGAAGATAAGGTACACGCGTGTGATGTATGTTCGAAAACATTTAAGCGTCGGGAACATTTGTATCAACACGTTAAGCTCCACACGGGCTTCAGACCATATCAATGCTCGGAGTGCAAAAAAACTTTTGTAAGGAAAGAGCACTTGTTGAGACATCAAGTACTCCATTCTGGCGAAAGGAATTATTCATGCGATATTTGCAATAAGAGTTTTTCAAGGAACGATAACCTTTTAAAGCATATCAGAACTCACAATAGAGAATCTAGTTATACTTGCGGATCATGCGATAAAGTATTCATAATGAAGCATTTTTATGATTCGCACAGAAGCGAGCATGGGATGTGTTATTTACCGCCCGAGTTAAGAGGTGCTAACGTATAAAGTTTTTTTTATTATCTGTTTTATTTACGTATTTGTTTTTTTTTTTAATTTTATGAAGGGTATTTCAGTAGCAACTGGCTGGTTTTTTGAAAATGGTTTGACCTACCAGAACTTCGTGTCTGAAACTGTTTTAATTATTTTATGCTCCTTAGTGACTTTTTAAGTCTGTTAAAAAGGCATTTAGGTATTTTGTATTTTTCCTATTGAAATAACGTTGAATGTAACCTTAAACACGTTACGCCAAAGACCACAAAAAGATTTGAATAAAGTTTTAACAGGGTAATTATGCAGGGTACTTACAAAAACTCGCTAATATTCGAATTAAAAAAAAAGTTGCGGGTAAATTTGCTTTGCAAGAGGGTTTATTTAAATACAGTCGGCTTAGGTGCCAACGGGTACAAGTAATAAAGATTTTTTTGAGACCCTCGACAGTTTTGTAACTTATAAATTTGGTTTTCTATATGAATCATTGTTCACTTGTTATTCGACCATATCAAATGGGTGCTTTCTCATTCGATTTCCAGGTAAAGAGTGGTTCGAGTATGTCTATAAGAAGCTTCATACAGTCTCACTAAACGGTAAAAATAATGAAAATCGTTGAGAGAATCTCTTGGCAAATCTGCACAGTGACTCTTTCAAAAAGTATCCGCCGAATTTTTCTTACATTATCTTTATTACGAGATTCATAAACGTAACTTTTCATTCCAATAAACATAAACTTTTTACTTACTTTGGATAAGAATCATCCAATCATTTGGGGTAAATATGAGAGGGCATAATAGGATTCTTTTTCTTTTTCAATTACCCCTAAATTTTCGGTCGCATTTATAAGTGGCCTAAAATCAAGAATTTTTGATCTACTATCCCTTTGTATTTGATCAATGTTTATTTGTTTTGCCTGCATTGTCACTGAAGGCTTCGATATACGTAACAGTTCGAGATAGTCCTAAAAAGTACTTTTAAAGACATAATATTAGTTCTTGTGATTCCCTTTATCCACTGCCTTCATGCCGCATAAACATTTGAGCAGTGCCCTTACGCTGCCTTTTACATGGAACACGTTGCTGCTAGTGAGGAAGAAGGTTCGACCTTAGCAGTATCTTGATTTTCTCTGCATCTGTGCTTGCCTTAGGAGAACTTTTTTTCAGTATTTGCTTGAGCCAAATCTGATTGAGTCCCAGATTTTCCTTTTACTACATTGGTCAATTCTCCAGTAAGTAAAAATTGTTTTGCAAATTGGTTTTCCAGTAAGATAAATTACGGTCAAGATTCTTTGGATTTTGGCTTTTTAATAGAACGTCGAAGAACTCCCACTTTGGTAGAAGAATGAAGAAATACAGTCTGCAAATTACAATCTCCTACAACCTAAGTCTTGAAGAAATACGTAGTCTTTGGTATTCGGGGAATTCGTTACACTTATAGCGACACGCTTAGCAATATGGTCTTAGATGTTTGGCTGCGTGAGTTTTCTCTACGTATTTGTGTCCTACGTATCCTTCGCTCCTATTCTCTTATGTTTAGTTTGCTGTTGTTTCAATTCTTCTTTCCTCTTTTTTGAGGAATCGTCGATTTCTTCCTCCTACACGTCGAAGTGAAAGAGAAATAATAAAAACAACAACACTAAAGTGTTATTTGAAATTTTTAAGAAATATTTAAGAAAATTGACATGAATCAACTCAATATAACAAAGTAAAAGGTTATAAATAGAAAAAATAAAAAGATTATCTGAGCGATACTCTTGCAACCGTCTTATTATTACTGATATATTATTTAGGTATCTACTTGAACTCTCATTTCAATTTTCTTCCACAAAAATCACTATTAACACTGCTGCTCTAATTGGTGTAAGCTGCATAAACATTTAAAATAATTCACAAGCAATGGGGTAGAAGTGCGCTTCTATCCATTTGCCACAAATAGTGGTTAAATATATTACATATTGATGGTCTCACCTACAAGGCTATTCACTTGTATTTCTCTACCACAAAATTATTTATAATATTGAGTACCACAATATGTACTTAGTTAATTTTGTTTTTATTTGTCAGTTGCCCCTCTCCATTACAAACAGTTTGTATTAGAAATTTGCCAATGTCACGAAAATTATAGTCTGGAAGAAAATCGAATGAATTCATCTTCATTAATTGATAAAATATTGTGAAGAAAAAACAAACAAAAATATCAGCCATATAAAATTTCATAAATATATAAAATGTGCATGAAATACAAGTTTCTTCCCCAAGCATTCAATGCTTATATCATGCAGATTCAACCTTTTTAACTATTTACAGAACTTGCTTCCCGACAAAAAAAATATTCTAATTGAATTGACAATTGAATAAAAAAATTGAATCATTCTTTTGAACTAGAATAGGATATAAATTTGGATGTTAGTTTTGCTTCGAACCGACTGTCTTATAAAGATATAGTTTAGCAGTCACTTAAAACTCATCCCTTTAAATTTCCTCAATGTGCTTTAATTAATATTAGGGATTTCCTGCAATCATAGAAAAAAAAGCACCTATACAATATCAGAATAATAAATGTCAGCTTCTTAACCTATAAGAATTATTCAAAACCTCTACAACAAAGTAAGCAGTCTAAATCTAATAACCCAAATTACTGTGGACCTCTTTGCTGTGCTATTTACATTTTATTAAAATTTGGTAAATTTGTTTATTATTAATAACATATTAATTAACAATGTTGTGTTGTTACAATAAGAATACTTTATTTTTTTATGCAATAAGATTTGTTAAATAAAAATGGAAAAAAAACGTGGTACACTGCTATCTATTTTTATTAAATGCCATTTTTTTTATAAAGAAATTCAAAATATTTTTTTTATGAATAATAAGCAATCAATATAAAGGTGGTCAGTTTACATTGAGATGCTCTTCACTTGGTTACAGTTGTAGAAAGATATCTTGTCAAAAACACAAAATCGGAGCATGAAAAATGTGATTAAATTACAAATATTTGCACGAAAATCAGTGTTCCTTTCTAAACTTATATACACATTTTTCATTTAATAGTTGGTATGGAATACCGTATAGGCTGTACCTAGGGTTAATTTCTATTTTAATTTAGCTTGCAGCATAAGGATTAGCAAACTGTTTTCGCATACAGTTAACGTTATAAATAAAAAGGTTTTTAGAAAATCTTGCAAAAATTTATAATCATGTATTTTGAAATATATTTACTGTAAATTTTTTTCCTGACTGACATATTGAATAAGATATTTTTTTTTATTTTAAAAAACTATTTTGATCTCATATTTTTAAGTTATTCAAAATGCACTATATAAACATCAAAAAAGCTTTTATTTTTTCTCAGGCGTTAGTGGTGTAAAGAAAAGTACTGCAACTGAACGTTGTATGGATTTGTTAAACTTGCAGACCTTTTTAGATGCTATATTGACCGTACTAAAACTTTTATATTAAAAATTTTGTATGCATATTTTTTGAACTTAGTAATAACGTTGATTGAATATTTGGGAAGATACGCAATCCTGTGTTAAAAAGTGTACCCGGTCGACTATCGGATTGCCGTTCAGCTTCGTGCACCGTGTGGTGCTGCCGCAAAGCGTCAAATCTAGGAACGATTTATTTTAGCTGCGTGGACCTGGCTTTTGGCTTCTTTGAGTCAGGTTTTCAACGACGATGGAATCTCCGGTTACGCGGCCGTGTGGGATATTTTTTTAAGATATGGGATGATGCTGCCAACTATGTTTTTATTATTTTTTTTGAACATACAACACAGTGTCATTTATGTAGTGGTCAAGTGATAAGTGATATACTTAAGGGTGGAGGCATATTGAAATTTCTTAAAAGTTAAATTTTATAAACAAATAATTACTTACCAAAATATGTTTTTGAGACAAAAATTAATACAAAAATATATATAAAAAGCTATTTTTACAAAATTACCAAAAAAGTTTAATACAAGTTATAATTCCAACAAACATTATGTTTCCTTCATTTTGTGTTCAAGAGGGTCAAGTTTTTAAATAAAAAGCCCGTTGCACTTAATTAACTAAAATCTAATATACAAAAAATATGTGGAACAAATTTTAAGATATAAGTAGGTTTCACGTAAATATTATAAAGAATAATTTAAATAATTCATAAGACTTAATACCGATGGTAATATAACTTCTTGATCAATAATTTTTTGTAAAAAGTAACCCATTTTGTCATGTGATTCAATATCTGAAAAATTGTGCAGCCTAGTGAGATCTGTAAAGTAAGGGGTTGTGAGTGAGGATGTTAATAGAAATAGAAAATAGGCCATATTGTAAGTTTTAAGCGACACAGGAAAATTCTCAATTACCAGTTGTTACAACTATACTTAAAACTATAAAAAGATACCTAGTAACAAAAAAAAAATTTTGTTTAAAGACCCCGCATCACGGTTATACAGGACATCAATAGAGGTGGTCAATTAGAGGAAAGTTGAGCAATATAGTGTCCTATTATAATAAAATCTAAATACTTCCTAAATTTTGCAAAAAACTGAAATTTGGCAAAATCATTTTATTTTTTTTCTGGCGTTATTTCAAAATATATGACAAAAGTATTTATTAAATGAATAAATTATTGTGACCACTTTTTCTCGCCTATACGATGACACCTACCTACCCTAAAATACGACGTTCTGTCTTTAAAGAGCCATCATCAACTTTGTTTTTCTTTGTCGGCGCTATATTGACCATTTGCAGTTTAACGACGCGGGAATCTTTGGGCGCCCGGCCGTTTTGTTATTTTTTTAAGACAAGGGCGATGATGATAACAGCGCTTTTATTTATTTTGTTATTGCCGATATTTAAATGCGCTGTGATGTCGCATAAATAACTAGATAAATGTGGTGGTCAAGTAATGTATTGGAAGGTGCTATCTCTTACAACTTAAATTTTATTAACAAATAATAAATTACTTACCAAAATCCTTTTTTGAGACAAAAATAAATAAATAAAAACAAAAGAAAAATTCAATAAGCTTTTATTTATTAATTAGAAAATTAACAAAATTATTAAATAAAGGTGATGATATAGGTAGATTTCACGTAAATATAAAGAGTAAATTAAATAATTAAAGATTTAATATCTATATACGATACTATAGTTTTTTAGAGTGAATAATTTATTGCAAAAAGTAGCCCGTAATGTGATTTTTGACAATACGGGTTTGTGAAACCAGCCAATATCTCAAAAACTGTGTAGGGTAGTGAGATCTGTGAAGTACACTTTTTTTGGACAAAAATATTGAAAAATAGATACCTTTAACTGAAATTAATATAAAAATAAAATCGCAAAATTTAAAAGGTTTTGAATAAGGGTGTAACAACACTATAAAATATAGAAAATAGGCCACATTTTAATTTGCAATACAGGCAAACACTTAATTACTAATTCTTAAAACTAGAAAAAGTTAAAACTAGAAATATTTTGTTTAACAGTATGAAGGGTCTCATCGCGATTATACAGGATGTCTGCGATTATACAGGATTGAATAAATGCAATCTAAAAATTGGAAAAATGCCAAATACTTCCTAATATTCAGGAAAAAGGTGAAATTTGGCAAAATGGTTTTTTTATTTTTTTCTGGCGTTATTTGAAAATATAAAATAAAATCATTTAAACATTGTTGTAAACACTTTCTCTCATTTACAAGTTAACATCTTTAACTTTTAAATACGACGTTCCTTCTTTAGAGAGTCATAATCAACTTTGTTTCTTCTTGTCGACGCCATGTTGGCCACTTGCAGTTTTGAATAACCCTTTAAATTACTTTATCAACGAGGTAATTTCTAGCTAGTAGTTGGAATCATCCCTATTAAATATTATATACCTCTCTCTCTTTTAAATACAATTTCGAATTTCAAAAAATTCAAAACATACTTTATTCATAAATACATGGTACCTACTTGTTGACATGGTACTTTTATGATATAAAATAGGCACATTAATCGACATATTACTAACACATAATTTAAAAACAATACACAATAGTGGGTTCAACATACTAGTATAAACACAAAATGTATTTTCAATTTCAAAGCAAGACGACTTAAAATTTTTTTAGAGTAACATCACAAATTCTAACCTTTACATCTTTACTAAAAACTAATTATATACTATTGGCCTATTCCTAACTATCTTCAAAAAATTCTAATGCTATAAAAATATTTGCTTTTAAGAAGTTTCGTTAAGGACTTTTTAAAGCGAGGAGACTTTTATGACATTTGGAAAATGATTAAAAATTTTTATGCTCAAGTAAATAAGAGAATTCTTAGTTCACTTTTCGGGATGGGCATTGGAATATTGTATTTTTTTCTGATATTATAATGTTTTAAGGAGCCATTATTTTGAAGATACAATTTATATTTTTTGTATATTAGTCAAGCAGACTCAACAATAAACAAGCAACACAAGGAAAGTATCTTTAAATAGGGGTCTGCATGTCCTGTGGAGATTTATGACACAAATATTTAATGGCTTGTTTTTTAAAAACAAACATCGAGTCAAAAAGCCGTTTACTAATGCAACTCCAAAATGTTATTCCATACTGTAGGTATTTTTGTATAAAAGTAAGTTCCAACTTTCGACAAAAAAAATATCAATCTCAGTTCATTTAAAACCATTCTAACAGCATAACATCGTCTAGCCAGTTTTTGCCTCCTAACATATCTCCATAAAACTTAGGTTTATGATCGATAACAATTCCAAGAAATCTGTTAAAATTGTTCACTTCCAATTCTTTGTTGTGAATCATGAACTGCTCTGAGCATAAAAACTTAACAATTTAGTCTTATCTATGTTTAAAGACATCAAATTAGCATCAAACCACTGTTTAATCATTAATAAATCTTTAGAAATTGTTCTAGGTTAATGTGCTTTTATTATTGTCCATAAGATAGTGGTGTCATCTGCAAAAATAGTGAAGAATCCTCTTATCTGGAGAGACCCCAGGTCATTTATATACAATAGAAATAAAATAGGACCGAGAAACGAACCCTGCTTACTACACAAAGTTCAGACAAACTGCCATTTGGCCAAACAAACTTTTTTCTGTCTAACTAGAGCAACTCCCCTAAACCCATATCTAGAAAGCTTACCGAGCAATATTCCATGGTTGACACAGTCAAAGTGTTTAGAGAAGTCGCAGAATACCGCTGCAGCAAAGTGACCTTCTTCAAGCTCAAATATAATCTCTCCAGGAATGAAAACATTACTCGACATTCATTTAATATGTTATTTTTTTTAATTAGGAAAGCTACCATTCGTACTATATCCAGTTTCTCAATAACTTTAAAGGCTTTTTAGGCTTTATTTTTATCTTTTTCATGAATGAATTTCATCATGAAAACAATTATTAAAAATACTTAAAACACTAAAGACCATAAACATAATATATTGATTTAAAATTTTCTTAAAGTAAAAAAAAAAGAAAAAGAGAAAATGGCTCTCATAGACCTGAAGAGACAGTATTTTTAAGAGTTCGGATTGATTTTTGTAGATAAAATAGATAATTTTCTGTGAGGTTTATAATTAGATTTTTTTAAAGATTTTCTAATAAGATTTTGAGATTCCCATATTAGGTTGTTATAAATCAAAGTCTTAATTAATATACGCACACTGATTAATTTTGCCTAAAGAAGCCATCGTCTCACAAACTAAACACATTTACATATATCTATCTATTTGTGATTATGATATCCAAGAAAAATTTTTAACAACTACCAAATTGCAATACGGCAAACACGAACCTGTGCAAAAACTCTCCCACACGACTCGGATGATCGGCCGATTACTAATGAGAAGCGACGGACGAAATTATTTTCGCGCATACTGGAGAGAATCGCCATCTATTTTTCACGCATATTTGCGGTCACGTTTTAGCCCATAAGGTTGCGTATCTTCCCAAATATTCAATCAACGGTAATAAGTTTGATGTTTTTAAATTTACCCCCAATCAGATTTTATGGTTATGATTTTTATGTTCTTATAACATTCTAGTACTAATTTGTTTTTGTAAAAATTCACTATATCTTTAAAAAAATAACTATTCTGACTTATTAAACGCCAGAATTTTTTTGTATTTGCCCTTTGAAAAAAATATTTATATAATACCATTGACAATTAATATGAGAAAAAGAAATTGTATGCTTAAAAAAATGAAAAATACGAGGATGTAGTGATTATTTTGATGTCAATTCGGATACACGTTTAATCTAGTCATTGCTTGAAATATTTAATATATATGTTTATAAAAAGTTTATATTTTAGATTCCTGTAAGCAGAAATTTAATATAGAGATCTGTACAAGGTAACTGTTTTTATTTATTTTATTATAAAGTCAAGAATTTTCCAACTGAACTACGTATAATTTAAAGAGGAGAAAATAAAACAAATAAATATTTAATGTTATTTAAATATAATATTTTAGAGTAGTAATATTATAAGACTTTTTTTAATGTGTGTAAGAATTAAGAGGTTACTATTAAAAGTTGGCAACAATATGAAAATTGTTTTGATGATCTTTCAGTAATCTCACAAAATATTATTTTATCACATGAAGTTTTCTTACAAGAAGGGGTTTCAATTTTTATAAAACATTTACAGTCTTTGCAAGTACCGCTCCCAGTTACGGAACAACATTGCCCGGTAGAGCAACAGCTTTTAGCTTTGCAGCAACAAGCAATCTTCACAAGAATCTGTGACTTTCTTGCAACATTTGCAGTCCTTACATTTACAGCCTTTGCAAGTACCGTCCTCGGTTACGGAACAACATTGTCCAGTAGAGCAACAGCTTTTAGCTTCGCAGCAACAATCAGTACAACACAGGCAATCTTCGCAAGAATCTTTGACTTTCTTGCAACATTTGCAGTCCTTACATTTACAGTCGTTGCAAGTACCATCCTCAGTCACGGAACAACATTTTTCATTAGAGCAAGAGCTTTTAGCTTTGCAGCAACAATCAGTACAACATTGGCAATCTTGGCAAGAATCTTCGGCTTTCTTGCAACATTTGCATTTCTTACATTGACAGTCTTTGCAAGTACCCTCCTCACTTACGTAACAACATTTTCCAGTGGAGCAACAGCTTTTAGCTTTGCAGCAACAATCAGTACAACATTGGCAATTTTCGCAAGAATCTTCGGCTTTCTTGCAACATTTGCAGTCCTTACATTGACGGTCTTTGCAAGTACTGTCCTCAGTTACGGAACAACATTTTCCAGTAGCGCAACATTTTTTAGCTTCGCAGCAGTTTTTGGAGAAACCAGTCTGCGATTTGGTGCCACATTCTGTTAAAGCGGGTTTTTTGCAGCAATAAACAGTTTGGTTTTCTGGAACAAAATATTGTTAATAAAGCTGTTGTCCAATAAATGTGGATGAATATTGAATACACAAGGTATCCAAAATCATATTTTTTACCGTATTAGGATTTTTAAAACATTGTACTGGGTACTATGGTAATTAGATGCCCATAACACAGGAACATATTAGTGAATCCTCAGGTGGTTTTAAGAAAAAAAAGTTTATATCAACATGTTACTCTATGTACGACATACCCTTAATGGTATGTCGTAGTTTGGAGGAGGCATACCTGGACCGATTTTAAGTCGAAAAGTTCATAAAGTTCTATATTAATAAGTTTTTTAAAGACGGTTTGAGATATTAACTAAATTTTAGCATAGGATCTTGTGGTATAAAAACACTTATTTTAATTTTTTTTGGTCATTCACACAAATCGCGAAACGGGACAGCGTACGAAAGTAAAACTCGGGACCAAATTTACTGCAAAATAGATAAATATTTTAATAATAGTTTTGGTTCTTAGAAAAATCGGTGGAGTGCCATTTTTTTCGTCAGCTTCAAGTGTCCAAATTTCATAAACATATCTAAAATTAACCTGTAGTTCAAAAACTAAAAGGTTTAGACATGTTGATATAAACTTTTCTCCTTAACATTGCCCGAGGATTCACACCCTGTATTATCTACTTAATCACTGCTTAATTAATTAACGCGCTGTATAAAAATTTCATGATATCTTTTTTTTTTTTAATTTAGATAGATTCTGTTGTCATCTCTTCAATTATTTCAGAAATATTGATTGTTTAAAATAGAAAATTTTGCCCCTTTATCATACTATTAAATTCACAGCGGATAACATAAAAACAGCGATTTGTATTAATTCTATAAAATTACGAGATATGTAACAACATTAAATTTAAGTACTAAATTTAATTTAACTTTTTAATATTAAATTTAACTTTTTTCATATTATTGGATGCTGTCCTCTTGATTGAGAATTCAAATATAAACCCCAAATATGTAAAAAGAGGCAAAAAGTTTATTTTTCATTGGTCACGGAAGTTTTTAAAGTCAAGTACGAGATATTTTATTATTAAAATCGGTTGATACGGTAAACCCAATCTAAATTAAACGATCTGAATTTTTAAAATATGATATTTTAAATATCTTCTTATAGTTGGCACGTTTTTATTTCATCAAAATTAAAATATTAGAGAAAAAGTGATATGAATGTAGGCAACCATCTAACCTTACCTTTATCCATGTTTCAATCGGCAGAATTTCAGCTTAGCGCTCGTATTGACTAATCTAATCACTTTTCACTTGGCTTTGGTACTCGGTTAGAATCGGATGTGCGACTTGATTTCGACCCGACGTACTCTGTAGTTAAATATTATTCATTTTACACTTTTACTACAGTGTAGTGCCGTGTGCCAAACTCTTTTTCATTCGAGTGCACACGACGCTACTTTACACAATAGTAGGTATTATTATTTATTAGTGACGTCACAATAATGAGTAAGTCTAGACTGGAGAAAAAAGCAATTTATTGGTTGTACCGTGTGCAAAAGGGCGTTTAATTTCCTTTTTAATATATGTGATATGTATTTTTGAGAAATACTCATTTATTGCAAGAATTGATTTTGCAATGTTACTAAACAAAAATTATAATCATTATAAATATGTAAGAATTGCCGACGTGACGACACTAGGTCATCAACATCATAGACCCAATATTTACATATATTTTTGGGCCGGTCCAGATTTATGTTTACTTAGCGGCAACATCGATGGCGGCGGCAAGAACATTTAGATTAGGGTTTATTTTATAAAACTAAATTATGATAAGTTAATGTTTTTATATTTTTTAATACGATATGCTGTTTACTTTTGGGAAATGAACCGAATGAGAGGACGCTTAGTATTTGCATGGCTTTACGAAAGCATGTAAGTTTCTGTTGTTAAGTTGCCGTCGCAGTTTATTTGTTTGAATATATTTTTTTGATTAAAATATCGAGTTTTCTTACATACGTGGGATAGAATAACCAAAAGTACCATTCTCGCGTTTTTACAACTTTTTCTTTTTGTGTTTTACACGTGCGGTCACGAGATATAGATAATTTTCTTTGTTTGATTCGTGTTTGCAAAAGTATTTATAGAAAGTGTTTAAAAGGGAAGAATTTGTCAAACTTTTAAAGGACTACTTGCAATCATTACGAAATTACGGGCCAAAACCTGCAGTATCATCGGAAGTGAGTGTCCCAGTTTTTGTTCCTACCCAAGATAAGGGTGCCTCCAGGTGGTGCGATGAAATGGAGAAACTTGGCGAGACTTTTTCGTGGTTTGGTGGATACTTTCTCGTATGTAGCTGATGGTACGAAGTAGAAGCGGGTGGTTGAAGAGGCGAAGGAATGGTTTTCTGGATGGAAGCTAGTTTAGAAGTCTTGGGATGAATTTCGAACCGAATTATCAAGTTTATATCCAATTAAGCGCAATCTGAGCAAAAAGCTACGCAAGGTCGCCCTGTATACCAGCAAAAAGACCGATTCTTATTGTGAAATGCCAGAAAAAAAGTTTTTCTGTTTAATTTCGTCAAAATCTATATCTGAAGGCGTGGAAAAATTAAATCGAATTCTAGTCTTATTATCGGCGGCTGGTTTTTCTCTTAATATTAAAAAAAAATATATATATTTTTTGCATGGAAATTGAATATTTAGAGAGGAAATATCTGAAGAAGGGGTAAGGCCTGGAAAAAATAAAGTAGACGCCCTGTTTAATACTTCTCATCCTCAAAATGTAAAACAAGTTCGACAATTTATGGGCCTTGCAAACTATTTTCGTAAATTTATACCTGAGATGTCATCGCGTACCGCAAAAAATACTAAACTTGGAAAAAATACTGAAAAGTTTGTGTAGGGACAGGACCAACAAAACGCTAAAGCTTATGTTTGTGTTTTCTTAAGCCAACGACCCTTACTAGCCTTTTTTGATAGTAATTTACCAACCGAACTTCACACCGATGCCAGTGCGATCGGTTTTGGGCCATACTTTTTCAACGGCATAAAAATAACCAATTAAGGGTGATGGCTGTATTTACAGTCATTTACCTTTGACACCGAATAACGAAAGGGAAATATTTACAGCATGCTGATTTTTTAAGTAGGGACCCTGGGGTTATAGTCTCTGAACAAAAAATAATTAATACAATTTCGACAGGTAACTGGCTAAGAAAAGTTCAAAAGCATGATACCAAAACGATAAATATCCAAGAGCAACTTAAGGAAGGCAAACTTACAAAAAATAATTTTTGTCAAAATAATTTTTTTTAAAATAAATCCTGGACAAAATTCGCTCATCTATCGTGTTTTTGTGGCAGAAGGTAGTCGGTTAGGTTTGTTATAATATTTCACGATGGACACGCATGCCACATGGGCCCTAATAAAATATTTGCAAAAATTAACTATTATTTCTGGTTGCCTAAAATGGCTAAATTTGTAAAAAGATATTGCTCTCATTGTTTAAAATGCATCGTAAACAAAGATCATAGTGGCCCTAAGCAAGGTTTAATACATCCCATTGATAAAAAAACGATCCCTTTTTAAGCGGTTCATGTCGATTGTGATCTTTTCCCGTGCCTGCCGACAACTATAAACATCTGTTAATTCGTTTACAAAATTTTTATTTTTGATTCCTCTTAAGTCGCATTCGGGTCTTGAGACATCAATCTGTTAAATTGTATCTGAACATGTTTGGAATAACAAAAACTTTTATTTGCGATCGAGGCACAAATTTCATCGACTTTTAGAATATTAAATTTAAATGAAAGTCTAATAAAAATTAAAAACACTATATTTGTCACTAAAAATGACGAATATCAAAATGTGACCGTTTACACAAGGCTCGTGGTGATTCTGTCTTTTTGTTAACGATATCGAATCCCGCTGACGCAAGACCCTATCGAATTACCACTTGGACTTGTGTTCATATAATAAATCTTAAGATAAAGCGGCACTGTTGTCCCTAATTCGAATAACATAGAACATACAAACTCACTTATAATATATTTTAACTGAACGCTAACTCGATCTCATTATGACTACTTTTAATAGCCATAACACCGGAGTTAGTCTAAGACTCCTCACAACTCTGTTAATAACATAAAAAAACAAGAAAACAAGAATCGAAAAGAAGAGATTTTTTCTAGTTTTATAAGTAAAACTTTGTTTATATTTAAATCACTTGTTAGAAATTAAATACATGCCCAATCAAATATGAAAATAATTTCTCAGAAAGCAGTTAGCGTTCCACAAACAATAAAATACGCTCAAACAAATATAAATTATAGCCAGAAAACATCACGAGTACTCAAGCTCAAAAACATTAGCTAGAAAGCATCATAAATGCCCAAGCTCAAAACATTTACCATAAAGTAACACAAATGCCTAAGCTTAAAAACATTAGCCAGAAAGCATCACAAATGTTCATATCGGCCTGAAGATAATATGTGCGTCACTTTGTAAGGTCCAATCCTACCTGATTTAGATTTCCTTGACTTGGTGTCTCTCGTGTTATATATTTTTTGAGGTTTTGAACGGTTTCTTGACCGCTCATCCTGTTCAATAGTATTTTCATCAAGGCGTCTTTTAACGAATTCTCTCCACTTCTCATGCTGAACAGCAGAAGTAGGAAGTTTATCTTCAGAAGCATTTTCTGGTAATCTATTGTCACATCCAAAAAGTGTTTGAAGAGTTTGAACAAGTTTTCTCTTTGTTGTTTTATGAACAGTCGTATTTATTTTATGCTGAATTCAGGATACTAACGTACCCCATTCAGACCTAACTTCAGCCTGAACCCTAAAAAGGTTTGCTACAAAATGCATATAACGTTCCACTTGACCATTCGCTTGATGCACGTAGGGTGTAATAAAATGCCACTAAATGTTCCATTCGGAGAGAAGTTCATGATTTTGGGCTGCACACAGCGAAGTGCCATTGTCGGTTATTATGCGGGCTGGAGTACCCACAAGGTATATTATATCCATGAGGCAGTTGGCAATTTCTTCGGACTTAAGGCTCTTAAGTGCATAACCATAAAGGAAACAGTATTTAGAATATGCACCTACGGCTTCAAGAACTTATACAAAGTTGTCTTCTGTTTTTGGTAGGAGACCAAGACAATCAACGTGTATAGTATTAAATGGTATAGCAACTTTTTCTATCAAGTGTACGTCATTTGTGGTTGTTCTGGGTGATCGTTTTCGGGTGAGGCAGGTAAAGCATGACTCTATATATTTTTTTACAAAGTGGCGCATTCTTGGAAACCAAAAATGAGAATTTATGCTTAATACAGTTATTGATAAAACTACCAATGTCTATCCATCACCACTAGGCAGTAAGCTTAAAGATTCTTTTTTATCGTTTTTTAATACGTTAAGATTGTTGATCATTTGCGGATTTTTAAATTCTAGTTTAGGTAAAGCATTACAATAAGTCAATACGATGCTAGGTATATTCAAGAAGTCTAAACCAATTATTATATCACAACAAATTACGTCATTAGGAACCACATGTAACTTAAGTGGAAAACTGTTTCCATTTAAGAGAATGTTTACATTTATTACATGGTATGTATTAAAAAAATTTTTGCCTACGCCCATGATTAATTTTTATTCTGCTGTAAAAATCCCCGAAACATCATTAGCTTTATTATGGCGCATAAGAGAAACCTGTGCTTCAGTATTTAATACAAATCTCATTAATATTTAGTGAATACAAACAAAATTTGTCATTCATTACCACTTTACTAACGCCACAAACGTTTACGTGCTTTAGGCTAAATGCATTAGGCCCAAATTTTCTTAAAATACTGAATGACCCGATTTTTTACAAAAATTGCATGATGTAATAACTTTAGACGGACCAGGTAGATTTTTTTCCCTTTAACCCCTTGAGATATACATTCTGCCTGACGATGACCCATCTTTCCGCAGTTAAAACATTCAATATTTTTTTTTTTAATATTTACACAGTGGCTCACATTGTCACCGACATTGGCATTATTGGAAAATTTATTTTGAATTTCCCCTTGATTATTATTAATATGGCTGGTCGGTTTTATTTGAATTCGTGTAAGATGCTCTATAAGCGAACTAACAGTTGGGTGCCCAGCTTGTGTTAATTGGGCTTGTAAATTGATATTCTTTACACCAAAACAAATTATATTTTGTAATAATAAGTATAATAAGTTGCTCCTGCGTAAAAGCAACTCTTAATAGGTTCATTTTTTTTTGCAATTTTAAACGACCGTATGAACCAAAAGACGGACTATCGTCAGAATTATAGGCCATTGCATCGAACATTAATTGATGAATTTCTTGTTAATGAATGTCCTTGCCGTTCAGCTGATATTGCGTTGCCACAAATTTTTATAATTTTGTAAGGTTTTGGGTCAAAATAGGAGGTTAAACTATTTGTTATAAGTTGTTTACATAAAACTAAGTCGCCTGGTTCAAATGTATGAGATTTAGTTCTTCGTTTCTGGTCTGCATAAACTTTCTACCTCTTCTTGTTCTTCTCATCATTGCATCTTATTGCTGTATCACTTTTGGATTGTTGTTCAGCTGCTGGTAGAAAGTTGTTCGTTTTTCTGTGGAATATGGACTCAAAGAGTGAAACTTCAGTGGTGGAGGGTGGTGTGCTCCTATAGTTGATTAAAAATTCTTGAAGTTTGGATTTGAAATCATCTGTTTCCAAATGAGTACAAAGCAGTAATTTTTTTGTTGTTTTGACCAATCTTTCTGCCATCCCGTTTGCTTCTGGCCAGTAGGGCGTGACTCGAACATGTCATATGAACTAAGAAACTGTAATGCCATATGAACTAAGAAAAGTTGCTAATTCATGGCTGTTGAAGGGTGGACCATTATCGGACTTAATAGTCGCAGGAAAACCAAAGGTAGAAAATATGCTTTGAAGAATTGGTTTTAATTTCGAAAAACTCCTAGAATTTACGACTTCAATAATTGAAAACCTGGAGTATTCATCTACCATGAGGAATACATATTTATTGTTGGGAAAAGGACCTGCGTATTGGTCGGCGCATTGAAAGGGATAATCTGGTAGAGGGGTTGAAATTATTGGGTTTCTGCAAGAAGATTTTGGTACAGCTTGACAGGGAATACATGTTTTTACAAACGATTCTGTTATGATATCTAAGTTGGGGAACCAGACTTTTGTCCTTAAGAGTTGTTTTGTTTTGGTAATTCCTTGATGACCTTTATGTGCAAGTCCAACTGCTCGTTTCTGTAGTACACTGGGTAAGACTATTCGATGTCCTCTTAAAATTACATCGTTGCTAAAAGAAAGTTCATCTTTAAGTTTGACAAATAAACTGAAACTCAGGTAATTTCCAAAAACTTTGATTCTTCCTTGATAGAGCTTCACTAAGAACTTGTATAGTTGGGTCATTTTTGGATGCATCTTGAACTTCGTTTCGGGTCATAGCTTTGAGTAGGGCATAGTTGACGCAAAAATTTACATACTTTTCAACTTTGTCTTGTTTGGTGTCATCAACTTTTAAAGGATGTCTTGAGAGGTAGTCTGAAGGGTTAGAGTTTCCTTTTTTGGTCCGAAATCTTAAAAGTATAAGGTTGTATTCTAAGCAGTAGCCGTTCTACTCGTGCGTTGGGTGCTGATTTAGAATTTTGAAGAATTCGAAGCAATGGTAAGTTATCACAATGCAAAACAAATTCTGAACTACACAAATAATTATGAAAATGTTGAATTGACCAAGTACAAGCTAAAGTTTCTTTTTCAAATTGACTATACCTCTTTTGGACTGGTGTTGTGCTTGCATAGGCCACAGTATGCATTTTATTGTCTTGGTCCTGTTGTGTAAGAATGGCTCCAATTCCATTTGGTCCGGCATCAATGTGTAAATGTGTTGTCTTGTTTATGTCAAAGTAGGCTAGTTGTGTTGCTTTACATAGTTGTTTTCGTAAGATATTAAATGCTGCTTTATGTTCTGCTGTCCAATTGAAAACTGCTTCTTTTAATGTTAGCTGTCTTATTTTCTGCCAGGTTGGGTAGAAATTTACCAACGTATCCAATCATTCCTAGAGAGAACTTCACTTCTGGTGGATTCTCTGGACGTTTTAGGTTAACAATGCTATTGACCTTGTCAGTGTCAGGATGATGATTTTTTAGTACTAAGTCATGTTCTTGTTTTAATTTTCCAAATATTAAAATATCATCGCTAATATTTATAACACCCTGTATAATTTGAAGAACTTGTCCAATGACATGTTGAGACTTTTCAGCTGCAAAATTTATGCCAAAATTAAGTCTCTTGACTTGAATAAACCAATATGTATTGAAAAAACTGCAAGATACCTTGATTCTTTAAAATCAATTTTACTAAACATACCAGAGTCATTGAGGCTTGTTATGAGTCCATCTCATCTCATCTCATCACATCTCATAAGATAGCTTTCTTAGGATTTTTCATATCAACACAAATTCTTATAATGTTTGGGTTATCTGATTTGGGGACGATTACAATAGGTGAGACCCATAGGATTGCCTCTTCACCTACTCGCTCGATTATGTCCTCAGCTTCTAATCTGTGAAGCTCAGCTTCGACTAATTTCCTCAGATGAAATGGAACTCGCCTGTGTTTCAGAGCAACTAGTTGGACGCTTGCGTAAACATGTAATTTGATTTTAAAGTTGTTTAAAGTTCCAACTTCTTTTGTTAGTTCTGGAAAATACTGGTCAATGTAAGGCAAATCAATGTTAATACAAGTATTACATGATTGGTTGAAATTGATATGATATTAAGCTTTTTTGATGTCTCAAAGCTTAATAAAGACTCAGAGGTACCTTTTATCACAAATATGTCTGTGTTTGTACTGGGATTCTTATAGTTTACTGTTGCATGAAATTTGCCAATGACATTTAAGTGTGTTGACTGATTATAAGGGAAAATTTTGAGTCAGGTTCCAACGGTTCATTAAATGTTTGATTAAAAGTTTTTTCAGTTATAATGTTTATAGTGTCCACAATAAAATTTAATCTTTTATTATTAACTATAACATTTACTTTTGGTAGGCAGGTTATTCTGTTAGTTTCCAGTGAAAAAGAGCTTTCTAATGAGTCATCATTAAAAAAATTAACATTGTTACCTGAGTGTTGCTGATGTTGCTGGTTCGATGTTAATGAGTCATTTACCTTGGTGTTTTGCCTGTTGTTAAAAGACTCACTTCTTTGCTTCCGTAGACATACGTTGGCAAAATGTCCTGGTTTTGAACAGTAGTGACAAGTAACCCTGTTTGCTGGACATGAATCCTTGCCATTTAGATACCAGTTATTGCCACAGTTCATACACTTTTTGTTTGGATGACCTCTCTCTCATCTGGACTGGTGTTTTTGTGGTTCATTCGTGTTGAACATATGAGTTGGTTTTGTGTTGTTTTTCTTCACCCGATTGACTGATTCACGGTTGTTATACTCCATTTGTGTGACTTGTATATCTGTAACGTTAAACACTTTTGCCTGAGAGATAAGCTGTGTTAAAGAAGGGCTGTCAGTTATAGCATAACGTCTAAGTTTAGAAGATGTTGTTCTCTGGATTATCTGTGACTTTATTTCTCGATCTCTATCCACAAAACTACAATCGGTGCTTAGTTTTAGCAGTCTAGCTGTTTGGCATGGCGAAAATTATAATTTCGAACTCAATGTTTACTTTTCGTAAAAAATAATTGTTCAATTTTACCTTGGCTCTCTCGTACTTTGATGTAGGATCAACTGAGACTGTAGAAGAGTTTCTTACTGTTTGAGGTTCAGGTAGAGAGCTAAAAATTTCGAAAACTTCCTCTCCAACACAGTGTATTAGCATAGCCTCTTTCCTGCTGTCATTGGTTATACCAGAAGGCACTAAGAAATTATCGAATCTTCTGATCCATTTCTACTTTAAACCAACATTTCCTGTGTATACGTTAAAACTTTCAATAGCACTAAGTTGATTTTCCATGTTTAAAGTTTGCTAAAGTTTCTCTGAATTTACTCGTCGTGATTTCGTTTCTCGTCGCCAAAATGTACTATTTATGTTGGTTAGTGTTGTTGTTCGTATTTGTTCATTATTTAAATTAATACAACTGTTGTAAATTTAACAAAAACTGCCTTTTAATTTCTGTTTCAACTTTACAAAAACGTGCTCCTTGTTATTCTATTCTAGCAGTCCTTATACCTACTCACATTTATCACCTATCCGCCTTCTGTACGTGACAGTATTGTCGGATTTCATGGATGCTACAGTCACCATGATTAAAATTTGAAAGACACGATTAGAATTTGGACTGGTGAATTCTCCAAGATAAAGTTTATATTTTAAGGTATTTATTATATTTTATATATTCTATTATAGTATATCTTTTTTTTTCGCCTATGACACTATGCTTCGACTCTGATAACGCTTTGGAAATAAATAGAGTTTGTTGAAAGCCACATTTGATTGCTATGGATATGATGTTTTTAATGCTTTGCAAACCACTGAGTTTTGTTAAAAGCTACATAAGGATTTTTGCAAAAATGTTTTTAACAAATTGATTTTAGTCAGATGTTTACACTGCGCTCTCATTTCACTGATATTTGAAATAAAAATCGGCGAAATTCTGCTTTTGGTTTCCTGTTGTTACAGATTACTGTAGATACTCCTGTCCGCTTGGCACGTGTTAAGTCAAGAACGAATTAAAATGTCAGGTTGGCCGTGTAAAAACTTCCGACATGACGACACTAGGTCATCAACATCATAGACCCAATATTAATTTTTGGGCCGGTCCAGATTTATGTTTACTTAGCGGCAACATCGATGACGGCCTCAAAGACAGTTAGATATAAGGTTTATCTTATAAAATTAAATTATGATGAGTTAAGGGTTTTATATTTGTTAAATACAATGTGCTGCTTACTTTTGGAAAATAAACCATCTTGCCATCTTGTTATGGTATAAATATTAGTATAGTCCGGCAAGGCTAACCGGTTTACAGGGACTATTTCTAGGGAGTTGAGTTTCTTCGACAGTCTTGATTTAAAAGTTCTAAACAACAAGAACAACTCCCTAGATCTGATAGGTTCCAGAAACCCTGTTAAATTTAAATGATGAAAAAAAAGAACCTATTAGGCCGGCTTCGTGGGTTCTCTGTATGGTCAGTTGCCTCAGTCACACTTACTCACTCAGTAGTAAAACACCTTTATTTAATTTAAATAGGGTGTTTATTAAGGTTTATTAAGGAAGAGGAACCTTTGTCTTTGCATGGCTTTACCATGTAAATTTCTGTTGTCAACATGCTGTCGCAGTTTATTTGTTTGAATATATTTTTTAGAAAAAAATATCGAGTTTTCTTACAAAAACTATGAAAAAATTGTAAGAAAACTCGATGTTTTAATTAAAAAATATATTAAAAAGAAATAAACTGCGACGGCGCGGCAACTTGACAACAGCCATTTATATGCTTTCGTAAAGCCATGCAAAGACCAAGTGTTCTCTCATTCGATTAATTTCCTAAAAGTAAACAGTATATCGTATTTAAAAAATATAAAACAAAGTTTTCTTAAAAAAGAGATTTATTGGTTGTACCGTGTGCTAAAGGGCGTTTAATTTGCTTTTTAATATATATGTGATATGTATTTTTGAAAAATACTCATTTATTGCGAGAATTGATTTTGCAAGATTACTAAACAAAAATTATAATCATTTTTAATATGTACACTGTGTCCCATTTTGGATGAGATTGCAGGATATCTGTCATTTGTTAAGATATAGCTTTGCGGTTTTTGCGACCCTGTATAACTTTTTTCTAAAACTTTTAAAGCCACAAATAGAAATATTTCTAATTATATTTTAACTACTTTTGTTTCTGAAATAAAGGGCGAAAAGGAAAATGCTCACTTTTCGAGATTTTATTATTTCTCAGGCCCTGCATAAGATAGAAAAAAAAGAGAACTGCGTATAATAGATTTTTTTATATAAAAGTCGGTGACCTATTTAAAAAATTTTTTAGAGCACTGTTTTTAAGATTGGGCACAAACTTATTTTTGAATGGAACACAAGGTATTTTTTCAATAGAACACCCTATATATTTTAATGTAAAATTTTACCATTTTTTCTGAATACATTGATGTATCACAACATAATCTTTAATAAATTTTAGCTTCAAAAATCAGAAAAATCCATATTTAGGTTTGTTTTTTTAATAGTAGGCAATGAATTCTGTCACATATGTATAAACATTGTTTTATTTATTGCATTCATGAAGTCACAGGGTCAATACAAATCAATAATGGCTGGCGGTGGAAATGTGGCGTTTCAACATTTTTTAAAAGTATGATATTATAAAATATTTAAACCTTTCTAACGAAAATGTCGAAGCTCTTCGAATTATTATTGTTATTATAATATAATTTTGTAAAAATGTATTTATTTACTTTAAAAATTAAGAAGACTGACTAAAAATTATTAAGACTGAATGTATATTTATATTAGTAGTTAATATATGAAGTTGTGGGGGCCAGATAAAACTACCCGTCTTAGCTGCTTTATCCACTTAAAATACTCGGATACAGGGCAAATGATAAACTACGAACTCCTCGAACTGAGAACGTAATTTATTTATTTATTTATACTTGAATTATGATAGAGAAAACAAATAAACACTTTTTACACACTTATCGGGAGTATTTAACAAACATTAAACTTAAAATTTACATGAGTAACCGCATTATGTTACTTAGTTGTTACCAAATCGATGATAATAGACAACTAACTTATTGTCCGGGACTCCGGGAGGCGGAAAAATAACAGCGCGTGAATATAAATAGATTGATAGATGAGCGCTGATGCCACTACACTTAAACTAATTATGAAATTAGGGGAAAATAATACTGTCCCTAACAGAAGTGATTAAAAAAAATAAAGAAACTCGTGGGAAAGCCTATCAGCACCATTATGTCTGTAGTTATATAACAAATATCCCCCATGTGACTTTGCTGTATAGATTACAATACGATACGATATCCTAACATGTTGTCATGCTCAAAGGATTTCTGTTTAATTCTTCCGAAAAACGTTTATTAATAATTAAAATAACAAAATTCATCTCTTCTCATATTTCACACAAAATATTTCCAGGTTTCAGTTCAGTGTATGGTGTATCAGCTGTGATTAGTTTTCATTTTGGTGTGCTGATACGTGAAATAAAGGAAAATTTTTTAAAAGCAGTAAATTATATGCCTGTAAAAGAACTGAGAAATCTACAGTTATTCACTTGAATATAGACAATGGCGATATTCAGTTACTGACCTTGCTGCCTATATAGTTTAAACTAATAAAACACGTTAGACAATGAATAAACTATGAGTTATAATAATAATATAATATAATAAAGTAAAAAAACTGATATTACATTTGCATATAAGTTATTGCAATACACTTTTTTTGTGAAAATGGCAAGTGCAAATGTAAACAACAAAAGTGAGAAATGGATTCTGAGAAGATCCAAGTGTTAAATCTGTGGATAGCAAAAGACACAGATTTCCTGTTTTTTTAACAGGCCCAATATGTTTAATACTTGGGTTCAAATTCTTAAGCCTTGAACCCATGCAAATCGCACTAATAAACAATTCTATTTGAAATTTGATGTATGTAAAAATTATTTTACTATGCTTCATGCACAATTCAAGCATACCATAGGATCCTGGAAAGATAATATAGCAAAATGGGGAAAGATTTAATTTTTTTGAATGATTTTAAAAATTAATGATTCAAAATATTGTTTCTATTTCTATTTATTGGGGTCCAAAATAAATTACCCAATGAAGCAGAATGCAGCAGAACTTATCCTGCTTCTGTATAGACTTTTTGACAGCCTCAATGTCAAAACTTACTGATAAACTTATCCGACGCCAAACCTGAGAAAAGAACAATTTCAGCAGTTTCAATGCATGGGAAATTTTGGATTCTATACAAATCTTGCAGTCTGACATTTTCAAAGGCAATTAGAAAAATTGTAACTTCTGAAAATTATACTTTTAACATATTTACTTATTGCATCCTTCATTACTAATTTGTATTTCAATTTAGAATATTTATGAAGGAACACTAGTCGTGAATTGAGTAAGGAGTAATTCCTCGATAAATTTATTACACTATTATTGATCTTCAATTTCATACATTTACCATAACCTTTTGTAACACTTATAAATTCTACTTCATACACTTTGCTCTCTTCTTTTTGCTGCTGTAATTATTCCTTATTAACTCTTTCACCTGTAATTTAGTGAGAGTTATTTATTTTATAATATTTACCATAGGAATTACTTCTGAATTGAGCAGGGAGTAATTCCTTGGTGAATTTATTGCATTTTTATTAACTATACCTTTATCATAAGCTTTTGTGACACACTTGTATAAATTATATTTTACAGACTTTGTTCTCCATACAACAAAGTTTCGAATTAAGTTGTAAGCTTATACTTTGTGAAATTTGAAAATGTTTTTTTTATTTAATGCCTATATAATTTTTTATTGTATAACTTGTGAATTGTTTTCTATAATGTCTTTTTATAATATAGGAATACTTTTGGTGAATATTTTTTGTTTAGTTTTTAAAACCCAGACCAATGTATCTAGTAGGAAATGTATGGGTCTTTCAGAAATTATAGTACGCAGATGGAAAAAGTGATAAACGGAGGACTGCTATAATATTATATAGACTCCCAATTTGACACTTTTTCAATCTGCCTATTATAGTTTCTGAAAGAACCACACATTTCTCACTAACTTTAAGTGCACGGTATAATAGAGCGAAATTCAAATTCTGCACCATAATAAAAAATTTTCCCGCCATTATGATGACACAAATTTATTTTCGTTTCCTGTTAGTACTACTCATCGACATTCAGAGGGCGCAACATTCATCGACGTTTCAGTGTTTTATTGGCTTTGATGGAAATTTCCTATCTCAGTAGTATTAATTATTAATGTATAGTAAAACTAAAAACTATAACAGATTCCAAGCGGTCTACTGGTAATTACCGTTCCTAAATGGTAATAACCAAACACGTCCAAGCGGTTATAGTTATAACCGCTTGAGATACGTGACGTCACCAATTAGCCCTTTATACGTCATCAATTTGGAACAGTAATTACCCACGTCCGGAGCTGTTTTCTAAGCGTCAAATGTCAAAGATATTGAAATAAGTGCGGGAAAAAATAAAAACAAACAACAAATTATTTCCTTTTTAAAAATGACACAAAATTTATTATGGCTAATAAGTTTTCTTTTATGTATATGTTTAAGAACTAATTACATATAATATTACTGGCGTCTGGGGTATTATTTAAAAACAAACAAAATTATGATAGTGACAGCTGACAAATTACGAAGTTACATCAACCAAACCCGTCCAAGCGGACACGATTGGTTATGTTATAAAGGGACTGTTCAAGGTTAACCAAGGGCTTAACCGCGGTTAAAACCGATAGATCGCTTGGAATCGGTTTATATATTTGTGTTCTGTGGTAAAAAGTGGGAGAGAAAAGAGATATAGAAGAGAGCTATATTTGTGTTCTGTGCAAGAGAGTTTAATAAAATTAGATATTTATCATGTGTTGTAGATTGTTAAAAAGCACACTGTATGACTAAAAAATTATGTAAAACGTCCCCTAGAAGTAATAGGCCTTTAAAAAATCAATCATCCATGTAGGCAATAATTTACACTCCTAAATATACTGGCTTGGGGGATGTATTGATTGCCTATTTATAAATAATTATACCTTTCAGACAGCATATTTTAGTTTTCAAGCGGCAGGCAGTTAAATCTGAGAATCAGTTAATATATTCACAGTTTTCCTAATTAAAATTGGTTTTAATGGATAATGGAAATAACAAGGATAATGCTACACAGCAAATTATTTTTCAGTCTAACAACTATAATGTGACCATTATTCCCATTAATTATTCTCTTCACAATATGTTTTTTCCCAATAATGACAATGATGAGTATGTAAAAGACCAGTTTAGGTATGTATATGTTTTTTTTAAGGTTTGCAAATATTTAGCATGTTTCCATTAGTCCATTTAAATTCAGTAGTCCCTAAAGGTAGCTATTTGAGTATCTTGTAGAGTATAGAAATCAGTGACCTGTAATAGAAAAAAAACTTAGATTTCTAGAATTATGACATCAACTATACCATATAATGAATGGTTAAGGTGTTACCAAGGAGAGTACAGGTCTACAGAGACTGATTTGTATGCTAAATGTGTCTACCCAAAAATGAATTAGAAAATAGCCACATTGGTATAAATATTGTTTATTTAGTCAAAAACTAATACAAGTTATTCAATGAGGTTACTCAATAATTACCACATTACATTAAAAAAAAAATTAATAATGAATAAACACAATGCAATTACCACAAACATATGTATATTATACAAACAAGTATTGAAATACACAAATATCAAAATACACAAATATACACAGTATCAAAATACACAAATCAACATAAAAATTTTTTTAGAAATAAGTGGTTTATATTATACTAAATTTCTGATTAAATGATTTTTACAAGCCCCAATTGGATCTGTTGGTCAGAAGTGTACCTCACTGATTGGCCCAACCCAACTTTTAACAGTTCATAGTGTTATTGTTTGCTAAACAGTAATATTAATTACAATGACAAAATACTGCCACATGCAAAATAGCCAATCATAGTGAGGTACACTGACCAACAGTGCTGAGGTAACTATTTTGCGAACCCAGTTAACCTTTAATTTTGTCTCATTAGAGAAGTATGGACATCAGTCTCCTTAGTTCCAGTCTCCCATTTTTATGGAAAACATTCTTACAGAGAAATAATAATTTTACACTTATTTTTAATGCTCAAGTAAATATGTAGGCAACTTGCAAATTCAGGATTGAAAAAAAAAACTTTTTTAATAATTTTTATACAAAACTTTTTTTTTAAATTTTAAACATATTTTAAATTGTTGTTTTTAAATTTTATGTTTAAAACAAATAAAACCTAAAAAAAAACATTGTTTAAATCATAATTTTCTTAATTAAACTTGCAATACTTGCAAACTAATTCAAGTTGTGAATCCTTAAAGGCATGAGCTTTTCACAGTGGAAAATAGTATTTCTACTGCACTCCATAACCAGTGACAACAGGTTCAGATCTTGCTCCATCCAGTTCCACAATCTGTGTCCTCAATTGAAGATAACTTTGGAACCATTTACAAACCCTCATATCCAACACTATTAATTCAAACATTTTGGCAAAGATGGGTAAAAGAGAAATTGGTCTTAGCTCTGAAAGATTTTCAATTCTATTTTGCTTTGGTACAGGTTTGATAATAGAAGTTTTCCATATTTGTGGAAATTCCTCTTTGTGCAGAGATAAATTAAACACCTTTGTCAGAAATGCCCTATTTCTTTAATAAAATAAGCTCAATGCTAAAAAGAACAAGATTATAACTTATTTGGTTAATATCCATACTTTTTGATTTTATTCTTTTAAATGACATGTATAGATCATATTCTGAGATGTCTTTAAAAACTCACTATTTTTATTATCCTTTATATTCCAATCTTTTAACTTATGCCAAATTTTTTTTTGTATTTCTTTTATGTTTTTAAAGTTCAAATGACATATATGCCTTTTTTTCACTATGAATAGCAAAAGATAGATAGTTAGTTCTTGATGTCTAGGTAGAAGTCTTTATGTTTAGTTTGACCAATTTTTTTAAACTTATTAAAAGTCCCTTTCTTTAATTTAAAATTACTGAATGTCTTAGGGGAGCATACTTATTGAAGATTTCGTTAAGATTATTATTGAAAAGAGTCATTTTGTCATTTAAAAATGCTTGCTGCGAAATAGATTCATAATCTATATGCTGTACATCTAGCTCGAACCGCCTCTTATCGAAGTTTTTTAAATCTCTATAGATTAGAGCCTTATTACTTATTTTAGGATCTATTAGGTCCATGGATTAAATGATAGGCTATTTTCATTTAGTACAGCCCTGTTTATAAGGCTTGATTTTGAGCGTTAACTTAGTCTAGGATTATCTCTAGGATCAAAATGTCAGTTGAAGTGAGTTTAGACGAAGAATTATAGGACATAACCTCTAAATCTTTAAAAGTGTTATTGTTTAAAGATAATAAAAATAAATTAATAATTTCTTTTTTAAGGCTTAGGCTTTTCCTCTGCATTTTCTTTGTTAATTTTTTTGTGTACAAAAATATTCTTTATCAGCCCTATACAAAGTGTAATTGGGCACGTTTACTAGATTATGAGGTAGGACTGGTTTTAACCATGTTTTACTTACCCCAAATGAGTGAAACTGTTCATACTGCAGCAATGCAAATACCTCAGAGAAAGAAGGGGTAAGGGATCTAATGTTTACATGACCCATGTACAAATTATCATTATTATCTAATGTACTCTTTGACGAAATAAAATTTTTATTGGAATTATTCATATAACATTACCTCCTCTTTCTAGTACATTATCTATTTTATTAAAAAAATCCTTATGTTTTTTAAAATCAGATCTGTTAACCCCTACATACTTAGGCCAAAAAAAATGTTCATACATACATTCCTTTTTGTCCGTTGGAGCTACCACTAGAAAATTTTTAAGCCTATGCTCATCAGTGGGTATCTCTTTTACCAACAAGTTAACATTTTCAAAACCATCCTTTTTTCGAATATAATTTAGAATCACATCTTGAGCAGTTGCCGCCCGCTTTACCCTATTCACGTAGAGCCAAACCCTCCTATCTCCACCTTCAAAGTTAGAATCCTTTTCACCTGTGCCTAGATTTTCACACTAGCGCTAGCGCGATAGCACTAGCGCCGGTAGGTGCCAATATCAAACCAGCATTGTAGCGGTTTCCAAATTAGTGACTTTTTCGAATAATAATTGGTTATTTTTATTCGAAAACTAAACTAAAATGTGGGGTAGACAGAAAAATATAGTTAGTGTGACTACAAGTTTTAATCTTATTCCATAGGCCCTTAATTTTTGGAGCCCCACTGTACAGAATATCATTAGTACCTGTCATTATAATAACAAAATCATTAAGCCCAAAGTCTTAGTCAAAATCTTCTTGCAGACTAAGATGGGATTGGTGACAGTGATTAGTGTGGACTGAAAGACTCTTTAATTATTATTTATTAAATAAATATCAAATAACTTAAAAAAATGCTTGTTTGATTAATGTGTTTTATACTATTTTATACATAAGCAAATGTTTAAAACAACTGATTAAAACAAAACAATTCTGGTTACATTAGTGAAGTGCAGATCTTTACTGAAATTTCAGAGAAGTGTGAAGCACTATTATTTTTAGATGTTTATTTACTAGAACCATGGTCTTCCTTGCTGATAGATATATACAGTTTATTGGCTGTTTTAAGATTCTTATTAATTCTGTATTAAGTTCGTTAAGTAAAGCCACTATTTTGTAATATTATCTATTGCCTATGAGTTGTTTGAAATTTTGTGACTAGATCACCTTGATTCATTAAAAATAATTTAAATTTTAGATGTCCCATACACAGGAAATAATTCTATTCAGGCATCTATTAATTGAGGAAGTAAGTTTAGTTAGGAAAGTAAAATAAATTATAATATAATAACAATTTTAATATATATATATCTAAAGAAGTTTATTTGTGTATATTAGATATTTACTTGCTTTTAACCAAAATAAAAGAACTAATTAATAAACTAGAAACTTAACTATTGATATAACAACCTATAATATAAATAATTTATGATAATAACTTTGAACAATACACTATACAACCTTAACAAATTCATTGTTACAAAATGCTATTCCGCATGCAGAATCATTAAAAAAAAATTATTGGTACAAAAAATGATATGACTAGTAATATAAATACAGTAACAATAAAAATATGACAGAAAAACCTTTTATCAGAAGCCTTTATGGTAATTTTTTACAATGTAAAATTCAGTTTAAAATCTAGGTTAAAAAAACTTAGGCCTGCAGTACATATTCATATATCAATAAATACTTATTTAACTTACACTAATGCCCTTCTTGTCACAAGGTATTTAATTGTTGGTACACAGTTTCTTGTCAATAATTTCTTTAAATTGTTTCAAATTTTCCACATCAATCTCAATGGCAGAGCAATATATCAGTGAAATATTGTATTATCTAAAGTTTTTGACCTCTATTTATAGAAAAGTGATACTGGCAAGGAGTATCAGGATAGTCTATATTCCTCTTAAGCAACCTTAACTCAGTGCAAAGAAATACTTTTTCCGTTTTATTTTCAAGTAATAGACTTCGCAAAAAACCTAGCAAATAGTCAAGATCAGATAATCATAAGGTTGTAATTATCAGATTTTATGAAAAAGACATTTCATACATTTGCTTCAATCATATAGGTTGAAATGTCATACTGTGGTGCCTATATCACTCATAAATATTCCAGTATTGGTACATTAATAAGTCAAAATAATGCAAATATAAATGAGTGTCAAAAGTTTTTTTTTATTCGTAGGAAAATCTGCAACTGCTTGAGCATTTAAGTTTCATTTCAGCTAGAATATTAACTTTATTGAATAATATATTTTCATAAAATTTAAAAGTTTATTTAAATACGGGTTTTTTTGGGCTTTCTTGAATTAAGACGATCTGTGCATTATTTTTAAATTCGAAATAATATGAATATGGTCAAAAATTGTCTAGGCTTGAAAAAACTCTTTTATGTAGATTTTTAAAGCAGTTCTTATCAGCAGCATTATCCTATAAGTAAAATGCAATGTTCTTTTGACAAGTATAACTTTTACTTGCTGTTTTCTTTTGCTAGTTTTCTAAAATTCATGACAAGCTTTTCTTAAAAGAATTTGATATTATTATTTATGTTTTTAAGCAGATTAGTGATATGTATATTGTATATGTACGTGATTACCATAAATAAAATAAACCCATAAAATGCTCTATGTCCTAAAATTTTTGCCCTAAATAACCACATTCTCATTAAACAAATCTTCATTTAATTTATTATCATTTATTGTATAATCCTGTTAGTTTTTTATACATAATTAGCTTAAATATCCTGACAGTAATAATATTGGTCTATAAGTCTCCTAAAAATTAGAATCTATTTTTTCAAATACAGTTAATAAGACCAATATAAAAGATTTGTTTTGATAAAGAGTTGTTTATAATGTTACCTAAATTGTGCTGTAAATTCTTCATAGAAGGTTTTACTATACATGCTGAAAAGGAGAAAAATTATAAGATTATCAATATGTTGCCTAGATCTTTCAAATTTATCCATTGGGTTGAAATGTACCAGATGCGGTCTAATTTTTTAGAATCCAATTGTAGTTTTATATATTTAAAATTAACCAAAAAGACCGTTTTTTATAGTAAACACTGTTTTTGAAATAAACAGATAGCGTTCATTTTCCAGGATATTATCGGGTGTACATTAATAGTTAGGGGCGTTGGAGTCCGTGAGCTGAAACTTCTGCAAGTGAAACAAGTTGCTGCTGTATTAAGGTAATCCACAAGCCTTTGATGATGGAGATATTCTGTGTGGGCAAGGCATGTACAACCTGCTGTGATGTGCTGTATTGTTTCTGGCGAGTGGATACATTATTATTATTGTTGTTGTTATTATTTATATGACCATATGATCATTTAAAATGTCCAAATTCGACTACATCAGCCATCGCATCTTGTTATGAATCAGATTTTTTGAAATGCCTCTTATTTCTAATAGTTCTATTACAATTCGCAATAAATGTATTTAGTGCTGTTTTGTGGTAATATATAATTTGAAACTTCCTTTCTTGATCAGAATTTCTTAAGTCATTGCTAATGTGTACGCGCAACACTGCTTCTAAAAAGTTGTACATAATTTTCAAAATTCAACAAATTTTTATTTGTAAAAGGTTTCTAGAAGTCCAGACCAGGACTTCTAGAAGAAAAATCAAAATTAAAAAATGTGTTTTTATTTCAGGAATGTAAACTTAAGGTAAATCTGATCTAATACTGTTTAGGTATATTATATCACAGAACCGTTTTCTTTAAACAGTTGAAAATTTTGCCAATCTGGTTTATACAGGGTGATTCATTAAGAATGGGCAATCTCTGAACTGGAGGTACTATATCAGGTTTACGAGATATAGGGTATTTAAAGTTGGAATTTTAATTTGAAATATCTTAATAATTTTGTGATTTTAGCCAGTATCGTCTTGAAAATTGGAAACTCTATGTGTTTTGACATGAAAATTACGAATGTTGTGGTCAATTTAGCATTATTTTTACAGGGCGTTAGTTACACCCTGTTACTCAGGTAAATTACAACATATCTTTTTTGACCAATCAGTTATGGCTAAAACGACTAGAAAATCTAAAAGGCAGTTCAATTTTGAATCAAAAAGGTACTCTGGTTTATTTCATGTAACTCTATCAATTTTTAAGTTATTTGCATTTTAAATATTCAGCGTAAAAAATCCTAAACCATCGTTATTACATTGGCCTAATAGAAATTTATTCTTTTAAATTACTACTATGCTTGGTAACAACAGTAAAGACAACAAATAACAATCAGTAACAATATTAAAAGAAAAATTCAAAGTAAATGCTTAAAATGCCCGCCATCCACTTCAATACACTTTGTAAGGCGTCTCCTTAAAGAACTTTGAATATTAAATAACAGTTGTCCTAATTTTTCGATGGAAATAATTGTATCTTTGTAAACCATGTCCTTCATGTGTGACCACATTGAGAAGTCTAGAGCTTATAAGAGGTCTAGAGCTAATAATTATGTACATTTTACATAGCACTTTTCATTGTTATAATAAAATAAAAAAGTGATGGGTATATTAATATTTTAGCAAGATTTTTTTTTAAATTTTAATGACTTAGTTACCAGAATTAGAACTTTTATATTGCAATATATTAACAAATATATTTTACATAATACATTTGTTAAGAAAATTCGCTACTTTAAATAATATTTAAGTTTAATACATTTTTTGACCGTACGAAAACTCCTTCTTCTTCCGAAAAGAGCCAGACGGTTTTCCGAGTATCTTCTTCCCGGCTTGAAAAATAATATTTGTACGTATTTGGTATTTTTAGTTAAGTTTTGGTTGTCGATTAGTATTCGTTGCGATGACATAAGTTTAAGTCCGTGGCCGTCGTGGATTGTAATGATATTTTATATCAGCAGAATTTACCATTTTATGTGTTTAATACCGTGATAAATGTTAATTGAACCAGTGATGTACAGTCTGTGTTTTTAACGAAATAAAAATCCGATTAAGATAAATTTGAGTCGCTTTTATTTCAAACATTTTTGGTCTTCGAGCTCGGATTTATTATTTTTGGGTCCTTCCATGTGAACTTTTAGTGTTTTCGTGCATGGTGTTGCACGATTGGTTCTTGGATAAAACGGTATAAATTGGTAAACACAATTTGGGGATTGGAAAGTGAATTTGATGTGTGAATTCCAGTGTGGACTTTCCAATCGTAAATAGTCAGGCCCGGACTTGGAATTTGTTTAATTTGGGAATTTGTCTATTGTGAGAGGCAAGTTACAAATAGCTGGCTTATTAAGCGTTTTGCTGTGGATACTAAACGCGCTGTGAAGAGCTGTACGCTATTTGAAGGGTTTATTTGTGGGAACCCAGGAGGTGTTGGTAGCTGGTGCTGGTGGCCTTATTCCTTATTGTGTGGGCTCTTAAGCCGCAAGTGGCTTAAAAAAGTGGACTTTTTTGGACAGTGCTTCGTAGTGTGGAGTGTGGCGAGTAAGATTTGGTGAAAAATGTAAAGAACAGGTAACATAGGTTAAGAATTTTGTGGCCTCTATATTACTATAAATTTTGGTGCATATTTGTGTTTGCGTTACGTATTAGGATACAGGGCTTTTATATAAAATTGTACAATGGAGGAAGAGCTTAAATTGTTAATTAAAAAGCGAGGGGCTGTGAAGGGGCGAATCACTCTTTTCAGAAAATATTTGGCAGAAATTGAGGATAAAGTTTCTAATTTGGGGGAAAATGAGCTTTTAGATGAAACCCTTCTTATAGAGTTAGAAACTAGATGTAACAAAATTGAGGAAATCTTTGGGGAGTTTGAGGGTTATCAAACTGAGATAGAATTAAATTCTAATGAAGAAGATTTTGAATTGAGGCTTAGTGAGAGGGATGCTTTTGAAAATGATTATTTTAAAGCGGTGAGTAGGGCAAAAAAGATATTAAAATCTCGTAAGGACGGAGATAATAAAAGCGATATTTCCAGTGTATCTGAGGCACCCTCAAACATGAATTCTGGGGCAAGTTTAAATGTGAACAACGCGGTTCGCAATGTGGTTACGGAAAATCTTTCAAATAGTGTTAAATTACCGTTAATTAATATTCCAACTTTTGATGGGTCTTATAATAAATGGCTGGAATTTAAAGACACATTTGAGAGTTTAATCCATAAAAATCAGGGTATAAGTGAAGTACAGAAATTTCATTATTTGAGGGCGCAGTTATTGGGGTCTGCTAAGCAAGTAATCGAATCTATTGAGTTTAGCGCCGTAAATTACAACATAGCGTGGGAGTCATTATGTAAAAGATTCAATAATAAAAGAATACTTATCCAAAACCACATTTCGGGAATTTTTGAGGTTTCTCCTTTGCGACATGAGTCTTCTGAGGGCTTGAGAAACTTGTGTGATACGGTGTCGAAACATTTGCGGGCATTAGAAAATTTGGGTAGACCGGTGCAATCTTGGGATGATTTAATAATTCATCATTTAGCCTCTAAGTTAGATCGTATTAGTTTAAAAGAGTGGGAGAGCCTTAAGGTTAAAAATGAAACTCCTTTGTTGTCAGATTTTAAAGAGTTTATTAAAGGTAGGGCTGATCTGTTGGAAACTCTAGAACATTCTAGGAGTCCCAAGGTAGAGAAAGATCACATTTCAGGTAACTGGCGTAAACCCAAGGAACAAAAGGCATTTTTAAGCGTTGGTAAGAAGTGTCCAGTGTGTAAAGACCTTCACGAACTGGTAAATTGCAAAAGGTTTTTGAATTTCCCTGTTCCAATTCGAGTTAGTATTGTAAAAAGAAATAGGCTTTGTATGTGCTGCTTTTCCTCTAATCATTTTAGTATGAAGTGTACTGCACCTAAGTGTGCAAAATGTAGTATGGATCATCATACATTATTACACTACTCTAGGGCCTCCTTAGAGGGGAGTAGTGCTCAGGTAAATAAGGGCCAGGAAGTTGTTGTTAGTACTACGAGTGGAGGTACAGAGCAGACTACTATCACTATGTCTACGAGTAGCGGTAAAAATTGTGGGTATCGCGGCCAACAGGTTTTGCTCTCAACAGCGGTGGTCAAGGTTAAGGATGTCTATGGTGAACTACATGAATGCAGGGCTTTATTGGATTCGGGTTCGATGAGCAACTTTCTGACGGAAAAGATGTATAACAGGTTAGGGTTGCAGGGTAAACCAGTCGACGTTTCTGTGGTAGGGATTAGTCAAAGCGCATGCAATGTAAAAAAAAGGTGTGAGGTTGAATTTTTGTCTAGTTTGGGTAACTTTAAGGCTTCAATCTCATGTTTAATAATTCCGAGCATAAGTGAGGAACTTCCACTGTATGAGGTCAATTTGAAGGCACTGAATATCCCTGGAAATATTCAGCTGGCAAATCCAGGCTTCCATATCCCAGAAGAGATTGATATGCTGATTGGGGCTGGATTTTTTTGGAAACTCGTGCGAGATGGGCAAATATCGTTGGGCAATGGTATGCCATGCCTCCAAAATACATGTTTGGGTTGGATTATTTCTGGAGAGTTCCAAAATAATATATCTGGTGGGAAAAATTCTAAAACTATTTGTAATTTTGCAATGGATTTGGATGTGCAAAATCAGTTGCAAAAGTTTTGGCAATGGGAGGAACCAGGATTGACAAAAAATGAGAATTTGTCTTCTGAGGAGGTAATGTGTGAAAATTTGTTTGTTTCTACAACTTCTCGTGGTGAGGATGGTCGATTTGTGGTGACTATTCCTTTGAAAGATTCTGTAGATAAACTTGGAGATTCAAAACAAATGGCTTTGCAAAGATTATTTTCCTTGGAAAGAAGGTTTCAAAAAAGTGAGTCGTTGCGTAAGCAATATGGCGAATATATGGCCGAATATGAAAGAGTGGGCCACATGACTAAGACTAGTGATTTTCAGGAGGATGAGGTGTCTTTCTTTCTTCCACATCATGGAGTGATTAAAGAGGACAGCTCTACAACAAAATTAAGAGTTGTGTATGATGGGTCGGCACAGTCAAGCAGTGGCGTCTCCATTAATGACTTACAATACGTTGGACCTAAAATACAGGATAATTTGTTGTCGATTCTGTTACGATTTAGGCAAAACAAGGTGGCATTTTGCGCAGATATTGCGAAAATGTACAGGCAGATTTGGTTGAGGGATGATCAGAGGTCATTACAAAGGGTCTTGTGGCGAAATGATCCATCTGAAGAGGTTGAGATCTATGATTTAAACACGGTGGTTTTTGGTTTAACATCTAGCCCCTTTTTAGCCGTCAGGTGTCTAAAGCAGCTTGCGTTGGACTACCAGGCGAGTCATCCGAATGCTTCTAGAATGATAAATGCTGATTTTTACGTGGATGATCTCATTTCCGGTTCGTCATCTCTAGAAGAGGCAATAGAGGTGTGTAAAGAGACTTCTAGTATTTTAATATCAGCAGGTTTCGAGTTAAGAAAGTTTTGCTCCAATAACAAGGTTTTTTTGAGTCAGATGGGTCCAGATAATCCAGATATAGAAGGGCATAATGTTGTGTTGGATCTAGGTGAAGGTGAAAAAACCAAAACATTAGGACTATTTTGGAACTGTTCTTTGGACGTGTTTACGTATAAAATTGGATCTTCGTTGAATAATGATGTGATAAGTAAAAGAAAAATACTCTCTGACATCGCTCAGATATTTGACCCGTTGGGTTTGCTAAGTGCTAGTATCATAATTCCTAAAATCATCTTACAGAAACTGTGGTTGCTTAAATTGTCGTGGGATGATGAAATTCCAATAGAGTTAAGGAATGAGTGGTTAAGGTTTGAAAGTGAAATGTTGGAATTTAATAGTCTTTTAATTCCCAGATTTGTGTCATGTGAAAATCCAAAAAGGATGGAATTACATGGGTTTTCTGATGCAAGTCAAAATGCATTTGGGGCTTGCGTCTATATCAGAACCGTTGACAGTTTAGGTTGTTTGCAGGTGAAATTGCTATGTGCTAAAAGTAGAGTGGCACCAATAAAGGCTTTAACTATACCAAAATTGGAACTGTCAGCTGCATTATTACTCTCAAAACTGGTTCAGGAGGTTTTAGAATCAAAGGTGCTACATTTTGATGAAATGATTTTATGGTGTGATTCAACTGTAGTGTTAAGTTGGATTAGGTCGCCGGCAAATCAGTTTAATCAGTTCGTATCAAATCGAGTGGCTCAGATACAAACTTTGGTAGATTGTGACAAATGGCGATATGTAAAATCTGAAGATAACCCAGCTGATCTGGTGTCCAGGGGTGTCTTTCCATCTAAGTTAAAAAACAACAAGATGTGGTTTAATGGTCCTGATTGGTTGGGACAGTTGGAATATTTTGTTAAAGATGTAGAAATTGTGAGTTTGGATAAACTTCCAGAAACCAGAAAAAAGATCAAGGCTCATGTTTGTGTTGAGAATATTCCCTTTGAGCTACTTAATAAGGTTTCAGATTTTGATAAATTAAAGAGGATTTTTGCTTGGTGTAAAAGATTTGTGAATAACGGTAGGAGCAATAAACTTGGGAAATTGCGTCGTTTTGGAGAGTTATCTGTGGACGAATTGAGAAATTCTGAGAGGGAATTAGTGAAAATTGCTCAAGGTGAAAGTTTTTCTAAGGAGTTGGCTATTCTAAGGAAGGGTCAATTCATAAAAAAAGGTAAATTGTCAGGGTTAAATGCTTTTCTTGACAAAGATGGTATTTTGAGAGTGGGTGGTAGGTTGAGGTTGTCAGGTTTTGAGTATGACAAGAAGTTTCCTGCCCTATTAAGTAGTAAACATATTTTATCCAGGCTAATTGTGAGGCACGAACATAAAATATTGCTACATGCTGGTCCTCAGATGGTATTGAGCTCCATAAGAGAAAGGTATTGGCCTATTGGGGGGAGAAATTTAGTAAAGAAAATAATTTACGAGTGTGTGGTATGTGCGCGAGTTAAGCCGTCATCTCTTGGGATTCAAATGGGCAATCTTCCAAAATCACGTTTAACGATTCAGCCTCCTTTTAATATTACGGGGGTGGACTTTGCGGGGCCGTTTAATCTCAAGATTGCACAAGGTCGCGGTAATAGATTATATAAGGGTTATATATGTTTATTTGTGTGTTTCACGACACGTGCTATACACTTAGAAGTTGTCACAAGTTTGTCAACAGAGGCTTTTATAGCCACACTTAGAAGGTTTGTCTCGCGTAGGGGAAAACCAAGTGAAATTCACTCTGACAATGGTAAAAACTTTTTGGGAGCCTCTTCAAAATTAAAAGAATTTGGTCATTTTTTAGAGGATAATCAATCCAAATTGGAAGGGTTGGTCAAAGATGAGGGTATAGAATGGCATTTCATTCCTGCCTACTCGCCTCATTTTGGAGGCCTTTGGGAGGCAGTCGTCAAAACTGTCAAATATCATTTAAAAAGGGTGGTTGGCAATCATAATTTAAGTTATGAAGACTTTACAACGATTTTGTGTCAAATAGAGGCCTTTGGGAGCAACTCTTAAAACTTTACGTGGTGAAGTTACTCGTTCTTTTTCTAAGTTGTGTCCGCTTCCAATCGAAGCAGATATTAAATAACGGGTGCGTGTTGTTTGTGTAATGTGTTAATTTTAATTTAAGTACGTTTAGTTAGATTTACAGTTGTTTTGAGACTATGTTAGTATATGTCAACATAGTCATGTTTGTAACTGTTTTATGTAAGAAGAAAGTAAGATATGTTAGGTGTTAGGGTTTATTATCTTACAAGTATTTTTTGGTTTGTTGAAAGTCTGGATTCTTTCAAGGCGGGGGGGATGTTAAGAAAATTCGCTACTTTAAATAATATTTAAGTTTAATACATTTTTTGACCGTACGAAAACTCCTTCTTCTTCCGAAAAGAGCCAGACGGTTTTCCGAGTATCTTCTTCCCGGCTTGAAAAATAATATTTGTACGTATTTGGTATTTTTAGTTAAGTTTTGGTTGTCGATTAGTATTCGTTGCGATGACATAAGTTTAAGTCCGTGGCCGTCGTGGATTGTAATGATATTTTATATCAGCAGAATTTACCATTTTATGTGTTTAATACCGTGATAAATGTTAATTGAACCAGTGATGTACAGTCTGTGTTTTTAACGAAATAAAAATCCGATTAAGATAAATTTGAGTCGCTTTTATTTCAAACAACATTTTTTTGTTATACGTTTTTCCAATTTCCCAATCGTTTTTATAATTTTGTTTGCAATAATACAATAGCTGCGGAGCTATTTACATCTGTGGTAATTCCCAACATCGCACACGGTGATAAACTCGTTGTTCTTGGGAACATGTCTTTGACATGGGGACTGTCTCGAGCCCGTACAATATAACTGGTAGTATGCAGGCATCGTATATTCAAAATAATCAGATAAAAACATCAGACCGTTTCAGATTAAATTAAATGATGCGTATGTCAAACTGATTCTTCTCCGTATCCCCGCTGCCTGGGTTGTCTTTGCCTGACGCTGTGTCCCAGATTCTTGTTGTCACGCTAGTTGAAGTGTGTGGAAAATGTTTGGGCAATAGACCGTAAGTCTCCAAATTCCAATCTTATGATCTCATTCCTAAATAAGTAATCATAATGCTAATGTAATGTATAAAATAATGATTCTTTATTAAGGATTTTTTATGACGGATTAAAAATTATTTGAAATATACAGCGTGTCCTAAAAAGATATCGACAAACTTTAAGGGCTGGTAGAGGGCATCAAAACAAACATTTTAACCACATGTTCCTAAACGAACATAACTCCTCTCGTCTGATGATGAAGAGATGAGCTTAAGGAGAGCAAGGTAAGCGCATCATATAACTATTTGTAAAGAGGATATCATGACTTCATAGTGGCTTCTTTTCTAAGCTTTAAGTACTTAGTTCCCTGTAAATGAGGTAGCTGTTTGCTGTTGCTCCCAAGATTGATTTATATTGGAGATACAAAGTGAAACAGCAGTTATGGGTTGAGGTTTGATTACCACCCACTTGTCTTCACCCAATTGTTCAATTTTAACTGTTTTTAACTCGTAAACTTGAAGTTAAATTTCACAGGGTATTTTCACATGTAATATGTAAGTTAAGACTTTGTGCAAAGGCTAAAATATTTTCGGTCTCCGTTTGAAATGCAAACTTACGAAAATAGGTAAGAGGGCTTAGAATTGAATTGTGAGATGTATTTAGCTTTAAGAAGGTTATAGCAATTTGTAGCTTTTCGAGAATATCATATATTTTTTGAAAGTACGTGGTAAGGTGAGTGAGAAACATTCGTAAGAGCTTGCTTTCCATGCCCCGTTGGGTGACTTTAAAGTGACTCATGGACATATAAGTAAAAGGTTATCTGGTTGTGAGTTATATTTTTTACAATTTCTTGCTTGAGCTGGCCAGTCTAAAATACGAATGCTTTGCTTCTTCTAAAGAATTTCGTGTGATTGATATATATATATATCATATATATATATGGATATATATATATATATGGATATATATATATATATGGATATATATATATATGGATGGAGCTAAACAAGTTTTACTTCAGTCATGTGGTCTCAAGCGCACTAATTTTTATTTTATTTTTAAGGCATTTTATTATTTTGAAGGAATTTAATAAATTATTTATCTTTTTTATTTCTATTGCCATTAGCTTTATACATGTTTGACCTAACCTAAAAGTGGCAAGAATCTCTAGTACCTACTGGTGTTTCCGAATATGATCTCAAAAGGGGTGAATTTTGTTGCTGTGTAAATGGTGCTATAAGGGCATATTTCATCAATGTTTTTACTTCTTCATTTTTAAAAAGTTCATGTAGGATGCCAATGTGTTTCATGAGTGTGCATTTCAATGGCCGTTTTTCCATGTACAGGTAAGGATTGTCCTAATTTTTACAATGTATCGATAATCGTTAAAAAATCTCGATTATCCAATTTGAAAAAATCAATTTCTAGTTTGAAAGGCTAACTAAATTGAAAAGGCTTAGCCAAGAAGACTGCAAGGAGGAGATATATTTTCTGTGATTGCGCCATGCATCGCGCTGGAGCCGATCTACGGGACCTTGTTTCTACGGGAGCTCGTTTTTTCCACTCTCACCCGCCTCTCATCGTCTTTCTCTTTCCCTCCCTCGTTTCTCTGCCGCTGTCAAATATTCTTTGTCCGCCTGCTTCGCACTTGTTTACATGTTGATTTTGATTTACGCTACTGCGCAAACGCCAGTCGGAGAATAGGATTGTGAGGGTAACGTACTTAGGTAGATAACGTACTTAACCCACAGGGAGGTGCATTTACAAACAAAATGACAAATTTTGGGTAAGAACATTGTATGTCGTTATCAGGTAACTTAAAATGAATCAAACATCCCCTGAAGTTTCTCAAGGCAAATGTAAAATGTAATGACAGGTATAATATTGCTAAGCTAATCTAATTTTTTTAGTTCAAGTTTTTATGTGGTGTAGTACGTAATTTTAATGTCCGATCACTTTTTTCACAATTTGGCAGCTTTAGTGAATTTTTAATGGCTGAAAAGTGCGATGTAATTGGGCTATCAGAAACCTGATTAAGTAACTCAATACAAAATAACAGCATAGATATTTTCAATTATAATATTATACGTAAAGGTAGAGGTCGTGGGGGCGGAGTCGCTTTTTATATTAATAGTTCATTAATATTTTAAATTCTAAAACACGCCACCCCAGAGTAGCGCATTGGAACAGCTATGGTTTCGTACTAAAATCGTTGTTATTGTTACCTCAGATCCAGGTCTGTCGGCTGATGTCCAAGTAATCAACATGGACGACATTTCTGATCACTGTTTGGTTTACACCGAATTAAAGTTGCAAAAAACACGATCTCCGGTATCCTTTCATACCTATCGAGATTATTCCAATTTCGTTTTTGTAAACTTTCTTAATGACATTTTTAGTATAAATTGGTAAGATATATTTAATCTGTCTGATGTGGATGAAATGGTTTCCTTTTTTCAACGAAATGGAACTGATGTGTTTAATATTCATGCAACCTTTAAAACTTCGGGATTCACCAAGACCAGAGCCCCTTGGATGACTGATAATATACGTTTCATGATAAAATTGCGACAAAAAGCGCTTACAAATTACAATAAATTAAAAACTGAAAACTCCTTTAATGAATATAAGCAAATTAGAAATATGGTAGCAAGCGCAGTTCGAAATGAAAAAAAATATTTTCTAAATTATAAATTTAAAGAGGATCCGGCCTCATTTTGGAAAACTTTAAAGTGTCTTAATATAACACCTAAAAATTCAAAGTTACCAGCTCACTTCAATACTGTTATCGATGCTAAACAATTTATTTCTTTTTTTATTGATAGTATTCCGAAAACTAATTCGTTACCTCTTAATAATGAAACAAATACCAAATATATTAATAAAGTACACCCTAATGTTGAGAACAAGTTTAAGTTTAGAGAGATGATTGAGAATGATATTGAGAATATAATATCTAATATAAAGTCTCCATTGGGTCTGATGCTATTGGCATTAAGATGATTTTTTAGTCCTTACCTTACTCCTTATATCACAAACATCATCAATAAGGCTCTTTCGTTATCCAGATATCCCAGCGAATGGAAAAAGGCGGATTTATTACCCATTCCCAAAGTAAATGGTCCTGCTGAGCTCTCACATTACCGTCCTATAAGCATCCTACCTACCCTTTCCAAAATACTTGAAAAAGCCATGCACCAGTTAAAAACGATTTTTATAAATAATAAAATTATTCCTGATCCCTGTCTCCATCCAGGGAGTTAATCTGCAGCCGACTAGCTGCAAAAAAAACTTAGATATATTTATCGATAATAAACTTAATTATGAATATCATGTTTCTAATATTTTACAAACAGCTTACGATAAACTGAAAATCTTGTATAAAGATATTTTATCAACTTAACATTAAGTTAAAGTTAACTTAATCATTAGTCCTCTTAGTGATCAGTTATGGAAGCGTTAAATTCTGGCCAGCCCCTGCTCAAAGAGATAAATATACCTTGCAAAAATTACAAAATGCTTGCCTAAAATTAAGCAAAAATATGACCATGTAACACCATTATTTATCGAATCTCAATGGCTAAGGCTAGAAGAACGATTCTGTTTATATGGCTAGTCTCATTTATAAAACTGTCCATAGTAGAGTCCCCAGGTACTTGTTTGAGAAGCTGGTAAGCTGCAGTAGCATTCATGGTCGTGATATGCGTCATTCTAAAAATTGTCTATATGTTTTGACTCAGAACAGTTGGCATGTATGCGTACTCTTTATGTAAGATTCCACAGATATGTTTTAAAAAAAGATAAAACTATATTGTTGCACCCATAATACTTCAGTTTGGCAATAAATAAGTCATGGTCTATTACATCAAAAGTCTTTGAGTAATCAAAAGACACCATAATAACAGAAAGTTTCTCGTCAAGCGCTCGAATTATATTATCAGTAATATTCAAGAGTGCACTAATAGTGCTATGTCCAGTCCTAAATCCCGACTGCTGAGGAGGAAGTATATTGTTGTATGTCAGATAAGTAGCAAACTGTATATAGACCACTCTTTCCAGGACCTTAGAAATTACACTCAATAAACTGACTGGATGTAAATCTTTTGGACTCTTAGGATTGGAAACTTTAGGAATAGGAATGATAGTCGACTCCTTCCATGCTTTAGGGAAATAACCCGTTAACAAACAACTATTTATTATATTAGTTATAGGGTTAATGATATTAGGTAAATTACATCTTTACCATTGAAAGAGTAATATTGTCCGGTCCATTTAGCATTATTGTTCGATTGCAAATTAACTGATGTATTATTCTCATGAGATTCCAAAACCGATTTTTGTAAACCTATTGTATATTCGGAATTTACAAGTAACCTCTTGGTCAATTCAAGTTCTCTTTTCAAACAATTCACTTGTTTCTCCAGCAGAGAATTATTATTTGTTATAGTAGCCATAGAATTAAAAGAAGAGATTTTCGCGTTACAATCATTGCAGAACCAATGAATATTTTGATGGTCAGTCAAAATTTTAAGCCACGTATTAGCCCGGGAGCCAGTGACAGATTTTTGTCAACCATCGCAACCCTAGCCAAAATTGTGGAGTGTTAGATTTAGTTGTCCTCTAAAGCAAAATGACCGTCAGCTGGTCCACTAGCGGTGGGTGGGCCAATGGGAGGGCCGAAAACACGTAAAAAAAATTTCAACTTTCAGTCATTTCAACCCTGCCGAAATTTTTGTAGATGGTAGTTTATATAATTATTTAAATAAAAAAAATCGTCAGCCGGCTGTATGTTGGTGGAAAGCCCGTCAGCTGACCATGAAAACATGTAAAAAAATTTTTGTAATTTCAGTCATTTCAACCCTGCTGAAATTTATAGAGATGATAGTTTATATAATTATTTAAATAAAAAAAATCGTCATCAGATTGTATGTCGGTGGAAAAGGCGTCAGCTAGCGCTGTGAAAGGTGTAGCGCGTAAATTACATATGCCACCCACCCGCGTTGTTAAGTGTATCAGCTGACGGGCTTTCCACCGACATGCAGCCGGCTGACGATTTTTTTTATTTAAATAATTACATAAACTACCATCTATAAAATTTTCAGCAGGGTTAAAATGACTTACATTTTTATTATAATTCGACAGATACATTTTCCCGTCCATAAAAGATACGGAGCGTAAAATGAGGGGTATGGAAATATCTGATTATCGGATTGATGGTCCCGATCAGTTGCGAACGAAAGATTTGGCTACGGAGTTGAAAAATCCGAATTTTAAAGAAGCAATCGTCAATTTCTTCATTCAACACTGGGCTGAAAATCACATGGCACCTTATATGAGTAATAAAGAGATTTATATCAACTGTGAATCATGTTATAAATATCAAGTGAACGATGGAAAAATTGTCAAAACGTTGGAGCCGTCATTGACGTGCCCCGCGCACGAGGAGGCGGACACCAAAATGATTTTTCACGTTTCGCAGTTGAAGTTCGATGCGAATATTACAATTCGTTGCTCTGATACAGATGTGTTAATCATCATGCTCGGTAATATGTCTCAAATACGTTACAACCATCACATTCATATGGAAGTTGGTACCGGCAATCACCATCTCTTTATTGACGTTACGAAATTATTCGACACTCTTGGAAAAGATGTGAGCGAAGCGCTGCCTGCCTTCCATGCTTTCACCATCATTTTTCCGCAAAGGAAAAAAGCGACCGCTGGCAATAATGAGAGAAAGTTCTCGCTTCATTGAAGCATTCACACAAATGTCGATGCCATCGCATGAGAAGAGTGAACCTTTTAAAGTGATTGAAGAGTATATCTGTGCTGTGTACGGATTTAAAAAATTACAAAAAGTTAACCAGGCAAGAGAAGCAACTTTTCATAAAAATTACAAAATTGGTAGAAATGACGTCTTTGAGTTGCCGAAAACAAATATTGATGGGTCAAGTCTACCGCCGTGCCAAGCTGAATTAGTCAATCAATTTTCAAGAGCATGTTACATATCCGAAACATGGGCACATGCACACCTAAAAGTGCCCAATGGAAATGATCCATCGGAATATGGATGGACACAAGTCAATGATACTTTTAGGTACATCTGGTTTACTGGAAGACAGTTACCAGTTTCTGTCGATGACATCACTATGCAGCCTGAAGAAGGTGAAAATTTTTTAATTTACTCTATACGGTGCGTAAATGCTTACATATTATTTTTTTTATAGATAACATTAGTGATGATGATGACCTAATATCACAGGCAAGCTCTGATAGTAAGTCTGAATGCGATGATCAAGATAACGATAGTTGTACCAGTCACAGTGAAGATGAAATTGATGATGAACAGTGAATAGCCTTTATTTTGACAAAAACTTGCCTTTTTCACTACAAAATGTATTTTTTAATAATTTTTTTTTAAACTGTAAATTATATATAAATTTCATTAATTTCATAAAAAAAAATTCAATTAATTAAAATTTATAACAATTTATAATGAGAAATATCTGCTACAATGCATGAAATATATGTATCACTAACAGGTTTGTACGTATCATGTAAAATTCACGTCAAATAATATTATAATAATAATGTAAGTCATTTTAACCCTGCTGAAATTTTTATAGATGGTAGTTTATGTAATTATTTAAATAAAAAAAATCGTCAGCCGGCTGCATGTCGGTGGCACTTAACAACGCGGGTGGGTGCATATGTGATTTACGCGCTACACCTTTCACAGCGCTAGCTGACGCCTTTTCCACCGACATACAATCGGCTGACGATATTTTTTATTTAAATAATTATATAAACTACCATCTACAAAAATTTCGGCAGGGTTGAAATGACTGAAAGTTGAAATTTTTTTTACGTGTTTTCGGCCCTCCCATTGGCCCACCCACCGCTGGTGCGCTAGCTGATGGTCATTTTGCCTTAAAGCACAACGAAATTTAGTACTCCACAAAGTTTGGTCAGGGTTGAAATTGGTCAAAAAAATCTGTCACTGGCTCCCGGGCTATATCCTTAATTGAACCGCAGATAGCATGGAATTGTTTAAAGCAGCCGCTGCATTTAATGACTTTATTATTTACAATAAAATTGTCATTGCATTTGGCACACTGATTTACTACAATATCAGCAGGAATATTTAAATTAACATGAGTTGGTCCCTGCGAGACATCCTGTATACTCTGCAGAGAAAAGCTGCACAACCTGACAACTCTGCCACGATAACAGTTGCTTGATGTTACTGCAATACTCGATCGTTGATGTCTTTTTGCAGCAAGGGGAGCCCAGGAGACACCTTAGGTTAGGATTGGCGGGAAAATTTTCTTACCAAAATATCATCCGTCATTCGGCAATCTGCAGATATAAGTACAAAATATAAACTGAAACTGTAGCGTCCAAAGCAAATTTAACCTATGGACATTATTCTAAATTATTGCATTCATAATGAACTCAATTTTACAAAAATTTACAAGAGAACAAATCAAAACAATGCATCAGCTAGCGATGTTGACAAACTATCGTATCGTGAACTAGTTTATAAACCTCATAGTATATAAACTATAAGGTTATTGTGGTATTTCTACACAGCGTCCGTCAACAAGGCGTACGGCAAAGATAGCGTCTAAACTATACGATATAGAGCAAAAAGTTTTATAGCAAAGTTATAGGACTGCCAAAAATCTATAAATAAAAATACTTTTGCTCTACAGGGTAAGTCACAAAAAAGTTATAAAAAATACATATTTTTTGAAATATAATACCCTGTTTATTATTTCACAAAATGATTAGACATAAATAAAGCTTTAAAGACTGGCAGTAATATTTTGTCATTTTTGTATTACACATTATTTGTTAAAAAATTTTGAATTTATTAGAAATGCGCAATTTCTCATAGTTTTGAAATGAGACACCCGGTATATTTTTATATTAATAAATATATCTGTACTTTTATTTTTTGTTAAATATGTCCTATACCTAAACCGTTTATATTTTAAGACATCTCGAGTTCTGTCTAAGTTAGGCATAAAAGGCTTAAATATTTTCGGAACCTTTATTAAGATAAATTTTTCATTGATTTTTTTAAAGTTTTGATTAGAAATGATGTCAAGCTAATAGGTGGATATGACTTATCCTTTTGATCTGCAATTCTGCTTTATTTTGTGTAGATAAACTGCAAAAGCTTTCTGCCACTATTTAGTTTTTAGCTAAAAGCTCTTTCTAATTTTTCTCTAAAGTTTTTGCGTCTGTGTGGCAGTAGGTTGCTTCTCACTTTTTAAGCATTACGGAGTAGATCCCATCTGACCTTAAAGATTTTTTTGGTTGAAAGTAGTTCAGCGCCCATTTCATAGTCTCACAATTAACGCATTTCACTGCATTTAATGTATTTAATCTTCCATCAGAATTTAATAGCCTTGTTTTTCTTTGTTGGCCTATTCTGTTTCATAGTTATGGTTCGAGCTGTAAAGTGCGTATTTACAACTTCGTCCAAGCTCTCTGCTGTAAATCTTGTGGAAGTCCCATAGGTTCGTTTGGTACACCCTCTTTGACAAGGATTCTAAAGACGTATTTGAGATTTCCTTTTTGCTTTATTAGTAAAATTGTTTTCATTTTTTTAAGCGAAAACCATGCGTCGGACAAAAAAAACCAAGAGATCAAATTTGCTAAAAAGTGATTGAGGATTTTAAACATAATTTTTCTTTTAAGAAAAAGCACTGGCGTAGTATTTTTTTCACTAAAAATATTCAATAGAAGACCTGTAGGGACACCACTGGCAGAGGAAAAAGTTTTTTGCACATCAAAAAATGCGTCTTGATGCATAGAATACATGTAATGAATTTCATAAAAATGTCTACAATATTGTTTAAGTTATTATTAAAAAACTTATTTTTTTTTAAACTTTAACACCCTGCAGCTCAAAAGTTAAGGACATATTATGTTCATAGGAACTTTTTTTTCCTAAAATGGGTCCAGGAATCACCCACTTAAATATTAACACGACTTTAAGGCTGAAGGCACCCTATATATTATAAAGTATATAAATACTTAAAAAAAAATCGAGTTATTGCATATTTTATTTCAGTAAATTGGTAAATTTATATTAGACACTCTGTATGAAAAAACTTCAGACTTTTACTGAAAGATAAAGTTGATACCGTAAACTAACTAAATTAAAAATTTCGTATATCTAGATTGAACACAGCGGTTCCTATAAGAATTTTAATAAATCCCTTAAAACCCTAAAAATATCCTAAAAATACGAATTACGTGGCAACGCCGTAATGAAATTTAAAAAATGAGGTGTCAGTGTAAAGCTTTTGTTGTCCCCAAAATTATAACGCCATTGAATACAGGGTAATACAATCAATCTTTTACCCATGTGACATAAGTTTTTTTCTACTCGTTATAGTTTAGGCGCTATTTTAGCCGTAAGCCTTGCTGACGCACCCTGTATAATTGTATGCACGATTATAGACATAAGTAATAAGAGAGATATAAATATATCTTACTTATAGCATAATATGATAAAAATGACAATTTAAAGACATTATATAATTAAATCTATTTCCTTCCAGATGTGGCCAAGAGTCAGCAAAAATACAATCTGTCCCGCAGACTCAATGGAGCAATGAGAGAGTACTTATTACAGGTGAAAATAAAAAGAAAGTTAGTTCGACCGATCAATTCGAGGGATTTAATGATAATTTATGTAAATACCACTTTTTCATTTTTGTAGGTCTATAACAGAAATAGCCTTTATCATAATGTATTGAACAAATTGTTTAAAAATTGGATGTTGCATGAAATATAATTTCTATATGCTGGTATTTTAAATCTGGCATTTAAATTTTTATGCCAGTATATACAAGAATATTTATATGGCGTATATTATGTTGTATTTCATTGAGTATAAGCATAATGAATCAATCGAAATATCTACCTTGTAATAATTATTTTTCTTTATTAGAAAATTTAAATTTTGTTTGTTTAATTGTGTGGTTTAAGTTTTTTTTTTAATCATATTGTGTTTTTAAAAAAATATTTAATTTACTTTTGTTTTTTTTATTATATTTTATTTTTGCGTAAATAAATAATTTTTATTTTATTTTAGTCGTTTTGATTTTTAGTTTTCTAGTAAACAGGGCGCCTCAAAATTAAGTTGGTACTATTGTTAACATCTTTATTCCCGAAGATACGCCATTTCCTATTTCCAGGCAAAATAGGGTATATTCCATTCGAGTTAGTTCATAAAATATTCTTTTCTTAAATAGGGCACCATATATTTTATCAACTGAAAATATTTTTTTGCCTAAGCAAAAGCGGTCATCTGCGCTAAAGATAACCGAATTATAGCGGTTATTGCACACGTTATTCGAATTATATTTTTGCATTTGTTTATTACTCATTATTACTTTATTGTTAGTGTTATTTACTTTACTATACTATTATTACCTTATATTTACTTTATTATTACTTCAAGGTTATCATTTACACTGTCATGTCTCATGAGTTAACGGCACGTTTTTCCTGTTTGTCCTCATTGAAGTATGGCTGTTCTGATAGAATTTTGTGCTTTATAACGCGAGAGGTGCATGCATAAGATAGACATCTAGGGTTTTCTAGTTTTATGCTTTCCATAAGCCGGCATTTAATTTAAATCAATGCTCCTAGGCATTTCTTTCTGTCTTCTCTTGTGAAAAATGAATTGAAAATGTTATTAAATCAATAAGAAAATAATAAAGTAAATAAAAAAAAATATAACGAAACACATTCCTGCCTGGAACACAATTATTATTCTAGAAATACACTTTTAAGTGTCAACGACAGATTACAAAACTTTCACCTGACTTGATCTATCTTTAATTAAATCTTAATCCTAAAAAATAAAAAAAATTGTTGATAAAAAAAAATCGTTTAAGTCAAGTTGTAGTAAATCGCTTCCCAAAATAAAGAATTAATGAAAGTCAAAGGGGAGAAGAACTATAACAACCCTTACTAGGGACTCATATACCAAAAAATTCGTCGGTCTTTGAATTTCACGGTATTAACCGGTCCGAATACTCCTAACAGAAAGTATATAGATGTTGGTTACCTATTGGTATAGTCGTATTTTCGGTTTTTTATGAATTACAATGAATACTTGATACCATCATTTTTGAATGTATTTTTGTTTTATATTTAGTCGGGGTAAAATAATGTAAAAATTTACTCACTGAATCCAATCACCACTGTGTTTTTTGGGGGAACGTATCTTTCAATTCAAGTTTATTGTTGTAGGAAATATTAGATAATTTCGGTATACTTACCTGATTTTTAAATTCTTAAAAAGATTATGTGGTAATATTAATATAAATAATATTAATAAATCCAGAAATTTAATTGTCCATAGATTCTATTATAACAATAATAGTCAACCATGTTATAATAATCAGAATAATTTTTTAAATATTAATAATTTTGCTAATTTTTGGTTTGTTATGCATCACGATCCCTAAACCCTGCAAAAATTAATTATTCATCAATTAAAAAAGAACAACTCGCAGTAGTTTTAGGATGTAAATATTTTAGACCTTACTTGTTTGGTAATAAATTTACAGTAATTACAAATCATAAGCCTAGTGCGATGGCGCCTTAAATTGGAAGAAATTGAGAAATCAGGTGATGTTAAAACAGTTCATACTTCCTTAGAAAGTCCTATTTTTAATCTACCTATTACTTAAAAAGCAATTAATACATATAAAGGACAAATAATAGTTATTTTAGGTGATACAAATAATTTAATATTCCGTTTGGAGCAAAATTTTGAAAATACAAGATATTATGTAACATTTCCAAAATTAAAACTGCTAGAAAATAATATAAAATTCTTAAAAGAATTAATGAAAAAAAATTTGATACTCTATTCTTTAGAGATGAAGAATTTAGTAAACTTTCCACAGTAACCCTACAAAATTACTTTGTTACCTTACAACTGTATCCAATGTTCAACAATGTTACAAGATATTGAAACAGTAAATGAAATTTAAATTATAGCATACTACTAAAACTTGTCATAAAGCCATAGCTGAAATGCATTAAGCCTTATGCCATAGATACTTTTGGTCTAATATGTTATCTGATATAGAACAATATAATTAATTAATTAACAATATAATACATTAAATTAAATATAAGGAGAGGTATCGTTAAAGATTTAACACCAGCACCATTTGAACAAATTCATATTGACACATTCACGATTGACAATCATACCTTTCTTACAAAAATTGATACCTTTTCTCCATATGCCCAAATTGTTTCACATCATGGAGTACCATTGAAAATAATTTGTGATCAAGCAACCAGAAAGGATTTAAAAATAAAGATCTTGAAGCCAAATGAAACATAATTAGTTAAAAACAATTTATGATAATAATACTATATCAAGATTTAAAGATATTCCATCCTCCTATCAATTTATTGGAACTCAAGTTTAATATTCGAATAATAAGATAATATTTTCAATACCTTTATTGAAACCTGAAAAATATTCCTTTTATCGTACATATCGTACGTATATTTTTAATGGCGGCGGGACGCCAAGTAAATAGAAAAGATCATGCGATACATTGTTTGAAAGCTCTCACTGAATGCTTTATGGCCCTAAAATATTAAATCATTAGGTTCGTTCCAAGCGACCAGAAAACCGGTCATTGTACTATCATGCCTTTGCGCAAAAGTTATAATGCGTTCCAAGAGCTTATGACCGTTTACTGAACGATCCTGAATGCGATCCAACCGAATCTGGGACCGTTGACCGTTCAGAAATTGGTTTCAGAATGGACATTTCCATCTATCTCGGAGAGAAGGAACCCTTTTGTCACTTGTACGATTGACTTGCGCAGTAGGTGCTTGAGTGGTATCGATCGATCAGCTGTTCTGTTTAAAAAAGGTTATTTATAAAAACATTTGTTTTGATTTTGTAAAATATAAAACCTTTACTTTTAAGTTTTACTGTGTGTGAGTTTTAAGTTAATTAAATTTAATATTAAGATAAAACCCAGGTATTTCCCACTGTCAACAAAACAATCCAAGATAACCCACAGATCGGCAAAACAAGTGGAGGTTATACTAACTTTACAAATGCGTTCCAAGGACATAAATAAATAAATAAATAAATAAATAATGGCTTTATTTGTACTTTTCAATAGTGTACATAGGCGAAGTCTAGCCAAAGGCTAATCTACTTAGGATATTCATTTCGTATCGACATGAAACCGTACAAACTTCGCGCATGTGTATAAAACTGATCCAGGCGATTTCAGGATGATTGGTGCATATCTGGTCGCTTGGAAAAAACCTATTACTTCTATCCATATCAAAAAGGCAGCCTTTAAAAATCTTATCTTTTCACATTTTTATGTACGTACATAAGACTACATAAGACGTCTAATCTAATGGTACTGTGAAAAGGGTTTTTAAAATACATGAATTTTATCCGTATAAAATTCAAATGATTCATCAATTGCCAGATGATAATCCTGATAGACTTATGGAATTCGGAGAAGTAATGACCGAGAGAACAAGAAGGCCACCCTGCTTATGTGAAGAACATTTTTATCGGTGATGAATGTACTTTTTTTTGAATAGTAATATCCATAGACACAATGTCCGTTATTGGAGCGACGTAAATCCCAACACATTTCGTAAAACACATACACAATACCCAGAAAAAATAAATATGTGACTGGCATATCAGGGAATCACATTGTTGGGCCTCTCTTGTTTTTCAACAAGTTGGGGCACCGTCTCACTTTAGCAGAAATATTAGAGAATATTTGACTAATACTTACCCTAATCGATGGATTGGTCGTCGAGAGCCTACCGAGTTGCCAGCTGGGTCGCCAGATCTTACACCTCTGGATTTTTTTTTATGGGCCTACTTGAAACAAAAAGTCTATGTCACCCAGCCAAAATATATCTCAGCATGACTCCCCTTTCTATTTAATTTTATTTTTCAATCAAACAATTTTATCATAATCGAATCTAAGCCTATTTTGTAGCATAACTTGCATCACTAAAACTTTTTGTTGTTGTCCTAATTTGTGTTTAGAAAATAATCCTTTGCAGAGTCGAGAATCCCGCTACGTGATTACCTTTCTTTAATTTCTAGAAAAACAAATCTTGCGTTTCTCGCGTTTTAATTCACACCTTAATGAACCAGAAATACCCTACTTTGTTTTAGGCATGGGTTTAATTTATTTAGTTTCTTTAATCAGCGATAAATCAGGATTATATAACAGTATTAACTTATTGGACTGACTGAAGAAGGATTATTAAAACAACTTTGTTTGAGTATAACAAAGTTGTTTTAATAAGGGCGGTGTTACATATTCATTGATCCTCTGTTGTCAAGTTTGCAAGGCATTTTCAAAAGAGGAAATTTTCAGCCATATGACCAAATATTCAACAACATAAAATACTATTCAACATAATAAAATACTACCGGATGTGCAGTCTGGATTTCGAAAGGGCCATAGCTGAAAGCCATGATGATATTTTGATTATTTAACACTTTTACATTACACCAAAGCCTTTGGTACTATAGATCATAATTTATTATTTGCAATTTTATCTTATGTAGGATTTAAAAGAGATGCGATTCAATTTCTTAAACATTATTTAACAGGAAGTAGTCAGCGTGTTTGGATTGATACACAGCATATTCTCTGCAGGGTCCCTCAGGGATCGGTTATAAGCCCATTATTATATGCCATATCAAATATTAATAAAATTTAAAAAAATATTAAAGTTCACTACTACGCGGATGATACGCAACTATATTACTCGTTTTTTAAAGAGCAAGCTCGTGAGTCGCTTCAATATTTTAATACAGAATTAGAAAACTTAAGATTTATTTCCCTACAGCATTCTCTTTATCTAAATCCAAGCGTTGTTTTTTAATATTTGGTCCTAAAAATGATGTGCAAATTATTAAAAATCAAATTAATGTTAGGATAGGTAAAGTGCCTTTAGAAATAAAGGAAAACATAAAAAATCTGGGTCTTATTTTTGACAGTCAAATGCGATTTGCCAAGCACGTATCTCATTGTATCCAAAAAGCTTATCTTAGACTTAAATTATTATACAGCAATCGACACATTCTATCGCAAAGATTGAAATCAATTTTATGTAACTCTCTTGTTCTATCTGTGTTTGACTACGGAGATGTCGTTTATTAAAACTGCTTGACACAAATTGAAAGAAAAAACGTATACAAGGAGTGCAAGAGTCCTGTTTGCGGTATATCTATTTAATCCGTAAATATGAAAGAATTTTTTATAAACTCTCTAAAACAAATTGGCTTAAAACGGAAACCAGGCGTACAGTGCACTGCATCTTTTTATAATAGGTTATTATTCTATAAGACTATATAGGTGTCTTTACAATAAAATTATCTATAGATCGCATGTACAGGGTGGCCAGATAAGAATGCAAAGTGCTGTATTTTGGAAATTATTCGTCGTAGAGACTTGCGGTAAAAAATGTTATGACTAAAGTGGCAAAATGAATACCGTGGAAAATATTTTTAGATTTCCAAGATGGTCGCCAGGGGGCGTAACCGCCATATTAAACTTTTTAAGTGATTTTTCACTGAAATCTACTCAGTAAATGTTACAAAAAAATATATGCTTTTTAAAGCTCAGCTTTACTCGAGTAATTTTTGTTTAACACTTTGTGACGTATCTATTAAAATAAAGTTGTGGGGGGTAATTCAATGTTTTTTTTTAAATAAACAGCTGTAACTCCTAAACGACTGAACAGATTTTAACAAACTTGGTCTCGTTGGAAAAAACATTTATTGTTCCATTAAATTCGTCTTATCAGTGTTATTTCTAGTTCTTAGTAATGCCGCTAGAGCGCGTTTTTTGATCTAAAAACAGAAAATTGCAAAATTCTCTAAAAAATTAAATGCAATAATATGAATTTTTTTTTTCATATAAATGTAGTGAAACGATAGCTTAATAGGCCAGTGAAAACCGCATCTCGATATCTTATTCATAGCCTGAAATATGGAAGAAAGAATATTTAGTTATCATATAATTTTAATAAGACGATATTTACACCAATATTTATTGTGTTATTTATTTGTCTTTTTTCAAGGTTCAATGATAAAATGTCTTAATTTAATAATTTTTAAATAATTAAAATATTCTTTGTTCAAAAAGTTTTAAAAAAACGCGTATGGGCATAATAACAAAAATTACCGATTTTCAAATAAAACTAATGCCTCCTTAAATGCTCGAACTGTCTTCCATCAAACTTAATGCATTGTTGGAGCCGCTTATGCGCGGACATTACAGCAGCTTCAATTTCTGCTCTTGACAGGCTGTAAATGGCTTCTTGTATTCGTATTTTCATGTCGTCTCTAGTTGTTGGTTGAATTTGGTAAACAATATCTTTCAACCGACCCCATAGGTAAAAGCCCAAACAGGTGAGGTCTGGGGATCGGGGTGGCCAAGAAAATAGACTTCCTCGCCCAATCCACCTCTGTTGAAATCTTAAATCTACATGTTCTCGCACATTTCTTGAGAAATGTGGTAGGCAACCGTCTAGTTGCAAAAACATATTTCGTCATAATTGCAGGGGTATATCTTCTAATAAAAGAGGCAATTGGTTCACCAGAAAATCAAGAAATACGGCACCATTTAGTGGTTGATCAAAGAAATAGGGACCTATAATAGTTTTGCCCAGAATGCCACACCACACATTGAGACTCCAATGGCCTTGATGTTGGACCTCCTGCAACCAGTGAGGATTGTTGTCACACCAATAATGCATATTATGCAAATTAATGTTTCCATCACTCCTAAAGGGTGGCCTCGTCTGTCCAAAGAATTTCGGATAAAAATTCTCTATTTTCCCTAATACTGCCCAACATTCAATGACAATAATCTAACCATCGGTCAAAGGCTCCATGATTCAAGGCTTGATGTAAAACCATATGATATGGGCGCAGTCTAAAAATTTGAAAGAAATACATTTCGAAATATGTAAAGTGGAATTTTTTGTGAAACAAAAAATTAAACTGTGATCCTAAAATGTTTAGAATAGTAGTACGTGATATACCCAATGCGCGAGACATTGCTCTCGTACTAACGCGGGGATTGAATTCCACGTATTCTAAGACATTAATAATATTGTCTTCCCTTGTTCTAGCCATGTGTCTTCGCAACTGAGGTCGAAAGCTGCCAGTATTACGCAAATTTTGCACTAAACGCGGAAAACTTCTCGCATCGCGTAAACGCCGATTTGGATATCGAGCTCTGTATACCCTTTGAGCCAATGCCGCATTTTGAAGACATTCAAAATATACCGCAATCATATCGACAGCTTCATCATTTGTAAAAGGCATTTTAATAGTTTTAATGCTTTACTTATGTGTGCAACAAACACAAATTGGACTGCCTAATTTTAATAGTTGTTGACAAGTTGATTTTAGGCATTTGTTTCCTCCATGGCCTACTCTTCAATATTCTGCCTACCTTGCACTTGCATTTTATATGCATTGATTATTATGCCCCTACGCGTTTTTTTTTTAGTTTTTTGAACAAAGAATATTTTAATTATTTAAAAATTATTAAATTAAGATATTTTATCATTGAACCTTGAAAAAAGACAAATAAATAACAATAAATATCGGTGTAATATCGTCTTATTAAAATTATATGATATCTAAATATTCTTTCTTCGATATTTCAGGCTACGAATAAGATATCGAGATACGGTTTTCACTGGCCTATTTAGCTATCATTTCAATAAATTTTTATGAAAAAAAAGTCATATTATTGCATTTAATTTTTTAGAGAATTTTGCAATTTTCTGTTAATAGATCAAAAAACGGGCTCTAGCGGCATTACTAAGAACTAGACATATTACAGATAAGACGGATTTAATGGAGCAATAAATGTTTTTCCCAACGACACCAAGTTTGTTAAAATCTGTTCAGTCGTTTAGGAGTTGCAGCTGTTTATTTAAAGGAACATTGAATTATGCCCCACCACTTTATTTTAATAGATACGTCACAAAGTGTTAAACAAAAATTACTCGAGTAGAGCTCAGCTTTAAAAAGCATATATTTTTTCGTAACATTTACTGGGTAGATTTCAGTGAAAAATCACTTAAAATGTTTAAGATGTCGGTTACGCCCCCTGGCGACCATCTTAGAAATTTAGAAAATTTTCCACGGTATTCTTTTGGCAACTTTAGTCATAAAATTTTTTACCGCAAGTCTCCACGACGAATAGTTTCCAAGATATAGCACTTTGCATTCTTATCTGGCCACCCTGTACATAATATAAATATTAGATTTAAAGGTTTGATAACACCTCCTCTACATCGAACATCTATTTATGAACGGAGTTTTTCCTATAATATTTCAAAGCTTTAGAACTCTATTCCCGATGGTTTCAAGATTTTGGAACCACGAATCTTTAAACATAAAAAATCTTTAATTATTATTTCTATAGTCGAAATTATACCCATTTGTAGTTACGTCATTCAGGTGAGAAAAAACGTATGGCGTAGATATTTTTGCCAATCAATATTAGGTTAGAAGATTAACCATCGCCTTCAGAAATTAATAGTCTGCTATGTATTTTTATCCGTTCAGAAATTAACAAATGATTTATTTTAGCAGCATATTATTATATTTTCATATTCGTGTATATACTTTCATTCCCAAAAAATTTAAAAAAATCTTGTAGTATTTATTGTATTATTAACAAACTTAACAATTAACAAATATTATTATAATTAATCATAAATAATGGGACATAAACAACAAGTCCGAAACGGAATTGCACTTCAAATTGAGAATGTGATAGAGCGAGCCGCAGATGCAACAAAATTAAGCACAACAACGATCGCAAATATAAAGAAGAATGGGATAAAATCAGATTAGGATTACGCTGCTCATATATTTTCCAAGCAAAAGACCGCAAAAACCAAATCTACAACATATTTGAAAAGTAGACTTCGGCATGAGCAGTAGACGTAACAGAACCGAGCTTACAAAAATTGTGAATAATGGTATAAAATTATTTTAACTCATTGGGAAAAATTTAAATACTGACAATTTAATTTACTTGTTCATGAAAAAAAATGCTGCTTGAAGGAATATGTCAACACATTAAAATGAAAATACTATTCCAAAAAATAAAACATACAAACTCAAGAAAAAACACGTCATATTGCATTACCAAGTTAATGAAATTGCAACGATATGATTGAATACTTAAACGACGATGATAAAATAAAATTTGCTAGAATAAAAAAAGCTTAATCAATCTCGTCAGTATTGTCAGAGTCAGAACTGAAATCGAGATATTGTCTTCGTCATCGTCGTCTTCGTCAGTCGTAATCACAAGTGGCAGAATGTCATAGGCATCACACACTTGTATTGCCTCCCAAGCCTTTTCAATTACCTTTTCTGTATGAAAAACATATTTTTGCCAATGATCTATAGAAATTTCGTTTATTATTCTTTCCCATGTAGTCAGAACTTCTGAAGGTGACCCCTTAAAATTGGAAATATATTGATCATATTTTCGTTTACATTCCGACCATACCATTTCAATTGCATTAAACTGGCAATGATATGGTGGCAGTCGCAAAATTTTGTGTCCTAAAGGTTTAACATATTCATCAAGGAAGTACTTTTTTTCACTAGGGCAGTTTCTGCGTGAAATACTCCATATTTTATCTTTCATGGCTTTTTCTGGAAAGCGAATTTTTTTTTTCTTCAACCATTCGGTCAGTCTCTCCTTTGTCCAAGATTTTTTCGGGATTTCTTCTAATTTCTTTAAACCAGAATGGTAACTTGCATTGTCCATGATTATAAATGACTTTGGGGAAAGATTTGGGACCAGCTGAGTTTTAAACCAGTTTTCGAAGTTTTTCCTGTTCATATTGTCATGATAATCTCCCGTCTTTAATCCACTCTTGAATATTAAATTTGCATCCTTGATGAAGCCATCTTTGGTTCCGGCGTGGACCACGATATAACGATCACCTTAAAAATAAAAGATTATTCAATTCTTTTTTTTTAGAAATCATTCTTCCGGAACATAAATTAAATATAATTAATAAGTAATGTTCCATGCATATACGAGAAGTGTATGGAGTTAAATTCCCTCATATGGTCTTAGAGAGAAATTATATGAAACTATGAAACAGATGAAATTATGAAGTTAGAAGGCCCTTACAAGGGCAATTAAACAAGTTTTTATTCAAAAAAAAATCTAAATATAACCTAAAAAATCTAACTAAAGATAACCAGATAATTTTTACCTTCACTGTTTTTCCTTGAATCCGTGTGCTTGGTGTCATCTTGCCAGCTACAACGAAATGATCCCTTGCTAAAAATCCACGTCTCGTCAATGAAAACTGGAGTAAAACCTTCAGGACCTACAATTCTATTTTTGATATACTCCCTTAAAAAATTGATTCTTTTATGAACCATATTTGGCAAGTCCATCAAATATTTTCTGTTATTTGATTTTTTTCACTTGAAGCCTATACTATTGATCCATCTTCTTAAGGAGTCAATGGAAAACTCCAAATATTCAATTTCTTCTCTGAACTTTTCTCTTATTGTTGCCAATATTACATATTCTTTTCTGGCGTACATAAAATAAATTCTGTCCCGAATTCTATATTTCAAATATGTTGTAATTTTGGTTTTTGCTGTCTTTTGCTTGGAAGATATACGGGCTGCGTAATCCTGATCTGATTTTATCCTATTCTTCTTTATATTTGCGATCGTTGTTGTGCTCAATTTTGTTGCATCTGCGGCTCGCTGTATCACATTCTCAATTTGAAGTGCAATTCCGTTTCGGACTTGTTCCTTTTCCAGTTGAAAAAAAGCCAATATATTTAAAATCATCAGCTGCGATTTTTCATTATACCTATTATATCTTTTTTTAATTTCGACTTTAGCAGGAGAGTTGAGTAAAAAAAATATGCCTATAATAAAACTTCAAACACTCTTTTCTTCAAACTTTTTAAATCTGTCTCCTTTTTATTTGCTATTTTAAAATATATGCCCTATTGATAATTAATAATATATATTTATTTATATTTTGTAAGATTTTTCTCTTAATTTAAGGTTTTACTATTATTATCTATTTTATTTATTATTATATATTATTATTATTATTATTATTATTATTACATATTATTATATCAACACATATAATAATGTTAATTTAAAATATTGATGTTAGATTTTGAATTAAAAATGAAAAGTAAAAAAAAAAATTATTAACATTCTTATTCCTAAAACATCTTTTAAAAAATTTAAAATGGAAAAACCGCAAGCAATAGCTGATGTCATCTTGCGAAATGTCATCTTGACAAACAACTTTGTGTTTACATTCAACATGTGTGAAGTCTGTTTTTTTTTAGTTTCTGGTTGAAAAAGGAAATAAGTTGAGTCCTTTCAGTGTTTTTGTTGTAAACTGCTAAGATAGTAAAAACTTGTGCCGTTTGTGCCACACCATGAGAAAAAGGCGATTTAAGTCGATCTTTTCACAAGTAAATACCGATATTGTCATAACATCATATCAAGGGACAACCGTCGTTATAAACGTAGAATAATAAAAACTTAATTAAGAAATCTATAATAAATATAAAATATTTAATTTCCATAAAAACGCTTTTTATTAGAAAAGTACCTTTACTCTAATGAAGTATATTAAAAAAAAACGCATGAAGCATTCATAAACGGTAATATTGTTTATAATTTAAAGCAAAATCTAATAATAAATATTGATCATGTAAACATTTTTTGACGACGTCACTGGTAAAGATTTCTTTTGTCAAAGTTTAATGAATAAAATACTTTAAATTACTGAATAAAAGTATTTTATTCACTAAACTTTGCTTGTGTCGGTGGAATCAACAATGCGATCGAGCGGCGTTGCGATGTTGTTATATTTTTTTCTATTATACGTTATCTACATTCATTTAACTTTGAACGTTGACTTTTTTGTAGTATCTTATCATATTTTATGAAAAAATTTATTCATATTTTATTAAAGAGAAATAGTATTGTTTTGTGTCTGTTAGAATACGTGACAAATTTTTATGATATTATTAAGTGTGTTTTTTTGGCCCTTTCTACATAAGCATTTGGCATTATTGTATCAGAGATGTTGCAAGCAAATAAACTGCCCATAGTTCCACGGCAATGCTAATTCTAGCCTTTCAATGTTCTAAGATTAGCCTGTAATATTTGGATATGTGTTATGGTAAATTGCATTGTGAGTAGATTTATCATTATAAATCAAAAATTGCTTGGATATTGGATAATAAGATATGTAAGGAGATGCTGCCTAGGAGGAGACAGTAGTTAAAACTGCCGCCAAAAAGCGATTATCGACCTGCGTATGTCTCTCACTCCAGTATTTATTCATGCGTACGAAAATAACTTATTGCATCGTGCTTCTAGATACAGATATGATAAATACTCTTAAGTAGTCATCATCGTAGAAATCATAATCAAAGATTGGAACAACTAAATGGCGACTTCGAAGAGTCTAAGAAAATTTGAACAAGGAGGAGTTTAAAAGTCGCCAAAGAGAAAAAATAGACTGCCTTCATAAAACATACCCTTAACATCAACGAAGAGTATTTTACTATTGACTAACTGGTCGGAAAAAATCAGAATCAGAAAAACAGCTGCCTAAACCCACCACCCAACAGAGTACTGAGAAATCAGTCTGCAACATTTAACAGTTGTAGCAGAACCTATAACTGCAGCAGATACTGAAGATAGAAGAATCACTTAGAAGATTCTAATTCAAGGAAAAAACGCAAACCATCTGTCAAAATCCGTAAGGAACCTACATGGAACTCCTGTGCGTAACTGACAATTAGCACTGGTGTGAAAAGCGCGTATACTATACGCGCTTTCGACGCACTGAAAGCGGTCTGCTAAGCCAATAATAAAGATTTTGCTCTGAATATATCTTTTTTGAGTATTTCGTAAAATCGACCAACACACTAAATACACGATACGTCAGTATCTTAATAAAACTTAGACCTATGTTATTTTGTCGCAATATACTCATATTTTTTTAAATACGGTATTTTATGACACAAAATAGATCCATATATTCGAGATTATGAACACATTCCTACAGTGTTATAGCATACATACTTAACTAGTTTCAATAAATATATGTCAGTAAAAGTCGATATAATTTAGACATACGAATTCGAAGAATTTCACAAAATATTTACAAATTAGTGTTTTCACTTTTTCTGCTTAATTAAATTGTAATAGATTTCAATATAATTATTTTAACGCAAACCCAGCGAATGAACGTTTTCAATTTCATTTTATATTTGCATATTTATATTGTATATGTTTGTTCTACCTCAGATGATCTATTATTCTTCCGAGGTATTTAATGGCGTTAACTTTCGATACAAAAAAACTCTTGTAGATATTAGGTTCGTAAAATTCTCGTAAATTTTTGATATAAGATATAAATGGAACAAACTTAATTTTATTTATGTTAAGTTTTGATGAATGATTAATGATTGGAATTAAATTGCGCGAGAATAAACAAAATGACTTTACAATTAGTTTTATATATAATTCAAAATCAAATATTCTATAATTTGCCAAAAATCAGAATAGCGTAAATAATCTAAGTGAAATAAAATGTTAGTTTGACAAAAAAGGATTATTTATCAATTAAACAACTGCTAACAAAAATGCTAACCAAATGCGAAAGCATCTGCAAACAGATCTATAATATATAGTCACCTAGTTTAGACAATAGACCTAGTGAAGACAATTTTATCGCACAGATCGCATCATATCGCAAGAGCTTTATAATTATTTACAAAAAAGAAAAAAGTATAAAGCACAGATTATTGCAGGTAACATTAATATTAATCTTTTGTCAAAAAGTGACGCACATATTTTAATTTTTTCTTTCTTCTCTTATTAATATAAACCCAAAATAACTAAAATCACATAATAGATCATTTCCCTATTGCATTAACCACGGATTCAAAAACTAGAAATAATACGCCGATCGAAAATGATCAAGTTGAAAAATACATTAACTATGAACAAATAAAAGAGGATTTAATAAAAGAAAATTTTATTAAAAGAATATAATAAAATTAAGTATAGCAACAAGCGAATTTATTGAAATTCCAACATACAATAACTAACAACTTACTCAAGTAGATAGAATAAAAGTACAGTTTATATAAATAACCCTTATTCAACAGCCATAAAATAAACAGCCTAATTTACAATATAGAAAATTTAACAACAAAACTACCAAACAGTTACGAAGCGCAAAAAGACAATTTTTAAAATCCAAAAATAATGAAAATAAAAATAAACATCTGAGCCAATGTGTATATTGTCTCAGATGTTTATAACATACGCAATAAAGAAAGCTTCTTTAAAAATTAAATAATTTACACTAAGAATATTTAAGCATTTTTTTTATGGCATAAGAGAAAAGCTCGCTACTCAAATAAGTCGTTCAGATAACATAATTTAATACGAAGTGTATCTACCCAATTCATTTTATTTGCCAAATACAAATCTACAGAGGTAGAAAAAGAATACTATAAATAAGTCCATATCAAAGTCCAGAATAACTTCAGGTTTTGACAGTTTAAAAGCAAAAACTTAAAAAGATATATCGCTCTTATAGCCCCTTAAGCATATAATTAATGTGTGTTTTAATACTGGTGATTTTCTTAATACATACACTGGTACTAAAAGAAGGTGTAGTTATTCCACTTCCGAAAAGTGGATGATATGATAAATTTTAGACCCAATTTGTTAATTTCTAATATTTTCAAAATGATTGAGAAAATTTGGAAATACCAACTAGTGAATTTTCTAGCAAAATTTAAATTTTTTTCTGAAAGTCATTTCGGTCTTTGCAAAAAAAACCCATAGAAGATGCTATTCTTAAGCTTAAGTCTAAGTCGTATGGTTCTATTAATAAACGTATTCTAACTTTTTACATTTTCATGGAATTATCTAAAGCTTTCGATACAGTAAATCACTATACTAAATCATAAATAAACAAGAAATTAAACAATTACAGAATTTTGCAACTACGGGGTAATCGCAAAACAACTAATCGAGAGCTACACAGTTATTCTTTATATAGCAGATACAGAAATTTTAAATATATTGCTATTTGATTGGTTTAAAAATTATTGGGCTTATAAATAACTTAATGCTAAAAAAAAACAAAATATAGAAATTAAGCAAAAATCTACCTTAAATGGGACCGCTGGAAGTGAGTCAAGAAATAAGAAATATCCATTTCTGAAACCAACTCTAAAAAATACTTGATATTAATATCTTGGTATTATGATGGATCAGAACTTAAGATCAAATAAATAAGTTAAATTTAGAAAAAATCAAAGCTTGAAAAATGAGTTGAAAATTTAGAATAAGTATTTTTTAAACATAAAATATATTGTTGTCATATACCATTCGCTAGTCAAACCGCAAATAAATTATAGTATTGCTGCTTAGGGAGAAAACACGTTCCCTACAAATATGTATTTAAAGACAGAAATATTTGTACTCACTAAAAAGGTCATGCTACAAGAAGACCAAACCAAGTCAAAGTGCTTAAAAAATAAAATATATTCGACAGATATATTTTGAATACCTCAATGAAAAAAGTTTTATATAAAAATAGAAACGTTTGACTCTAAAGGATCGGCTTGTTCTGCTCAATTAAGTAAATAATGGATAGAGAATGGCAGATTTTTGGTATGCTTCTAATTTTCTTAATTTCATCTATCTATTTGATTTTTTATAAAAGGTAAAAACACAAAATCTACAGCATCACAGACTATACAGTTTGTGATGTTGTAGCTACAGGGTGATTCATTAAGAATGGGCAATCTCTGAACTGGAGATACTACACACCAAAATATAGCGATTGAGCTTAACATATCTTATACAAATGTTGCAGGTTTACGAGATACAGAGTATTTAAGGTTGGAATTTTAATTTGAAATTTGTTAATATACAGGGTGATTCATTAATATTGCACGAAAATGAAATGCCGGTTTTTTTGGGTTAAATTATGACGAAAAGTTCCTATAAACATATGTCCGAAAGTGCTTCGTTTCCGAGATACAGGGTGTTCAAATTTTCTTAAAAAATCGATTTTTTATTAATATCTAAGAAATGCCTTTGCTGTTTGCAATGTCATTCACACCATTTCTGGATATCTTAGTGATGTATCTTTTTGACATATGACAGTTGATTTGTTATTCCAGGGACGTGCCCACGGGGTAAGCGGGTTAGGTTTTTTGTACAAAAAATAGCACCTAGTAGATTTTTTGAACCTCCTGTACATTTTTTGGATGACGCAACTAAAGATGGAATTGTTTCAACTCTTGGGTGTTTTTCGTATCTCCGATAAAAACTTTTTCGTTTTCGATAAAAAAATTAGTTTAATGCAAACGTTTGAAAAAACTTGAATAAACATAATAAAATGCCTACTTATCGATTTACAGGGTGAAGAATAGTAAATACGGTAATTTGGAATTTTGACATGACATTAACTGTACTACCTGTTGAAAAATAGTTTTAATTAAACTTAGGTACATTAATTAAATTCTTAGAATAAACATTAGTAAATTGATGAAGGTAATGAAAAGCTATGGACTAAGAAACGTACGCTATAAGAGTTGTTCAAAATGAGTTCCTCCAACTGCAATGCATGCGTCTGTCCTGCGACGCATTGACTGGCGAACACGTTCAAAGATCCCTGGCGTGTTTCGAATAATATCGCAATTTGCAATAATACGATTTCTTAATTCTTCAACATTTTCGATGGGGGTGGTATAAACTAATTGCTTGAGGTGGCCCCAGAGGAAAAAGTCTATTGGATTTAGATCGGGAGATCGCGCAGGCCAGGGTTGTATACCTCCACTACCTATCCAACGATTGGGATATACTCTATCTAAATACTGTCGAGCAATTAAGCTGAAATGCGCCGGAGCGCCATCATGCATGAAAAAAATTTGGTACCTTAAGTCAAGCGGGACGTTTTCTAATAGTGTTGGCAACTCCTCTTGAAGAAAACGCCGATACACTTCTCCACTTAACCTTTGTTGTAAAAAGAAAGGACCAATTAAGTGGTCTTCAATGATTCCAACCCAAACATTCAGTGAAAATTGGTGTTGATGGCGACTTTCACTTATTCCATGTGGATTTTCATCTGCCCAAATGTGATTATTATGGAAATTTATTATCGAATTCCTGGAGAAATTAGCTTCGTCCGTGAAAAGTATTTTTGATAAAAAAGGAGGATTTTCTACAATGTTTTGTTGTAACCATCGACAGAAAGCCACTCTATGAGGATAGTCGTCTGGCAAAAGTGCTTGTACCCGCTGGATGTGATACGGGTACAAAAGCTGATTTTTCAGTATTCTAAACACTGTTGGCTGACTAATGTTTAAAGTGGCAGCAATCTGTCTTGTACTCGTTGAAGGATTATCCTCGATTTCGTGGAGCACTGCTTCTTCAGCTTCTGCGGTTGCAACTGTGCGGGGTCGTCCATTGTCGACTGTAAGTTTTTTAAAACTTCCACTTTCTCTGAGACGTTGATGGAGGCGAGTAAACATTTGACTATGAGGAAGTACTCGGTTAGGGTATTTGTCCGCGTAAATACGCCTCGCTGCTTGTGAATTACCATTAGCAAGACCATACACAAAGTGCATATCGCACATTTCACTATAAGTGTACTCCATTTTAGACAAAAATGAGGAAATTGTCTACTTGACAGGAAAAAAACAATACCTTATCACTGAGCCACACCTAGTAATGTTAAATGAACTGCTATTTTATTTATTGCATTTTCAAAGCAACGAAAAGAATGCGACAAAAACTAAAACGATAATAGTATTTACTAAATTTTGTTTAATACGTATTTACAATTTCAACATTCCGCAGTATTTTTTAGATCAGCAGTTGTTAATGCTGTACTTGATATTCGACACTATGAATAGGTAAGTATTACATTTTAGGAAGAAAATTATTTCTTTGCTTTCGCGTGATTTAAAAGCATCTACTTGTATTTTTACAGAGGGATGCAAAAAAGCAATTCTTAATTTTTTTATCGAAAACGGAGGGAGATACGAAAAACACCCAAGAGTTGAAACAATTCCATCTTTAGTTGCGTCATCCAAAAAATGTACAGGAGGTTCAAAAAATCTACTAGGTGCTATTTTTTGTACAAAAAACCTAACCCGCTTACCCCGTGGGCACGTCCCTGGAATAACAAATCAACTGTCATATGTCAAAAAGATACATCATTAAGATATCCAGAAATGGTGTGAATGACATTGCAAACAGCAAAGGCATTTCTTAGATATTAATAAAAAATCGATTTTTTAAGAAAATTTGAACCCCCTGTATCTCGGAAACGAAGCACTTTCGGACATATGTTTATAGGAACTTTTCGTCATAATTTAACCCAAAAAAACCGGCATTTCATTTTCGTGCAATATTAATGAATCACCCTGTATAATATATAATATTAGAATTTTATTTATTAAATTGCCCTATTTACTTTTGTGATTATCTAAAGGAGAAATACAAAAAAAAATAAAAACCATTAAATTATTAAAAGTCTCGAAATATTTAAGTTGGTAAATTTTTGTCGTGTTTGTTTATTTTATTGGTATCGAGACATTTCCTGACATTGTTGTAGTGTCACTGTTAAAGTGGATTTCAACCAGTTGTTAAATAAGTTAACTTATATTGAAAAAATACCTTATTTATCCGAATCCCACAAGATTGAAATCTTAATGATGATTGGTTATGGGGACAGAAGTCGTACTCATCTAGAGGTTGTCCACTTATTCAGGCAGAAATATCCAGATTTGCCACCTATTGACCAAGGTACGGTTAGTAAAATCGAAAGCAGATTTCAAGAAGTTGGGCACGTGAGGGATGTTTCAAGATAAAGATCTTCTAAAATCGATGAAAACACCCAATTAAATGTACTGTTAGCGATGGAAGAAAATCCGGTAACTGCAGCCAGAAGAGTAGCTCGCGAAAACTCTATTGATCATAAATCTGTGCTAAAAATTTTAAAAAGTGCAAACAAACGATCTTATAAAATGCAACCCGTTCAAGAGTTATTGGAAGACGATCCAGATCGCAGAGTTCAGTTCTCTGAATGAATGATGAACGCCATTGACGAAAATCGCATATCTTCGGAGTGGATCCTTTTTTCTGATGAAGCTACATTCACCCTAAATGGCCATGTTAATAAGCAGAACTGTCGCTACTGGTCTGATGAGAACCCACACTGGGTAAGGGAAACTAATACACAATATCCCCAGAAAACTAATGTTTGGGCTGGCATAATTGGCAGGCAAGTTATAGGGCCCATATTCTTCAATGATACTTTAACTGGGGAAAGATATCTAGAATTTCTTGAACATGAACTAGTGCCAGTCTTACGTGCCTTATATCCGAGTCAGTTCGACATTCCAGATTTGTATGATGAAAGAATCTGGATGCAACAAGATGGTGCTCCCCCACATTATGCCCGTAATGTACGCCAGTATTTAGATGACAATTTTCCAAACAGATGGATTGGTAGAAGGGGTGCAATTGAGTGGCCGGCACGTTCTCCCGATCTCACCCCACTTGATTTCTTCTGTGGGGACATTTGAAAATTCAAATTTATATTAGCAAACCAGGAAACCTAGACGAACTCAAAGAACGTATTAGGTAAGAAATCCGACAAATATCCCCAGAAGTGTTAGAAAATGTCAAAAACGAATTTTATTATCGTCTTGGGCTTTGCCAACAAGTAAATGGCGCTCATTTTGAGCATCTTATACATTAAACGCAACTTTTAATAATTTAATGGTTTTTTTTTCGTATTTCTCCTTTAGATAATCACAAAAGTAAGTAGGGCAATTTAATCAAGAAAAAGGGCTCTTTTCAATGAGAGTTTAAAAAAAGTGGCTTTTCATTTCAAAAAAAAAGTTGGGGTTAATTTGGACCCCCCCCTGTAGGTGAAAAAATACAAAAACTATCTTGAAATGTGAACAAAAATAAACAAAAATCGACGGGTCTCAGGAATTTTACGAGATAAAATTTGATTAGTTTTAACTGAATTTATTCCAGTTAAAATCACCACACTATATATTAGTACCTAAAGAATCCTATTCCGCATTTATTGATTCTGATTTCAGGTATGGAGTTTGCTTTTGAGGAAACTTATCAGCATACTTACTTTATTCCATTTTGTATTACAAATATGAATTCTTCCATTAATGTTTATACTCGAGAGTGCTTGTTTAATGTATAAGTATAATATGTAATATTTTTCACTAATTTACCCAACAAATTGTAAATAATACCCGCTTCTTTTTCAATATACCTTTACCCACATCCTCTTTAACCCAAAATTCTAATCTTGTGTAAACGTAACAAGATATTTAAACATTGCAAATGTTCGTTCAAAGAGTGTATAGTATGTTATAGATTATATTATAACAAAATTATAATGACTGTATATTATTTATAAAAGAGCTAAATAAATTAATAATTAGATAGACTTATTAGAGACATGATAAGTCGAAAAAATATTTCGTGGACAGTTAGAACTAAATAGATAGATACATTTTAAATAAAAAGATATATTTTAAATTTGATACTTAAATAAATTAATATTGATTATATATTTTTATTGTTCAATCTTATTGTTTTATTATTTTGTTTAAGCTTTAGCTTTATTATATATATTTTTGGTGCCAAAAATAAAAGACTTTATATATATTATATATTGCTAGCTCTTATTTTTATTAAGATTTTCGACCCTATAATTAATTTTATTTCTTAACTCTTTTGGAATATACCCTATGCTAAAAACATTTACAATAATTTCAGTTCATATTTTTGTTTACAAACAATATTTCTCTTTGTTATATAAAAAATAATTTTAGTGAGGCATAGAATTCCTGCAGTTCCTAACTGCTACACGAAGGACACAAAATATTGCCAAGGTATGAAGAATTTTAATACGACGCTCCAAAATTGGAATCATATAGGAACTTCAGATACTAAAGGCTATAATATGATTCATGATTCTAGAAAAGAAGTTATTTATGAAGAGATTAATGATCACGCTGGTAAGTTAAAAACTTTGTGATATTATTTAAGAAATTAGAAATACCTATAATTTATTCTTACTTAAAACATTTGCATTTCCATCCTTTTCGCAAAATAAAACCCTAGAAATAGAGTAAGATAAAATTCTTATAAATATTAAATATTTATTTTGCATCATAATTCATACATAAAATTACTATTATCCAGATTTAACTAATTGGTTTTAACTAACAGAGGTTTTGAAATTGAAGATTACGCATTGTCTAAATTAGTGGCAATACCACTTCTTCCCGTCGATGAGCGGCCGCATCAGGTCGTCTGGTAGGATATGCTGTTTTATTTTTTACTAATTAATCATATAGGCATACTTCATTTTGCTGTGACTGCATGCTGCTCTGTTGAATTTTAAAGCGTTTTTAATTTTTTCTCAACCCGTTATGGCTGTTTATACTCCTTTTCAAAATGAGTTCAAATTATTAAATGGTTTTGTGATACATAAGTAATTCGGCAGTACATTGTAAGGATTTCTTTTTAAATACATTTAAAAATAAACTGATTCCTTACGAAAAAAAAACAATTTTAAATTATTGAAACTTTAAGGCATCTGTATGTCTTCAACCTTGTATAAACCACGATGGAAAAAGCAAATGAAAATATTTTTTTACGAAATATTATATTTGTAGATTAATCCATTACAATATTTTCCATTACATCAAAAATGAAATCCTTCCATCGTTTGATACTGGTTTGATTTGACATTTTAAACACCCAAAACTATCTTGAGTTGATGCAAAAAGTAGCTTTTCCTACGATTCAAATTCTGCCTGATTTAAACCTGGTTACTGTTTATTTTCAACCAAACAGCTGCCCGGTCATAATGCAGTTATAATAGAAAAAAAATTAACAAATACTTTTCCTAACCATTATTAGTGGGTCTGGCGATATTACATGCCTCCTTATATCTTCAGATTTGTCCCCAAATGACTTTAAGTTTTGGGGTTATCTTGAAGACCTTTTACAAACACGAATTACACGACTTTAACACGATTAGAGGAGATGCGGAAGAAAATTGTTGCATGTATATTTTGAATACACCAATTCCGTTTCACCAGAAGCATTTATGATAACTTTACCGAAAGAACTAGGTCTATTTGAGCCCGTTTATTGGAAAAGTTAATTTTTGTTAAGTTTATTTTTAAGATTTTTAATTATTATGTATGAATATGTTTTAAAATTATCTATTTTTATTAGAGTTTATACAAACTGTGCGTAAAATTTTGCGAAATGTTATTGCAATAACCCCGCTTCGAACGTTGGAACTATCCAACGTCGTACTGAAAAGCACGTATATAAATATATATATATATATATATATATATATATATATATATATATATATATATATATATTATAGCTTTATTTACATTAACCTGGAAAGATGTGTAGACTTATACAATCATTTTAAAATAATGCCATTTTTATAGTAAAAATTTTTTGAAAACTAATTTAAAATTATCAGCTATAAAGTAGTTATTAAAGACCTTTTATTAGCTAAATTTAACCTTGACAGCAAAAATAGTTGTTAAAACTCCTAAGTAAATAATTTCTGTATTTTTTTCCTAACATAACTCCTAAATCCATTATTCCACCAAGCATATATTAAGGGGTTTATCAAGCTGTTCATAAGACCTAAAATAGTGAGTGGACTTGCAATCAATAGACTGAGAGTTTTACAAGTGCCAGACATATCTTTGGACGATGGGTCGTAGTCGCAATTTAAAATTACATACACTAAAGAAGCAAAAAAATAAGGAGACCAAGTAAATAGAAATGCCAAAGTCGTCAATAAAACTATTTTAATTGCTTTACATCTTTGAGGTGCATAGCTGCTAGAAGCTTTTCTGCGGCTATTGGCAGTTTTTAAAGGTAATTCCTTACTGCCTCTAAACATTCTTAAATTTTCCCTTGATTCAATTTTTTCTGATATGCTGTTAATAATAAAAATAGAATATTTTATTTTCTTTATGTTGTATAAGGCATGATATAAAATAATAGAATAAAGTATCATAACCAAGATTATCGGAATAATTCCTACTATCACTGTTATTATTATTAAAGCTGAGGGGGCTAACACAATGAACCAGCATACTCTTCCATTCCAAGTATCTTCTGACCAGCCCATTAATGGAAGGAATCCAATTATTAGAGCTGTAAATTATAAATTTATATTAGTTTTTTATTATATAAGTGATAATTACTACTAGTTAAGTTTATTAACGGCTGAGAGGTACTATATATCAGCAATGAATTATCGAGGGGAATTATCAGGAGCAATAAGAAAAAAATGTGTTATTTACATGGTTAAAAAAACTCGCTGGCAACCATTTTCAAATTCCAAACTCTACTCTACTAATTTAATGGAGCGTATTTACTATTGTCAAAAAAAGTATTTAAAAAAGCATTATTTAAACTTTCCCAACTTTCTTTTCTTCAATTTTTCCCCTTGTGCCCTAATGTGATTAATAGAAGTGACATGTAGTGCAATTATTAACGTAATATTTTGTTTAAAACCCTTATGGGACTATTTGTCAGAAAAACGTATTTTTTTATTGACCATAGCAATTGCGTCCCCTAGTGGCAAAGTAGGAAACTTTCATTAAAATTACTTCCAGGAACTTCTTTTGGTTACTTTTATTAACCGATGTTTTCCCATAAGTTTCTGGATTATTTGCATAAGGTACCTCACCGGATTTAATAAAACACGTTATAAAGGGTGATAATTTAATAAGCTGAAATGCCCATATTAATAAAAAAACGCGAAAACAGTTTTTATAAAAAGAAAGGGAACAAAAACAAGCATATTATCTCATCCTTCTCTACAACTCCTTGGACAGGGTGAGATACACCTCTTTCTTAAATAGAAAAGGGAGTCGAGTGATACATCTTTTGAAAGAGCAACATTTTATTTAAAATGGCGCTTCGTTTTTTATATTTGAGTTGCTGCACTGCGGCATGGAGATTATCAGTTGACGATTTCAATATTTAAGAAGGTAAAACGTAATTTTGTAGTGAATATTATATCAATTGAATTTAAATATGAACTCTACTGTAAAATACACACATCAAAATGTGTAAGCGAGACATGGTTCCATGTGTTCACCACACACTTAGCAAAGTCTATATATTTCAATATGCAAGGATGCAGAAGAAACCTTGATTCATTGGTAAAAAAATGCATGCACACTCATTCCACGCCAGTTCTGATTTTCTTATATCCTGGGTTTTTCCTAATGTATACTATTTCCTGTGACTCTCTAATGGGATGTCTGGAGTAAAAATTGTTTCCTTTTTTTCTTGCAATATATTCCTTATTTGAGCAGTTACACTAACGCCATGAACATTTTGACGTTCACTTTTTAGGTGGTTAGCAGTAATATTGGGTTTTTGAAATGGCTGAAGACGATGTAGAGGTTCTGTTACTCTAGTATGTTTGTCGTTGCGGACGTTTGTACCACCCTGTATCTGTGTTTTACAAGCCTGTAACTGTGGTTTTCAATCAAAATTTGGCCTTTGCACGTATAAATAAAACAAATTTTCACTGCACTGGCAGCAAAAATTCTACTGAATACATTTTTTAATTTACCAAATACGCCTTGAACATTTTAGATTATTTAATATCAACAATATAATAATTTCATATGATGAACATGATAAGGTGTATATAAAGGACTATTCAATAAATAATAATAAACACAATTTATTTTATCTTTATCTATAAATTAAAGGGCTTTTTTTTCTTGTCCCCTAGACCATTTTGATGTATGTATTTTTAACGACAAAAAAACACAATATTTTCCATTCTACGCTCTACCTCCAAGTTAGTACGCAATCGTATTTACACGTTTATATTAGATATTATAAAAAATTACCTATAATCCAAGTTAGTCCGATAACGACTCTAACCCCTTTGGTCTTATTCCATTTTAAATATTTTATACCATATACAATGTAAACGTATCGGTCAACTGCTAATAGGCCAACAGAGTAAATTGAAGATAGAGCACTTGATACGATTAATCCTAAAATAAAATATTTTAATTTAGATTAAATCACAGCAACTATAGAGATAATATAATTGAATAAATTATACATTCCCATAATGAACATTTTTGTAAAGCTTAAGTTAAGTAGTATTAAGTTGTTGACATATGCTATTTAAAATCCTTAATATCAAATTTGAAGTAAACCGAGTAAGAGAGACCAAAATTTCTCATATCTGCTCTCTTAAAATGATTGAAAATAATTCCGGCGCGGCAGTTGAAAAAATATAGCCATAACTGCCTGTACAAAAGAAAGAATTTATTTTTCTCAATTTCAATACAATTTCTATTTTCTTTATAACCTATTGGAAATTAAACATACTTCTTTCATTCATTGTAAAGTGTGTTTCTTGGAACTCCTGTTTCCCCACAATCAAAACAATCAATATTTTTTATGCCTATTTTGCTCATATAAATCAGATATAAAACATAGAAAGACGTAAGACGGGTGATAGTTCTAATAAATTACTTATTATATTTAAAAAAAATGTTTTCTTTTTATTTTGTTAAATAACCCTATCGTTGTAACATCTGTCGTTGGTTCTTTTCTTGCTTTATCTATATTCTATATTCCATTTTCTATGTATACCGGGTGGTGCGTCGCCGAGCGGAACATAGGAAATCCCATGTAAATTTTAAGGGTGTCAATTATCGGCTTCCCTGTACATTTTACAGAAGAAATGTAAGATAACTTTTTGCAGATACCAATCTGGTAAACCAATTCAAGAAATGTTTTTTTTTCGTTTTATCAATCTTACAATCATACATTCAAAGTAAGACACGTTAACATTACTTTTTTATCTAAACTTTTATTTAATATAACGATGAAGTTAAACCAATAACAATTATTATTATCGATTATTAAAAAAATAATTTTATCATACTTAGAATTTAATTAAACCAATAGCAGTATCTGAAATATTTTCAATTTATTTTCCCATCAAGCCTACCTGGTCCATTTCAACCATTAAACCTATTGTTAGTAAATTCGAGTCCAAAGACATTGCAATAAATAATTATATATGTTTAACTCAGAAGATCGAAAATAGATCCGAAAAAAGAGAGAACAGAACTCTTAATATTTTACTAAGTGTGGAAATATAAAATAAAATACAATAACTTTTTTTAAAATAATAGAGAATTACATAAAAACATCAATTAATCATATGTTCAAACAACCCCCCATTAACAGCTAAACAATATCCTAACCGATCAAAAAATTCATTTCTAACGTTACTAAGTTGATATTGGGAAATTTGATTACATTCTAACGAAATTACGTTTTGTAACTGGTTTAGATTCTTAAATTGTACACTTTTATAAATGACACTTTTTAAATGACCCCACAAAAAGAAGTCATTCGGTGAAAGATCAGGTGACCTGGCTGGCCAAAGTATCCGGTACCGTGGACCAATAATATTGCGGTTAAGAGCATTTTCCAATCACTCTTTAACCATGCGGGCATTATGGGCCGGGCAACCATCCATTTGGTACCAGATCATTTAATCTTCCTGAACAACTTCTTCCAAGGCGGGTCCAATTTGATTTTGAAATAAGGCCAAATAGGTTTCAGCTATTAGATTATAGTCCATAAAAGAAGGTCCAATGATATGGTGTCCGATAATTCCCACGAATACATTTGTTTTTTGGGGATATTGTGTCCGAGTATGAACAAAGCGATGTTCATTTTCTTGGCTCCAATACCGGCAATTCTGAACATTTGGTTCATTGTTGAGGGTAAATGTACATTAATCGGTAAAACAAATATTTCTTAAAAAATTCCTATTATTATTTGCTCTTTCCATCATTTCAAAACAAAATGCCATTCTTCGCTCTTCATCTCCTTCCTGCAGCTCTTGATATTTTTCGAATTTATACGAATAATATTTGTGTTTTTTTAAAGTGCGCAATACCGTTGTATGATGTTTATTTACCTCTTGCCCAAGAACCCTCGTACTAACCATCTTGTTTTCCTCCACACTCAGTAGAATATTAAGATCTCTGTTCTCTCTTTCTTCGGCTCTATTTTCAATATCCTGAGTTGAACATTTACAATTACTTATTACGGTACCTTTGGAGTTGAACTTATTGACAATACGTTTAATAGTTGAAATGGACGGAATGGGCTTGGTGGGGAAATAAACTGAAAACATTTCAGATATTGCTCAAAAACTGTTTCTCGCATAATGCCACTTAATTATGGCTATTTTTTCGTCGATTGAATAATTCATACTTGTTTTCAAATATCGACTGTCACTGATTTATTAACACTTTTCCTCACGTCAGTGACAATATTCATTTTACTGGTGCCCGTTTAGTTTTACCTGAACCGAAAATTTGCTAATTTTGCAATTACATTTAATTTAATAATTTAAGATTCGCTTATTAAAATCTTGTGAAACTTTGCACAAGGGTTTGATTTTTGTTTTTTCAGATTGGTCTCTTCAAAAAGTTATCTTACATTTTTTCTATAAAATGTACAGGGAAGCCAATAATTGACCCCCTTAAAATTTACATGGGTTTTCCTATGTTACGCTCGGCGATGCACCACCCGGTATGATTAATAATAGGCTATTATTCAATCAACGCTACAAGCTATTAGTTTGTTATATATATTGAGGGTGTAAAAGAGAAACATATATTTATTTTTTTTGTTTACAAATTCTTTATTAATTTCTTCTTGCTGCTTTTCTTCATTTCTTTATAGGTTGTTAACTTTTACTTGATAATTTAAGTTAAAGGCATTAAATATTATTAGTATAATTAAAAAATATCGTCTGGACCAAAATGAAGGGTTCGATGTGGACTGTATAATTTATTTGTAATAACTTTATTATTTATATTAAATACAACCGTAAAAGTAACGACTGGTACATAGGAACGGCGTCGGGTTGTGATCTTATTGAAGACTATCACTAAACTAACAGAGAGCGGTGATGCCGCTGTTCAAATTTGACCGTTGACAATGGCGATAAAGGTCTGGAGTTTAACACTCCCTTTATTTGGGTTAAAATCGTGTTAAGCTCTTCGTAGGTAAGTTTAGCTTCACCAATTACGCCTTTTAAATGATACTTAACACATTTAATGTCCGATTCCCACAATCCGCCAAAATTAGAAGCCCTAGAAGGTATAAAATGCCAGTTATTAATACCTTCACTAGACAAAGCAGAACCAATCTTATTAGAATTGGACTCAAAAAAATTACGTAAAATTGAATTGGCCCCGACAAAATTAGTGCTATTGTCAGAATAAAGGTGCAAAAGTTACCTCTCCTCGCAACAAATCGCCGCAAAATCAAAATAAACGATTGACTTGTGAGATCTGTCACGCACTCTAGATGAATACATTTTGTACTCATATAAATAAAAATACATATGTACGCCTTTAAAAGTTTGGGATTTCTAGTTTTTCTGTCCTGAATTTCAATTGGACCTGCGTAGTCAATACCAGTACATGTAAACACTGGTTGGTACGCTGATACTCTACATTCGGGTAAATTTCCCATAATATAATCAGCAGTTACTGGTTTAGCCTTAAAACAAATAACGCACCGTCTAACAACAGACCTAGCTAGGCCACGACCAGAAATTGGCCAATATTGTTGTCTTACAGTATATAACAACTGTTGTGGACCGCAGAGTAAAAGATGTTCATGGGTATGACTCATGGTCAGGATAATCAAAGTAGTTAAAAAATGTTTATTATGTAAAATTACAGGATGCCTGTGTTCCTTAGAAACCTTCGCCTTTTGAATCCTACTACCTACTCTTATCAAACCATCACTGTCAATATATAGATTAAGGCTCAAGAGTTTACTAGACATTTTTATTTTCTTCTGACTTAAAAAGGAATAATATTCAATGCGAAACGATTGTTTTTGAGCAATTTTTAACAAATTCTGTAACGAGAAATTAAGTTCACTACAAGACAAAGGCCTACAGAATTTCCTTTTATCTTTCAAATTTTTAATAAATCTTAAGCCATATGCAAACACCCTTTGTAATTTAATTAATTGTGAAAATTTATCTAAATCAAAATCAGGTGCCTTGAAGACAATAGACGAATGGGAAACAACATTTTCCTCCGGTATTTCTTGTGGTACAACTGGGAACTCTTGCAAATTATCTGAGCATAAAAAATAAGAAACGGGTTCCACCATAGCTTAAAATTTAAAAGTTGTTGGGCTGAAATGCCTCTGGATAGACAGTCGGCAGAATGTTTCTCTGACCTTACATGAAACCTAGCAGTCCCAAAGAGTCAAGTATTTGGCTTGTTACTGACAGAATTATCCTTTTGGTCAGAATGCTCCTACCAGAAAATGATTTTATCGAATAATGAATAGTATCACTATAAGCATTCCAAATGACACCCAAAGTCTTATTTTGTTTAGTTTAGTCAATTTGCAAAATACCCGAGGATATTTCATTATCTACATGAAACTTAGGCAGCAATTCAGGCCTATTAGAAAGCCATTTTCTCAATTTAAAACCTCCAGACTCCAAAATAAACGATATATCTCGTTGAAGCTACAATAGTTCAGCACTTGAAAAGGTTCCGGCCAAAAGATCATCAAAATAAAAGCAGGTTAAAATAATTTCACAAGCCTGCTGAAATTCATGTTTAAAATCTAATGCCAACTGCTTTAGACATCTGACTGCCAAAATGGCGACGAGGCGCAACCGTAAGTAATAGTTTGTAGCTCGTAACATTCAATAGAAGCATCCGAGGACTGCGGAACCTTCCACAAAATTCTTTGAAATCATCGTTGATCGGGATGAATAAGTATCTGACGATACATCTTGGATATATCTGCATTAATGATAAACGGGTAAATTCTAAACTGTAAGAGTATGGACAAGAGATCGTTTTGAATAGTTGGGCCCACATACTGAATGTCGTTTAAAGATAATCCAGTATCTGTCTTGGCTGACGCATCAAAAACCACCCTAAGCTTTGTCGTCAAACTTGATTCTTTAAGAACCGCATATTGCGGTAAATAGTAGGATAACCTGGAATTGACGTCGCTAATAGAAAAGTTTTTGACTTTAACCATATGCTTTAAGTCCCGGTATTCATTCAGAAAATCAATATAATCTCTTTCCAAAAACTTATTTTTGTTTAAACGCTGCACCAAAAATGTTAAACCAGGTGAGTTTATTTGTTCATTTAATAAAATACGGTAGAAGATGTCTACTCCTAATAAAATATCAACTAGCTCTAGTATGTTAAAGGAGTCATCGGCTAATTCCAAATCAGAAGGCAAATTCCACTGCGAAACATCAAATGATGTCGTGGGTAAAAATTGAGTTATTTTGGAAATAAGACAAGAAATAAAATCGCTAAAAAGTCCATTAATTGAAGAAATATTTAAATTTATCCTGGAGTTGACGGTGGTCGTCAGAGCCTCACCGACACCCATAACATCAAAATAATCTTATGCCTCTCCAAAACCAAATTATTTACCAAACTATCCGTAATAAAATTACTCTGAGCTCCAGCATCTAATAATGCATGCACAACATACATCGCTCCATTAGAATCACAAACACTTATTTTCGCCGTCGATAAAACTGACAACGTCACCCCCTGTCCACTCGCATGACCAACAAGTGTCGTCATCGGCTCCGCAACTGCTTCACCTGCGTCTGGAGTTTCACGCCTTATGCTGTTGATCGTCCGGAGTATGGATACTTGATGAATGAAGAAGTGTATTGTGTTTGAGTCCATACTGGCGACAAGTTGAATTACTAGAGCAATTTTCTATAGTGTGAGAGGGATTAAGACAATTAACACAGAAATTCAATTTATTAACTGCTGAACTTCTAGCCTTAACATCCAATTTTTTCAAGGCGAAACACGGATAGACCGAATGATTTTTCTTACAGAAATAACGAACAAATTTGGCTTGCTTTTGGGGATAAGTGGTAGAATGATGACAACGAACTTTATTTTCGGTACGCGGCAACGTCCTTGGCTGTTTAACAGATTCCAATTTTTCCAAAATTTCACATCTTGCCTTTAAAAATGTATTTACATCTTTAAACTGGGGCAATTCACCTGAAATTTGATAAGACTCCCATTCCCTCCGTGAAATTGAATCAAATTTACTAGTGAGTAAATAGACAATCAAAGTGTCCCAATTGTCTGTATTTTGTCCCAAACTTTTAAGCGAGCGCAAATTTTTATTAAACAAATCATATAACTTTTGCAAATCATTATGCGATTCTTTAGTTAATGCGGGGTACTCAAACAAAGCCTTTATGTAATTAAAGATGATCAATCGTTTATTTTCATATCTGTCAACCAAAAGAGACCAGGCAACAGCGTAGTTGTCAATTGTTACCGATAAATTAGCAATAGCCTGCAGAGGCTCGGCTTCTAAGTATGATTTTAAATAATAAAAACGCTGTACATCACTTAGATTATAATTATTATCAATCATTGCAACAACAGAGTCTCTAAACTCCAGCCATTTTTCATAAGCTCCGTTAAACATAGGAAGCTTTAGATCAGGCAAATTAACAAACAAAGGAGTATGAGAAAAAGTTTGAGTTTGAGCTGATGGCTTCGATTAAGAAATTGTTTGAGGTTGAGCTGATGGCTCCGATTGAAAGATTGTTTGAGTATTTGCAGTACTTTGCACTATCACCGGTACATCAGGTATTTCGTGAATAGACCTTGCGACAATGCTGGAAGTCACGTTTGCACTTTTATCCGAACTACTACTATGTGACATATTGCATGACTTAGGTTTATTAACAACAATCTTAATTTTACTTATAATAGAGTAAAAAACTCCTCCTCAAAACTAAGTCTCTCTGAAGATTCTTTTTCAATAATTTCTTCAATATTTACATTTTCCTGATCAGCGGCACTCAACTCTACTTCAATGTCATTTTGAATGTCTTCAAACTGGCTCAAGAGAGGCTCGGCTCTGTCTAGGCGACTATGAAATTGAGTAACCTCCAATTCAGAAATATTATTCAGGTCAAGGGCATCAAAATGGTGTTTAAGTCTTGTCAACTGACCTTTAATACCACCTCTTTTTAATCTAAGTTTGTTTAAAAGTGACATTTTAATTATTGAGATATAAATAAAATGTAAATATACGAATTTCACTAAACAAACCTACCAGAATTATAAAATAATCCAATATTTAAAATAACCCAAATAGACTGACCAAAGTCAACGGACTTACATGTCTTCCTGATTACCACTTCAGCAATCAAACCATTGACAAACTTGCAAATTCCGGCCTGGAAACTAGCAGTAGTAGGCTCCAAAAATAGCCTGAAGGCGTTGCAAAAATTGCCGCGACAACAGGCACCAAATTTGCCACAATAAATGTAATTTCTACCTCAAATCCGGTTCGTCTGGACCAAAATGAAGGGTTCGATGTGGACTGTATAATTTATTTTTAATAACTTTATTATTTATATTAAATACAACCGTAAAAGTAACGACTGACACATAGGAACGGCGTCGTGTTGCTTATTGGAGACTGTCACTAAACTAACAGAGAGCGGTGATGCCGCTGTTCAAATTTGGCCCTAACATGTTTATATAACTATAGATATTTAAGGAAAGTTATGAATGTTTTGTTAATTAATTAGCATGAATATATTGAATTTAAGATTTGGTCATGTAAGATTCTTGGTTCCAAGTATGGCTGAGTTAAATGCATTTTTGCCTGCCTCAAGTTTTGACATAATCGGAGTATCTGAAACATGGCTCCACATGGTATCTGAAACATGAAGCCCACAGATAAATTCTCAAGTGGTTAAAATTTCGGGTTATAACTTCATAAGACAAAATAGAGTGGGCCGACGAGGGAGGTATGTGAGGGATTATTTTGATTATGTTTTGGTTAAAAGTGAAAATACTCAAAGCATTTATATTGAACAAAAATATGGATTAAATAAAAAATTAACAAACAAACTTATCTTTTTGGTTGCATCTATAGGCCACCCTGCTATAAAACGGTGGAATTGTTATCTCTGTTTGACAATATGCTTACCTCGCTTACCCCAATATGTGATAATATCTGTTGTACAGGAGATTTTAATTTGGACTATAGTGATCCACCCTCATTACCTAAAAATAGTCAAACTAGGCCATTATTAGATAAGTTCTTTAAGAGGATTATTCACCCATAAATTTCTGTTTCCTGGATAACTTTTTTATTTTACAATATTTTTTAATGCGGTTTTCACTAATGAAATGTACATATTTTGTCAAGAGTTGATAGGTGCCAGTTTTTCAAATTTCTAAAATTTTGATTTTTTATTTAAAAACCAAAAAGATAAATAAAAAAACCTTTCCATACGTCTCTAGATACATCGATTTTAGAAACATTATATTAAAAAACCATTTAAAAAAAAATAATAATAAACCTTTGAGAATGGAAATACAAAATTCAGGCATTTTTCTTATAATTTCTTGAACCGCCGATAAGTTTAGTATCATATGGCAACAACGCACGGCCGGGCTAGCATGAATCAAATCAAAATACGCGCGACGCTTGTTCGGCCCGATCTGTGCAAGCGACGGTATCGGCTACTGGTCAACAGCAATAATTCAATATTATGCAAAATTGAAATGTTCATTGGCATTTCGCTTAGAAGTATTTTCTCCCAATTTTCTGCACGTTGTTCTTTATACTATTAGGTTTTTTATGTTTATTTTTAAGAAATGGGAAAAAGAAAAGAAGGAAAGTCAAAAGTTTATTATTCTAAACGAAAAAGTAGGAAGCCAAAAAAGGATCAGTTTAGGCCTAGAATGGCTGCAAATATGGAATAAGAATGCCACATTGATTTACTATTTATATATAAATGAAAATAAATGATTCATTTTGGAATGAAAAAATGAAAGAAAAATAAAGATTTTTTATTTTAAATGTCTACTGCCTGTAGAATCATAGATCCTAGGCATAATAGAGGCATGGAAATTCGAAACCCATCTAGAACTTGAGCTGTAAATGACAATTTTTGTATTACATTTGTTTGGTTTTTCTATTTTCATTAGAATATGCCACTTCGTTGTATTATAATTTTCATTTTTGTATACTTATATAACTTTTTAATATTGTCTTATATTTTATACAGCTTGTTCTAAAACATGTACCTACGTCATTATAAGTACACACAACATCCATAAACACAAAAAAAATAAGTGTAATCTAATGTAACGAGTTCAAAACTGAGACACACATTTTTTTAAAATTAATTGAACTTTGATGAAGCTCACGCGTATAAAAACTCAAAATAAATAGTCATAATTTATTTTTTATATTCTGGTTGCTAAGAACTGTTTAAGAAGGCATATTTAAAGGTGATTAACATTAAAAGAAATTAATATTTATTTATTTTTTTATTTCTCTTTGACGAGAGCTGTATATACAGGGTGGCTAAACGAAACGGCTAAGTCGGGCTCGTAAAGATTTTAAAAAGAAAACGCTCGGACCCGTCAATTAAGATTACCACGAGGAAACATTTTCAGAGTATAATACCACCCCTATCTGTCATCCCTTAGACAGGGTGGAACTAACCTCAAAAATTTTAAATGGAATAGTGGCTTGAGTTATACCTTGTTTGAGAGGTCTTTTGATTTTCTTTACGCCTACACCTAATTTAAAGGATTTTACTTAAGTAGTTCTCAAACTATTGACTATTTTAACATTTAATATAGTTTTTTGGAAAACCTGTATTAAATCGCAATTCTTTATCGACCTATTAATTTACAACAATCATACATAAACACTAGGCCAACAAATACTGAAAATGGCCATCGTTATAAGCAATAATACAGATTTATATATACCGGGTGGTGCGTCGCCGAGCGGAACATAAGAAAACCCATGTAAATTTTAAGGGGGTCAATTATTGGCTTCCCTGTACATTTTATAGAAAAAATTTAAAATAACTCTTTGAAGAGACCAATCTGGCAAAGCCTTGTGCAAAGTTTCAAAAAATTTTAATAAGCTAATCTTGAATTATTCAATTAAATGTAATTGCAAAATTAGCAAATTTTCAGTTCAGGTAAAACCAAACGGGCACTAGTAAAGTGAACTGTGATTGTCACTGACGTGAATAAAAGTGTCCATAAATCAGTAACAGTCGATATTTGAAAACAAGTATGAATTATTCAATCGACGAAAAAATATCCATAATTAAGTGGCATTATGCGGGAAATAGTTTTAGAGTAGTATCTGAAAAGTCTTCAGTTTATTTCCCTACCAAGCCCATTCCGTCCATTTCAACTATTAAACGTGTTGTCAATGAGTCCAAAGGTACCGTAATAAATAATTGTAAATGTTCAACTCAGGATATCGAAAATAGAGCCGAAGAAAGAGAGAACAGAGATCATAATATTCTACTGAGTGTGGAGGAAAGCAAGATGGTTAGTACGAGGGTTCTTGGGCAAGAGGTAAATAAACAACATACAACGGTATTGCGCACTTAAAAAAAACACAAATATTATTCGTATAAATTCGAAAAACATCAAGAGTTGCAGGAAGGAGATGAAGAGCGAAGAATGGCATTTTGTTTTGAAATGATGGAAAGAGCAAATAATGATAGGAATTTTTTTAAAAATATTTGTTTTACCGATGAATGTACATTTACCCTCAACAATGAACCAAATGTTCATAATTGCTGGTATTGGAGCCAAGAAAATTAACATCGCTTTGTTCATACTCGGACACAATATCCCCAAAAAACAAATGTATCGTGGGATACATTTGTCATTCCCACATGTCGTGGGAATTATCGGACACCATATCATTGGACCCTTTTTTATGGACTATAACCTAACAGCTGAAACCTATTTGAACTTATTTCAAAATCAAATTGGACCCGCCTTGCAAGAAGTTGTTCAGGAAGATCAAATGATCTGCTACCAAATGGATGGTTGCCCGGCCCATAATGCCCGTATGGTTAGAGAGTGCTTGGAAAATGCTTTTAACGGCAATAATATTGGTCCACGGTACCGGATACTTTGGCCAGCCAGGTCACCTGATCTTTCATCGAATGACTTCTTTTTGTGGGGTCATTTAAAACGTGTCATTTATAAAAGTGTAAAATTTGAGAATCTAAACCAGTTACAAAACGCTATTTCGTTAGAATGTAATAAAATTTCCCAATATCAACTTAGTAACGTTAGAAATGAATTTTATGATCGGTTAGGATATTGTTTAGCTGTTAATGGGCGGTTGTTTGAACATTTGATGTTTTTATGTAATTCTCTATTATTTTTGCACTCCCTCAATAGGTAATAGCTATCCTCAATTATTTAAATGAGAACTATCCTGGTCGCTGGATTGGACTGAGAGGCTCTGTTTAATGGGCCGTGCGGTTGCCTGACCTCTGGATTTTTTTCTGTGGGGTTACCTAAAGAGTAAAATCTATGCTACCCAACCAGCTTCAATAGAAGAATTGCGCGAAAGGATTACATTTGAATGCCAACAGATAACTCCTGATATGCTACGAAACGTGCGACGTCGATTTGAACAAAATCTGTATTATTGCATAGAGGTTAACGGTGGCCATTTTCAGCATTTGTGGGACAAGTGTTTATGTATGATTGCTTTTAATTAATTGTTTGACAAAGAGTTGCCATTATTTTCTAAAAAACTGCATTAAATGTTAAAATAGTCAATAGTTTGAGAACCGCTAAAGTAAAGTCCTTTAAACTAGGTATAGCCATAAAGGGAATCAAAAGACCTTTCAAAAGAAGCTATAACTCGACCCACTATTCCATTTATAACAAATTTAAAGGATAGAAATACATTTTTGAGGATAGTTTCACCCTAGCTAAGGAATGACAGATGGGGGTGGTATTAAACTCTGAAAATGTTTCCTCCTGGTTATCTAAATTGACGTGTCCGAGCGTTTGTTGAGCTCGACATGGCCGCCGTTTCGGTTAGCCCCCCTGTAATATATACAGTGTATCCCAAATTTTATGTCTAAATTCATTTAAAATTCAGGGGTGTGTTCGAAAACGCTCGGACCCGTCGATTTTCATCATGTCCTATACCTAAAGTCAGTTATCGAAAAAAAGACGACCAAACATTATTATTGAAGTTCACCTTACATGCATGAAACATACGTAGAATTCCACGCGAAATTCACAGATGAAATAAAAAAGGTGCTTTCATTTGAAAAAATGAAGTTGATGGTCGTAATTTATTTTTGAGCAACCCTATATATACAAACTTCACGTACAAAAATGCGCAGCTTAAAATAAAAATCGACGGGTCACACCCCTGAATTTTAAATGAATTTAGACATAACTTTTGGGATTCACTTTATATATATATAATAGTGTTAGGCATATTTGGAAATAAGATAATTTCTTTTTTCGATCTATACGGTTGCTTCTACCCTTTTTTTACGGTAGTCACTCACATGTCTCTAATTTATTATTTATATCTTAATTACTAAAAACTGTTTTAGGTACATATATTTGAAAGTGAGACAAAATTATAAACATTTTTATATCTCATTCCTTCTCTCCCTAAATTTGTGATACTAATACCCTCCTATATAAAAGCATTTTTTATGAATAAATTAAATTCGTTTTGCATAATGAAAATTAAAGCGTTATTCTAATAAAAAATAAAATATCAACTCTGATAAAATATAATACAAAATCAGAAATAAAACTCTAATAAACAAACTTAACAACATATAATTTTTTAAATAAAAGGCTCAAATAAACCGCCTTCTTTCGCTAATCAAAAACTTAACCTATCGTAAAAGCTATTTCGCACCTCCAAAAGAGTTTCCGATTGAAAATAAACCGATCCTAGGTCTACATCAGGTAGGATTTGAATGGCAGGAAGAACTTGGTTTTGCAGCAACTCAAGGTACTTTTGGGCGTTTAAAGTGCCATCAATAAAAATGGCCCTTTAACATTGTCGCCCAAAATACCTGCCCAAACATTCAATTTCTGAGGATACTGGGTACGAAACTGAAAACTTCTTTGCTCGTTTTCCTCAGACCAATAACGAACAATGGAAGGATTGTGTTTGCCATGTAATGGAAAAGAAGATTCATCAGAAAACAAAATATTTTTTAAAAAATATTCGTTTTCATTTGCCTTTTCCATCACGGTTTCACAAAATTCCATTCTTCGCAACTGGTGTTCAGGAAATATTTCCTGAGTTTGAATACTTGAAACATTTTTACCCATATTTTTTCCAGATACGAGCAACAGTTTTATTGCTCATTCCCAGTTCCTCTGCCAACACTTCTAGTGGACCGTGTCGAATCAAGTTCTAGGGTACTGCAAACCATTTCTTCTCACCGTTCTATATCCTGGACCACTTCAACAGGTGGTTCTTGACGTTTTGTGTGGCATTTTTTACAATCTTGAAGACAAAACCACATTTAAAACCGTTTTTGCACAAGGAATCGGTCTATTCTCAAATGTCACTGAAAACAAATCTCTACATTGTAGCATTGTACTGTCGAATTGACTCCATAAAACCATTTAATTAGTTGAACTCTTTCGGAAGGGGTATAAACAGCCATAGTGAAAAAAAAACGAAAATAACGCTGAAAAATTATTAATGCAACGTGCAGTAACACAGCAAAGTGAGGTCTGCTGACTCCCGGTTCAAAAAATAAAAACGAAAAATACCGCCGCCTGCAAGCCGCAACCAAGCGGTGTTGCCATTATTTTGGGTAATACATAGCTCACGATAACATGATCTGTATATGTAAATTATTGAAAGTGCCTTATTTGCGCCGAGGGAAACTATAGCTGGCAAAAAATCTTCGAAAAACGAATCGTACCGATTGATAGAGTACTGTGTATCAACTTATTTTTTTCTGGTTGACGGATTTAGGTAAACTTTAGTATCTGGGGTTTATTAGAGGTGCAAATTTAAAAAATTGATAGGATATTGACATTTATTAAACATGATGACAAGTGTGTCATCATGTGTGATAATTCTTTCTAATCAACATACTTAAAGGAATTTAAAGATGAAAATTTAAAAGAGACGATTTTAGGAAAAATTTGAATAGGTTAAGAGTAGAGTTCCTCGATGACAGATTTTGTGCTAAGAATCTGTCAAATTTGCATTTAGAGATTTTAGCAAAGAGATATGTCAAAAATTAATAAGTTACAGCTTACCCAAATAATACATGCCATCTACATTTGCTATCACTACTAACATTAAAACATTTCTAAATTCACATCTTTCTCTATGAACATTAGGAATTTTTTATCGGACAGTATCCCCTATATTACATAAATGAAATTTAACATTCGATATTTGCTTCATTTTCTTAGTTTAGTTTTTTAAGATGCTTTTAGCTTTGTCTCTAATTGAAAGAATCTGTGGTTGTCTGCTACATAATTCACAAATTCCGTTAACCAAGTACCTCTTTTCACTGCAAACCTCTGTTTAAATATACCATTATAGTATGAAACATAATCATGCCTTAACATCCAAAAATGTCAATTACAAGTAGTTTTGTCTATTTTATAAGGAATCTTACAAAAAGTAAGTGAATAGTTCCATACCGAAATGTACACATTCCCAGCCAACGCAGTAAGTTTGGCTCTAGGTACATATTAAAAGAATACTTTGGTTTTTTTCTAAATAACCCAAAAACAAAAACTTTGAAATTGTATATAGTAAGAAAAGTTCAAGAATAATTCTCAACTAAAAAATAGCTATCAATATATAAAAACAGAAAGTTTTTAGTTTAAACAATTTAGAAATTATATATTTCTTCTAAATTTCAACCTGTAGAAAACAACCCTTGGAAATTATTGATGATCATGAGACCCTTTTCAGCTTCTATTTAGGTAAAAAAACTAATTATCCTGAAGATTCCAATAAAATCGGCTAAGCATTTTCGGCGCAATCCTAGTACAGACATACATACAGACATAGAGGCAATCATAGAATAAAATAAATTCTGATAATTAAACAAATATATTTACTATTATTTATTTCAATATTAACATTTTACCTCTTGAAGTAGCTAGGAAGACTTAAGTTCAACTTTAGTTTCAGATCCGAACATTGCCTTATACGGTGAATGTTTAATTCCTTTATGATATGCTCGATTTTTTATTGTTTGAACTTACTAAATTTAAAAGATAATCTTAAAAAGGAGCAGGACGAACGAGACAGAAAATAAGAGAAACGAGTTTTACAACTTACAGAAGATCTGGAGATGAATCAGAAACAATTAATGACTAACTTTGAAGTAACAGTGGAAGAAGAATTGGGACAAGTACAAAAAAAGATCCAAGAACTAGAGATGAAAGTAAAACGGACTCCTCTTTATCCCGATCCTAGAATGCAAATAATGATGAAAGTAAAGCCACCAAAAATCGACGGCATGGAGTACCTACTTGAATCAATTTGAGGCCGCAGCTAGGGGAAATCACTGGGACAACGAAAAAAAGGCAATTAATCTTAAGTTCAGTCTTAGAGGAGAAGCTACAGAAATATTAAGAATGGTGCCATCTGAGGATCAGCTCAATTTCGACGTACTGGTGTGTCCCTTAGAGATGAGATACGGTGAAGCCCATCTATAACAAGTGTACCAGGCTCAATTAAAATATAGAAGACAACAACCCGAGGAAGGACTCTAACAGTTTGAGGCCGATGTTGCTCGATTAGTAAATCTGGCTTACCCTTCAGCCCCAATAGAGTTCCGAGAACAAATTTCTACAAATTGTTTTATTGACGGAGTTCGAGATCCAGATACTAATCACGCTCTAAGGATGGCTCATCATTAAAGTATTTCGGAAGCTTTGGCCCATGGACTGGAGTATGAGGCAGCTTTTCAAGTAACTAAAAGGCATACACGAATCAGATAAATCAGAACTTCGGAAAGTGATCTCGAAGACCGCCTAAAAAAGATTGAGTCATTATTAGCAAAGAAATCTAAAAGACCATTCCAATGCTGGAATTGCAATGGGGAGGGTCAATGCTCCATGCCTTTGAGAGACCCAAGGAGCCAGGAAAACTTGAACTTCAAGCTAGCTGGATGCTACCAAGCCCCACGTATACGACTAAGCCGGCTGCCACAACCTGGAAAGAGCTTGGTAGTACCGGGAAAAATATGCGGCCGTGAATGTGGTGGTGGATACAGGATCAAGTGATACTCTCGTGAAGCCGAACATCGTAGCATACTGTAGGCTTTCAGCACCACCCAACTAAATTCTGGAGTCTACGGATGGAAAAAGGATCCCGATTCTTCGATTGCATGAAGCTACAGTCACCATTGGCTTAACAACATTCCAACAGCCAGTACTAGTGGCAGAAATCATCGATGATATTATTGGACATATTAGGATTAGATGTTATGAATGCTCAGCAGTTTTAAATGGATGTATATAACCAGATATTAACGACGAGAAATGAAGAGATTTTTATGCATCACCTATATGAAAATAAAGTAAATACCAGAATCTTTAAGTTATTTAAGGAGATTACCATACCAGCAAATTCAGAGCTGGCGATTAATGCTACAACTGGAGCAAAAGAGGGAGAAACTGTTTTGATTGAGCCCATGGAAAACTGCATACTATATGGTCAAGGAATTTTTCCAGCCAAGACGTTACCTACGCAGAAGATATTTACTGTTTTGGTTCGAATGGTAAATTTAAAAGGATATGATCAACACCTGAAATAAGGAGAGAACATTGGCGTATGCTCTAAAGTAGTGGCAGTCATGAAAAATGCTGATAGAAGTCGTTATTCAAACAGACCTTTTCCCGTATGTTTACAAAACCTATTTGAAGAATCTTCTGCCAATTTAATCATGGACCAGTATAGTAAATTGCGACGTCTTTGAATAAAATCAAGATGTGTTCTCCTTGCACGATAATGACCTGGGAAGAACTGATTTGGTGCAGTATCGAATTAACACTGGAGACAATGTTCCGATTAAGTAAGCATCTCGAAGGATTCCGATAGCTAAATAAGAAATTTCCTCAATGCTTCAAGAAATGAGGACACAAGGAGTGATAAAACCTTCCAGAGTCCTTGGACATCTCCAGTTGTGCTAGTGAAAAAAAAGGCTGGATCCACCAGATTTTGTGTAGACTATCGGCGAGTGAATGACATTACCATGAAAGACAGTTATCCCCTACCAAGCATTGACGACACCCTGGACACGCTATCAGGTTCACAACGGTTCTCAACACTCGATCACCCAGATGTGTAAGATGCACACTAAAGATGCACCCAGAAGATAAGGAAAAGACCGCATTCTCTGCTGGAACAGGACTTGGGCAGTTTACAGTCATGCCCTTTGGACTCTTCCAGCAATTTGGCAATCTTCCAGCTACCTTTGAGAGACTCATGGAAACAGTGTTACGTGAAATGACTAGGGAATCATATTTAGTTTATCTAGATGACGTCGTCATACTGGGAAATTACATTTCAAGATTATTTGAAGAATATTCAAAAGGTATTTGTTAAGCTCCGAGAGGCCAACCTGAAGCCAAGTCCAAAAAATGTTGCTTATTTCAAAAAGAAGTTCGATACCTTGGCCATCAGAAAAAGGTGTCAAGACTGATCCAGATAAAGTAGAAGCAATCGAAAATTGGCTTCTTTTTTTTGGCATTGACAAACACCAGTTAAGAAGCTTTCTGGGCCTTTGTACCTATTACAGACGATTTGTAAAAAAATTTGCTAACCTTGCAAAGCCTCTACATAAGCTCATGGAGGACAAAATGGTATTTAGTTGGTCAACAGACTGTGAAGAAGCAATTCAACGATTAAAAAGAGCACTATGCACATCTCCAATTTTAACATATCCGATTCCTGGACCAACTTTTATTTTGGATACCTATGCAAGCAATGTTCAAATTGAGGCCGTTCTATGACACAAATATGAAGATAGCGAGCAAGTGATCGCTTATTTTAGTAAAACGTTATTAAAACCAGAAAGAACCTATTGTGTGACCAGACGAGAGCTATTGGCAGCAGTAAAAGCTATTGAACATTTTCATAAATATTTGTATGGTAAACAATGCATCCTTAGAACTGTTTTTTTAGTTTAAAAATCCCGAAGGACAAATAGCAAGGTGGCTTTAATGATTACAAGACTATGACTTCACAATAGAACATACGAAAGGCGAATATCACCAAAATGCCAATGCTTTATCGAGAAGACCCTGTATTGAAACATGTCAACATTTTCAGCATCCAGAGATATATGTATTGGCCTTCATAGTTCTAAAGAGTAGGATGTAGGTAGTTTAATGCAGGATCAGTGTGATGACTCAGTATTTAGTCTTATTTACGAATTGAAATCTCGAGAAATTTCAAAACCACAATGGAAAGATGTTTCTGACAAATCTCCAGAACTAAAAATTTATTGGTCTCAATGGAATTTGTTGGTTATAAAAGATGGATTGTTAAAAAGAGTCTGGAAGCATAGATGGAAAAGAAAAGACATATCTGATAGTCCTTCCTCGAAAACGGATCTCAGAAGCTCTTGAAACTGTTCATGGCGGTTTCGGCGGAAGACATTTTGGAGTTAGTAAGACCTTGGCAAAAGTGAGAGAACGATTTTACTGGCTGAACAGTTATGAAGATGTTGAAAGCTCGTGCTGACTGTGTCAGCAGTGTTCGTCAATCAAGGGCCCAAGAACCCGGACAAGAGGAAAGATGATGAAGTATCTTGTTGGTGCACCCTTTGAACGATCGAATTGCCATAGACATAGCAGGACCCTTTCCTACTAGTAGCTCCAGAAGCCGATATGCTCTTGTTGCTATGGATTACTTTAGTAAATGGCCCGAGGTTTATCTGATTCCAAATCAAGAAGCAACGGCAGTATCAGTAAGACCTGTACAACCTCCCTACACCCTCAGTCTGATGGACTGGTTGAAAGATTTAACCGCATATTTGAAATCTATTTAAGGATGGTGGTAAACTCTAAGCAAACCGACTGGGATACCTGTATACAACCATTCCTGTTGGCATATCGTTTTTCTATCCACAGTCAACTGGAAAAAGCCCGACAAAAATTGTCTTTGGTGATGAACTTCGTTTACCTTTGAATATTATTACTGGAAGACCCCATAAGTCTGAAACCCTTGAGGAGTCGACCATTTACAAGAACATTTGCAAATTGTTTACGAACAAGCACGGGATAAACTTCACCTAGAAAGTAACAGAATGAAATTACGTTATGACATAAAGGCAAATTCTACCGGATTTAATCCTGGGGACAAAGTCTGGTTATACCATCCACGGAGGACGAAGGGCAAGTCACCAAAGCTCCAGAAGGATTGGAAAGGTCCATTCAATGTGGTCACCAGAATCAACGACGTGGTATACCGTATCCAGCGACATCCGACAACGAAGATGAAAATTACATCGTCCGGTTAGCACCCTATTATGACTCAGGTGGTTACATGTTTAAACCTGGAGGTGTTGATTGATCGGGACGATCAAACTTGAGAGGGGAGCAGTATGATGAAAATGTAAATACGATAATTATTATCCTAGTTTTTGTACTATTTTATTAATAATCTGTAGTTAAAGTTGATTCGTAGGGTTTATTTAGAGATCTACTTACGTTTGGTTTATTATTTTTATCTATAGTGTTTAGTTTTTAAGTAGTTCATCTTGTTTGAGAGCCCCATTTTGGACCCAATTTAGGTTATTTAGGTTATATTATTGTAAATCCCTGTAGTTTTAATTTTCTAGAATTTGTATACTTGCTTGCTTTGACTGTCAGTATTCTCCTAAAATTATTGTTCTGTTTCGGCAAAAACCATGAAGATATTCTAAATTTTTCGAAACTGTTCCATCGGGTTTTAAAAAGGACGCACTTTGTGACATTTCATTCAGTTTTAATTGTTTAGTCAGTTTTTACCTTGGAAACAATTAAACGACAGTCAAGGCGAGTTAGGTTAGTGTTTTTGACATTGACAATAAAAATTCGTTCCCGAATTTCGTTACAATATCTTCGGATTTGACAAAATACCTGATATTTGTTTCACCCTCCGCAACAGGAGCAATAAGTCTTTCAACTCCACCAATTACGGAAAATCTTTTCAATCGACGATACTGTAAAGCCGATTTACATTTCGCTTCCTTCGCCAGTTTTACAGACTCCAAAAACTCACTATACTGCATAGAATTTATACAAGATAATAATAATAAACGTCTTTTATTTAACAAACAAATAATTTACAGTTGTGAGTATTATACATCCATTTCTATGTATAGATGTATTTAAGTCTTTATATGATTTCAATTCAAGAAGCATTTTATTAAATCGCGTCTTAAAATGCGAAGATACTCATTTTCTAAGTAACTCATTTTCTTGTGCTATCTGGAACTGAACTGCCTAAATATTGCATCATGCAGTTTTATTAAAAAACCATAAATTAAACTGATAGAATAGCGTTTATTTTTTCTATAAATAACTTTTAATATATAGTTTTGAGCTATATTAATATTGAGTACTCTTTAAATAACCACACCATGCTGAGGAAAAAACTAAACAATGCCTTTAAATCAGAATCAACTTGTCTGCCTAAAATTTCCCTTATGGTATAAAATTTATATATTAACTTTCTTATGTTAATAGATGATGATGTCATTTGAGGTGGTGGTAAATCACTATACCCAAATGTTTTGTATGTTTATCCTGCTGTAAATTACTATGGAGGCTCTCTATATAAATGCTGTCATAATTTGGACGACTCGCCGATGAGAGGGAAAAGGCAATGTAGTGTATTTTGAATAGGACCAAGTACAGTACCCTTGGGAATTACTATTTAGATTGCTAAGTCCTGAAGCAAAGTTTATAGATTATACAATATACTTACAGAATATAGGATATTCTATAAACTTTAGCCACCAAATACATCCAAAACAGTATTATTTACACCATAGGATTCTAAAACCGGAATAAGTAGATTGTGGGGCACTGTGTCAAATGCCTTGGCTAGATTCGAAAATGCAACGATGCCGAAGTCATTTTTTGGCATAGTCCAAACTTTCTTTTGCCAACCAAATTGCCTTTTAAACAAAACAGTTTCGATTTTAATGACAGTATGGGAACTAACTTTATAATTATTTGTTAAGCTGTTTGTATTGATCTTGTTTATTTTAAGCATCGTTGGATAATTAGCAGTAATTCCAAAATGAATAATAAAAGACAAATTTAGATTAGATCGACCATATCTTTTAAGAAAGATATGATCCAAGATGAATGAAGAATCAACAGAAACTATTGTAGGAGAATTAATGGCAAATACAAATCCATAATGATTTAATATAGAATTATAGCAGATTATATACATCTAGCAAATTTATATTCATGTCCCCCAATAAAACGTGGTCTGCAAATGCAAGATAGTATAACAATAATTTTACTCATCTTTAGTTTGATATGGCTAAGAGTAACGCCGGATAAATTGAGTTTCATGTGGATCACTGCATGAGCAAGAGAGAGTCTTATGTACACTACTATTCCGTTATCTTAATTTAAGTTTGCTTCGTTACAATACATAGTGTATCTATTAGCTATTATTACCAAAACTATCACCATACTCAATTTGCCAACATTTTGTAACTATAATAATGTCGCAATATTTAAGAGTAAACCCTTCAACAAAAGAAGTCAATTCAATAAAAATTTTTCTAATGTTGCGAATTTTAAAATGCAATGTAGGTAGTAATTTATTATTTAAATTTATTTTATTAGTTAAAATATCACTATTTAAAATAACAACAACTCTAATGCCATTAATTAAATAGTCTAGATTATGCATCAACATGATTTCTTCTTGGTAATCAGTTTTACCTCTGATAACCTTTACCTACGTCCTAAGAGAAGGGTCAAATTTGTGAATATATTTTTGACATTTTAAAGAGCGAATAAGGCCCATATCGTCATAAATAGGATACCTTTCCCAACCAATAAATACCTTCTTAGCATTCATAAATCTATGAAACAGAAAAGGAGAACACACTCCGAATACTGTAAATCGTTCTTTTATTTTTTAACGAACGTAATTTTTAGTTCATCATAGATAATAAAATGTTGTGTTCTTTAATAGAGCTTTTTAAGATCTTTTTGATAAATTTTTCGTCCAGTTATTTTAAATCGCGGTGTTCTTAATTTTGCTTTTTCTACATCGTAAACACTTAATTTTTTAATTGCCTCATTTAATGCTTCAATATCCTGTTTGCTTTGGCAATTAATGAATAAATCCCATTTGTCGTATTGCGAATACCCCTAACAGCTATTTTTAGTTCTAACGGTTAATATTCTGTTTCAAGCGTAGCCGATCGAGAGTTCTAGCCGTGACCCTGGTTTCGTGGCGTCAAAATTGAAGCCGAGATTTGGTGGCACACGTCGTACAGTGGAACGACTAAGTGGAGATACCGCGGGACCTAATATTTTACATTTTACAAGATAATATATTTTTTTTATTATTACGTATTTTTAGGTATATGATAAATGTTTTAAATATTTTTTATTATTTATTTTATTGGAAAAATATACATAAACGTTGTTTCAAATTCGTCTACCCTCAAAATACGACAATGGATAATTTACCCCAAAGTTGCACATTATTTACTTGTAAAAAAATATGCCATATAAAAAAATATATATTATATTTTATGTGGTTTTGAAGATTATTGAGAAAAAAAACAAATTTTCAAAAACTTATTCTTGACACTTTTGTGGGTTATCTTGGTTGCTATGGGAAAGTTTTTGCATTGCTGTATTACTTTTTCGTAAAAATGTTAATGCCGAAAACAAAATTAGGTAGGTACCTACGCCAAATTTTTGTTGCTTATTTAAAAAATCGAAAATTTGAATGATTCTGAAGATAATCAAAAAAAACCAAAAAAAAAAGTTTAAATTCATTTTAATTTTTTCTGAGCTTAAACAGAAATGCAGCAAGAGGTAGGCATTATTCTAAATAAAATTAAGATTGTAAAATGTAAGTTAAAAATAAAATTGTTAATTTACCCACCTAATTTAAACACCGAATTTTTATTCTTTTTAAACTCAAAGCGAGTACCAAAATAGTTTGGTAGTTTAACATTTTAAATGCGTAATCTTACTATAAACTACAATAATAACTGCAGTACAATATCATTTCGAATCAACGCAAAATACGTGCCCCAGCGCGGAATTTTTGCCATCGCGATGCGGTCGTCGCCTCGCATGATTTCGGCTTCTGTTGTGAGGTATCGATGGAAGCGGGGATAAGTGTCCAGGCTAGAACTATCGATCGGCTACGTTTCAAGTCCAATTTCATCTTTTCTCTGTTTTGTTTACGTTTTATTATTAAGCTGTGTAAGTTATGGTTTACTAATTTAAAAGATATTACATTTCTTGCAATGGAATTTCGTAATTCTAAAACTCAGCTGCAAAATGTTGACTTCAGAAGATGTTAAAACCGCATAGGTTTTACAGAATTCCATTACGGCATCCATCGCACTTAATTACTTCTCTGTGTTTATCCTTGCAAGTATCGCAGTCCTTAATTATCAGTATTACTGAAGCACTTCAATCACAACTGGCAATACTGCACTACTAACCCCGGTGCCTGGCCAATATTTACATTTATTATCACTTTAAAAAAGGTCTGTATTCAGCCTGCCTCCACTAGCTGATATTATTTTAAGTCATAAACATGCCATTTAAACAAAAATCAATATTTAAATTCACTCAAAAATTGAAAATACAGTGCTTTCATTTCAAAACGATCCATCCTTAATAACTTAAAAAAAAAAAAAAAAAAAAAAAACACGTCAAATTATATATACAGGGGGAAGTTTAATTATGCATTTACTGAAGTTCTGTCAATCACCTCCTCACCTCCAGCTAACCCCACTTTAATATGTCAAATGGGAACCCCCATCGTGGTTACATCATAGTAAGAGGCGTAAAATTCTCTATTCAACGGTACCAAAAAAAAATGAAATCGGTAAATGTGTAAGCAAATAGTTAGCGAAAATGTCTAGAAATAATGAATATTTTATTTACGCCAAACTTTGGTATGTCAAATAGCTACCCCATGGCGTGATACATTATGCTATCAATGGTTGTAAAAAAAAAAATAAAATTGATTGACCAAGAAGCAATTAAAGTGTAAATCGATAGGGTAGAAAAACAAATTTAATTAGTTTAACAAATTTATTTTATTAAATGTTCAAAATGCGCGCCGTTATTAGCAAGACAATAAAAAAGCCTATTTTCAAACTCCTTACGAACATTGGCAAGGGTCTGCCCGCTAATTTCTCTGCATTCTTGAAATATTCTATTTTTTAAATTCTCAATACTCTCAGGTGGGGTTTTATAAACTTTGCTTTTTAAGTAGCCTCAAAGAAAAAAGTCTAGTGGGGTTAGGTCCGGAGACCGCGCAGGCCATTCGATTGCACCACGTCTGCCAATCCACTTTTCTCGAAAATTTTCATCAAGCCACTCTCGAACTACCAAAGTGTAGTGCGCAGGAGCTCCATCCTGCTGAAAATGTATATTATTTTCATTCAATAATATAGCACCATGTTGATCTACTTGATTTTCCATAAATTGGATGATGAAAGGGTATATTGCATTTTCTAAAAGGTTTAAATAAATTTCGCCAGTCAAATTTTCTTCCAAAAAAAATGGCCCGATTATTTCATTCCCATAAATTCCTGCCCAAACATTAATTTTTTGGAGATATTGGGTATGGCCTTCCCGAAAAACATGCGGATTTTCATTATCCCAGTATCTACAGTTATCTCTATTCACCAGGCCATTTAAAAAAAAAGGTCGATTCGTCACTGAAGCAAATGTTCTTCAATAAATGGGGATCGTCGTCAATTCGCTGGCACATCACTTCACAAAATTGAATTCTCCTATCAAAATCATCTTCTTCGAGTTCATGAAGAATATGAATTTTATAAGGAAAGAACTTATTTTTTTTTTAAACTTTATGTACGGAACCAGTGGAAATATTTGTTAGTTTTGCGGCCTTTGGTATAGACAAAGTTGGATCCATAGCAAATTGTCCTAGTACTTCAACTTGGCATGCTTCATCGACAACTCTATTTTCATATTTTTTCTTATTGCAAATCGATCCCGTCTCTTCAAATTTTCGTATCAATTCTAATACGTATTTATGGCTCACGTTTTTATCTTGATACCTTTCATTAAATGCTCTCGCGGTTCTGCGAGCACACCGATCTTGAGCTCCATAAAGGAAAATTATTTCTATTCTTTCGGCTAGCGTATACATCATTTTATTAACTCACTGTTTTAACTAAAATTGAAAAATTGCACGCGTCAAACTGACAGTTTTAACAATAATAAATCGCCTGCTTTTTAAACGCCTTAAAAATGTAAGGTATTGGAGTGTTTTTTTGTACCTATTAGGTAGGTTTCGCAAAAAATATAAGTGAAATAAATACACATACAAAGTTATAAGACTCCAAAGATTTTTGCAAGAAATTTGAAGACACTCTTTTTTCTCGCAAATAACGGTACACATTCTTTACTTAAAAAAATAAATAATTTGCTTCAACTAAATGTACTGTTTGTTACCACACATTTTAACTCCTAAATTGCTTGTATGTTTTTTTTTATGATCTATTATAAAAAATGTAAGAAGTTTAAAATGATGTAGGTACCACACTAAAAGTATTCATTTAAAATACCAAAGTTTGGCGTAAATAAAATATATATTATTTCTAGACATTTTCGCTAACTATTTGCTTACACATTTACCGATTTCATTTTTTTTGGTACCGTTGAATAGAGACTTTTACGCTGCTTAACTATGATGTATCACACGATGGGGGTTCCCATTTGACATATTAAAGTGAGGTTAGCTGGAGGTGAGGAGGTGATTGACACAACTTCAGTAAATGCATAATTAAACGTCCCCCTGTATATCTAATTTGACGTGTTTTTTTTTTTTTTTTTTAGAAGAAAGTTATTAAAGGTGGATCGTTTTGAAATGAAACCACTGTATACTTCGCAATACCGAAAATATACTACGAAAATGCCGACGGAAACAGACCAATTTCGCGCGCCGTTGCCATTATGCGGATTATGCCGATTTTATATAAAGCATTATCAAAGTTTACAAAATATTCAATGTAGCATATTCTGTAAACTTTGGCATTAGCATTTAGTTGATATACCAAGTGCAATTTCGTCATTTATCATTTAGAGTATTTACACTAAAACAGATATTTCAGAAAAGTATGGCCATTCGTTAGATCTAAAAATATTAGGTGTTCAATACCTTTAACAGTTCTTGCTCTTATTCTGCTTTTGATAGTTTTTTTTTACACACACTTTTAGAACTATTTTTAAGGATATTGAATAACAAAAATATAGGTTAATTTATACACAAAGAAATAACGATGCCAATAATTGTTTTTTTGGATTGACTTAAGCAGCTAGCAAAAAAAGATATTTCTGCAAAACTGGAGGTATGCGAGCTGAATACGCAAATCGGTTACTCCCTTTTATTGACATTTATATTCATTTGGTTCAACTTTGTTAAAGCCTGGTACTAATGAGTGATATAGGTCTCAAACTGTTCAAGGCTTTCATGAAGTTTTTGTTTCTTAGATTTCAGTTAAACATGATTTTTTTGCTGTAGATGGGCCTTACCAAATCCCATTTTGTGTGTGAACCCTACACCAGGAGGAAGCGGTAGTCAAGCTGAACCTCAGGCGACACCATTCTTAATATTTTGGTGAGCTTCTCTTCATTATTCCAGTGGTCTTTCCTGATAAGCTTTGGTAGTTTGACTTTCATAAGTATTTGCATTCTTTTTAGTAAGTCTTCTTCCATAAACTTTATTTTCTATCTTTAGATTGCCTTTTATGGTTTTCCTTTATCTTGTTCCGTTGTTCTTATTTTGCTCTGTTTGTCTTATCTTGTTTTTACTCCTGCTCTTCAAATAGTAATTTCATTAACTTATCGTCGTCACCTTGGCTGGCCTTCTCGTTAAAGGCACCCAGTAATTTGCCCTTGAGGTGTGAGGCTTTTATCCTTTTTACCTCAAATAGTATAAAACCCTCTAATAAGTTAAGTAAAAACTTAAAAGTAAAACAGTAAAAATAATTTTACTGTTTTACACTGTTACTACTGTTAAAAAAAATTAACTTCATCTTAAAATAACCTCAAGTTCTAGAATATCTATCTAAATTTTACCTACCCAATTGAAAAGCACACGTATTGTGACTTCGGCTTTTCTCTGGATAATACTGTCCTAGTAAAATAGAAATTCCTGTTACCATATCCGTCAAAGCGACATTTCCAAGAAAGATATACGTAAATCGTGGCTCCACTCCTATAAAAAAGTGTTGCCTTTTACTAATGCATTATTTAAATAAATCATTTTATTAAACTTTGCTATGAAATAAATATTTAGGATAATATAGCTGTAATTTTACAGTACATTACAAATTACAGAGAAATGATAAACAGAGTGTTCATTTAAAAACTTCCCACAACGGATTTATCGAAAACCACTGTTTAAAAAAAAAACGCCGAAATGCGTCAAAAGGTTTGTCAAGGGGGACAACTTTCTAACCTAAAATTAGTTCACCCTCTTTCACCCTCTGCCCCCCAGGGTCATCACCTTAAAAATTTTAAATGGCAAGGGGTATCGAGTAATAGCTTGTTTAAAAGGTCTTTCGAAGTCTTTTATTTTGACGTTTGATTTTTTTAAATCGGTCGATTCGTTTTCGAGAAAATTAGAAAAATCTTTGTTTATCTTAATTTGTTCAGATAGAAAACAAAAACATGAAAATATCAGTTTTTATTTCAATAAGTGTTCAAAATGTTGCCCGCTAGGGTTTCCCAAATCTACAATTCGTTTTTTAACATTTAAATATTGTAGGAACATATTGTGTCATACATCGTTAAAATCGTAATAAAATATGCTATTTTTTACAGGGTGTACTTTTTTTTACGCGCCATATAATAAAACTAAGTTGATGATGGTTTCTTCGAAACGAAACGTCGTACGAAAAATCTCGCAATGTTATTTTTTAGAGCTAAAAAAGTGGCCATGAGAAAGTGTCTTTTGTTTTTCCATATCTCTTTAAATAACGCCAGCAAAAAATAAAAACTAAATCGGCAAATTTCGGTTTTTCTCGAATATCTCCAGAACTGCTCAAAATTTTAAAACTTTCTAAACGACGTATTGTTAGGCTCTAAAATGCGCAACTTTTCTCTAATTTAATCAACCTTGTATCTTCTATAGCTGCCGAGATCTCCATGATAGACATCCTTATCTTGGACACACTGTATTTCCAGCAAGACGGCGCTCCTCCTCACTATGTTCTTCCCGTTCGGCAATGGCTAGACGACGAGTTTCCAGATAAATGGATAGGGTGAAGGGGGCCTATAGAATGGCCTGCTAGATCTCCTGATATGACGCCGTTAGACTTTTTTCTATGGGGTCATTTGAAATCTATTGTGTTTACTCCCCAACCTGAAAGTTTGGATGAACTTCGTCAACGCATCATCGACAGCTGTCATGATATCCCACAATATGTTTTTGAAAATGTCCGTCAGGAATTTGAACATGGCCTGTTGTCATTGTTTGGCCAAAAACGGGCAACATTTTGAACACTTATTGAAATAAAAACTGATATTTTCATGTTTTTGTTTTCTATCTGAACAAATTAAAATAAATAAAGATTTTTCTAATTTTCTCGAAAACGAATCGACCGATTTAAAAAAATCAAACGTCAAAATAAAAGACTTCGAAAGATCTTTTAAACAAGCTATTACTCGATACCCCTTGCGATTTAAAATTTTTAAGGGGATGACTCTGGGGGGCAGAGGGTAAAAGAGGGTGAAGTAATTTTAGGTTAGAAAGTTGTCCCCCTTGACAAACCTTTTGACATATTTTGGCGTTTTTTTTTAAACAGTGGTTTTCGATAAATCCGTGGTGTGAAGTTTTCAAATGAACACCCTGTATATAATACTAACCTACACAAATAAATATCTTAAATGTTTCAGGATTTTGATTCATTCAGGGAGCAGCAGGACGCAACGTATGTGTCCGAATAAAAATTATTTTTTAATGGAATTATTGGAACAGAGTTTCAATAAATCTACTAAAAGAATATGCTTTTTAAACAAAGCCATATTAATGTGAAAATTAAATAGTCTTGACAATTATGTAATCACGTTCTCCTGGATTTTTTGTGTTTAACAAGCCTAGTTTAAATTTAAATAGGATTCTTTCTGGATTGAATAAAATATATAAAAGAGTTTTATAATGTTATTCTATTTATCCCAGAGGGTAATTTAAATGCCAGCATTTCTAATTCAGATTAAATTCCTGAAGAATTTATTGAAAACCTACATTATTTGCAGAAATAGTTTGGACCAGACTTTAACCTCGAGGTATCGAAGCTTCTTAGATTTTATGGCTTTAAACAGTTTCTTGTATTAATAGAAAATGTTCGTTTCCAGGGTAATTTATTTCTCTCCTCGCAGAAATACATCATCGACTTAAAGAAACTTAACTCTGTTTAATATTAATAATTTTTCCATACATAATGTATACATAAACTTTTATATTTAAGTGTAAAATAAGCATAAAATGAAATTACGCTATTAAATATTCCTATACAAACCATATCTGATAAACCAGTCCAAAAACTCTTCAATATGTATACTTAAAGAATTTTTGCCTTTCAAACTAAGAATCATAGTTTAAAATAAAATCATGTTTTTTATTTAATTTGATTTAGTTCTAAAAATTGTGTTTAATTAAGAATGGGTAAAAAGCCTCAGAAAAAGTAAGTTTCTGTAAAAGCATACCACTATAACGCAGTTTTTTTTTACATAGTTTTCTGATCGAGCTTTAACTAATAATTGATCTTATTCTATTTCTACCTCCAAATAAATTTCTCGATCTGTATCGTTATGCGTTCTTGAAACTAAGATTTTGTCCAAGATTAATTTGATTTTTTGATGTTTAATGTCTTTGGTGGAATAGTGGCGGTCAAATTCACGTATAATAAAAGTCAAATATCATGCAATTTAAATAGCTGGTCAAGTACACCTCAACACGGGACGAAGTTGACCATTACAGTTTTTGGTTTTTTAATACCTAAAAAAATAATGCATATTCCATTAAATATTATTTATATTCGTAGACTCACAATATAGGCTACGAGATCTACGTTATTTTTTTAAATATACTACTAAAGATAATTCCTTTCAAAGTTCAAAATTGGTTAAATTCACGCGGTTTTACGGTATTAACTCTGGAATGCTACTTGGGGTACATTTGTACCCCATCATTAATCATATCTCAAGTTAAATGGAAGTCGGCGGGGGAACGAACGCCGACGTCTTATTAGTTTCAAGACGCGGCAAGTCAGTTCGCGTACGACAATTGACATTGGCATACAGTTTTTTCTTTTCGAGATTTGTGATATTTGGGGTTAGCGCGTACCCCAGTGTAGCAGTTTAGGTTAAATATACTCTGTGATTATTTCGCTTCTCAGTAGATTTTGGTGATTATTATTATATGAGTAAGTATCTTTTTTTTGAAAAATATTTCTAAAATATGTCTATAATACTTTGAAAATATTTTAGTTTTTATATTTATTATATTATAATTATAAGTTATTATATTTTTCTTTGATTTTTAAGTTATTATTGATTGTCTTTGTTAGGCTGCACGAATAATGGCTGGGCAGAAAAAGTTCTTCGACCTAACAAAGCCTGAAGATGTCGGAGAAATTCATCGCATTCTCTATCAATCTGATTCAGACAGTTTTTCGGATGACAGCGGGGAGGAAGATGCCGTTATACCTGATTTTAAAGAGGAGCCAGAAGAGGATGAAATACACGGCAATCAAATCAATCCTAATTCTTTTATTGCACCAGAACAGACTCAGGATACCTTTCCATCTGATACAGATTCGGAAGATGACAATATACCATTGGCAGAAATACAGGCGATCAACAGAGATATGGTGGAAATTTTACCAGTGCCTACCAAATTAAGGGGTAAAAATGGGTTTATGTGGTCAGGTAAGAAAGGCGCAATTCATCGTACACCAAAACGAAATCTGGTTTTGCATTTACCTGCAAACAAAAACGAAGCAAAACATATAACATCGGGAACTGAAGTTTGGAAATTATGTTTCACTTAAGAAAATCTCGATAAAATTACCCAATATACTAATAACGAGATCCAAGTTCAACGATTGAAATATTCAAATAAGAACGATGACCAAGATACTGATGCACCTGTTATTACGCCAGTAGGTAAGAGACCCTCTTGGACTAAGGATACAAACAGCATTGAACTCCAAGCACTTTTCGGACTATTTTATTATGCCGGTGTTATGAAAATGGCCGGAGTTTTGACCAAGGAACTATTTGATAAAGACACAGGAATTCCAATATTCCGTGCTACCATGCCCGAGGCACGTTTCAGGTTTTTGATAAACTGTCTTCGATTTGATGATAAGCAGTCCAGAGCTGAAAGAAAAGAAACTGATAAGCTTGCAGCTTTTCGAGAGGTATTTGAGAGGTCAATCGTAAAAATGCAAAACCTATATACTCCTTCAGAATATATTACAATTGATGAACAATTGGTTGGTTTTAGAGGGCGATGTCCTTTTAAAATGTACATCCCTTCAAAGCCCAATAAATACAGAATCAAAATTGTGTTGTCCTGTGATGCCAAAACAGCTTTTGCACTTGATGCTGAAATTTATATAGGAAAAGGTTCCACACCAACTGATGTTCCTAAAGCTCAGTATTACTGTAATAAGCTAACCAGTTCTGTCCAAGGAACAAATAGGAACTTGACCATGGATAACTGGTTTACTTCTATTGAGACCGCAAAACATCTTTTGGAGAGGAAAATTACCATTGTTGGTACTGTGAGAAGAAATAAAAAAGAAATTCTTGAGTCGTTTTTGGAACTCAAAGAAAGAAATCAAAATTCTGCCATGTTTTGCTACAGTGGACATCTGAAACTGTTATCATACTGTCCACCCAAGAGTGCTAAAAAAGCAGTAATTATGCTTTCGACAATGCACGAAAAAGGTGATGAGCCATTTACGACCAAGTTACCAGAAATTATTCAATTTTATAATTCTACAAAAGGAGGAGTGGATACTTTAGACCAGTTGTGCCACACTTATTCTACTGGTAGAAAAACACGTCGCTGGCCATTATGTTTGTTCTATAATTTGTTGGATATTCTGGGATATAATTCACTGATTCTTTTGCGTGGCTCTGGTGAAGTGAATAAAGAAATTGAAAAGCACAGGAGAGAATACCTCAAGAAGCTTGCCCTTGACCTGGTCAGACCGCACATGATGAGTCGTTTGGAAGCTCCAACTTTGAGGCGCGAACTCCGTGAAACTATGTATAGGGTCCTCAAGATAACTACTTCAGAAGAAGTACCTACTAGGCTTACAAAAACAGTGGGTAGGTGTGTGCTTTGTCCCAGAAGAGAGGATCGAAAATCGAGAGTAAGCTGTGCTGTTTGCAAAAAGTTCGTGTGTTTGCAACATCAAAAAAAAATATGCTCAGTGTGTGCCGCATGAACATTTTATTATGGATGTGCGTTAAAAGTGTTCTTAGAGACTCGGTTTAAGTTATTATTTTTTTTCTATAAGTGAATAAATTTTTCGTTTTTCTTAAATACGACGTGTTTTATTTGGGGTACGGTTGTACCTCTGTGTAGCAGATGCAGAGTGGGAAATAAGTGTAATACCAGAGATTTCCCACATTTCGCGACACACCCCGCTCATTTTGCAAAACTAAAAAATGGCGGCGGGACGCTATTTTGAAAAATAAACTGCCCCATCTTGTTGAAAAACTGTTTCCAACTCAAACAATAAGGATTGTCTTCAAAATTCTCAAGGAAATAAGAAAAATTACTGAATTTTTAAGATTTTGCCATTTTGCTATGGGCAGGACTTAATAGGCCCATAAAGCATTCGGTGGAAGCTTTCAAACGATGTATCGCATGACCCCTCTTTTCTATTTAATTTTATTTTTCAAAATATAAGAAGGGGGAGACAATTAAAAGCCGCTCTGTATATATACTTATACCAATAGTTGTGCACTCTGTTTAAAAAATAAATATGATCAATATTAAAAGCTAAAACTCCTTCAACTATATATTTTTTAAATTCTAAAAGAGTATTTTTAACTATTCTAGTGACTCACATTCTCGATATATTTAAAGTAATCCCCTAAAATCAATAAATGAATATGATATTGTAGAAGAACTATAATTTTTCTTTTTACATAAACTTTATAAAATTGATTTATCTTACAACTACAAAAAACAGCAACTCAAACTATTCTGTAGGAAGGTTTCAATCTACTTTTTCACTACTACTTATTAGGCATTTTCGATCCTCGAACGAACATAAAACTTCCCACGTTGTAGTTGCCGTCAATGATAATATATTTTCTGTGCGGAATAGTCCAGAAGTCACAATTTTTACCTGCTGCATATTTAAATTGTACCAATTATAAACACCAGTATTTTTCATGAAACCCAAACACACATCAAACTATCTATAAAACCAATTTTGAACAAAAAATTAATCTTTCCTTCAAAAAAATAGGACTATACAATAAATAAATGTAATAAAGCGCATAATGAAATTAGCTGACCTGTATGCTTAATAAAAGATCTCAGAACATCAATATTAAACTCACTAAAGCAAGTTATAAGGTTATATTTAGAATATATGTACATCAATTAAAGTTTTTCCAACCATCGAAAAAAAGTTTTTAATATTAGAGCTTGGTGGCCTATACATTATCCCACAAATTTATGATTCGCCACTATATTATATTTAACCAATAATCCCAATTTGCCAAATACAATTTTTAGCTGAAATAACCTGATAGTTCTATCATTGCATAAATAAGCAACAATGCCGCCTCCTCTATCAGCATGCCGATTATTCCGTATTATTTGGTAATCTGATATTCGTATAAATCTATCGCATACATATATACAGGGTGTCTATTTAATATCGCGGTGCTAGATTGCGGCTAAATCTTGAAACGGAAAAAACATTTATTAGGAGGAATGTTAATTGATTTAGAGAGTCCCAAAAAAGCGTGGTACATATTTTGATTTTTTTTTAAAATAGAACACCCTGTATCTAGTAACGTGATTTGATAGAGCATTCTTTTATCTTCAATTTGTTTGTCTTATCTTACCAACAAATTTGCCTTTATTGCCAAAAGGCATTTTTCAAACTTTTTCTTTTTTAATTTATTATTTCTAAACCTTTCAAGACTTTCATTTTTGGGGAAAGACATATAAACTAGCCAATAATATGTTATGTAAAAAACATTTGTTTTTTTTATAGGCATTACAACGTTTAATTTTACTTGAGAATTATTAAAGTATACTGTAAGCGTACAAAAAACAAACAGTTTTGAATGAAGAAATCAAATTGGCATTCACCAAGTCGGTTGGAGAAAATCCGAAAATTACAGTAAGACAAAAAATTACTTACAAATAATGGGAAATTGCCACAACAAAAATTAATATCACCCCCATTAATTTCAGTTACATCAAAGATTCATCAAAAACATTAATTAAAAACATTATAAATAAGTTCTATCACAAAAAATGCTCAAAATGTTTACCGTTTTGCTCTAAACACAAATCAGCCTTGAGTGAGAACATTTTTTTTTAACTGCCCGAAGCGTAGTAGACGTCGGAAAGACTCTTGTATGCGCTTCACCAGATCTTCCCTAGATTTACAGACTTCCCCACAAGAAGAAATCCAGAAGCGTTAATTCCGGTGACATAGGAGACCATTCAGTGGGGCCTATCCAGTATAAAGTTTAATAAATATGTATACAAAAATTAATTTAAATAGCTAACCTAACCTTCCAATCCATCCATTACCAAATTGGTGTGTGATGTGCTCCCTGACATCAGTACAAATGTGAGCTTGTACACCCTTCAACTGATGCCTTACATAAAGCCGGAAAGCGCGAAAAATTCTCTCTTAAGAAATTTAGAAAAACTTTTCCTGTTAAACGATTTTGAAAAAGGATGGAACAATAACAAAATCTTGTAATATTGCACCTCCAAACATTGATGCTTTGTTGAAAATGATTGATAAAAACTCGATGGAGATTCACAAAATCATTTCTGTGGAATGTACATTCATTAGTCAAGGGCACACATTTAAAAAAAATCTGCTGTTTTATTTCTTGATGTAGCTGTGCATGATAGGGATCATATTTATTTTCCTTGGGATATTTTCCCACGGACGATTTCGATATTTCTAACTTCTTACTTATTCGTTCACAAACTAAATTCCAGTGTTGCAACAACCGACATGGTGATGAGATTCATTTTGATACAAATCTACTTAACATGACTGATAGGTAAACATTATAATTGACGTCACACAACAAAGAATAAATTAATTATGGCCAACTTTTTACTTGTAATACAAAATTTCTTATTTTTAAATGAGATAGCATCAGGGCTTAATATTATTTGTCTCTAACTACTATTATTTTATTATGGTTATTACAACTATTGGCTTTTTTTCTTACTAAAAAGTGTTCGAAAAAAAATTGAAGAGATCTGATTTCATAAAATATCTATTAATTGTTTTCCATTGTAAGTGTCGTAATGCCTATAAAAAATATGTGTCACTCTTCCTTTAAGAATAAATTCTGAGAAAACGGTTAGAGATAAACGCAAACTTGTTGGTATCAAATTAAAGATAAAAAATGGTCTTTCAAAATGCGTTACTAGATATAGGGTGGTCCATTAAAAAAAATAGCGCAAAATTTCATTGAAAATATCATTATTTGTGTAACGATATTGATCACCCTGTATAAACATAAATAAATTTTGGAATTTCATAAGATAAAATGAATTTAGCCAAGAACTCTACATAGATTTTTCAAAAAGATAAACAACGTCGGCGGCAAATATTCATATTTAAGTGAAACATTGATTTACGTGAAAATTTCTTTAAATTGTTAATAACTAGTCTACGTCGCATTTTAGGGCAAAACAATTTTACGATTAAAGAGAGGGTAAAATAAGACTTTCATTTCAGAAAAAATATAGGTAATTCCTCTTTAAAAAAAAAGTTAAAACTATGTACCACGTTTTTTTTGGGATACGCTGTATCAACCAAACTAATTTTAAAAAGTAGTTCCTTTAACTTAATTAACATTCCCACTATTAAAGGTTTTTTCCATTTCACGGTTTAGCCGCAATCGAGCATCGCAATATTAAATGGAGACCCTGTATGTAGTATATTCTCTTCCTGTGACAATTAGTTTTCTATTTTTGATTCTCGCATCTAGGGAGTGTTAACTTGCTTCTTTTCAGTGGTTGCGTACTTTTTTTATTTTCCTTATTTTCCTTATATTATCAGCTTTTGTATACTCTGGACAGATGAAGATTTCTATTCCTTTTAGTTTTTCCATGTTATTTATAACTTCTTTACGTGTAAGGTAGTTATTAATTTTTTATTGTAATGGGACATATTATTATATTCTTGTTAACAGGTTTACGTATACGGTATTCGTAAGTCATCAAAATCGCTGCTTACTTAATTGTAGGTTGTTATTAAAAACTATAGTGTCTTCGTCTCTGTCTCTGTATTACTAATTTATATTTTTTCGTTACATCCTCAATTTTTATCTGTTCTTTTTTTTCTTATCTATATTGGACTCGCGTTCTATTTCGACGGCCGCCCAAACTTCTTGTTTATTATGGACCTACAGGTTACACAAACAACCATGCCCAATGCCTATGCCAGGATTCGAACCTGAGACCACAAGATCGCATTGTGAACACTTTGCCCACGGCGCTACCGGGGTCGATGCTTCAACTGTCCTCTTAAGTCCTTTTTCTCTTCTTTTAGTAGCTTGTTTTCTTCCCTTAACCCTGAATTTCACTCACTCCTCAAATCTATTTTCAACTTTTCTTTCAAAGTAGCTTAGAAATAGAATAAGTGAAAAAAAAAGAAATAGTCTATAAAAAAATAGAACAAGACTTTTTTTTCAGTCGAAATAAAAGTATTAATCTACCTGTATATCTGTGAGGCGTAAGTGGGACGGGAAGTTAATATAGCCTTATCGGCATGTGCTATTCTTTTATGTTTTAAATTAGCAAATGACAATAAATTTCACTTTATCGTTCTAAATCCAGATATAGTATAAAAATTAATATTTACTTTTAAGTAAGTTCTAAAGTATTGCACACACCTAGAATCAATATGGACGTTTTTTAACCGCGCAGGCTACTAAGGATATTAAAAAAAAATATTCGGGCACAAGACAAAATTTTACTACGAACATTTGTACATTATCATGTTTGCGTGGAAAGGAGTATTCAGATTTATTGTAAGATGCTTACTTTCAAAAGAAAAAATAAATATCATGTAATATTTGTTTATGTTTGGACAGGATACACCAAAAAATTCAGTACATCAATAGGTGTCATTTGAGAGTGTTATTAGATTAAAAGAAAACGTTATGAAGTGGGTTGATTTGACAAATTTGTTGAAAAATTTGACTTAAAAAAAAAAAACAATACATTCGACACAAGGGCGATGGGTAAAGGCGCTAGATAGAAGATATCTTTTGAACTAATTTGTCAGCAGCTTTTGTACCTTTTAAAGGATAACAACGCAACAAAAATGTTCGTCGCGTATTTTATAATACGTTTTTTTATTAAACGATTAATTCTGACAACGAAATATACTTGAGCAAACCGAAGATAGTAAATGACACGAGTGGACATTTTAATGTAACTTATGTATATAATGTTTTACAACATTGGAAATTCAATAGAATATAATACATTTTTATTTGCTTTATTTCATGTAGAATTTGATATTGACACTTATCACAAAATTAAAACACATTTTTAATTTTGAAACACAACTCAAGCTTATAAAGGAAAATAATAACAAATGCGATATTATTGAATTTTTATTTGGCATGATTCTAGGTGTAATATCAATTAAGAAAGAATAAATCTAGTTTTCTGCCGACTTATTTTTTTTAAATTTTAGCCAATAATATATTACTCAAAAATTGCAAATATTTCTACATTAAATGTATTCGTAAATTTATTGTTCGTTTAATTTTATTTACCTGTTAACTTTTGATTTAATGACTACTATTATTATTGTACAGTAATTGTACAGTGTTAACTTAGAAATATCATGTATGTACTTCTTAAATTATTATTATTCATATGAATATCAAAAATAGTATACAAGCATCAAAAAGTAATATACACCTAAATAAAATAATATTTTCTAAATAAATTTCTTAGTTTTACGGAAAAAAAGTTAATGTATTTCCGTTTATAAAACAATGAATAATACCTAAAATTCTCCAGGCAGAGTAACAGTTTGACAAAAAACGAAACAGATAACTTAATTTATTTGTAACGCTTACCTTTTTTAATAAGTAATCCACTTGATATAACGACACTGAAGTTAACCAACACAATAATTACAGCAATAAAAGGAATTCCGTAGTTGTAAACATTCAAGTAAAAAAGTACTTCTGTATCTGTCAACTCATCCCTTGTTGGTATAGCATTACCCATCTTTAAATCATGGAAAGTACTGTTATCGTTATTTAAAAACATAATAAATTCCATATGCGATTAATCAATCAACTTTTCCGAAAACTTACCTAATGAAATAAATAATTTTTGTTAATGAACCCCTGATGGCTGTATGTAAATAAAAAGGATAACAACAGATAAGAAGTATCTTCTGATAGTGATGTGGATATATTATGCAGACATACAAGTATACTATGATGTTCCGGAATAATATAATTATGCTAGATTTAAACACGTTTATCACACTAAATTGGAAAAAAGTTGGAAGAAAAAGTGAATATTGCAAAACATAATAAAAAGAATAATGAATTTTTTTTTTGTTAAGAAACATGAATCCATTTTCATAAAGATGCTTTTATTAACTTTACATTTTTTTACAATAATGTTTAAATATATCTGTATCAAAATATGTTTTTTCTTTCTAAAGAAAATTATACTGGGTGGAGAACTGAAGATTAGGAATTTTCCAAAATAATGGCAACATCGCCTCCTCTCGTCGATAATCCCTCGATCGCTCCCGGTCTTCTAATACCTCATTTTGCTGTGCGCCTGCACACAGCATTGTTTTAAATTGTGATTTTTTTCTTAACTTATTATGAATTTTTATACTCATTCCAAAAAAATTCAAATTATGAAATGGTTCTATGGAGACAACTATTGGGATTAGTTCTCAATTATAATTGAAAATAAACCGATTCCTTGCGAAAAAGCTATATTAAATTTGGTTTCAAATTTTAAAACATCCTTTTGTTTTCAAGATTTTCATAAATGCCAGACTTTACGTGCAACCTTTTATCGAAAGCATTCATGAGTCAAAACGGCTGGAAGAAATCGGTTGTAGTGCCTTAGTAGATAAGTACAAGGGTACACATTTTTCAAATATTCCAAAATTGGGAGGTATTTTTCGAAAACCAAAGGCGAAGATTTTTCAATTGCTTATTCAGTATCCTCAAAAATTAAATGTTTGGGTTGTTTATTGTATTTTAGGCTACCATATTACAGGACAATGTTTTATTAATAGTACTTGGAACGCCAACAAATATCTTGAGTGAGTAACCAAGTATTTCCTCCTATTCAAATCCTGCTAGATTTAAACCTGAGATCGGATTATTTTTAATAAGACGGATGTCCTGCTCCTAATATGGTTACCGTGAGAAAAAATTAAGCAATATATTTCCTGACCGTCTTTTTAGTGGGACTGGAAACTCTTGGTAGTACGAAATGGCTTTTATGATAGATTAACTAATTATTTAGACAAAGAGAGAGGCTCAAAATTTATAATTTTTAAGAGTTTTAATTCTATTTTTATATAGTATTTACATCTTTCAACTTTTATCAGGCTTTTTAGTTTATTTTTATTAGAATAACGCTTCCATTTTCATTATGCAATATTAAGCATAATAAACATTTGATATTACGATTCTACGTGGGTTACACACTGACGGAAGTATAGCCTGTATCAGAAAAATATTTCAGAAATGCCTAAACTTTCGTGTAATATTTTACCAATTGCTGCAAATTGCAAGCAACTGAGTAAAAGTCAGGCGCTTAACTACGTCGTACCAAAAAACATAAACAAGTAGCGAAACGCACGAAATTCATGCGTGCGCGTTGCCATATTTCATCTTTAAGCACGCGTAATGATCGATTCCCCAACCTGTATTTAAATAATAAAAGGCGAAATATAATGACAATATTGATCTTATCTGTAGTTATTTGCTGATCAATTTATATCGTTTTTCAACTAATGTTTACCTGACTATAAATAAACTTATTCGTGAATGGCAATACATTTGAATGTATAAAATTTGAAAGATACAAAACATTTTTTCTAACAGTATTATATCTAAAAATGTTTATAACTAATAATAATACATTTTATTATTAATTAACATTAATAATATTAATGTATTAACTTATTCAGCTTTCTCATATGTATTAACGTATATACCATTTGTAATAATATAATTTAATTAAGTTAATTATTCTAAACATTATGGTCGTAACAGTAAGGTCATTTTTATGTAAGAAAATCTTGATTTTCTTGATTAAGGCGTCGCAACTTACTACTCTGGGCAGAAGGTTCTTTCAAAAATTGCCCTGAATATATATATTTTGCGAAACATCGGCTAGTTCAAATAGTATTGGACTTTTATTTTATTGATCCCTAAATTCAATAATATTACAAACCATATAGCCTTATGTTGATTGTTGACCGTTAATTAAAAAAAAAAACGTTCTTAAAAAAGTTTTTGTGAACATACAGGTAAAGGTTTGCTTTAATGACGAATTTCGTCAGCATATACTAATATAATAAATAATTAATAGGAGAAGCAGCACTGTTGCTTATATATGCAACGGTCTATCATATCACGTTATTTTAGCTGAAAGTTGTGATTATTTGGAGAATTTATGGTTAGAAATTTGAAAATTATTAGAAATAAACCATAAAGAAAGATATTTTTTTTCTAGCGTACTCACAATATTCTGTTGCTTGGTCGCTTCTGTACATACTAGCCTTACGTAACCGCTTGCTGAGATTTCTCTTCACAGGATAGAGCTGACAAAGCTCTGCTCGGAAACTAGCCCAAATTTTATTTGGTGGATGTCAGTTGTCATACCAATCATTTGCGTCACTTTCAAGGGCTCCCGCGGTTCTGCAAAGCTGTTCAAAATCACTCCACTTAAACGTGGTCGCCAAAGTCTCTATATCGTCACACCAACTAATCGCTCCCGCATCACTTTTTGACGGGTCAAAAGCTGGAATATTAATTGGCGATGATGGTGCTAGCACCACCAAAAAATTATGCAAATTTTTTTTTTAAATTTTGCATAATTTTCTTGTATTACACACAAATCAGTTTTACATCACTTATTTTATATCTCATTACATTATATACATAGTATTGTATATATCATTGTATTGTCTAATGACTCGTAGCTAAAAAAAGTTTTTTGTAGAACTGTTCATTTTTTTTTGACTTATTCATAAGTCCAATATATTGAATTCCACAAGCCTTAAAAAGAAAGATGTTCATCAATCTAGTGGTATCGACAATAGAAAAATATTTAGCTGCATCTCTTTCTTTAATAATGTAGTTCCGACGTATTTAGCAAAGCAAGATATAACTTTTGTATATCTGCTGATAGTTAGTGAACTTGTAATCTACGTTTTTTTTTTTGTTGCAATTGCTTTACTTATTCTAAATGAAGGCAAGAAGAGGATGTCATGCCTAACTCGTCTAAAGGCAAGTCCCCGTTCTGCCAGAAATAGGGTTACATCTAAAAAAGGCAGACGTAAATCTTTCTAGCTTTGTTTCTCATCCTTTATTTGTTTGACTAACAACTTATTATAGGTTAGATAAGCAGCCTTTGTCTCTTCGCGCATGTCTTTGTACGTGTACCGCCAGTTAACACTTTTTGCAATCAATCTTGATCTACAATCTTGATTTTGACAATTAATTAAGTCACATCAAATTTGCTTTTTTCACATTTAGAAGTTTGATTTGATCTTTGCTAAGATCGTATTCTGGAATTTAAAGATTTAAAGAAGGTGTATTCATTGATTTAGAGATATAATTTCTAATGTTGTTCTTATTATTAAATGTTCTGAAATAATTATTTTGGTACATTGTATTAGGCATAAAACTATTTTGTTGTTGGCCATGTTGCATAGAATTTAGTTGTCTAAAAGTCTAATTATTAATATTTTTAGCCAAACGAAGGTTTTTTTTAATTTTATTTAGAGAATTTGAAGGATTGTTGTTTTTATGTTGATTATTATTAGCATTCAAAGCGTTTATTTTTAAGCTTCACTAAACTAAAAAAAGTGTTACTAAAATATCTAAATATAAATGTTTGGAATAAACTAAAATGTAAATGTATAAAATTCAAATCAGAATTAGGCGATGTTTGTCCATCCGTGACATGACAACAAGGTTTCGGATGGTGCTGTTCACAGTCCTGTAGTTGTAAATAGAATCTTCGTTGATTGGTCTTATGGATACCTTATTGATTGGATATGCTATTTAATTATTAAAACACACAATCAGACCGACTGCGCCAATTACGGGGTGGGTAGTTGAAGTTAGTAAGTAAGTAATTGGTAATACTGTAACTGACTATGTATGTAAATTTCCTATGATCGGCTATTTCGTTTTAATACAGATAAGTAAAAAACTCAATAATCGGATTTAGGCCAGAACCTTTTATATGCAAGTCTATAACCAAGGGCGTACCCAGGATTTCAGCTAGGGGGAGAGAGGCAGCTCATACCTGTTTCAAGAAGATGGTCGGTCGGGTATATTAAAATAAAAAATCATGAAAATTGACTTTTATTAATTAGTTTGATTGACACAAAACAAAATATTATATATATATAATAATCATAATATATATGTATATTAATTTAACAGTAATCTTGTCGGATTTGCCGAAAATTTGTCTATGACAGTCTTTTCAATAAACTCACTGCTTTCTTTTAAGTAATTGCGATCTATGCTCATCAGACATAAACCTGTAAGCCTTTCTTCATCCATGGTGCTTCTAAGCCACGTTTTAACTCTTCGCAGCGTACTGAAACACCGTTCTACAGTCGACGTGGTGCATGGGCTAGCGCTTAAAATGCCTTTGTGACAGCAGGGTAAAAAATGTTGGCTTCGTTGAAGAGATTATTTACTTCTATGTCCCTTAATTGATCATCTGAAAAAGCCTTCTTCACCCATAAATTATGCCAAAGGTTCAGTTCTCCAGTGATATTCAGGTTATAAAATTCTTGGAATGATTCTGCGTTCTTGTGTAAATCTGTAATGCTGGATTTGGTCTTGATCATATACAAGGGATGATGTTTACTTAAAGCAAACGCCGCAGTATTTTCTTGGGAGAATCGAATATTCAATGACAAAATGAGTAAATCAATGTATGGTATTATCAGGGAACGCCGCCAATATTCGTTATCATGGCTTGATGGCGGATTACTTCTATGTGTTTGCTTGTGAACAAGACGTGAAACCGAAATTTTTATGTTCAAATACATTGCAATAGCTCGCGGTTTTTGAAGCATTTCATTACTTATTCTATCAGGAAACTTGCAGTCATTTCTGAGAATGTCCCTGATATTGTTATTGTGTTTCCCCACCGAGATTATGTCGATCGATTTAGCTTGCAGTGCGCTGCTAAAGTTGCTGCCAATAAGAAGGGACTGCTACTAACTCTAAACACTACTCGCCTGTGTCGATAAATAATTTCATTTCCATTCAGATCAGTCCACAAAAATCAAAAAAAATCTCTATCGGAGGGATAGACGCTGATTTGAAGAAAGGCTTTTCGATGTCCGCGATGACACCGATTCTATTCTGACGGAACCTTATTAGAATATCTCGAATCAGTTCTATTAGATTCGGACCCTTTTTTAAACAACAATTTAATGAGGGGCTATCCCTCTCCTTTGCAGACGCATCAAACACTGGACGAATTTTTGTCGTACTCTCTTCCTTTAATACAGGACTGTGGGGTAAATAATGTACACAACTACTGCTTATCTCCTCCAGGGGAACTTGCTCGATTAGGCCCTCCTGTTCCCACTCCTAAAAAACAACATCGTACAAACTGTAAAGCCTCATGTTCTCCAACTTTTTTAAAGTGCTCTGTAACCTTCTCTTGGCAATATTAAAATTTGAAGGAAGCGAAGGATGGTCTTCGATCCAAGGCAACCTAATCTCATAACGATTGTCTAAATTTATCTTCACCGTTTCCAGAAAAAAATCTCTTGCAGCTTCATGCAATTGCTCCTTGGACTTGGTCTCGGCAGGATCCTTACTACCTAATACGTCAAGTTGCCACAGCTGTGTAATGGAAGCATCATTCAAAAAAAGAGAGATTGCTTTCACAGTTAGAGTTTGTCTAGCTAAGGAAAGGTACACCATCTGTTTCAAAGCTACACCAAGTTTTGTCCCCTAATAACGCGCGATTAGCGACAGTAGCGCGACTTTTTTTAAAAAAAGACATAAACACTAAAAGGCACAGAACACAAATATAAGAATTAACGCAACGGCACTTTTTATATGCAAATCGGGGCGATCGATACCTTTGCTTTGGCAGCGGCGTAAACAAATTTACTGCACAACCGAGCCGAACAACACGTGCTGTACCTTTCCTTAGCTAGACAAAGTCTACAACAACTGTTATTGGATTTACTCAACGGAATCCTATCCATAAGAGTCCACCCTAGACTAGTGGAGTTTCTACTGCCACTTACGCACTTAAAAGAAGTCTTTTCTGGCCTGTGTAAAGCTTTTCAGCCATATCTGATCCAATTAAAATTTCTATGGGCGCTGGAGATCCTAAATCAGACAAGCTAATGTTAAACCTTTTGAGTTCTTCTATACAAGGTCACTGGAACAACGGAGAAACCTCAGCATATATCATGGGTTGGGATAACGCCTCTATGACAGCTATATTTCCCGTTACTCAGTTTTAACAGTCATGTTTTATCAGGGACATGGCACCTCCAAACAAGCAATGTTTAATTTCAGCCTGACGCTTAGAAGTATAGTGCAACAGCTGAGCAGCGGACTTCAAGATATATGTATTCTGGGAACTTGTACCAATCAATGCTCGGACCCATCTAGATCCATTGACACCACTAATTTCCACCCTTAAAGTCTGCATAAACACGGTGACACCGATTTTTGTTCTCCCTTATTTAACTGGTTTGTTCCCTCCTGGATCAGGGCACATCAAGGCTATATGTGAGTTACTATAAATTAAACATATTAGTCGAGCATTACACCAGAGCATTACGCCTGATGCCCAATTTGTAAACAACAAAAACAGGCTCTTTTCGAAGTAAAAATTTCCTTTCTCTTTTCTACGGGATAACTCTGAGCTCTTAAACAATTTGCACTATCATGAGGTTTATCACAAAACACGCATTTTGGTACAGACTTTGACTCACAATTAACCAAGCCAGCAGCAGTAAGAACTGTATGATTTGTGGTTAAACGCCTACCTACTACACATGTATCACGTGAACTAATACTGCAGATTTCAAAACCCTCAGTAGCGGGGTTGGGGAGGTGGTCTGGGCTCTAATCGGCGTAAGGCTGAACGGTCCCTAGCACACCTCTTGGGTAGTTTGTTGGACCTGCACGGAGACCTTTTTGTTTTTCTCCTTGGCTAGCACCTCCATAGTCATCAAACTACCAAGACTACAGGATACTCCCGTCAATGATCGCGAGTATGCAGGCCTAGCCTGCATCCTACATGCGGTAACCCTGTTGAAACTAAATCCTGTAGATCTAGACTGGACGTCGATAAACTCCCCGGCAATAACACTTGGGTTTGTTGGACTAGAGTCACACCTTTCTTCCGCTATTCTTGGGTGAGCCTCTGCTTTCTCTTCTTTCTGCTTACTATCTGCCGCCCTCGGCCTGCTGTTCTTCTTTCTTAGTGTTCGTCTTTTCCTGCGTGTCTTCTTCTCTTCTTTAGCCCAATCCAAGGTGTGTAGGCAACGTGCCGAGGGATGAATGGTCGTGGGGCAAAACACGGTCGTAGACGTTCCCTCTGGAATACCGGGCGACCTTCCAGAGTATCCAGCCTTACCCAGGTAAACGGCTCTGCCTGGGTGGACCGCTATTCTGTTATACTCGTGAGACCAACATGGACCATCAAAAAAACAAAGAAACTCTTTCTCCCCTTCGTTCCCCCTCCACCATGGCGGGCTCTGATACATCAGAGCCCACCTGCAGGCCCTTCCTCTGATGGGCCCACACATTCTCCTACCCCCGAGGGCTCTGTCTCAGCAGGGAACCCGGTAAACCCCGACGTCAACATTGACGATCTAGCTGGAGCTCAACAGAGCACAGCTGAAAATAAAGAACCTCTGCGGTTCTGAGAAAAGAAGGAGAAGGAAGGCTAGGGCTGCCGAAGAGGCCAAGGGCTCCCTGGGCTCGGCTTCCGCGGCGGCCCTGGCACCTACTCTCTCAGAGGCTTGCAAGCCTGGGGCTTCCACTAAGGAGGGACCAGGCACCAAAAGGCTCAGGACACCCGGGTCTACGCCTACCGAGCGCGCTGGCGGGGCTAAGAGACCGCGGACCGCTGATTCCCGGCCTCAAGTCAGCTATGCGCGAGCGGTCGGCAGCGCCAAGCTGCAGCTGGCAGTGTGCCGAACGGAACAGCCCGAGGTCGGTTTCACTGGCGAACAGCTGCTACAATTCGTGGACTCGGTGACTGAGGCCATACTGCGGACTTCGTCCGGCAGTGAGGCACAGTCACTGCAATTCCATCCACCGCGGCTGATTAGGAACCACATTCTGTTAACGGCCGCGAACCAGGAAAGTCTGGAGTGGCTCCGTCGGGCACTCCCAAGTCTTTCCCCTTGGGAGGGGGTCACGCTGACAACAGTGGATCCCTCCACGCTTCGCTTACGCCGGGCCATCTTAAGGATCCCGGGTATTAGACATAAGTCTGACAAGGACACCCTGAGGCTTCTGGAGCTTCAAAATCCTGGCCTCCCGTGCTCCCAGTGGAGAATGTGGGAGCGCAAGGAAGGGGCTAAGAACCTCAGGCTGGTGGTGGAGGTGGATGAGGGATCGGCCAAAACAATAAGGGAGAGACAGGGCTCGCTATTTGATAGCATCACCCTTATCGAGAGCAGGAAAGCGGCTGATGACACCAGGGTGGCTACTTCCACAGTGGCCTCTGAGCCCTCGGCCGCCGACTTAGAAAAGGCCACTACTGCTGACACCGCAGCTTCTGAGGGGCCAGGGCTATCCGTAGACGATGGCCCTTCCAGCTCCAAGGACTAAGCGTACTGGCAGTCACCTATCCCCACACCATACAGCATGCCTTTAACATTTCTGCAGGCGAATCTACAGCATGGAAGAGCGTCCACTGCTGTTCTGTGCAAAAGGCTCACTGAGCTCCATATCGACGTCGCCTTATTACAGGAGCCCTGGACTTACCAGGGCTCTATTAAAGGCCTGGGTTTAACTGGCGGCACAATACATAAACATGTACCTTGTGAGAATCCCCGCGCAATCATCCTTACTAGGAATGTGCGGTGCTTTCTCCTCTCAGGTCTCTGTACAAGGGACCTAGTAGCCGTCAAACTGTGTCAAAAATTGAATCACTCCCCCCGGCCGTGACTGCGGTGGTCAAATACTGTGGTCAAAGACTTGGGTCTCCCGCTTCTCATGGGCTGCGATTCGAATTTACATCACGGCCTTTGGGGATGCGGAGATGAGAACCCAAGGGGCCGCTCCCTGGTTGACTTCCTGTGCTCAAATGGCCTAGAACTACTCAACCGAGGCAGTGTCCCAACTTTCTACTGCAATAGGAGTCAATCAATTATTGACCTCACTATCTGTTCCCTAGTACTGTGAACCTTTTCAGCTCATGGAGAGTGTCTCTTGAGGTCACAATGTCGGACCACAGGCACATCCTTTTTGAATTAAAGAAGCAGGCTCGGTGCGATTCCCCAGCCTACAGAAACCCAAGGTGCACTGACTGGGACCACTTTCGAGAGGAACTAGTCGGTGGTCTTGCGGACATGCCGGCAAGGTACATACTTCCGGCCGACACAGAGATCGAGACTGTCAACCTGACTCGTGCGATAGTCGCGGCATTCGAGGGCAGCTGTCCCCTCAGACGGAGACCCGCCAATGCCAAGAATGCTTGGTGGAACAGGAACACGGAAAAGCACCGTGACAATACGCGTCGGCTCCTTCGCAGGGCTGAGCGCACTAAGCTTGCCAGTGACTGGGATGCTTTCCACGCAGCTCAAAGGCAATACAAAAAGACACTCAGGGACTCCAAAAGACAGTGCTGGAGGCGGTTCTGCGATGATGTTGAAAACACACCATCCGCAGCACGACTGTGCAAAGTACTGTCCAAGGAACCTGGAACTAAATTGGGGTCGCTGTCACTTCCAGATGGCGGCTTTACTACCAATGAGCGGGAGTCACTGGAGGTCATGCTGCGCACTCACTTCCCAGACTCCAACTCAACTCGCGATCCTCCTAGCTGTTCTCGGGCTCCGATTCGCTTAGCGTTCGAGACTGCTAGAAGAATAATTACCTACGAGAGGGTGAAGTGGGCAATCAAGACATTCCCCCCTTCAAATCTCCGGGTATGGATGGATTATATCCATGCCTTTTGCAAAACGGGTTAGAAGTACTAACCTCACACATAGTCAGACTATTCAGGTCGTCCCTTGCTCAGGGCTACATCCTAAAGTTATGGCGTCAAGTGAAAGTCGTCTTCATTCCGAAACCCGGAAAAAGCGGTTTTACAGATCCCAAATCGTACCGACCTATCAGCCTTACCAGCTTTATGCTGAAGGCGATGGAGAGGCTGATTGATCGATACCTTAAGGAAAGCATCCTGGTCAACAAACCACTGCATGTGCACCAATACGCAAGAGTCGCGGCTCAGAACCCTGTTTGGTTAGCTGGATAGAGGCCATGCTCTCGAAACGTCATGTATCTGCCCAGCTCAATAACGAGATTGTCGAAACGTTGGCGGCTAGGGGCTGCCTGCAGGGAGGAGTATTGTCCCCTACCTTGTGGTGCCTTGTGGTCGACAGCCTGATAAACCTTTTAAACAATGCTGGCCTATAAACACAGGCCTACGCTGATGATCTGGTAATCCTTTGCCCAGGGAAAGACGCCGTCTCAATGCGGGGCCCTATGATGAGAGCCCTGCGTATGGTGGACAGATGGTGCCTCTCGGGGGGTCTCAGGATTAACCCCAAAAAAGCAGAGCTCCTACTATTCACGAGGAGACGTAACTAGGCACGCCCCCTGCAGCAGCATGCAGCTGCATTACTCCAGGACAGTTTGATTTCTGGGAATTAAGTTGGATCCCAAGCTCTCCTGGCACGATCATGCAAACACCAGAATGAAGAAGGCCACCTGCGCGCTATGGCCCTGCGGGCGGGCTTTCGGCAATACCTGGCGTCTGTCTCCTAAGATCCTCCACTGAATCTACTCGCGCATTGTGAGACCTCTTCTCACATACGGGGCTATCGTTTAGTGGTCATGTACTGAGAAAGCGAAAATTCGTGCAAAACTGGACAGAGTCCAACGTCTTGCATGTCTCAGCATAACGGGTTCCATGCGGACGGCGCCAACTAGAGCGCTTGAGACTCTGCTGAGCCTTCCGCCTCTGGACTTCGTTGTGCAATTCGAGGCAATGAGGACTGCGTACAGGCTATACGTCCTCGGCGAACTACGTGCTGGCGAGACCGGTCACGCAAAAATTTGGTCACAGGCCATATAGGAATGTCCTCTCCTTCTGATGGGCAGTGACTGCATGGCTCCAGTGACTGTGGACTGCGAGGGATTCGTGACGCACATTGCAGGCAGAGAGGAGTGGCAGTTTTCCAACAGACCTGCATTGCTAAATAGGGGGACCATCTGGTACACAGATGGCTCCAGAATGAATAACAGAGCTGGATCAGGGCTTATTAGTGGGATCCCACATACCAGTAGGGCATACTCGCTGGGGGAGCACGGCACTGTCTTCCAGGCCGAAGTATTCGCTGTATTAAAATGCGGACAGAAAATCCTTAAGCTGCGGACACCGCAGTCGTATCAATATGCTCGGACAGCAAAGCTGCCATTAAGGCTATCACGGCCGCAAAGGTAAGCTCCAAGCTTGTACTAGAGTGCATAAAAGTCCTGAAAAAACTGGTACAGGTTGGATGCAGGGTCCAGCTCGTCTGGATACCTAGCCATGCGGGCCATGCAGGTTATGAGGAAGCGACTCTCTTGCCAGACTGGGATCCGCGAATGTGCCGATGGGGCCGGAACCCATAGTCGGTATTGCCAAATGCGTTGCGGTCGCGTCAATGAAGGGTCTGCTGGACAAGTGGACCCACCGAAGATAGACTGAGTCCCCTAAGGCCGTTGGGCTCTGGTAACCCCCGGTGGGGTATGATGGGTCCATCAGGAGACCTATATGCACAACTGCCTTGGCAGCCCACTGTTTCGTCAATTCATCTTCATTCACCCTCAGTAGCCAAACTGATCCTTTGCTCCCCCTCAACTTTACCGTTCAAAAATAACATTAAGTTATTAAGCCTAATCTCGGATGTGGATGTGAATGCACCATTAGAAATAGCTCTCTCCTCCTCTTGACTTAATTCCCTTATGTCACTGAACCTTGAAATCTTTTTTATAGAGTTCACAGCAGCCAACGGAGGGAGATCTGTGCCACACTCTGAGTAGCTCCTCTGCTATGCAAGATTGAATTAGGGGAAAAAGCATAGATGCACATTCCTAGGAAGCCACCCCCAATGTCTCAATAATTAACTTATAATACTCAATAATTACTTATTAACTATTAATAATTTACTTTAAAAGTTCCCGCACATAAATTTCTATCTGTAAATCTTCTTTTCCAAAACGAGCCTTAAGGCAATTAATAATCTCGTGGTAATTTTTCCCTATAGTTGGAAAAATTTTAACACATTGCCTAGCCTTACTATTAGGTATTATAGCTTGTAACAAATATTCAACTTTATCATTGGTCTATACTGAGGTCTTCATGCACTTTACTGAATTGGGCCCAAAATGGCAACCATTCCTTAACATTGCCATTGAAAGTTCTAAATTATATAACAGGAAGTTTAAAATTTCTCTTACCATGGCTTCTGTTTGATATAGATAAACTAAATTCTGCATGTTAAGATGTTAACTGCATGTTCTTCTTTTAAAACAATTAAACTTTAGGTAGCACAGAAATGTAACTATTTCACTACAAAAGATGTTGAAAATGTGCATCAATAACTTTAAGACAGTAAAATAATCTATTGGAAAACTCTTCAAGAACATTTTGCAAAGTGGCAATATCAATATTGCGACACGCATCAATTATTCATTGATGTAGATCGAAGATAGATTCTGGCTGCGTGACGTAGACTTTTTGTTTTAAGTAGCCCCATAAAAAAAGTCCAAATGTGTAAGATCGGGTGACCTGGCTGGCCACTCGGTAGGCCCTCGACGACCAATCCGCAGATTAGTCAAAAATTGTCTAACATTTATGTTAAAGTCAGGCGGTGCTCCATCATGATTGATTATTCTAGCATCCCACCGCCATTTTGAAGTTTTTGCAAAATGAGCTAGAAAACAAAAGTAGTATTTAGGTTGCTTATGATGTGTGCCAAATTTCAAATTTGTATATAAACGCATTCAAAAGATAAGAGAAGGGGGGACAATGAAGAGCCGCACTGTATATTTTAAGTGTTTGTTCTTTTATATACGAAAACTCTGAAATAGGTGTAAATGTTAGTCATTCTTACTCTACTGGGTTTAATGTTGAAGGAAACTTACAGATTCCCAATAGTAAGTCATTTCACTTCCTTAGTGTAAAAATATAGATTATTTTACCGCTAACAGTAAAGATGATAGGGAACAGAAAATCTTTCAATAACCAATGTATAACTTTTATAGCTCATAATTTTGAAAAGTTTTTAATATTATTCTGAATTGTTTTTCTCGATTCAAAGCATTAAAAAGTTTTTTTTTATTTCAATTATCAAGCTAATAATTTTGTTATGAGTTCGACCAAATGGTTCACACATCTTATCTTAATATTTATCCAGTGACGGTTATAATAGTACATACAGAAATTAGTTTTTCTAGGTACTTAATTTATTTACAATGGAAAATATTTAAAAAAAATGTTTAATATATATATGTAAGTAACAATTTAATAAATATATGAGACTGATATATTTAATAAAAGTTATTGTTTATTTCAAATACTTTTATACTCTCGGCGTCAGATAAATAGGTAGTTGATTAAATTCATCATTATAGATACTCATACTCATTACGAGTATTATATTTATGTTATTTATTATTATTTATTATCTTATACATTCAAATTATTTTAAATTTCTAGGCGACTAAATTAGTATACCTAATCATAGAAAATAATATTTAGTCAGATTAAAATACAAGCAAAATCCGCTAGTCTAACCAGGCCTAAAACTAGTGAATGCAAATGCGGGTTACTTACACACATTTATTATTCCATCGCACAATAGTGGAAAAACATATTTTTAAGTATATCTAACTTCTATTGGCGTAGTATAACCTCGATGGTTTCGTATTTCAACATATAACATTTATATACCTAAAAATATAGGCATTTATAATATTTATTGCAGACATTTTCATATACATTGTGTTCAAAAAACTACCTTTGGAAAACTACCTTTTATAGGTAAACGTATTACCTGATTGAAAAACGCTCGAACACGTCAATATTCTTTAATTTTTTTGTATGTTGTCAGATTCCTGAAAAATATACAAAATGCGTCAAAAAGACTGGGAACCGATCAACTTTATTATTTTAAATAAAACACCCTATTTATTAATGCATTTTTGGAATCTATTATAAATTCTAAATACATTTCATGTATAACAACCTTTATCAATTTTGAACTGTTTTCAAAATATCAACAATTAAAAATCTTTTGGTAATTTTCTAGACTTTTTTGACACATTGTATATCTTTAGAGGTATTTAATATTTCGAGATACCTAGCTTATTTTGCTTACTTTCGAATTCACTTCGTTCGTCTTTGTCTTTTACCCAAGCTTAGTACTTACATTTTTTACTAATATTAGCTACTCTTCATATACGTTATATATAATTTATTAGTGGTTCTATTAATCCTTGTTCTCTGAAAAATTTAATATCTAATTCTAGGGCCAATTCTCAGATCCTCTGTAAATGCTAATACCATATTAAGTGCCGCAAGCAGCACTCAGAATGAACCTTTTGAAGGACTAGTGATTCCCATGTGCGTTTATCTACATAACAAAACTGTTATTATTATGGAAATTGAAGATACTCCAAATGCTACTTGCGAGCTAGTTTGTCAGTCCATTGTCAGCTGTGAAGAGTTGGGACCAAATAAGACATTGGCTATGCAAGTTTTCACGTTATGGATGATAAGTCCATTACTGGGTAAAGTAACTCCACTTTTAATAAAATTAAGTATATATGTAGATAGAATAGCCTATAAATAATATTAATAGAACAGGGGTGCCTGTAAAGAACAATAATTGCTCTTTACAGGCACCTTTAGATTATTCTACATACATGGTATTCGTAAATACCTGCATTAAACTTCAGGAAGTAAATCTGCATGAAAAAATAATTACCGTTTGTTACATAAACGTAGGTCCGCGAAATCTGTGTTTTTCGAGAGACGTGATTTTTTTATAAACTGAGCATGCATGTGTTGCTCTGAAACTGGTTGGGATATGCAAATAAAGTTTTGTGGGACTTGGGAGGTAGCCACTGCGCGTTTTTTGACATACAATTAAGATTTCTTATTCATCATTATCAAAAATGTTTCCATTTCATTCAACATTACGACCTTACTCATTTTATATGATTCAAACAAAGTATCGCAAGGTTGCTTTAATAGGTTTTTAATAAGTGGCTTGATTCCTAATAAAGATTTTATACAAGAAGTTGAACTGCATTAATATATTTCGAATTAAAAATCAATTCAAGATTTCTTATTTTATTTGAGATAACCACATCTACAGATGAAAGCTTTGCTCTCACGTGAGTTTCTACAGCATTTAATTTTTTTCCAATGGTTTCTACAAACGCTAAGGAAGATTACGGAAATTTGTCACGATTAACATTACTTTCATGTTGTTCGTGCCTTTCAAGTGATTTCTTTATAGTACCTTTGTTCTAAGTAGTGTTCATTTTGGCTAATAAAAGTTGACAAAGAAGACAATTATAGTTAATCAGTATTCTCCCAAACCTGGTAGCTCTGCTACCTATTTTCGGACTGTCACTTCAAAAATTGAGATCAAATGTGAAATCTATTGTCTAAAGGCAATGCAGCGTGTTACCGAGGTAAAACCTCGATTAAAAGTTTACAAGTCTACGTAATTCACTGACGCAAATTTTCTGATAAAGTTTTTAGTTTATCCCGGTTGAACCCCATATGTGTAGGGGAAATTAATTAAACGCGAGTAGATGCCTATTGCTTTAATATTATCCAAAACCTAATAAATTAGGTATTTAACTTTAACTACTTTATTTATTTTTTAAAGCCGTCGTTTTCGTCTTGAGGTATCTCCTATGTTGCTCTCTTTCTATCGCACTATGTATTACCTAATTGATCATTTAAAAGCATTTTTGTATAATTGATAATATATTTTATAATATATTTCATTGATAATTTAAAAGCGTTCTGCTATTTTTTATCGATGATTTATTTATTTCTTAGATACAAAAAAACCCTGTCAATTATAATCGAACGTTTATTATCATGCGGAGTAACATTATGTCGTGGAGTAATGTTATCAATACTTATCAAACTCTTTAACAACCCCTCCTTTTGAGCCATGTTACCAATTTAACTTCCTTAATTTTCAAAACGCCTTTTTAAAAAAATATTATTATACTGAAAGATTATACTCTACAAAATTATATGCTAATTTTTTATTTAACTCCATTTGTGTAACTTAATATAATGCAACAGAACTGCTTATTTTATATAATTATTAAGCTTATATTTGTTTCTTGAAAATAATAGTTGCCTTTATTATTTTTAGTTATTATATTAAGATGTTGGGGTAAATAGCTAAAACATTATATAGAAAGTAATTTTAATTAAAAGCATTTATTACATTTTAACAACTTAAGAAAAGAGCATTATTTATAATATACTAATAATAGTGATTACTCAAAAACTTTTATAAGCATAATATACATATTACTTATCCGAGAATCAAGTTCATCGTCTAACTTGTCATCTTTTATTCACCAATATGGTTAAAGCAGGTTTTGTCGGATTTTGGCAAAATTTACATAATAAGAATATATAGCTTTGACACTCATCATATTATTTCTTACTATAGAGTGATTGCTTCTATTTCATAGTTATATATACATATTATACATGTATTATACATTGTAACATAGTGAAAAGGAAATAGTGTTTCTCGGAGCCAAAAAAGAGGATCTTTTACTTTTTTAGCATTATAACACAATAATTTTATTAATATATTTTTATTAACTATGCTGTTATGTTAAAATAAAATTATTTACATTAAATGATTAAAGTGATGATTATCTGACTAAACATAGATGTACCGCTTTTTCAAATTTTTTAGACATTAATTTTAATTTAAATGCATTGTTTTTCTCCGAAAATGACTAGATAATGAAAAAGAAAGTATTGCAGAAGCTTTCTAAATTATAAGCCCATAAATTTATTGTTAGGCATGTCATATTTTTTTAGATCGCACTCCCGTTTTATTTCAAATGGTTATAATTTTGATCATTTACTTTATTCTTTATTATAAGGTATTAATATTCATGTTAGTTTTTATTTTAGTATTTAATGGATAAATGCATAACAGGCTGTTAAATGAATACATTCCAGTGCTGTTGACTAACACGTAGTTCAACGAAGAATTAAGCATTGCTTTTATCGGTATTTCATCATATCGTTTTGATCCAGAGGATTTCACTTAAATTATGCAATTTATTGCCTCGAATAAAACTATAGTTATTCATTATTTAAATTTATTGTTTTATATCTATGAAATTAAATTCTTTCTCTTAAAACGCTTTAGTTTATAGTTATTCATATTAAAGTACTTTTGAGAAAATTGATGGCTTGGTCTATTTCTAAAAATGTCACATAAATTGTAATTTGTTTGTTAATCGAATTGATAATTTTAAGAAATCCAACTGAAACCATATTCAAAACCTCTGCAAGTACGCGACAATTGGAGAAACCTACTAGAAAAATATAGTAATGCATCCTGTACCAGAAAAGATAAAGATGAACCAAAATTAGTATTTCAGAGGAATATATTTTTTCAAACTCATATTGAAGAAAAAATCAAGTAAGTTTATTTCTGTTTATTAAACAAATGTTTATCAGTTCTTGAAACAAGTTTTTTGTTTTTACTTGAATATCTGTTCTGTTAATACTTGTATAAGGTGTTTCATAAGTTATGGCCAAACTGAAGAAGGTGATAGAAGAGCTAATTTTCTATAAAAAAGCCTACAATGATAAATAATAATAATAATAATGTTGTAATTCTACAAACTGCTAGACGGCATACCGCGCAAATACGATAGCAGTTTTCACTTCGCAGTTGGATCGTACCCCTTACGAACAACAATGGAAATTGCTGCTGCACTTATTATTGAGCAACAATTTAGTTCTGAATCTGATTCGGAAGACGAGTTCGAGTGCGAAATGATAACGTTTATCTCCCAGGTGGCAAATAAAAAATCAGGGACAAGCTTGTATATGAAAAGAAGAAAAACTCATGGAGAATTTTGTGAACTACAGAATTTAGTGACGAAAAGTTCAATAATTATTTTCGGTTAAACCGTGATCAATTCAAAGAAATCCACGAGATCATCAAGGAAAAAATTGACGCAGAAGGATGCAATGCTTCAAAGCCCATTAGAACTGAAGAGAAACTAGCTGTATTTCTAAGGTAAGTTATTTTATTAATTTACATTAGCCAAATTATTACGCTGTATACCAAGGATGGCACTTGCAAGGAAGTCAGACTTTATAACTTTCTTTATAACCCAAGATTTATGTAATAAATTAAATCTTACCTCATATCCAAGACAAATTAAAATTTCCACTCTTTCTCAGAAGTGTTCAATCTCAGATTTTATGGTGGACATAAAGATATTTCCACATGACAGCTCTACCATCAATTTTGATATCTCTTGTGCAGTATTGCCAAAAATAACGTCAAAACTACCACAAGTAATTATAAATAGGAGCTCATTAATCTTACCTCAGAATAATAAGCTTGCTGAGCCGACATAGTCTGTGCCTGGTCCAATTAATATACTTCTTAAATGTGATGTTTACAATAAAATATTAATTGATGGATTCATTAAGCTAGGAAAGGGATTACCCACCCTACAAAATACTTACTTTGGATATATTTATCTGAATCTCTGCCTGAAAGTTTCTTAAATTATAAAAGGAACCTGAATTACAATACTCAACCTAAGGATAACTCTTCAGATATGTCAAACTTTTTTGTTCACACTAGCCCAATATGTGACCCTATACAAAAATAGAATTTCTTAAGCAAAAATGCTGGGAGGTTGAAGAAATTGAAGTAAGACCTGCACTCGCTTTAGAAAATAAAGCTGAAGAGATTTTTAAGGCCACCACTACTTTCTTGCGAAATGGAAGATTTCAGGTCGATTTACCTTTAAAAACTCCAAATGAATTTCAAAAATTAGGTGACTCTTTTTATAGAGCAAAACAAAGATTTTTGAATCTTGAATCAAAATTTAGTAAAAATAAGAAGCTCTACTCTGACTATAAATCCTTTTTTTAGCAATATATTTCCTTGCAGTTATTAAAAAATAATAAAAGTTAAAGTTATTCCTCTTACCCTTACGAATGAATTGTTTCACAAAAAGTTTTTTGCCACATTATTGTGTGTTACGGTGAGGATAATCAATCTACAAAACTAAACGGGTAGTGTTTGACGGTTCCATGAAAACCATCAGCGGAGTCGCCCTTAATGACATTATGCTTAGAGGGTATTCAATTTAGCCAGCACTCTATGAGGTTCTTTTAAATTTTAGACTCTTTAAGTTTGCCTTCATTGCAGACATTCAAAAAATGTTCAGGCAGATCAGAATTAACCCTAAGCATACGTTTTTGCTGAATATACTGTAGCGTGATAATAATTGCAATGTCTAGAACTCCAGACAGTGACATATGGCACAAATTGTGCACCATTCTTAAGTACACGTTGTTTAGTTGAGTTAACAAATTTAAATAAAAATAAATTTCCTTTAGGAAGTATGGCACTCCTAAAAACATATTACGTTCATGATTTTCTCAATTCAACCCATGACCTTGATACATTAAAAAAAACTTATTCTGAAGTGAGCCTGCTCTGAGCCTCCACTCCCAATGCGCGGTCTTCACTAAGTCGGCTCGTCCTTTTAATAAAGGCTTGCACGTTGTCCCAGTCCAGATCTTTCCGCTTCCAAGTATCGTTGCTCCGAAAATTTTCCTTCTCAGGCGACTCCACCTATTACAGATACCTAGTATGTGGTATGAAGTTTCCTCCCCTGTACCGCAATTCGGAGAGAGTGGGCTTTCTCTTATACCAAGAAGGTGTAGATGCCTGTTTAGACTGTTGTGCCCGGTCAGGATTCCCACCAAGTCTTTGATATTTTCGGGCGTTTGATAGCAGTCGCCTTGCTTCAGAGCCGTCATGATCTGGTATCATTTCCTTGGCCTGTCTACATCCTTCTGTCCTTCTCCAATTCTTCCTTGTTTTTTCCCAGGCCCAATTATTAAGTGCCTGGGAGATTTGTTATTCGCTAAGACCGAGACAAGGTTCGGGGCCTACGAAGGGGTTAACGGACCCTTGTCTTGCCAGTTCGTCGGCCCGCTCATTGCCCTCGACACCTTGGTGTCCTGCGACCCACCTCAGTCTCACTTCCCTGTGCGCTGCAAGCCTTTCCAATGCGTATTGGTGCTTTCCATTCATGATCTGTGTACCAGGCCTGGAAAACACTTGGCTCTTTAATTTGGTTCGCCGACCATTCTTCCCTTGTCGGGATTTCGACTTGAAACCCCTTCTTTAACCTTAGTAAAAAGAATCAAATTCCGCCTCTTAGTAAAAAGAATGAGCTCGGTCTTTTCAGGGTTGACCGACAACTCTGTCTCCCGACACCACTGTTCTTGCATTGCAAACGCAACTTGCATTTGCTTACAGACTGTGTTCACGAATTTACCCGTGACCATCACTAGTTCGTCGTCCGCGTATGCCTGTGCATAGAATCCTTCAAGTTCTAGCTTCCTGAGGAGACTGTCCATCACCAGGCACCAAAGGTGTGGCGAAAGGCAACTGCCTTGCGAGCAGCCACCTTTCACCCTGACCTCAACATGACATCTCCCAGTAAAGCACTGATCTTGCCGTTTCAACGCCGTTTTGACCCATCTGACAAGATGAGCCGGAATGCCCCTGGTCAGGAGGGCTTGGCAGATAGTATCTGTTTTTGCCTTACCTGCTCTTTACCTGCTTAAATGCTCCTTCCACGTCAAAGAAAAGAGCAAGTGCTATTTCCTTGTTCTCTATGGCTTTTTCAGCTTTGCTCACTACAGAGTGAAGTCCCGTTTCCATTGACTTCCCTTTCATGTAGGCATGCTGATTCATATGTAGTGGCGATTCTATTAGAATCTCCTCTGTTATATACCTGCCTTTCTATAGTCTTTAGAAAAAATGAAGTCAGGATTATTGCCCTAAAGGACTTTGGTTGACGGTAGTCTTTCTTGTCCGGTTTTGAGATAAAGACCACATTTGCCGCCCTCCATGTTAGTGGAACATACCCCATTGCAATGCTGGCCTCAAAAACTCTCTTTAAGTAAGGCAGTGTGATTTCGTGGCCTACTTGCAACATCATGGGTATAATTCCATCAGGTTCTGCAGCCTTATATGGACTAAACTCACCCACTGCCCAAGCTATGGCTTCTTACCCCATTTGCTGAACATGATGTGACAAACGTTCCTGAAAATCGACTAGATTTATGGAAAAGAATTGCTAACGTTCGGCAAATTTTTTGGAAAAGGTGGTCTGTAGATTATCTTAACAGCCTTCAAAATCGCCCGAGGTGGTTATATCCTTGTCCCAACCCTAAGTGTACATAATACATACGTAGAATAATGGCTTGGTACTCCTAAAGGAGGATAATACCCCAGTTTTACATTGGCCAATGGACATTTTAGTTTAAAGATGTAGAAGTAAATGTGAAATTGAAATTGTCGAAACAGTGGACTGATGGACCCGTCATGCCTCATCTGAAGTTACCAGATCCCAACGGCCTTAGAAAAACCGATAAGGCTCTCTGGTCTGAAGGAAACTCACTTGGTGCACTGAAAGTGTTACCCAAGTATTTGAACCTGGCGCGCGTGAGTGCTGGGCACTCCCCGACCACATGCTCAACGGTTGCATCCTCCTCACAGCACCAGTGCCATTCCGGTTTGTCTGCAATACCGATGGTATGGAGATGTCTTCTTAAGTGCCAGTGTCCGGTTAAAAGAACTGTCACTAGCCGAATTTCACGTCTTTTTAGGCGTAGTAGATTTTTGGTGAGACAGGTAGAGCCTATGTGCGCTTAGAAGTAAGTGTTTCAAGTTTCTAAGTGACTTTAATTTGTAACCAAGTTTTGACTTAATGTTTAGAACTGATTTAAATATAAAAGCTACCTCTGTAATCTTGAATCTAGATGATATTTATCTTTCTTGTACTTAGAAACTTAAGCAGTTATTTTCTTTGTTTGAAGTAGTTACTTGAAGGGCGGAAATATGTTGCAATTCTACAACAAATAAAAACTGTAAATTCAGCACAGTTTGAAATAATTTTAATCAGCAACAACGTCGCTTTTGTACCATGCCCCTAACGGCTTTTTGATGTTATATAAATAACAGTCACCCGCGCGGCACCTTTGAGTGAGTTGCCTCTCAGTCTCGTCTCCGTCCAGTCTTAAGGTGGAAGACACGCTTGCAGCTAATCAAATTGGTTGTTTTCTCTTCAGTTACATTGACTATATAATAATAATAATGATAAGTAATAAGTTGATGTGAAATCTGAATTGAATGTAGCAAGTCTTATAAACGCCCTCAACATATATGCTCTCCCTGCCATGACATATTTTTCAAAATTCTCAATTAGAGAAATACAGAAGTAGAGGAGATCTAAAGGACACACCGCTAACTATCATCTAAGTATTTTAACTCTTATAATGATGAGACATCTAATAGATGGTTGATAATCAGAGATAACTTTTGCCTGAAACTGAGGATGTTATGCTTGTTATTCAGAACCAAGTTATTAGTAGAAATTGTTACGTGCATAGAATTTGCGAGAGTATTATAGAATTAGCGTAAAGAAAAATTGAATTTAAAAATATGGCAGCGGCAGTTGAAAAAGCACTCACTCATAGCTGACAACTGCTAACTTCTGGCACTTTTGCGATTCTGTCTAATACCACACACAAACTTCTGCCGCGAGGCACATAGAGTCTAATATATTAATATATATATTAATATTATCGAAGAGCGTAGATAATTTGTACTTGCATGACACATTCAACGAGAGCGAAAACTTAAGAACCTCTGTCTATTTTTGTCCTGATGGCGCTGCAGTACCCATGCAGCAGAATTTAATTTGGCAGTCTGGCGCATTCGCCATTATTTAACAATATAAATAAATATTTCCCAGAATATTACAATTTAAAATCTAAGAAAGAAAAGAAAAATAAAAGAAAAAAATCACAAATGAGCGGATCTCGAACATTTTGCCCACCGTTATAAATTTTATTTAAAAATAAAAATAATTAACAAGTCTCTTCGACCAACTTCGTAAGGGATATAACTTTACCATTGGTCTTGAAAAATCTCCTGTGTGAGCTGAGGCTACGCGTACAGTACCGTCTGAATCATAATGCAACCTTTGGATTCTGCCTAGATGCCACTTGGAGGGGGAAAAATTGTCAAACTTAATGAGTACTAAGGTACCAACCTTTGCTTAGGAAAATTCGGACTTGCCAACGGCTATTTAATTATAAATAGTCGCGATCTGGGAGACTTGAAACGGGTTGAAGGGTCAAAAAATACATGGGCGCAAAGGTCGTGAATTCAATAAACCCTCTATTTAAACTAAAACCATATAAAACTCCTCGTTCGTGAGTATCCGGTCACCGACAACATGCCGTGAGTTTTTACCGATTTCACACCTGCTTGAACTAATCCTGAAAAGTGAGGTGCTGAAAGAGGATTAAAGTGCCATTCAAGCATTTCTGTCTCAGCCGCATGCTTAAAGATTTCCCCAATCTGCTTACTTATGCTCACAAAATTACATCCATTGTCAGAAAAAATCATATCGCACCTGCCTCTCCGTGATATAAACCTGCGAAATGCAGCAAGAAAATCTTCACTGTATAAATCAGTCACAAGCTCTAAGTGTACTGCCTTTGTAGTAAAGGAAATAAATACACAAATATATGATTTTGTACTCTTCGTACCGCGTATTCTACCAAGCGGACTTAGAAATGGACCGGCGTAGTCCACGGCAACGCAACTAAAACATTTCAGTTGAGAAATTCGTTGGCTGGGTAAGTTCCCCATGGGGGGTTAGTAGGATTTTGTAGAGATGGGCGAACATGCTTGATATTTGGAAAGTATGGACCGAATTGTAGGCTTAGCGGATAAAATCCAGTAGTGTTGATTTAGGAGATATTGAAGTGTCTGAGGAGCTTCTGCGGATAAATATATTCTAGGCGATTCTTACGTGGCAAAATAATTGGATGTCTTTGATCGTATGTAAGCTCAGATTTATGGAGATACCCACCAACTCTTAAAATCTTTTTTTCATCCAGGAACGCATTTAGTTTACGAAAAGGTTTACTGGATAACCTTTTACATTTATGATTTGTGATCTCGTCTGAAAAATTTTGTTATGCTTTGAGTTTGGATATGCCTAATTAAAAGCGAAAGAATATAACTTAGATAAAAGAAATGACCAGAAGGATAATTGCTTCTTGCATTTTTGGATAAAGTCGCCGCTTTATCCAAAATCGATCATTATCGATTTTCATACGCAAAAGCTGTTAGGGTAATCTTTTTCTTTTCAAGATACGATTCTTCATAATGATTGCTGCCTTCAAAATGAGCTACTGGGCATAGTTCTCCAGGACGGGTTAAACCGGCAGTTGACCGGCAGCACGGTGGGTATATACCTGCCTAGCAGTCGTGTGGCCCTGGGTTTGAGTTCCAGACTTGGCATGGTCGTTTGTGATGTCCGATTTAGTTTAAATACTAAAAAATTATAGAGGCTTTTCGTGACTACATGTGCTCAGGACGAGGTCAATAAATGAAGTAAAAAAAATTAAAAATAAATTCAAAAGTTATGTACTTTTCTATTGCATTATTTGTTCAGTAGCAAATGCACAGTGTAATTTTAAATAAATTGTTAAATAAGTAATTTTGCAAAAAGCGTTCGCACAAAAGTTTTGATAAAAACCCCAAGGGATTGAAACATCTAGCAACCTCGGATAATATGTCACGTTTTGAGTAAGACCTGTCTTGTGGCTGTATCCAATAACAAGTGTCAGTACTTGAGATCCAGTAAAGTCCCAAAAATTGTACAGAACTGAACTCTTTGTCAAAATCAAATGAATTTATTAATAAATGATCCTTGGGTAATTCCAAGAGTAAACCTGAATCGTTGCTAGTAAACTTTCTCAGCTCAAAACCACCTAATTTTAGTAGTTTTATTAATTGATTACGTAATTGAACAGCCATGGTTAATGTTTCACATGAACAATCATCGACAAAAATATCCCGCTTAAGCACCTTAGCGGCCAGTCGAAGATGTTCTTCATCTGCAACTAGCTGCAATATGACAATTATGGAGAACTAGAAATACTAAAAGTAACCCTTTTTAAGTGGTAATATTTTGTTTCATCTTTCGGAGAAAATCTTCATAGCATTCTTTGTTAATCAGTATGTATTTTGGATACAAGAATTTGAGTAAGCATAATCTTGATGTTATATATGAAAGCAATAGGATTAGCTCTAAAGTTTAGAAAAATGGAAAAAATATCCGTTCACAACTTAGGGCCAGCTAATAGTTTATCGTTTAGAGATGTATTTTGTAACTTTGCACTGGCATTGAAAACAATTCGAATTTTGTCAACCTTGGCCACGCAGTGATGTGGAATATAGTAACAATTATTTTTGTTTTGTGATAGTAGCGGTACAACTTCTAAAACATCATTTTCCAAATATTCCTTAATAATTTTGGAATATTGAGAATAGATATGTGGGTTGAGAATTAATCGTTTTTTTTAAAGAATGAAAACGTTTAAGTGCGACTAAACGGGAGCTTTCGGTTTCAAATTCTGATACATTATCTTTAAAGGGTAATTGGACCATATATCGTCCGTTTTGATTTCTATCTTGGTGAACTGAATTGCGACTTTGGGATTTCTTCAATCTCTCAAAAGCGTTTTATAGATTGATCAAGTGACAACGCATCCATTTCGTCGAAAAATGAAGAAAATAGCGAGGTGCTGGATTGATTAGGTATTTTAGCAACACATTTTCCCATAACAACATAACCAAAGATTGTATTAATAGCTATAGGCACATCAGCATCTGTAAACAATCGGCCATTCTGCAAAATATTAGTAGAAACTTCTGAACCCAAAACATATCCACGGGCGAGGGCTGCATAAATTTAGGATCCGAAAGAGGAGCAGATGATAGATAAGAAACGTCAAAATTTTAAATTATTTCGTTGGGCATATCAGAACAGATCTGATCCAAAATTACGGCCTTAGTATTTACAAAAAGTTTCGTCTTTCTCACAGGTCTCAACGTGCAAGTGATAGCACCACTAGAAAGTAACTTCTTTAATATTTCTCAAACCACATATAGAAAGAGACAAATCATATCGCGGCAGACCTAATTTTTATAGCATTTTTTAGAAATATAACTGCTTTGGCTACCACACATCAAGCGTATGCGAATATTTTGATAAATGCCTCGTGAATCCATAATTTCTATTAAAGCGGTGCTAAGAATAACTGAGGCACTGGAAGATGAGAGAAATAATGAGACTTAAGATTGCTTTGAGGTTGAGATGACTATAGTTGATTTGGATGCGAAATATTAGCGTCTTGAGGAATGTGATTATTTTGTGAAGAAGAGGGGCCTATGATCTCTATGCTAGAATTAACAGGAGAAACTAAATTTTTTTACTTATGAGTCACCCTCAATGGAATGGAAATTACCCGAGTAATATTAGCAACAGAATACGAGCAACGGCGGTTGCCGACCCACGAGGACGCGCGCGATATCGGAGAAGTGCTTATGAAAATTGATACTTTACTCATCACAATCATGCAAACATTTAAGTGCATTATAACTTCCATTAGATGCATTTTCTCAATGCAAAAACTTCTTTTTACTGATTTCGTTATGTTGACACAATTAATAAAATTATGTGAAATTGAATTCGAAAAAAAAGATATATAAGACGTTAATTATTTAAAGGTTAAAAAAAACACCGTTATTATGGTGGAAATTTTAAGATTTTCTTGGGGATGACAACTCAATATCTATATTTACTCATTATATATTCCGCTTAAAAAAGTCGACGTATTTTAAAAAGTTTTACGACAAAATTCGGTGTATTCGACAATTGGAGGGTAAAAAAACACGGTTGATAGGAGTAAAAAATTTTTATTTTTTGAGGAACGATTATACAATATCCAAAGATATTTACTATATATGCATTTTAAAAAAGTCGACGTATTTTACAAAACTAGATTTTTTTTACTATGGTAAATGAATAGACCAAATTCGGTATTTTCGACAACTAGAGGGTAAAAAAAACACAGTTGCTAGTGGTAAAAAAATATGATTTTTTGAGGGATCATATTACAATATCTGTAGATACTTACTGTTTATGCCTTTTAAAAAAGCCGATGTATTTTAAAAAGTTATAATTATTTTACTATGATAAAAGAAGAGAGTAAATTCGGTATGTTCGACAATTAGACGGTAAAAAAACACCGCTGATGGGGATGAAAAATTGAGATTTTTTTGATAATAACATAATAGGGGATAATATCTATAGATGCTTTCTATTAATGCCGTTTGAGTAACACGACATAATGAAAGCTAATAAGGGACCGAATGTTCAATTTATGTACTGTATCTTAATATGCCTTATGAGGATCGTTTAGAAACAATAAATTTTCTTGTAAACTCTAAAATACTTGCACTACTATGCACCAGTCATTAATCTACTCCTAGATGTATCGACCAAGACTGGAGGTCAGCCCTAGAAAGTGTCTCCAAGACACAGGGCAGGAAGAGTGTTCCACCTAGATATCTAAAATGAAAAGCCACTTATCTCACATGGTTCGCCTAAGCCCAATATATATACTATAAATTAGTTTATATGTTCTATGTGTTCGAATTAGGCACAACAGTGCCGCTTTATTTTAAGATTTATTATATTATAACTATATACTAATATAATATATAATATAATAACTATATACTATTACCTATATATATATCTATATATATATATATATATATATATATATATAGGTATAATTTATAGTATATTTTAACTGAACGCTAACATGTATATACTTTGTTGCAAATGATTTTACGACATGGATTATGTATAAAAGTATAAATAATGAAAACATTATTAGATGTTATCAGATTCATTTTTTTTATAATAAAAAATCTGTTCTACTTTTGAAAACTTAATTATTTTTATATTATTTTGTATAATATATTTAATGACAACAACAATAAAAAATTATTAAATATTTCTTCTTTGCCTTCTTTACTTGTAATCAACTAAGTCTATAATAATACATCAAGATTCAAGATAAATTTTCACCGGTTTTGCTACTTTGGACATTTGACAAAAAAATGCATTTGATAGCTTACCGGATTCCTAAATTCTAATGTATTTAATTGATATATAAATATGCTCGAAAATTTGATGAAATACTTTATTACTTACACAGTGCATTCACGATGAAAGAAACAAATTCATTTACAATTCAGGTATTTTTTTCTTCTTTTATTTTTCGGACAGGTCAATTAGCATTGTCAAACGCGCGTTTTTTTCAATCCAAATTTTCTATACAGGGTATTTCAAGTAGAAACTGTGGCGTCAAAATTCATTTTCTTGAATGGAACACCCTATTTATCATGACAGTTTACAATTCTAGGATATATTCTGAATACTCTTTGTATAGCATATCATATGCCTAAAATAGGCGATGTGTCAAGTTGGACGTAATAGACTAATCAAACATAAGACATTAAAAAATAAAAGTTTATACAATATTTATTGCAAATGATGTTTAATTTGGTGTCCATTTACTTTAATGCATTTTTGCAGTCGGTAAACAACTTTCAATTGCACTAATTTATTGCTTTAAATTATCAACATTGTTTGGTCTATTGATGTTTTACACTTTAGCCTTTAAACAGCCCCATAAGAAAAAAAAGTCCTCTTCGTCCAATCTATCTGTTAGGAAAAGTTGCATCAAGAAATTGTCGAACAGCGATGGCAAAGCGGTGAGGTGCCTCGTCTTGTTGAAACAATGGGTCGTATTAATAAAGTGAAACACATGCTTTTACTCTATCTCTTTCTTTTTTTGTTGCATTAAAGTGGAATGTGTTTATCTCAAAACATTTAAGCAAAAGCATGTGTTTCTGTTTTATTCATATGAGCCAATATCGTTACTAGGTATGTCAGCCTCTCGTAAAAAAAACTGTAAAAACTGTAGCAAGTCCAAGTAGTGCTCTGCGTTTAATGTTTCTTTGAAAAAAATCGCAATACGAAATAATATAAAAAAATTATGTTGTCGTCATAGTTTTTACTTAAGACACGCTGTAACCAAAATTTTTATTGAAAATGAACGCATTAAATCAAATGGACAACAAATTAAATATTAGTTGTAATTAACATTAGTAAATCTGTAATAAATTTTTATAATTATATTGAAATACCTTGCATAAGACTAAATATTAGCGAAATGATTCACATATATACATATAAAGAGTCATATCTTCAGCAACCTTTTAATTAAATATATTTTATTTAGATAAATGTTTTAATTTCATATGTTTCGTTAGTCTGTTACGTCATATTTGACAAACCATTCACTTTAGGCATTCGGTTTGCTATACACAAAGTATTCAGAATATATCATAGAGTTGTAAAAGGTTATAGTATACATTTAAAAAAATGAATGTTGATGCCATAGTTTTTCCCTAAGGCACCCTGTATAGAAATAATAAAAATAAAATAGAAAAAAGGAAAAAAACACCTGAATTTTAAATGATTTTGTTCCTTTCCTCGTAAATGCACTGTATTAATAAAAACAGAATCGAGGAACTAGAAATAGCAAATTGCTTACGCAATATCGTGCACAGCATCACCAAATAAAGTGAGTTATATTTTCTCGTATTGAAGCAGGCCCTGGTCTCGAGGTATTGGAAGACTATGTAAGAAGAAAATAATACAGATTTACTTTACCCCAAGAAACACACAGCTTTATCTAAGTAGTTAAAAGATCTGTTATATCCCACTAAGCCTGTCTTCCAATGATGGGACTAATTTAGAAACAGAAAAGGATTATTGAGAGGGAAGAAAATAAAAATTAGCGGCAAAACGGCTACATGAAAATTATACACATATTCTTAATATCGCCTATATAGATGCCAAAGCGTCTAACAAATTGTTGCTACTTAACGCTGTAGTAATATATATTTTAATGATTTTTACCTTATTTAAAAAAAATGGAAACACATCAACATTTTTTTTTAGAAATAAATAGCAGGATTGTTAGTCTTTGTTAAATGGCTTTTTTTATTCCTTTGTTTTCAATCTTTATAAATGAACCATAATTGTTTTCAACACACCATAGACAAATAATATACCCATAGATATTATAAAAATCAAAATTTTACTTAAAATTTATTATAAAAATTAAAATTACTCTAAAGTGGCGAGGAATAAGACCCAATGGTAAATATGTTTTTTATCGAAAATGAGCTCCTCTATCACATCCTTCAATTTATTACTGTTGAGACATCTTGTATATTACTTACGATATATCATGTTAAATTTATATATATTTTTTAAGAGATCAACGGATTTTAGAACTTCTTTATGAAGAATGTAAATATAATATCTTGAATGGAAGGTATCCATCAGAAATACCTCATCTTGTTATGCTGGGAGGCATACAGGCCAGAGAAGAGCTTGGTCCTTACAACCCGCAGGTAAATAGGTAGAGACATACATATTGCTATAAAAACAATCACTACTAGTAAGTAGAGGAATGTAATAATATTTAGAACTGGATTTTAAGTCCCTATTAATTATTATATGTACTTTATATAGATCTTTCTATTTAATTTAATTTTTGAATTTAAAGAAATATTTATAAAAAAAGTTCTAATATTTTTATTTCCTGCAAAAAGATAGAATTTATGGCTACATCTTGACATCTAACAAGATCTTGTCGTTCATCAATATTGTAACCTAAATCAGGAGCACACATACTCCAGAAATACTATTTTATGTCAAGAATAAACTTTTTATTGACAACATCAAAACCTTGTGAAAAACCGTATGACTCGCGTTTACTGCCGTTTAATTCTTTTCAAGATAAACAACAAAACTGATGAAAAAGGTCATGAAACGCGGCAACCCTTGCAACAATTTAGAAATGTTTTGAATTTTCTACACTGTTTTTTCTGATGGCAACCAATATTTGAAAGAAAATACTGATATTCAAGTCTCGCAAGTATACAAATTCTAATAAATAATTTAGATTGCGGCCCAAATAGGGTCTACTAAAATCTCGATATGATAGGTAAAAATAAAAAAACTAAACATAAGCAGAAAAAACACCAAACTTAACTAAGACGAGCAAAACAGTACAAAAAATATGAAAATATTTAACGTATTTAAATTTTCAAACAACACTCCCTGGGTCAACGGTGTCAACGGTAAGTCATGATAGGTGGACTGTATTTTCGATTTTTATCTGAGTCCGGTGTAAAAAAACCGACAGAATTCCCCTTTATATCATAACATGATTTCATTTTGTAACTTTCTAGGTGAAGTTTATCCCGTGCCTCTTTATCGACCATTTGCAAACGCTCTTATATATTTTATTTTTCCAGTAGATTAGAAGAATGATATACCAACAAATATATATACATATATATATATATATATATATATATATATATATATATATATATATAATGTATATATATATGTATATATGTATATGTATATATATATTATATGTATATATATATATATATATGCAAGAATGCAAGAAGACTTTTTGAAGAGACCAATCTAGCAAACCCTTATGCAAAGTTTCAAAAAATTTTAATAAGCAAAGAAGAGGTATTTGTGCAGATCTTCATGAAGATAAATACCACAACTGGAAGAAAACATGGAGAAACTATACTATATGGTCAAGGAATTCTTCCAACAAAGACGTTATACAGGGTGTCTCACGACGAATAGACGTTTAATGGTTGAAATGGACCAGATAGGCTTGATGGGAAAATACATGGACAATATTTTAGATACTGCTATTGGTTTAACTAAATTCTAAGTATGATAAAATTATTTTTTTTATAATCGATAATAATAATTGTTATTGGTTTAACTTCATCGTTATATTAAATAAAAGTTTAGATAAAAAGGTAATGTTAACGTGTCCGACTTTGTATATATGGTTGTGAGATTGATGATGAAACGACAAAAAAAAAATTCTTGTATTCGGCTGTACGTCAGATTTGACAAAGCCTTACAAAAAATTGTTTGCTAATGGCTGGTTTTACCTGAACCGAAAATTTGGTAATTTTTCAATTACATTTAATTGAATATTTCAAGATTCGCTTATTAAAATTTTTTGAAACTTTGCACGAGGGTTTGCCAGATTGGTCTCTTTAAAAAGTTATCTTACATTTTTTCTGTAAAATGTACAGGGAAGCCAATAATTAAGCCCCTTAAAATTTACATGGGATTTCCTATGTTCCGCTTGGCGACGCACCACCCGGTATATATACAGGGTGTCTCACGACGAATAGACGCGATCGATATCTCAGAAACTAATTTTTCAAAAATTTTGAAAATTTGGCAACATGGCACAGTCGATGGGGGCCACACAACTAAAATATTTTGACAGTTGTGACGTTTCCGGTTATACCGGAAGTAGGTGTCAACTTCGTTATTTTAAATGGAACACCCTATATATTTTTACATTTTTGGCTTTCACGTGAAATTCTAGGTATATTTTGTGTATAATGTCCTATACCTAAGTGTAAACGTTTTTGAGATATTTTTAATTTCATGTGAAAAACTATGTTTATAAGCCCTAACATAAGTACCGATTACTCCTTTTTAGTAGCCTTTTTTATTTATTAGATTAGTTTCAGTTTTATTTTAAAGGAAGGACCACTATAAAAGACTATTTTAATATTGTGCTTAAAAAAAGATATAGGGGGGTCAAAGCATTAAAAATTAAAATGAAAAAATCATTAAAAGTCAATTTGGAAACCCTTTATTTTTATATTTTTTTTATAAAGATAATTAAAAATATGGTTAACTTTATATATGGTTAACTTTATATAAGGTCTTTATATCTAGTCCAAAAATTGATAGGTTCCGAAATATTGACAGTTTAAATTTGGCCTAATGTTAAAAGCCGTATAGTTGTACATGGCTCAAGAATTGTTGATTAGTTGACCATGATGGTTGTTATAGTAATCGCTACAAGCAACAGTAAGATAATGGATTATAACAGAAAGGTGCACTTTTTAATAAATTTACACTTTTACGAAGAAAACTTAAATAGCAAGTCACTTATATATTTAATGCATATAGTCCATTGTCTTACTGCCGCTTCTAGCGGTTACTATAACAACCGTCATGATCAACTAATCAACAATCCTTGAGCCGTGTTACTGTACGGCTTTTAATATTAGGCCAAATTTAAACTGCCAATACTTCAAAAACTATCAATTTTTGAACTAGATAACCTTATATAAAGTTAATCTTATTTTTAATTATCTTTATGAAAAAATGATAAAAATAGGGTTTTTTTTTAAATTGACTTTTAATGATTTTTTAATTTTAATTTTTAATGCTAGTTTTTGACCCCCCTGTCTCGTTTTTTTGGTTCAATATTAAAATAGTCTTTTAAAGTGGTCCTTCCTCTCAAATAAAACCAAAACTAACCAATAAATAAAGGCTTATACAGGTATAGGACATTAAAAAAAAATACACCTAGAATTTTATGTGGAAGCCAAAAATGTAAAAATATACAGGGTATTCCGTTTAAAATAACAAAGTTGAGACCTACTTCCGGTATAACCGGAAACGTCACAACGGTCAAAATATTTTAGTTGTGTGGCCCCCATCGACTGTGCCATGTTGCCAAATTTTCAAAATTTTTGAATAATTAGTTTCCGAAATATTGATCGCGTCTATTCGTCGTGAGACACCCTGTATAACGTCTTTGCTGGAAGAATTCCTTGACCATATACTTCATACAGTTTTCCATGGACTCAATCAAAATAGTTTCTCCATGTTTTCTTCCAGTTGTGGTATTTATCTTCATGTAGATCTGCACAAACACCTCTTTAGTTTTCGTCATATGGTGTTAAGCTTTTTAAGCTGCTGAGCCTTCATAACATCTAATCCTAATATAAAGTCATCCATAACTTCTGCTACTAATACTTGCTGCTCGAATATTATCAAGACAATGGTGATTTTAGCAGTGAGCTTGATTCTGTATCCACCACCATGTCACACTCACTGCCACATATTTTTCCCGGTACTACCAAGCTTTCTCCATGATGTGGCAGCCGGTTAGCAGCAGCAATTCTTATACGGGGGTTTGGTAGCACCCAGCCAGATTAACCTCATAAAGTTTTCCTGATTCCTTGAGGCTGTCTGATGTCTTTCCTCATTACGATTTCAACATCGGGATGATCTTTAGAGTACGGTTGGTATCTGGATCTTAAACTCCGTCAAGCAGCCAACTGTTGAATACTTTTATCTTAAATTTTAATTGGGTCCGGTATATTTGTTGTAGAAGGGCTTCACTGTATCTCATCTCTAAGGTACGCATCAGTATGTCGAAATTAAGCTGATCTTCAGATGACAGCATTCTTAGTATTTCTGTAGCTTCTCGTTTCAGACATAGCTTAAGAGTGATTACTTTTCTTCGTTATCTCAGCGATTTTTCCTAGTAGCGGCCTTGAACTGATTTAAGCAAGTACGCCATACTTATTTGCCGTTGAATGTTGGTGGCTTTGTTTTCATCGTTATTTGCATTCCAGAATCAGGACGAAGGGCATGCTTTACTCTCATCTACAGTTCTTGCATCTTGCATGTTTAGAATTTTCTATATTGTTTTTGCTGATGGAGACCAAGAACTTTAGGAGAATATCGATAATTCAAGCAAGTATATAAATCTTAGAAAATTTGAACGAGAAGGATTTCCAATAATAGAACATAAGAAATCTATATTGGGGTCCTCAAACAAGATGAACTGGACATTATAGGTGAAAATAATAAACTAAACGTAAGTAGAACTTTAAATAAACTTCTACAAATAGCTTAAACAGTTCTAAGTCAGATAAAGATTTGGCAGGGTAATTGCTGCATGAGTTCCTCTTCTTATACTACTTTAATTAAACGGTAGTAATATTCTACCTTCGTTAAATACCTTAATTAAAAGGCTCATATAGTTTCCCTTCGCAAATTTAACATAACACGTGCAACACCCATGCAGTCAGTGTTCAAGGCTGTCAACTGTTCCGTGAACATGGAGTAAAGTAACACTTGGCATCGCCATTCGGGGAGCCGGTTGCATTTTTGAAAGACAAAAGTCTATATATTTCAATTTTGAAAATTGTGAACAAAATCTAAAGATGTCTTTTTATGTTAGTAAATTGTTTTATTAAATCTTTTTGTGAATTGTTTTAACAATAAAGAATACTTTGAACGCCTCATAAACTAAACGTGTTAACAAAATAAATTTTAGGCATGCTTTTGTAAAGACCATTATTAAACATCTTATTCAGCCATAATTGTAACGACTATGCAAAACTTTAATAGAAATAATAATTACCTAAAAAGACATGTTAGGATAAATAATCTTGGCTTTAATGTAATTAAAACACTTGCATGAATAATGTCTAATAATAAGTAAATAACAATGTTTAAATAAGCCTTACTTAGCAACGCAGAATGCAAATTTAAAAAATAAGGTGCCAAAATGTAGAGAAGAAAAAGTTATTTCAAATGAGGTATTATTCAACCCCTATTGCGATTTTAAATTTTCGAGAGCGAAGAGGTACCCGGCGACCTTCAATATAAAGTGAAAAGTAATTCTAAATCACTCATGTTCTATCAATCTAATAAATTATTTTGTGGATACGATTATCGGGATCATTGTTCGGTTGAAAATTTGGGAAAAAATATGTAAACAACAATTGGCAATCATTGACGTATTTAAACTTAAAACCCCGTATAATACACTAGCCCTTCAAAAGAAATAATCTAACATATCTACGGGAAATGAAGCACCACCAAATTTCTTTGTTTCTTTATAAGAAGAAATTTGTCTGATAAAAGCCTCAGGTCAAACATCTACTATGGGTTGAGCCGTTAGAAAGTTCTAAATCTGGACCAAGAAATCAAAAAATATGTTCAGTAGAATTGACTACAAGAGCGCTATGGATATTGAAGAGGGATTTGAATCAAGAAAAATAAAAATTCTTTCTGATTTTAGTTTTATATACGCCTTATTTACATTCTACGGTTAATTGAATTTAATTTGTTAGTTAAGATTTTTGGTGTGGGGAAAGAAAGACAACAATATTTACAATTATCTAAAAAGACGCCAATTGTTTGAAACCAAGCAGTTTTTAACGCATACATTTCTTAGTCAATATGCCAAACGAATTTGTTAAAATGTAAATACACATTTAAAGAAGGAATTCGAGGTTAAAAGCTAAAGCATTGCTTTTCAAAAAGCAGCTTTTTTAACCGTGTTCCATATTCGACAATGTGTAATATTGCAAAAAAAACATGTTCGCCAATATGTAGTATTATCGTAACTCCAGATATGGTAAAGAAAACAATAATAGCTGCAGTAAAACTAAGGGAATTTAGGTATGTAGTTAGGAACAAAGATATTGCTAAAAAACTTGGGATTGTATTTAATAAATACTTACACAATAAGGCATCCTACGATAGAGATGATTTATAAATCCTTATCCTAAACAAAGAAGTGATTCTCAGAGTTCACCCTAATGAGATATTTATTCAACAAAGTTGAAAATAGACAATAAAAGAGTAGTTGTGGTAGAAAGTTGCGAAAAGTGTAAAAGGATTATCAAATATAGGATTGAATATTTGGAAAAAACTCTACCATTGTTTTTGTAACAAGAAAGTTGTACTATGTATAACTAGTAATTGTATAATAAAGAACATATAACTAGTTGAAAAGAAGGTAGTTTCGACTGGCTAGTTAAGAAATAGTATTTCAAGTTTAGGGATGGAGTTGAACGAAAACGCTTTTTCGACTACAACCCAACAAACTATAAATACTATATACAGTGAGAACCAAAAGTCCGGAATAAATTCATTTAAAATTCAGGGGTATGTTCAAAAAAAAACGCTCGGACAATCGATTTTTATTTTTAACTGGGGGTTTTCTTACTATAATTTTATGTATACAGGGTGGTCCAAAAATAGGTTACGACCATCAACCTCAATTTTTGAAATGGAAATACCTATTTTTTATTCTGTATTCCTAAAGAACAGAAAATTCGAGACATATTTCATGTACAATGTCCTATACCTATCTTCATTTGTTTTTGAGTTATTGACAGTTGAAGATCGGCATATTTGCACTTTTGACATGTTATAAAATCCAAACGGTTAGACATAGACAAATGCGGTTTGCACTTTTAATCGAAGCTTTTTTAAAACCATCTGTTGACACTAGCTAGTAAGTGTCAACAGGTACTGAGAAATTTACGGTTGAATTTCTAAAAAAACATTCAAAATATTAATGTATTTAATCAAAAGTATTGTATGAATACTTTTGATTAAATATCGTTCAAATTGAGCCCCATTAACTTCTTGACAGTAAGCGAGTCTTGATTCGAATTCTTTCAGAACGTTGCCTATCATTTCTTGAGGTATTCGTTGAATCTCATTTCTTATATTATTTCTCAATTCTTCTAAATTGTTAGGTTTATTTACATACACTCTATATGCTTTAAATAACCCCAAAAAAAGAAGTCCAAAGGAGTCGAGTTGGGGGACCTAGCAGGCCACTCCAATTGACCCCTTCGCCCAATCCATCGATCCGGAAATACCTCACTTAAATATTGGCGCACGGCTCTGCTGAAGTGTGGCGGCGCGCCATCTTGCTGGAACCAAATTGAAGCTTCTGGAATATTGGGATTATTTGCATTTGGAAACATCAAATATAAAGCGGGAATCAGTTCGTTCCTTAAGAAAACCAAATAACCAAATAATTGACCTGTTAAGGTACCTTCGAAGAAAAATGGACCTATGACTCTGTCATTGATAATGCCGGCCCAAACATTCACAGATTGAGGATATTGGGTATGAGCTTCAATCATCCAATTTGGATTAGAGGAAGACCAGTAACGGCAGTTCTGTCTGTTCACTGTACCATTGAGGCAGAAGGTCGACTCGTCAGAAAAAATTATTCTACGAGTAAAAAGACGGTCGTTATGGCAGACATTCATTATAGTTTCGCAAAACTCTAATCGACGATCTGTATCATCTTCGTTAAGTTCGTGGATTCATTTTAATTTATAGGGATGATATTTTGCCTTTTTCAAAATCCTTCTTAAAAATGTTTTTCCAACATCGTTATCTAGTGCTGCCTGTCTAGTCGGTGTATGAGGATTTTCTTCAAGGGACAAAACAACATTTAACTTCTTTTCCTCGGAAATTGAGGGACGACCCGATCTGGGTCGATCTCTGACGTGACCTAATTCCCTAAATTTTCTTTCTAGTTTGCTAACGGTAGACTGAGATATTGTCTTATCAGGATACTTGGTATTAAACATTTCACAAACCTGGTGTTGGGTCCTAATGTGATCACCACATTCTATCATAATTAGTATTTCTATTCTCTCAGTTTCACTTAACTTATTCATCTTTTCAGGCAATATTAAATTTTACAATAAACAAGGATAAGACTGCTTGATACCTGTCACTTCAAAAAATAATGACAACATCATTGCAACAATGGATGAAAAAACACAAAAAACAAGGTTACCTTAGTAAGGGTGTTACATAGTTGCATGAATTATTGTATGTTCAGAAATTCAACCGTAAATTTCTCAGTACCTGTTGACACTAACTAGCTACTGTCAACAGATGCTTTTAAAAAAGCTTCGATAAAAAGTGCAAACCGCATTTGTCTATGTCTAACGTTTGGATTTTATAACAGGTCAAAAAGAAAAAGTAAAAGGAAAAGTAAAAGGAAACATGTTCTTAAATATTGTAAATTATTGTTTGTTATAGTTACGATTAACTCGAAACTTCTAAACGTACGCCTTCTTTGTGTCAACTGGATTAGCATACACTAAGGACTCCATATCCCCATAAGAAAAAATTTAATAAGAATTAGGTCAGGTGATCGAGCAGACCAAGATCAATGCGAAAATATACCTACAGTCCAGTATTCAACAGTTAAGTTTATTTAGGATTATACTTACTTTACTATTTTACTATTTTCACCCCTATTATGGCTACTTTTAATAGTTCATCTTGTTTGAGGGTCCGAATTGAGCCCCAATTGAGGTTATTTCTTTGTAAATCCTGACAGTTTATATTTTCTGGAATTTATATGCTTGCTTTGACAACCCAAAATTATTTCATGGGTCTTTAAAAGTGACTGCAATTCGTGATACTTTAATGAGTTTTGTTGTTTATCTTAGAAATAATTAAACAACACTCGTGAGTCAGGTGAAAGTTTTTATTAAAAAAAAATTAGTATGTTTCTGACATAAAAGTCTATTAGTGGAATAAATGTGTCCCAGAAAGAGTGTGTTCCTAAATTAAGTTCAGAAGTAAAGGATATCTGAAAGCCCAATTTAGTGCATGTCTTTAACAAGAAGTGAGGCCAGGATGGAGACTGAGAAATTAATTATTACTATAAAAATAATAATTAATATTAAAGAACTTTGACCAGCAGAGAGTAGAATAGTAGAGAGAAAAGAACAAAAGGCACGAGACCATAAACAAAAACAAGACAAAAAACATCAAGACCTGATCAAAACTATGAGAGATGACCTGAGCGAGAAAATGAAGAGCGAGATAGAAAACAAGAAAACCTGATGCAGGCCATGAAAGAAGACTTGCTAAACTTAAAAGCAGATCTTAAAAAGGTGCTAGAAAAACAGAGAAGAACAAGAGGAACGAGACCGACAACAATTTGGAAAAGTAGGTTAAAAAATACTAAAGAACTTGAAATAAACCTAAAGAGTACTCCTATTTATTCCGATCATGGAATACAATTTATGAAAGTTAAGATTCATTAAAATTCGATGGCAAAGAAGCCTGTAGTACGTATTTGAATCAGTTTGAGGCCGCTCCTAGGGGAAACCGCTAGGATAACGAAGAAAAGGCTTAAGCTATTCAGGTATAGCTTAAGCATTTTCTTAGGAAAATCTACAGAAATCTTAAAAATGGGACCATCTGATAATCAGCTTAATTTTGACATAGAGACGACATACATTAAAGCCCATCTACAATAAGTGTACCAGTCCCAATTGCAATCTAGGAGACGACAACACGGGGAAGGTCTCTAACAGTTTCAGGCCGATATTGCTTTTTTAGTAAATCTGGCTTCCGCCCCAACTGAGGTTCCGAAAAAAAAATTATAAATTGTTTTCTTGACGGGGTTGAAAATCCAGATACTAACTATGCTCTAAGGATGGCTCACCATAAAAGTATTTCGGAAGTTTTGGCCTATGGACAGGGGGATGAGGCAGCGTTTCTAGCAACAATGCAGCAAACTAGGCTAAGAATACAAATCCTTTCTATTATTAAATAATTAGGAGAGCTTGGTAGTACCAAAAAAAATATGCGACCGTGAATGTGAGATGGATATAAGATGGTAGGTAGTGGATACAGGATCAAGTCACATCATCGTAAAGCCCAACATGCAGAATTGCAGAATTTCATCATCTCTCAATTTAATACTTTAATCAGTAAATGGAAAGAGAGTCCCGATTATTGAGCTACACGAAGCTAAAGTCACCATTGACATAGCAACATTCCGGCAGCAAGTATTAGTAGCAAAAATTATGGATAAGGTTATATAAGGATTACATGCTGAGCAATTTAAAATATACCTATATAATCGCATATTGATGATCAATACTTCAAAAAATGTTTTGTTGTATAACATAGAAACAATTAAATGATAGTCAACATGAGTCAGGTGAGAGTTTTGGTGTTAATAAAAAAAGCACGTTCCTGACATAAAAGTGTGTTACTGGAAAAAGTGTGTTCCAGAAGGAAAGTGTTCCTAAATTATTTTACAGTATAATAAAATAACCTTTATGTCTATTTCTTTTTATGTATTTTTCTATCGAATTTTTGTATTACATTTTTTATGAAATTTGGATAAAAATATGTTAATATAACATAATGCAGGTAATCGATCACGTTATATTCCAAAGATATTGAAATTTTAAGCAAATCAATTTTGAGTTGTTAGGAATTCATGCCAATCTTAATATGACTGATGTCTCTATCCTTTTCCGGTATCGCAGCTGGAATGTTGTCAAATCAATAGCTGCACTACTTTGGTGCTATATGGTCTAATAATCGATATTTTTTTCGATTCGCTGATGATGTTGAGAAGATATTTAAAAAGATAAATTACTAAAATAATAAAGATAAACTTAATTAGTGAACCTGAACTACAAAATAAACTAAAATGGTACAAAAATTATACAATTAAAGTTTTAATGTTAAATAATATTATATGTATAATCTACAATTAATATTTAAAAATTTTCATGAGCAGTAGTAAAATTAAGACCACTAAATAATCGGATCAACTTGGTCGTCGACAACATCACACTAATCAAAGAAATATTTATTAGACCTATCCTTCATTTCATTTTAAAGGTACATACAACTCAATATTTCCGTGAGGAACAATCTAAGTTCTTACCTGCTCATGTGCGAAAAAGCCCAACATGGACTTGGTTGCCGATAAGTAGTAAGAATTCTGCTGAAGTTAAATTATTGGAGCAATTTAAGAGAATTCCTAGCACAGCCACCAATCGGCGATTAGTAAAAAAATATGTGGAATATTGTTGGTCGCTTCCATTTTATGGGTAGGTAAATTATTTGTATAAAATTATTTTAAATGTATCTTAATTTTTTCTTAGTCTTCCGAATTATCAAATGTTCAGTCGTTAAAATTATAACATAGTCATCGTATTTTTTATATTTTCAATTTTTAGAGCCGCATTTTTTGAAGGACAAATTGAAGAACCTGTTCGTGGTTTGATATCCTTGTTGACTCATCAAGATATACCGGTTTTAATTGCTATTAATTCCAGAGGACTCCATATCATTGATGACCTGAATTCTGTAAGTGAGTTTATATTCAATATCTAAGATTATTTTTTACAGATATTAATGGCTCACTGATATTTTCATTTTGGTAATAATGGTCACTTCTCTCTCGAACGAAGTGATTTTCTATTTAGACGATATAGATCTTTACAAGCTCATAATAACAAATAACATTACCATCCATCATGATGGTAAACTACTAATTAAACTCTCGTAATCACATAATATTCGTAACATAATAATGTAAGTTATGATGGCAGTGTATTAGATTTTTTAAAAAATAAAAAAAAAATTGTTAGATTATAAATATAAATATTTCAAGCGGCATAGAATATGTCTTAATTAGACGCAATTAAAACTGCATTCGATTCCAAACTTAACGCTACTATAACAACTGTTCAAAATGCCCTCTATTAACTTCAATGCATTTTGAGATACGTTTGACAAATGACTGCCGTATTTTAAAAGGAAGATCCTTATTATTTTTTAACATATTTACAGAATTTTTACATTTAGTTCATTTAGATTATTTATAGGACTATTGATTTCAAATATCCCCAAATACAGAAGTCTGGACTATGCGCAGGCCAAAGCAAAGGTCCTCCACGGCCAATCCAATGTTCGGGATATTGTTTGTCAAGGTAATTGCGTACCTGTCGAGAAGAATGCGCAAAAAAATCCTGCACAAAATACATGTTCTGCCTAATATTTAATGGTATTAATAGTAAAGACTTCCAAGTTCATTTGGTAAGAAAGTTAAGTAGGAGTCTCCCTTCAAATTAGGTGGTAGTTGAAATTAGGGGGCTTATTATATGGTTTTCAATAATACCACACCAAATGTTAACTTTAAATTCATGCTAGAAATTACGACTGACAACTGAATGGGGATTTTCAGTATCCCACATATGAGCATTTCTAGAATTAAATACGCCGCGTCTAGTAAATGTAGCCTCGTCTGTGAATAACACTCTGCTAATAAGCATTGGATCTGCGTTTTGCATATTTTTAAACTGACGACTAAACTGCATTCTGGTAGGCAAATCTGGTGGGATCAAACACTAAATTGATAGAGGCCTTCTTTCTAAAGTACTTTATCAACACATGGTTTCCTTACACCCGTAGCTGCCGCTATTCGCCTAGTACTCAACCCGGGATTTTCTGCTACGCGGACTCAAATTTCTTCTTCCTGTTCTTGGGAAATATTTTTTCTGGCGGCCCAAAACATGCATTTTTGGCCAAAATGATCCAGTTTCTCCTAGTCGGCTATAAATTCTTTGGAATAATTTATGGTTTGATTGTTGTCTATCTGGAAATATTTCCTGATACCTGCATCTTGCATGCCGTCCCTTAAAATTTACTTGCGCGTAAACACAAAGCATATCACGCATCTCCAAATTGGGAAACAAATTATGCCTAGGCATTATTTAAAATGATTAAATGACATTCAAAAAGTTTGACATAAATAAAACAAATACTTATCTCCAACGCCAAGTGCCAAAGATGCGATTTAAATAAAGTAGTAAATAAATTTTATTTTAATCATTGTTTTGAAAAATGGTGATTATGTCGAAAATGGTTGCAACGAGCACCCTCTACCGAAAACAAGAAAACTCTATACGAAATTTTATTTTTTTTTCTAAAAGAGCCGTATATTTTAAATTTCAGGTCAGTATGTCAATTGGTTCAGGACCTATGAGAAAAAAACGATAAATCAAATAATATTTTGACCTCTGTATTTCAGTTACTATTAAAGTTAGGATAAGGAAGTTGACCTCAATCACATTATTTTGACGTAAGGAATCTACTGTTGTTTTATGTACCATTACTTTCGGGACACCTAAAATCTCTTCCCTTTCTAAAATCTCTTTCATTAACATCCATAACTGTTTTGGCGTAAAAACAATTAACTTATCTTACACAAAAAAACAAAAAAAATACAATTTTCTTTATAAAGGAAAAATCCCATCTTTTCCCCGGGCACGGGGCAAGATGGGACAGCCCTCGGGGTAAGATGGGGGTCACAAGTTTATTTACAAACATCACATATATGGCAGATATCTAAACACTCATCTTCTTCTACTCCGGCGCAAGAATTGTGGGACCACTTTTGACATATTTGACAAGCTATCCATCCTTCAGTGGACCCCACATACCTATCACCACAGTATAAAAATTCGGTGTCGTCTTCGGCTGTATTCTCTGAAGCACCATTTGTTCCTTTAGCTTTATTTTTGACCTAGTTGTGACCACTTTTTGCTTTTTTTTCCTTCGGAACTAAAAGTTTTTAGATCTTCAAGTTCTCTTTTATACGGCGTTGACGTAAGGATGGCCGTCTTGCCTCGACGGCAATTATTTTGTCTGGCTCTTATTTCTACAATAGGAACAGGCATTATCTGAGCTGGAGTATAGTTTTTAAACCTAGTACTTAAGTCACGGCAAACATTTGCTGTAAAAATTCTTTTAGGTGGCGACCCACTTGCCTCTGGGGTTTTATGTAACGGACTATGAGATAATGTGGCAAGCTTACTCAAAGGGCAATTATCTTCATCATCTGAGCTTTGGTAGCCGGGAGATGTGAGATGATGATCTGTATGGGCCTGATAGCTGGTAGATGGCTGAACGTCATCACTAGAACCTATGGTTGAGTGATTACTAGAAATAGCAACCGGAATTACATTCTTAGTTAAGTTTGGCTGATTTTTTTCATGGATGATAGAGGGAAGGCCATCTTTATTTGCATTTGCTTGTGATTGAGGAACTTGCTTATCCTCCGTTAGGCTTATGTTTGTTGTTTCTGCAGCAAAAAAATCGGCATCTGTAAAGTTCTCAGAGTTGAATGGCCATATGCCGCATTTCCGAAATCCGTTAATCGCTGTGGACATAGTGGCAGCTTGTATGAAAGCTTTACCAAAAATGTCGCTAATTTGGAACATGCTAATAACTCTACCTGGATTAGCCATGCTGTTGCAGCTTGGTCAAAGGCTTCATAAAAGTAACATCCAACGGCTGAAGCCGATCAGTGCAGTGAGGTGTGTCGCTGGATCCATAAAATTACTGAAATTATGGACAATCACCTTGCTGACCGATTTATTAATTTTCCAAATATAAGAGATGAAAGATTAATTAATAAATTAAGATTTATGGAGAGATCCAATTTCCCTGGTGTTATAGTTCCTATTAATTGCACCCATGTTGCCATATCAAAAACCAAGAATGGATGAACACAACAAGTGATTTTCCATGAATTCAATTATTATTTCCCAATGGGTAGTTGTGGTTTAAAACGACATTTTTTTTATTTTAAAGAAATAATATAGGCATATATTTAATTAAACAAACACGAAGGCGAAAAAAAGTAACAAAATAAATGAAAATTTTTGGTGTTTATCAATAGAAAAGACAATTGACGTTTCCATCTATCAAATATTAGAGAAAATAACAAATATATAACAAGAAACCTAAATCAAATCGAACAAAACAAGTGTAGTCGACGATTGAAATTTGGAATCACCCTTCTCGTCACGACTGAGTTGCGATCGAATTCGAAGACGTGATCGTATCGAGATTGAGACGTGATTTTAGAATCTCGGCCCAGGGTTACTGGCGGTTAAACCGATGACGTCATTTGACAAGTCTCGGTAAATACCAAATATTGCTTGTATGAAGCGGTATTTACTTTTGGTTTTAACCACCCCTCGCTTGGACAGGCTATTAGAATCTATCTAATCCCAGGATTTAATACATAGAGCGTCATATTCGTATTAGGAGAAATGTACTTTGTACGCCGGTGTACAGCAAATTTTTAAAGACTCCGTAGTGCTGTCCATAACTTACTTTAATAGCAAATGGCACCCCAAACATTATATAAAAGCTACAAGTATGGTGAAAAGTCAAGTTTGAGACGTTTAGAGTGAGAACAGGTAAAACCCCTAAAGGCATCATCAGACCTGATCAACAGCTTCTGAAAACTATAGGAAGTATTTAATATAACTGACTTTTATCATATAGTTCCCACAGCCTAGTACCCAGTGAATTTACCATGATGACATGGTAAATTCACATGGTAAATGGACCACACATGGATTCATATGGACCTTTTACCATGATGACAAGAACAATAAAAAAAATCATGAAGTAGCTTTACTGTCTTTACTGTATAGGTACTATAAAAATCAGTGTTCTAACACATCAAGCATAGAAGAAGTTAGAAAGTGTGAAGTTAGAAAGAGCAAGTATCCATACCGTAGGCAGGTATAAAGAGAATTATTGTATTACAGATTTTGAAGATCAAGTTGATTTCAAAATTAGTAGTACTAGCATTGGACAAGCCAAAGTGCATACCAAAGCAGGGATAAAAACAATTTCTCAGATTGTTTATGTACCAGAATTAAGAAACAACTTTACTGATTATTAGTAAGATAGTTGAAAAGGGTCACAGTTTTCAGTGATAATAAATGTGTCATCGTTGAATACAGCTATTTAGCTAGTTCTCCAGCGTCTAACCCGCCGTCGTGATTACTTTTAGATCTTAGAATACATGAAAAAAAAACCTCACAGCAGATTCCGCTCACACCTCCTATTTTGTTCAACAATTTATTATAATTTACATTTTGTGGTTTATTATTGTTGGCTTCCTTCGATAGCTGTTCAGGTTAAATATATTTAAGAATCCGCGTTCCTAATTTCACACAAATCTTTGTAAATTTTTTAAATCTTGTACTCTTTCATATACTCAATATCTACTTTTCAGGTCTAGCATAGAAAAGATCTTGGATCCAGTCAGTGTTCAAAGTGTCATCAATATGATAAAGAAAATAGCTGTCCTTTTTGGTCATGTTATCAAGCTATTGGTAATCTACGCAGAATCTGGTATAGCCGTTTTTCTGCTTTACAAGTACCATCGGTGAATATCATGGAGTGCTAAATTGTTTTCCGATACCTTAGTTAGCCATATGCTCAAAAATCTTGTTAGCCTTTTCTCTGTTTACTAGTATTCTAGATATCTGCCAAATGCAACAAGTATTTGGTGTATTGATTTTGCGCTGAGCTATGTTGGTCCTCCCTTTCTATCCAGTATCAAAAACATTTTAATATCTATGGACCAAATGCCTTATCCTCTTTTTTTGGTCTGGCCTTAGACCGGTGCCTGACAATTAATTTGATCCTGTTTATTTCCACAGCCACAACTTGTCAAAGAATTGCTAAAACTGCAGAGCAGTATCCAAACTCCTGATACATCCGAGTGCTATAGCTCCACCAACAGCCTTGTTATGCATTGCATGTTCGGACATGACTATTTTACAATCTGTGGTCTTGTTCTCAACGCCGCCATCCAAAATAGTTTCGAATCGTGGTCGTCTCTGATAATGAAACTGCTATTCCTCTCAGGATGTAAAACAACTTCCACATAGCCTATGATCAGGACTGAAAGCTTACCTCAAAGCTTTTGATATCTATTATGTCCATCTGTATATAATCTTCTATGTAACCTGCTTTGCCATATTTCCAATAATTAAACTTTTACTCCTGGCCGCTACGTACTCCATAATGGTCGACTTGACTGATTCCATCCCAAACAGCCTAATACGAGCCTGGCCATTATTCATGTTCTTCGCAGCTTCATATTGAAGAACCCGTGTGTGCGCTCAGTTCACCATCTCGGAGTCCATTCAGGAATGCTTGAACTGCCAAGCATTTATATGATTCTTTCCTGGACATCTGGATATGCCAGTCGAACCAAACATGCAATATCAGATTGAAATTCTTGTAAGGACGCGTGTGATAGATATGTTCCAGGTGTTACAGACCATAGCGTATCTCTAAATGGCTCACCAGTCGTACACTTCTTGCTGTTCGGGAGATTTTCTTTACAGGATAAAAGCAGCTCCTCTCAGGGCTAACATGAGAGCGCTTGTCTTCTCTCTGATTGATCCACCGTTTGCTTTTGTAGCCGCTTTAAACTAACGCTGATAAATTAATTAAGTAAAAGCAGTTTGAGCCACAAACAGATGTAGTATAGGCACAAACTTCCTTCTCGTTATCCACTGCTTGCCTAAAGGGCACCTCATTGAAAGTGTTAATGTCCATTCTTGCAATTTTATTTTGGACTTCCTGCATCCTGTCCTCTATCGATGAAATATTCCGCTTTGTTAATTCGTTTTTTAAATTAGAATTATTTTCTGAAATCCTTTCATTCAACAGGCATAATTTTCTCCTAGTGTGGCACAGTTTCGGTTCATCTTTGCAGAATTTTCCAGCAACTTAGCTTCAGAACTTTTTTTTTTTATTTGGCCGATATCACTTATAAGTCAGTCGTAATAACGCATTACTTGAGTCATCGCCTTCCTCAAGTAATGCGTTACGAAGTCGCTCCTGTAAGTTTTTTTGTGTCGTATCACAGTCCCATTCGTCCAGCTTCTTTTTTAGGTTAGTGACTTTAATTCCGCCAGCTTTGACATTTGCATACACTTACATTCTGATGTAATTCAGGGCTGGGATTCTAAAATCAGGACTCGATCTCGATACGATCACGACTTCGAATTCGATCGCGACCCAGTCGTGACGACAAGGGCGATTCTAAATTTGAATCGTCGGCTAAACTCGTTTTATTCGATTTGATTTAGGTTTCTTGGTATATATTTGTTATTTTCCCTAATATTTGACAGATGGAAGCGTCAATTGTCTTTTCTATTGATAAACACAAGAGTTTTTATTTATTTTTTTTCGCCTTCGTGTTTTTTATTTAAATATATTATTTCTTTAAAATAAAAAATTGTCGTTTAAAACCATCACTATCCATTGGAAAATCATAATTGAATTAATAGAAAATCACAAAAACTTGTTGTGTTCATCCACTTTTGATATGTTTAAACGTTTTAATATGGCAACATGTGTGCAATCAATAGGACCTAGAACAGCAGGGAAATTGGATCTCTCTATAAATGTTAAATTAATAATTTCACTAATCTCTTATATTTGAAAAATTAATGAATGTACAAAAACTGAATGTACACAAACTGACTCTATTATTAACAGAAGGTTGTGGAAAATAGGTTCGAATTAAATTTATTAGTTGTGTTTAAGAAAGCTTCTTGATATACTAATGAAAACCTGGTATCATAGATTATATGCCTGGTATGACTATTGATAAACAATAAATGAAACAAATACGTTTAAAAAAGGATGCTGTTACATTATGCACGTATTAAAAAAGGAAGACGCTATTTCGTCTGGTGTATACGATATACTCAAGCGTGTCGTCGACAAATCGTTAAAAAATAGGCAATCCGCAAGACACTCACGATTGAAAATTTTATTTAGAATCAGTCATATCGAGTAATCGTGTCGAGTCGTTTTTAGAATCTAGATTTTAGAATCCCAGCGCTGTCTACTATTATTAATTTTTCACCAATGTTTAGTTGACTGACGTACAATTGAGACTTGACACTAATTCAGTGTTGTTACCGTTCGTGTAGGTGTAAATTAAAAATACTCAATGGACAAGAATAGTTGATTGATTGTACACATACACAATAAAATGGTTATTTGCACGGTCTTTGTTTCCTATTATTTATTTCGATTTAAAAGTCCGCCTTGAGCTTTCCCCCAAGCAGTGAGGGGTTCTTATATATTAGCTAGAGTTAGATTATTGTTCTGGAAAATTCACTAACCCTCCATGCGTCTCCCAGATGTCGCACGGTGATAATCGGCCACCCGCTCATAATTTGATTAATTGAAAAGATCAACAAGTCAATCCGTTTTCCAATTAAAATATTTTTAATTGGACGAATTCAGCGATTGCATTATGATGGATTCAGGTGTGCCCGAATTCGTTACTTCCGTAACGAACCGGGGCACTTAAATTAAATTCTAAGCTTTTTTGCTGTAAGAATCCTTTCAGATTAATCTTACACTGCTGTTATTTGCTTTGTAAGAATATCTTCTAAGAAATACTTATTTTTAAAAGAATGTGGCACTTTACAAAGAAGTTCTTCTTTACCAACTGCTAGTAGTATTTTGATTTATTGATTATCCCCAATATTTATTAAAAATAGAAAAACGCGAAATCCTAAAATGTTAAGGTATATATTATGTATGCATTTTTGTAAAAATAAGTATTAAATGCGTTGCTCTAGATAATGTTACTGATTTGACCACTTTATGTTGAAGAAGATGATAAGAAAAAATCTACATTAAGTATCAATTTATAAACTTCTTACCCTTTATATCCCAGTTTCCAGGTAAATGGATAGGGCGAAGGGAGCCTATAGAATGACCTGCTAATCTCCTGATATAACGCCGTTAGACTTTTTTCTATGGGGTCATTTGAAATCTATTGTGTTTACTCCCCAACCTGAAAGTTTGGATGAACTTCGTCAACGCATCTTGGACAGCTGCCATGATATCCCACAACATGTTTTTAAAAATGTCAGGAATTTGAACATCGCCTATATCATTGTTTAGCCAAAAACGGGCAAAATGTTGAACACTTATTGAAATAAAAACTGATATTTTCATGTTTTTGTTTTCTATCTGAACAAATTAAGATAAACAAAGATTTTTCTAATTTTCTCGAAAACAAATCGACCGATTTAAAAAAATCAAACGTCAAAATAAAAGACTTCGAAAGACCTTTTAAACAAGCTATTACTCGATATCCCTTGCCGTTTAAAATTTTTAATGGGATGACCCTGGGCGGTAGAGGGTGAAAGGGGGTGAAGTAATTTTAGGTTAGAAAGTTGTCCCCCTTGACAAACCTTTTGACGTATTTCGGCGTTTTTTTTTTAAACAATTGTTTTCGATAAATCCGTGGTGGGAAGTTTTCAAATGAACCTGTATACATATACGTAACCCTGTATACATATAGTGTCTAAGGAATAGTATGAATAGGAATAGTAGAATGTGTATAAGGAAAGAAAACTCTTACAGAAATGTCTCCCTACGACTAAGGACCTTCCACCAAGTTCAAACCCTATTTAAATGGAAGAGACGATGCAAATCATTTCTATTTAGAAGTTGACGTATAGTAACAATTTTTTTTAGATAGGAAGTTATTATATTGATTTTTCCATATTGTATTGCAATGTGTTAAGGAATTTACAAACTTAGCGTTTCCGTTGAGACGCCACATCAGCAACACCGGTCTAGATAAGCCACCGCTTGGGAGACAGACTTTAGTATAAGTAGGTTTCAGTTTTGAATATTAACAAAGTCTTATAATTTTATTTATTGATTTTAAGGTCATTATATCAGTTTGAAAATCCATTTATATTTAAATACTATTAAATAAATAATATAGTTCAAGTTAACGTAGTTATTCATGTTTGTATATGGTTCTTCTTATAAAAATGGTTTGGAAGCTTGATTAAAAATATCAAAAAAACTATTAAAACCAATTTTCTGTTATTTTTAGCAAGTCGTTTTGGGTCTGCGTTTTGAAGAATTCAGATGGGATTGTAGCAAGCCGACAAGAGATAATAATCCAGATTATCTTCCATGTCTCTTTATTCAATTTATGATCGTCGAAAATGGAGCTAGAGTATCCAAGATGTTGCAAGTGTTTTCAAGGCAAGCAAGTTTGATGGACACATTAATTACTACTTATGTATCACAGTTAAGCCAAAATATGTCAAATGATGAAATAGATAATAAGGCTTATGATACCCAACGGAATGCTGATAATGGTAAGCAGACTCTGTAAGCAGTTACTTAAGTAACATCACTACATATTCCTATCCAAGCTGTAAATTGACAACCTATTGGCTTAAAGATTTTAAAAAAGTCACAGTACGATTTATTTTTGCACTGGTTTAAAGGATTGTATTTGAGTTATTACAAAGCCAAAAAGTAACTTAAATTAAAGAAGTAGTGAAATAATTTTCACCACATGCTTTGCAACTGAAATTTTACTCAAATAACATTTAGTTACATGCAAATAAAACTGAACAGAAAAGATTACGTACGTATTATATCAAAAAACTATAAAGTCAAATAATCAAAACAGTAACATGTAAGAAGTCTTATATAGTGTTTGAAAATCAACTGGATGATAGGTAATTTTATTCTTTTATGTAGAAAATGTATCCTTTACGTTGGTGGAATGTTTGATCATCATTTAATTTAGGCATATTTGTCTCTCAACTACCTGTACTCACTCTGGATAGTACCATCGACTGAGAAATTTTAAATGAACAAAATGTTTTTTTTTTCTCTCTTATATTTAATTTATAATTATATTAACTTAATTACCCAATTTAGAAACTAGAAGTATAGTGTATTTTTACATACGGCCAATTTTTAATTTAATTTAATTAGTGTATATTCGTGGTACTTCTATAATTCTTTCCTGAACATCTAGATATGCCAGTCGAACCAAGTGAGGAATACCAGCTTTAAATTCCTGCAAGGACTCCTCTCACTTTTGACATCGATTTTTCTACTGCGTGTGGTAGACATGTTATGGGTGTGACTGATCATAACGCAACTCCGAATGCGTGGTGACTGTACAGTTTTTGTCGGAATTTATTCTTTGCAGTAGTAAACGTAAAGGCAGTAATACCATCAAATTGACACGGTTTGAGGCGCATCAAATCAACATATTTCGTATTGGCACAAACTTCGTTCTTGTTGTCCACTGCTGAAGCAGATAAGATTTATACTTATGATAGCTTCAATATGAATCTTGAAGGGATTCACCTTCTTTTGTGAGGTACTGGTTGAAATTACATCCAGAATATCTAAATACACTTCATCTATAGACCCATATGGGATTACTATAATATAACTAAATACAATTAGACCATCCCAAATTAATACTATATGTTTGATTATTTTTAGATAATCATAACTTAGTAGTCGGAAACAGTGGATATGCTTCAAAATACTCAAAGCTAAGCAATAAATTAAGCAAGCTTACTTTGGCGACATTTGATGACGAGGGACGATGTATAGGAAAATCTGGTTCCTGGTCTTTCAGCTACTAGAGCTAAATTTACACTTTTTAACATGTTGTGTGTAATAGATAGTTACTAATTTTATTTATTATAAACCGTTTCAGTAAAATGAAAAAAAATGCATATACCCATATTTTATCCGAATATACTTCATTATAAACACGTGTACCTTAATTTCTTAATGAAAGGAAATCGTGAAAAATAGATGTAGAATGTAAAATAAATAAATAAAGATAAACTTTTTTGTATTTTCTTTTTTCATTTGTATGCGATAAGTTTTGGTTTTCATAATCCCATAAGTTAATATTCTCGAACTCTAAGGACTGGAGCGTGATATAGAACTTAAAAATTGGAAATATATATATTTTATCACTCTTCAGAAAACCTAAAGGATGGTAGTTTCAAGAAAATGTTTTATTTCACTTTTCATTGTAGTTTAAATAACAGTGTCGTTTATACAGTGTCCTTTCAAGTCGGTACTTAACAATCGACCAACCGCTTGACTGGCAGACCTAACAACTTATTTAAACCAGAGCCATAATATATGAACACTTCAAACCATTAAATGTGAACCCATCATTTACATATCGTTTAGCAAAAAATGATTTTCAAACTTTAGTGTGACCTTATTATTTCTTTAAAGCAGAATCCTAATGGACGTCTTCGCGGTTAGAAAAAATTCTCATCGGATTCGACGGACGTTCCGATTTTCTTTGGTTCGTTTAGAAAGCTGAACTTAAATCTAATTTTAAATATAAAAAAATTTTCGCAAGAACCATTTAAAACAAAATTAACACAACAATTTATGCTGTATAGGGACGAGGATTTTTGTGTTTTGATGTTATTTACTTAAGAACACAATTTTTAAGACATGTCATATTAGTAGTCGGGAATTTCACGAAAACGATAAAATAATAATTAAGAATTTAACGAAGCAAAACAGGGGCGTACCCAGGTAGGGGCAGGGCCTAGAAGATAAGATAAAAGTCAATTTTCCTGGCAAATGGAAATTAAAAACGTGTTACCTACTCTGCGCAAAATGAAGTGTTAGAAACAAAATATCTTTTCAGTCAGATATTTTGATTTAATATTGTTTTATCTATAATTAAATATTCTACAATATTCGATATAGTATACTGTACGACTCAATATAATTTAAATCTCCCCCGAAACCATCCCACCTCGTAGTTTCCGCTCACGACGAGACAATCAGAGCCATCTAGGATTAAAGCCGAATATAATTTGAAGAAAACAACATCTAGCGCTATTTAGTTGCGGACGGCAGTATTTTTTCCAGTAAAGAGAATAAGAGAAATCTAAAACAGCATCAATTTATACGGTCAATAGTCTTCTATTTAATAGCAATACCACGAAGAACGTTCTACTGAAAAGGACAGGCAGTGATAGCAAGTATGAGACAAGGACCGAAATAGAGTATTTTCTACGTATTTCGGGAGCAGGAATATTGGAATATATACGTGGGATCGTGAGGCCGAGCAAGGCAACAGAAAACATAACCTTCAAAGGTTATGTTTTGTGCAAGGCAAATCAGTTCGACGAGATGACGAGACAACGAATTCAATTCAGTTCGGAGTTTAATACGAGTGAATGTTTCAGGCGCCATAGTGTCTTATAGTTTAGTTGTGGCGAGATTTAATTTACGTTTACTGCGAACAATTGGAGACTGGAAATATTACTCTATCGAATGGATATCAAGAAATTTGTTGAATAAGGTAAGCCAAAACAAAAAAAAATCTAATATGATTATTTGATTTCTTTGTTCAAACCACAAAGTTAACGAATTTTGAATATCGCAATTTTACCTGTATTGATAGGAAGTCCGAAGTAAGGGATATTTGAATGTGATGTTATTATAGGTATCTTAATCTTTATTTGCCATATTTTTGTCCTATGCTTAAACACAGTAAAAATTATTTTGTGTATGCATTTTGTAGGGACAACACTCGAAAAAAAAGGTCGGGAAAGTAGCAGTGGAAGCGGAAGCGATGAAAATGACAACCATGATAAAATTACTCATGTAAAGCCAAGATAATTGCCTGCTTACATCGGACAAGCGTCCAGCAAAACCTGTAGATATATCTCTTGCAGACTATTCTTCTCCATCGATGTCCCAACAAACTTATGACATCAATTGATCCTGAAATTATAGTGGACGATGGCTATCATGAAAATGGTCTGGGTTGTTATATTGTGTTGGCTATCCAGCTATCGATGGAAAAGAAGAGGAAGTTGTCACAAAATCCTTGGATCCCGCCCAGAAATTACGATTTCAAAAGTCATGCAAGCCATTTGAAAAGAAAATTTAATTATGCTTGGTTGGATCAATATGCACCAAGGCTAGTATACTCCAAGCAAATAAAAGGTAATCTTTGTAAGCATTGCTTTGTTCCCTTTGCCCATCAGCACTGAGAGAGGAATTTTGGGATCATGTATGGCCAGGCCATCTATAAAGTTCAAAAATATGCATGAAGACTGCCGAAAACATGCAACAACCTTCACCTAACAGCGACAAATGCTGCAAACAATTTTCTTGAAAATGTTTTTGTAGACATCCAACTGCAAAGTGGACACTAAAAAGCAATCGATGAAAACAGACAAATATTGTCATAAATTAATACTTGTATAGTATTTTGCGGTACACATGATATGCGTCTTAGGGAAACAGAAACAGATGAGGGTGTTTTATTGGATTTATTGAAGTTGAGAATCAATTCAGGGGACGGCAAATTAAAAAGTCACCTGGAAATGTGCCGTCGCAATGCAGTTTACATATCGCCAAAAATACAATATGAATTGATAAACAACATTTTCCCAGAGCTTGTGAAATCTCTGGAAACGTTATCCGTAGAGGCAAATTATGCCACCAGAAAATCTGCATATCAGTTGCATTCAGCCGTTACAAAACCAGTGTTTATTATTGCTCGGCAAACAATAGCCGAATATTCAGCAGTTTTAGAACCAGTAATTAGCGCACGGCAAGATAAATCGATCAACATGATCTCGGTGGGGGAACACATCAAAAATATCAAGGACATTCTTAGGAATGACCGCGAGTTTCCTGATAGAATAAGTAATAAAATGATTCAAAAAGCGCGAGCTGTTACAATGGATTTGAACATAGAAATTTCAAACACATAGAAGTAATTCGCCATCAGACAATGATAACGAATATTGGCGGCGTTTCCTGATAATACCATACATTGATTCACTAATTTCATCATTGAATATTCGATTCTCCTAAGAAAATACTCCGGCGTTTGCTTTAAGTAAGCTAGATCCCTTGTATATGGCCAAGACCAAAACCAGCATTACAGACTTACACAAGAACGCATTCCATTCCAAGCATCATTCCAAGCATTCAAGCATCATTTCAAGAATTTTATAACCTGCATATCACCGGAGAAATAAACCTTTGGCATAATTTATGGGTGAAGAAGGCTTTATCAGATGATCAATTAACAAACATAGAAGTAGTTGATCTGTTTAACGAAGCCAAAATTTTTTACCTTGCTGTCAGAAAGGCATTGATTATTTGAAGCTTTATCCCATGCACTACGGCGACCGGTCCTTCAGTACGCTGCAAAGAAATAAAACGTAGCTTAGAAACACCATGGGTGAAGAAAGGCTAATATACATTTTAGGTTAATATACATATATATTAAAGGTTAATATACATATATATTATGATTATTATATATATAATATTTTGTTTTGTGTCAATCAAACTAATTAATAAAAGTCAATTTTCATGATTTTTTGTTTTAATATACCCGACCGACCATCTTCTCGAAACAAGTATGAGCTGCCCCCCCCCCCAGCTGAAATCCTGGGTATGCCCTTAAAGCAAAACAATTATCGTGCTTCCATTGTAAATAGAATTTAATATAATTAAATAATTTAATTTTAATATAAATAAACAGGTTTTTACACCTCCAAAATGTGAACCTGTAAAATATTTGAGTAAGTGTCCGTACATCAAAGGACTTTCTGAAAGTGTAAGAAATACTATGATGAAAAAAAGCATGGAATATTAAACAGCCTCTATTTTCACTAAATCAAAAGAACCTCTTCCTAAAGAACTATCTTCTAATTGAATTTACAAGGTTCCCTGTTGTAACTGTGAAAGAGTTATATTGGACAAACTAGACAATACATCAAAAGCAGAATGAGTCAGCACAAGTACGATTGCAATAGCATCAATTAAAATAAAAAGGAGCATACAGCTTTGGCACACTCATAATTTTTCATTGGGTCAAAATTTCGATTTTTCAAAAGTTATTATCTTGGATAGGGAAGTAAATTTTTTCAAGCGAAATGTCTCTGAAATATTATTTATTTATATTAACGACACACTAAATTGTAGACAGACACCCAAAACCTTAGGGCCCTGATTACATTAGCTATTTAACATCTATAAAAATAATATTAGGCCATCAATATAAACATTTACAAGACAACAACAACAAAAACTATTGTCTTAAAGAATCTCGATAACAAGATTTCAGCAGCTGATGATGATGGATTTCAATAGGCAGTCGCCGATTGTTGTATTTACGAGCTATTTTGTATTGTCCTTTAAATTGTGGTGTTTAAAAAAAACAACACTGCTGCTGCATTGAATTAACTTTTTTAATGTTCTGTAAATAATTACATCAAGAGGCTGTAGAATATGGCTCGAGTGCGGCGGTAAGGTAACTTAATAAATTTATCAGGTCGATTTGTATGTGACTGGCCTGGTGATCGAAAACTAATAATGGACCTATATTTTGATGGCGTGGAATATTATGGGTGAGTATAATAATTTTATTTATAAATACTTTTTTTGGTTTATGAAAAGTTATCGGCCTCGTTTCGCCAATAATATATTATCTCGTCTAATCAACTTTTCTTCCATCATAGTTCTTAAATGTTTGTAGAACTGATTGAAAAATTAGTTTTATTAAAACTAGTTGACTTGCTTAAACTAGTGGCCTCTGGTTTCCTCGATGATATACCGAGGTTTTGGGTATAAAATCCTCGTAGTAGACTCTTGTTGGGGTCTTAATTTTATCCCAGGCTCTTGGGTACTCAATTTTATTACAATTTGCAAAGGTATGCGCCAATATAAGAACTGCCCCCCTTTTCAATCCATAGTGCAAGTTTAATGCATGCTTGTTGTCATTTGACAATATATATTTTTGCGTCTTACTGAATACTCCTTTGTTTAAATGTTTTCTTACATGATCACTTTTTTTTTGTAAATATCATATTTCGACAATCTTAGCAAGGTGCTTTTCGCGATTCTTTTTTCTCACATACGTGAATGTGAAGAAATGTGACATATTTAATGAACTGAAATTACAGAAAACTCCCTTAACAAAATTATTGTTATATTTTGAGGTTTTGGGATACGTAGTGAGATATGGCATGTGTTCCAAAGCTCCGTACATTAGATAGATCAAACCTCCCGACAAAACAAGCATTCAAAAAAAGTGTTTAAAAATATATGTGTAAGTGTGAAATTTTTTTGAGTTTCTACCCTTATTTATTTAACGGTATTAAGAGAAACGTATGAAACTAAAGACATGTAATTATAAAGTTACTCGTATCTCGATACATGTTGGCCACAGATTGAACGCTAGAGCAGATTATTATACGACTTAAATCATGAGACAGTTTTAATACTAACCAAAACCCTTTATTTTACTCTCGATACTTGTTTCGCTAACGATGTTTTTATCTTCCGAAGAAGATTAAAACTACTTACCTGTAAGTACTATAATCCTTAGATACTATAATTAATAGAGCGAAAAATACAATGAAGCATGAAATTGAAAACAAATCTTAAACACTAAGTAAATTATACAATTGACTAATGGGATTGGTCCTTTATCCCTGTTAAGAATAGCCTTTTGATTTTTGAATATTGAAAAGCTTTAGTATGGGCATCTAATTTTCTATTATTATTAACTGGTTTAAGTAAGTTTAAGTTGTCTATCCCTATAAAGTGACCAGTATTTAAAACATGTTCAGCGAAACTTGACTTTTCCACTATTCCATACTTCACATAAGCTTACATGTTCTAAGATGTTTTTTAAATCTGACATTAATTCATCTTCTTGTTTGCTTTATGTACTTCTTATCACAATCGTTACAATGAATCTCATAGATCCCGGACTTTTCATTGGTCCTTATTTTATCGTTTGGATTTTCTAAAAGATTTTGTAACTCAGCCAAAGTTTGATAGACCATTCTTAGCTCTAAGTCTTTAAAAACCCTCTTATCAAAGCCTCTTGTCAAGATAGAATCACATGGTATTGCGAGGAAAGTTGGCTTATTTTTATGTTTTTAAAATGTCGTAGAGTTTTTAACGTTAACTTTAAACCTATGTCTTCGAATCAGCTTCTCAATAATCCTATTATCATAACCATTGACCCAATCAATTTTAATTGTTGCTTTCCTTTATTAAATCTGTTATTAGTTAGAGGCAATGAGATCAAACGATATACCAAGACATAATTAAATTATTAAATAAATAATTAAAATAAAAAAACTTTGCATGTCACAAAATGTTTTTCAACAAAACAACTTTTTTAGTTTTATTTTTTGATTTTCTCCCGAAGATATTCGTTAGCGAAACACGTGTCAAGTGTAAAATAAAGAGTTTTGGTTAGTGGAAAACTCGTGGTTTGAGAGTCATAGCAAAGGTTCCAACCATATGACTATACGACTTATGGCCTCCTGGTGTGTATTTATGAGAAAGAACCACCGTGTTTGTATTGTTTCAATAGTAACAATACTATTGAAATCTTCAATCTCTTAAATAAAAATAGATGTCGCATTTTATGATTTTTTTTACTTATTAAAAATGCCACTTGAACAACAATATATAATTATTCTCGCTAGGCGAGCGTAACGCAACGCATAACAATACCTACATATTATGTACAACGATAAGTCGCGGTCCTCTTCTATCGCGAATAATCGTCCTACTCGCCATGTAAAAACACCTTTACGCTCCTCTCTCGTAGTTAGAGAAAACCAGTAATTTTAAATCTTTGAAATTTCTTTCATGCTGGATGCCATTTGAGCATGCGCAATTCTCGTGACTGTGACTAAGGCGAAACCACACTCAAGCCTTTTTGACGTAGGTTGTTTAGTTCTCGCAACGTGATTGGTCAGTTAGTTAACTGTAACCAACAATGCTACGGGAAAAAAAGGAAGCAGCGGCGGAATGTCGCCATGTGCTTGCTGCCTTCACTAACCTGTCGGCTGTCATATCACATGTTCGGTAAATTCGGTATGAAAAACAAATAATTTTGATTTATAATATCCATAATTTTGGAGTTTTTAGAGGAAATCCGGTTTTTCATTTACTAAGTGGGGGGCAGATCGAGATGACTACTAAAGCTGAACAACTAAAAATACGAAACGATAATGAACTACAAGGTAAAGAAAACGATCATTCAATGAAGTCTCAGAGTTCTGGTAAAGCAGTAGACACAGATCCAAAAGTGACCAATTCGGCCTTAGGAGAATTAAATAGAAACAAATTTAACATACAGAAGAAACACTTGGAGTGCCAGAAACCAGTTAACACAGACAAAACCATTGGAGTAGTGGAGAGAAGGGTAGAAAAAAATGATGGAACACTGGATGGAAAGGCTACAAATTCTGAAAAAAAATCTTGGACTTTAAATGACTTTGACATAGGTAAATAATAATAATAAATCATTAAAATAATTTTTAATCTATTATTAATTTATGATAAATGATATATTGGAAATCTTATTTTACAATAAATTGCAACAGATACAAAATAATAAGGACATTTTAAGCAAAAAGACATAATACCATGCCTCAACACCACAATCAAAAGAGGTTTTACATAAATAATAATATATAGTAAATATTTAGTTATCATTTATATTAACTTATATTTATGTTATGTATACTCATTTTGAAATTTGTATTTTGGCACATTCCAATAAAAATTAAAGGAGTGCTTTATGTCTCAACCATTAATTGCAGTTGTTATAAAACATGATTTTTCATCAGGATTTTTCCATTGCTGAATGAAACTTTTAATTTCATGTTTTTTCAATACTAATTTTTAAATATTTCATTAATTTCTTAAAGTTAAGATGACACTTTTATGATTGTTAATTTTTACTTGAAAAATTAAAGTATTCCTTCTATATTGCGGAGGGTTGTTGGGTGGGGTCAAAAATAAAACAGAAACCTGTTTACCTAAATCTTGACGTTTGAATTGTTTTCGTTCGAATTGTTGATTCTAGTTTGCCCACAATAACACCTACAATTTAACCCATGTTAAAAATAATTCTACGCTCCTATTATAAATGTGTTTTAATTATAACTTAAGAAACCTAGACTTAGTGTCCTGAGGATGACTTAATATAAGTCGAAACGTCAACATTTAGGTAAACAGGTTTCTGTTTTATTTCTGACCCCATCCAACAACCCTCCGCAATATTGAAGATATTGGGTCACAAACACGAAATATTCCTTCTATATCTGTAAGGAAGAATCTGAGAGCTGGGTCACATCACACTGCCAAACATTAATTAATTACATCTGTTTAAATTCGATCTGTGAGCTAAATTGTGATGTTCAGGTTATTCCTTCTGGGTTGTCTAATCACAAGTCAATTCTGGCTAGGGTTAGTTTACCAAAAAGAAATAGGGAAAAAAATTAAATACAGTAAGGTTAAAGACAGTGTGAATTTTAGATGCTTTGGAAAAGTATGCAATAATACTGATTGGGTGGTGCTGTATTGTTCTTTTGTTCCTCTTAACCACTTTAGTTTGTTGTTTTGAGTATTTTCAATATGAGTTTTTTGATGAATTGAATAAAGCCTAAGAAACCAATGATTACATATGGTCTTAAAACCTCATCAACTAATTTAAGATTTCTACACACTTTAAGAAAATATTTTACTAATCCCTGGGTTCATACTTATTTTAATACATACAGAAGGATTTATATGGACAGAATATAAAATGGTACATGCTATAAATGTTTCATTTGATACCACAACATTTCCAAGCAATCTTAAGGTTTCCCACAGACACCTCTCTTTAAAGGTGGCAAACCAAATGACTCTGTAAATTACAGACCATTTTCACTTTGGCTCTGCCTGTCTAATGTTATTGAGAAACTGGTCAAAGTAAGAATGGTAGCTTTCCTAACTAAAAATAATGTATTGAGTGAATGTCACTTTGGTTTGAGAGCACACTAGTATGAATGATGCAATGTTTTCATTCCCTGAGAGATTATAATTGAGCTTGAATCATGATCAGTTTGCTGCAGAGGTTTTATATAATTTATCTAAACCCTCTTACTATGCCAAACATGGAATACTGCTTGGTGAGCTTTCTAAATATGGTTCTAGATATTGCTCTAGAATGGTTTAAATCTTTTTTGACAGACAAAGAACAGTGTGTTTGATTAAATGGCACTTTCTCTGAACTTTGTGAAGTGAGCCATGGAGTTCCTGAGGATTTGGTTCTTGGTCCTACTCTATTTTTATAGTATATAAATGACCTGGCATCTCTTCAGATAAGAGAATTCTTCACTATTTTTGTAGATGACACCACCATTGTAAGGGCAGACCATAATAACAGCACATTAACAAGAACAATTTGTGATGATTCACAACAAAGAATTGGTAGTAAATAATTTTAACAGATTTCTTAAAATTCTTATTGATTACAAACTGAAGTTTTGTGACCATATTACAACATTGAGGCAAAGACTGGCTAGAGGATGTTATACTGTGCTTTCACATAAACTGGGATTGGAATCTGCAAAATTAGTCTATTTTTTTTTTAAAATTAAAAGTCACCTATAGTACAGAATATTTTGTAGTTGCTGTTTTTTTGTAAGGGCTTTTTAACAAACTAAAAATTAACTTTTTTTGCAAAACAAACACAGAGACATTAGATCTATGTGTCATAAATTGCCACAGGACTTATGAAGACCCCTATTTCAAGATTTAAAGATACTTACCTTGTGTTGCTTGTTTATTTGTTGAGTCTCCTTGGCTAATATATAAAAAATATAAATTGTATCTTAAATAATGGCTCCTGAAAACATTATAATACCAGATAAAACTACAAAATTCCCATGCCCAGCCTGAAAAGTGAACTAATGTGGAATTTCCTTATATACTTTGGCATAAAATTTTTTAACCATGGACCAAATTGCATTAAAGCCTGTAAAAGTCCTCCTCGCTTTAAAAAGTCCAACATTTTACCTACCCTCTACTGTACAGCCTGAGATTTATCTGTTAAATAGGGCATTAATCATGCTTACAAATTATATGCTTTCAGCATCTTTGGATTCCACAGTCCACACAACATTTAAACATTTTAGTGAGATCACAAAATACAAAGAAAATTATTAATTAGGTCAGATAGAAGATTAGGTATGTCAAAAGTGGTGTTTTTATTTTTGCAGAACTGAAATTGCTGGGAAACAGATTACATCTTTCATGAAACAGCAGTATCTCTTCGGCCATAATTTTTTCAAATACTTTTTACAATCTGGATAGAAGAGATAGAGGCTGCTTAACATTATCCTTTTTAGGTATTAGAGACACAAGAGCCTTTTTCATAAATTTAAAAATGGTTTCTCCTCTAATGCAGAAATTTGCTATTTTTATGGCACCAGAAAAACTGTCTTAATAATCTCTGCTGTTCTAGTTTTTCCACTGAGTACCATTCTACTAACTGTAGTAAAACTTACTTCTGAAACTACAAAGCTATTTGGCACAGCAATTTCTTACACTGAGTTTCTATAAAAAAGATAAAGAGAAGTAGATTCAGTAGAAGTAGAAATGAAGGTGGTGCAGTTAGAAAAATGACTGATTTCTATTATTCATGTGATATGTATGATCATTATCTCTATTTCAACTAAATGAGGTCACCTAAATATAATAACTTTGCCATGAAGTTTTTTTAATTCTTTTATTTATTTATTTAAGAGCTCATCAATTTAAAAAATAAATAATAACTACAATGTAATAACTACAATGAATTCAGGTAACCTTGTAAAAGAAGACAATTATCAATTCTGTGTATGGGATGAAACAATTTATTATTATCTGCAGGAATCAAAGTCTTGCTATATTTAATGGCTGGTAATATATCCAGCATCAAAATGTTTAAACAAAATTGTTCCACAGTTTGACCCTTAGTAACACCAAATAGTTCATTATAATAATAATAATAGTTTTATTAATGGTTTCCCAATATAAAAAGTTTTACATATAAAAAGAAGACTATAAACATAAAGATAAAGGCATTTGACAAGGTGAGTTATAATATATTCTGAAAGATTTACAAAAAAAAAGTCAATAATCTTTACTGTGGTTATCGCCTAGTCTACACAGTCTAGTTAATGGACTATTAATACCATAATTTGTTCTGCAGTATTTAACTGAGAACAATTTTGGATCATGAGTGAGTCTTTGAGGGACATTAAGAGTTATAATCTCTAACAATTTGGAACAATTAAATACATTATTAACAATTTTATATAAAGTGGACAAATCAAGTATTAGATGACGATCTTTCAAAGAATTTAGATTTAAGAGATTTTCCATGTAATTGTAATCAATGTCTTATATTGATATGCTATGTGTAAAAAGAAGTCTAAAGAATTTTCTTTTAATTTCGTCCAATAATTCAATGTATATGTTATATTGTAGTGACCAAACTGTACTAGCATATTCTAATATAGATGACACATAGGATCAATAAAGGGCTCTAAAACATTGAATGTCATTAAAATCCTTTAGAGTTCGATTAATAAAACCCAATAGCTTCATAGCTTTACTCCTAATATGATTTATATGGTAATCAAATCTAAGACCACTATCAATATACACACCCATATCTTTAATTTCATTAATTCTACCCAAGATATTGTTATTAATGCAATAGTCAAATAAATAATTATACCTAAATCATGTTGCAATTTTAAGCAATCATCAAATTCATTAACATTTATAAAAAGTCCAAAAATCTCATCCATCATTACTATTATTTTTGGATCATGTCAATGTGATTTTTATAGCTTATATTATACATTTCTTTACACTGAGCGCAATAAACAGTGAATTGTTGGTAGTCAGCTAGAAATTTAGAAAGTTTTCAATTTGTATGCCTAACTTTTTTCTTAATAGCAGATTTTAGCTTGTACTATACCATTCTGGAAATTTTTTGGTTTTAGCTGTAAGCTTAGAAACATAAAACCGTTGATTGAATATTTGGGAAGATACGCAATCCTGTGTTAAAAAGTGTACCCGGTCGACTATCGGATTGCCGTTCAGTTTCGTGCACCGTGTGGTGCTGCCGCAAAGCGTCAAATCTAGGAACGATTTATTTTAGCTGCGTGGACCTGGCTTTTGGCTTCTTTGAGTCAGGTTTTCAACGACGATGGAATCTCCGGTTACGCGGCCGTGTTGGATATTTTTTTAAGATATGGGATGATGCTGCCAACTATGTTTTTATTTTTTTTTTTGAACATACAACACAGTGTCATTTATGTAGTGGTCAAGTGATAAGTGATATACTTAAGGGTGAAGGCATATTGAAATTTCTTAAAAGTTAAATTTTATAAACAAATAATTACTTACCAAAATATGTTTTTGAGACAAAAATTAATACAAAAATATATATAAAAAGCTATTTTTACAAAATTACCAAAAAAGTTTAATACAAGTTATAATTCCAACAAACATTATGTTTCCTTCATTTTGTGTTCAAGAGGGTCAAGTTTTTAAATAAAAAGCCCGTTGCACTTAATTAACTAAAAACTAATATACAAAAAATATGTGGAACAAATTTTAAGATATAAGTAGGTTTCACGTAAATATTATAAAGAATAATTTAAATAATTCATAAGACTTAATACCGATGGTAATATAACTTCTTGATCAATAATTTTTTGTAAAAAGTAACCCATTTTGTCATGTGATTCAATATCTGAAAAATTGTGCAGCCTAGTGAGATCTGTAAAGTAAGGGGTTGTGAGTGAGGATGTTAATAGAAATAGAAAATAGGCCACATTTTAAGTTTTAAGCGACACAGGAAAATTCTCAATTACCAGTTGTTACAACTATACTTAAAACTATAAAAAGATACCTAGTAACAAAAAAAAACATTTTGTTTAAAGACCCCGCATCACGGTTATACAGGACGTCAATAGAGGTGGTCAATTAGAGGAAAGTTGAGCAATATAGTGTCCTTTTATAATAAAATCTAGATACTTCCTAAATTTTGCAAAAAACTGAAATTTGGCAAAATCATTTTATTTTTTTTCTGGCGTTATTTCAAAATATATGACAAAAGTATTTATTAAATGAATAAATTATTGTGACCACTTTTTCTCGCCTATACGATGACACCTTTAAATTTAAAATACGACGTTCTGTCTTTAAAGAGCCATCATCAACTTTGTTTTTCTTTGTCGGCGCTATATTGACCATTTGCAGTTTAACGACGCGGGAATCTTTGGCCGCCCGGCCGTTTTGTTATTTTTTTAAGACAAGGGCGATGATGATAACAGCGCTTTTATTTATTTTGTTATTGCCGATATTTAAATGCGCTGTGATCTCGCATAAATAACTAGATAAATGTGGTGGTCAAGTAATGTATTGGAAGGTGCTATCTCTTACAACTTAAATTTTATTAACAAATAATAAATTACTTACCAAAATCCTTTTTTGAGACAAAAATAAATAAATAAAAACAAAAGTAAAATTCAATAAGCTTTTATTTATTAATTAGAAAATTAACAAAAATATTAAATAAAGGTGATGATATAGGTAGGTTTCACGTAAATATAAAGAGTAAATTAAATAATTAAAGATTTAATATCTATATACGATACTATAGTTTTTTAGAGTGAATAATTTATTGCAAAAAGTAGCCCGTAATGTGATTTTTGACAATACGGGTTTGTGAAACCAGCCAATATCTCAAAAACTGTGTAGGGTAGTAAGATCTGTGAAGTACACTTTTTTTGGACAAAAATATTGAAAAATAGATACCTTTAACTGAAATTAATATAAAAATAAAATCGCAAAATTTAAAAGGTTTTGAATAAGGGTGTAACAACACTATAAAATATAGAAAATAGGCCACGTTTTAATTTGCAATACAGGCAAACACTTAATTACTAATTCTTAAAACTAGAAAAAGTTAATAAGAAAAAAAACAAATATTTTGTTTAACAGTATGAAGGGTCTCATCGCGATTATACAGGATGTCCAAAATAAGGATGAGCAGTAAATGGTTTAATTAGGCGAAAGTTGCGCAATATAAATGCAATGATTGAATAAATGCAATCTAAAAATTGGAAAAATGCCAAATACTTCCTAATATTCAGGAAAAAGGGGAAATTTGGCAAAATGGTTTTTTTATTTTTTTCTGGCGTTATTTGAAAATATAAAATAAAATCATTTATACATTGTTGTAAACACTTTCTCTCATTTACAAGTTAACATCTTTAACTTTTAAATACGACGTTCCTTCTTTAGAGAGTCATAATCAACTTTGTTTCTTCTTGTCGACGCCATGTTGGCCACTTGCAGTTTTGAATAACCCTTTTAATTACTTTATCAACGAGGTAATTTCTAGCTAGTAGTTGGAATCATCCCTATTAAATATTATATACCTCTCTCTCTTTTAAATACAATTTCGAATTTCAAAAAATTCAAAACATACTTTATTCATAAATACATGGTACCTACTTGTTGACATGGTACTTTTATGATATAAAATAGGCACATTAATCGACATATTACTAACACATAATTTAAAAACAATACACAATAGTGGGTTCAACATACTAGTATAAACACAAAATGTATTTTCAATTTCAAAGCAAGACGACTTAAAATTTTTTTAGAGTAACATCACAAATTCTAACCTTTACATCTTTACTAAAAACTAATTATATACTATTGGCCTATTCCTAACTATCTTCAAAAAATTCTAATGCTATAAAAATATTTGCTTTTAAGAAGTTTCGTTAAGGACTTTTTAAAGCGAGGAGACTTTTATGACATTTGGAAAATGATTAAAAATTTTTATGCTCAAGTAAATAAGAGAATTCTTAGTTCACTTTTCGGGATGGGCATTGGAATATTGTATTTTTTTCTGATATTATAATGTTTTAAGGAGCCATTATTTTGAAGATACAATTTATATTTTTTGTATATTAGTCAAGCAGACTCAACAATAAACAAGCAACACAAGGAAAGTATCTTTAAATAGGGGTCTGCATGTCCTGTGGAGATTTATGACACATATATTTAATGGCTTGTTTTTTAAAAACAAACATCGAGTCAAAAAGCCGTTTACTAATGCAACTCCAAAATGTTATTCCATACTGTAGGTATTTTTGTATGAAAGTAAGTTCCAACTTTCGACAAAAAAAATATCAATCTCAGTTCATTTAAAACCATTCTAACAGCATAACATCGTCTAGCCAGTTTTTGCCTCCTGACATATCTCCATAAAACTTAGGTTTATGATCGATAACAATTCCAAGAAATCTGTTAAAATTATTCACTTCCAATTCTTTGTTGTGAATCATGAACTGCTCTGAGCATAAAAACTTAACAATTTAGTCTTATCTATGTTTAAAGACATCAAATTAGCATCAAACCACTGTTTAATCATTAATAAATCTTTAGAAATTGTTCTAGGTTAATGTGCTTTTATTATGGTCCATAAGATAGTGGTGTCATCTGCAAAAATAGTGAAGAATCCTCTTATCTGGAGCGACCCCAGGTCATTTATATACAATAGAAATAAAATAGGACCGAGAAACGAACCCTGCTTACTACACAAAGTTCAGACAAACTGCCATTTGGCCAAACAAACTTTTTTCTGTCTAACAAAACAAAATTTTAACCATTCTAGAGCAACTCCCCTAAACCCATATCTAGAAAGCTTACCGAGCAATATTCCATGGTTGACACAGTCAAAGTGTTTAGAGAAGTCGCAGAATACCGCTGCAGCAAAGTGACCTTCTTCAAGCTCAAATATAATCTCTCCAGGAATGAAAACATTACTCGACATTCATTTAATATGTTATTTTTTTTAATTAGGAAAGCTACCATTCGTACTATAACCAGTTTCTCAATAACTTTAAAGGCTTTTTAGGCTTTATTTTTATCTTTTTCATGAATGAATTTCATCATGAAAACAATTATTGAAAATACTTAAAACACTAAAGACCATAAACATAATATATTGATTTAAAATTTTCTTAAAGTAAAAAAAAGAAAAAGAGAAAATGGCTCTCATAGACATGAAAAGACAGTATTTTTAAGAGTTCGGATTGATTTTTGTAGATAAAATAGATAATTTTCTGTGAGGTTTATAATTAGATTTTTTTAAAGATTTTCTAATAAGATTTTGAGATTCCCATATTAGGTTGTTATAAATCAAAGTCTTAATTAATATACGCACACTAAATAATTTTGCCTAAAGAAGCCATCGTCTCACAAACTAAACACATTTACATATATCTATCTATTTGTGATTATGATATCCAAGAAAAATTTTTAACAACTACCAAATTGCAATACGGCAAACACGAACCTGTGCAAAAACTCTCCCACACGACTCGGATGATCGGCCGATTACTAATGAGAAGCGACGGACGAAATTATTTTCGCGCATACTGGAGAGAATCGCCATCTATTTTTCACGCATATTTGCGGTCACGTTTTAGCCCATAAGGTTGCGTATCTTCCCAAATATTCAATCAACGATAAAACTATGTAAGCTTAGAAACATAAACTATAGCTCTAGAAATAACACAGTAAAAAACATTTAGAGCTTCATTGATATTCAGATTATTCAGCATCAAATTCCAATCAATCATAGCAGTGTAGAGATTAAGACCTATATAATCTGGTCATTTAAAATTATAGTTTTCATATTCACTTTCCATATTCACTTTTCATATTCACACTCTATACAAAGAACTTCATTTTGATTAAGTTAAAAATTAAATATAATTGAAGGATGATATTTATCACAGGGCAGTAGAGAGTTATCCCTAAAAGTAACCATAATATCAGAGTCATCAGTCAAAACAAGATTGAGCAAAGATCCAAAAGCATTTTTACGTAATTTTTTTGAAATAGGTTGAGAAATTCAAAATGGTCAACTAAAGAACAGAATTAGAGGGTATTGTCCTACAATAATACCATAGTCGTCATTGTTCCATGCAATACTGGGTAAATTGAAACCTCAACATATAATGATTTTATCATAGTCAGCAATAATAATAGCTTCTTCCAAGGAGTTGCAAACAGAGCTTCATAGAGCTCTGCAGGTGATTTTGGTAGAAATTATACTGATCCAAAAAGTACTTTTAAGCCATAGTATGAGGTGGTAATAAAAAGATGGTCAACAGCAATATAGCTGGTCTGAGTTTTTCTGGCAGTTAAAAAGCTTTAACCAGAACATTTTCTCTATGCTCATGAAAACTTGTAGCACTTGAGCGGTCACATCTAAAGACACTGTAGTCTCTAAAGCCCAACTCCCCATAACTAATGTCACTATTAAGCCATGTTGCAGGAAATAAGACTATATGATAGTTATTGATAGGTATAGAGCAGGCAAGTTCAGCAAGTTTTGTTTTCAGGCCTCTTACATTCTGGTGATAAGCTGTTAATTGTGAAATCTGCGTTGGCGTCCTGGATGAACATTTCTATTAGTAATATTCCTGTTAAAGTTAAAGTGTCCCCTTCTGGAAGTAAAATTTCTTTGGCTTTGAGGATGACGACTGGAAAGGCTTCGGTAGAAAATAAATGCTTTCACGCTAATATTCGTTGGTAGGATCTCTTTTCAAACAATGAAAGCCTATGTGTAGGGTACTTAATATTACATGTGCGAGTATTAAACCTATGATAAACAGAAGTAGGAAACTTATCTCTATTTTTAAATAAAAACATCACTGCTTCAAATATATACAATGCATATACAATAAGTATTCTCTTAGATCTAAAAATACCTCTACATGATTCCAAGTATTGCATCCCAAACATTTTTCTAATTACCCTCTTTTGAATGACAAATATACTTTGTATCTTAGAGTTGGCCGCCCAAAAAATAATGATAACCAGCTGAAGACTTAAAGTTTGCAAAATACAAGGCTCTTCCAGCCCATTTATTTAAATATATTAGAACTGTACGGAAACAAAACAAACTATTTAGCTTAATTTGTAAATATTCAATGTGATCTGAAAAGTCTAAGAATCTATCAATATGTACACCCAGAAATTTAGTTGATGCCTGCAATTCAACCTGAATATTGTTGAAGTTTACTTCTTTTGGGGTTACCTCCTTGTTTTGTTTTAAAAATTAGAACGTGCGTTTTTTGTTCATTCAATATAAGCTTATTTTTATTAAACCAATCTTTGGTTTTTTAAACAGTAGATCTCCATTCAGACGTAGCTCAGAGATGTTCGAAGACGCCATTAATAAATTTGTGTCATCTGCAAATATTGTTACGGTATTGCTTACTGTTTGACGATTATTAATAATTTCCAAAGGCAAGTCATTTATAAAGACAATGAACAAAAAAGGCCCCAAAATACTCCCTTGTGGTATACATATTTCATTAGCCTGAATTTCTGATCTGCTGCTTTCTACCACTACTTGTTGGACTCTATTATTGAGATAAGAAGTGAACCATTTTAAGGAATTATTTCTAACCCCATATAACTGTAATTTTTTTATTAATAAATTTCTCTCTAAACTGTTATATGCCTTTGAAAGGTCTAAAAATATTCCCAATGAAAGCTTTCCTTCCTCCAAATTTCTCAAAACTGTGCAAGTGAACTGAAATATGGTAGTTTGTGTAGATCTACCCTCAAGATATCCATGTTTATTGTCAGATAAAATATTGCACTCTTTTAGAAAACTGAGAAGCTCATTGCAACTCAAACAGCTTTGAAAAACTTGGAAGTAGGCTGATTGGTCTATAATTGTCAAATTCATTAGGATCGCCCTTTTTTTTGTAGATTGCTTAATTAATGCACTTTTTAATTGATCTGGGAAAACTCTATGCTTTAATGAATAGTTCAAAATATGGCAAAAAACTTCAGATATGGTTGGAATGCAAACCTTGACAATACTTTCTGGTATATCATCATTTCCACAGCCTTATTTATTTTTTACTTTTTTAAGAATACTTAAAAGTTTGCTTGGGCTTATGGGCTTTAACAAGAAGCTTCTAGGGTTGGCTGCTATATTCGTTTGCCATGTTGATTGTTTTAAATCTTTTAAGAGATTAGGTACTATTTTAAGCAAAAAATTGTTGTAATCATTGGCAGCTTGCCCAGTGATAGACTGTTCTTGATTTATGACTTTCCCAGAAACTTCTTTGTATATAGTCCACATACATTTATTTTTATTATCTGACGTCTTTATCTAATTTTCATATTTTTCAGAATTTGTTGACTGTTTTCATGAATCTGAGTTAAATAATACATCCAGGAAATTGCCTGCTCAATTTTTACAAATCGTTTTAAGTTTGCAGCTAATCCAAGACATATTACGCGCCTAAGCAATAATTTAAATTTCCAATTCCCTCCAGCGCTCTAATTCATAAATCAATCTTTTACGAGGGAATTAAAATCTTTAATCATAGTTTCCAACTGGTATATACTTTTAGGAAAATTTATGTTTGGTTGTTTTATTTGTTAGTTTTGTGTCTAATATCTTAAGTGTATATTAAGTAATTAGTTTAGGTACTCGAGCCTTGTTTATGACAAGCATATTTTGATTTGATTGATTTTGATACAAATATACCTCTTCCATTTAACTGCCACTATTAAAAGTTCCTATATTATGCCATTAAAAATATAATATTCTCTGCCAACTGAACTCAAAAGAACAAATCCAAAAAAAAGAAAAAAAAAAGAAAATCCAAAATCCTTTAAAGTGAAATTTGTAGATTTCCTTTGCAAAACCCAATTTCAATTCAATAAATTGGTCTAAAGTCCAACACAGACAACAAAACAAACTAAAGACAACAAAATGTCCACTTCTTGATAGTATCTAATATTTATAACATGTTTTACTCGTGTGCCTTGTGTGTTTTTTTTTTTTTATTATGTTTTTGTCCATTATATTAACGACTTTGCTTAAGTACACCGTTATTGTGCATTTGCCATCATTCCACTCAAAAGGAAGACATAACTCTACAATGTATAAACATATTCACAATTCAAATTTAAAAATGCTTTATTATGTGAAGAATCCAATGGCGTGTTTTCACAAAGCTAAGAAAAAATATTTATAAAAAATAAATAAACAATACATTATAACCAAAGAAAATAAATAGAGGAAAACTAGACTATAAAAAACAAATTAAAAAAATAGGCAATAAAATAATAATGAAGCTATACAAGAATTCAAGTAAAAGTTATTAAACATTTCAAAGCAGTTTAATATAAATATAAATCAATGGATTTTACATTACATCACATTTTAACATTAGAAAAAGTAGAACGATGAATCATATCACTACAAAAATCCTCACGGAACAATATGCCTTACCTATCAACAGTTTTTTAGGTAACTGTTGCTTTCTATATTTTTATTTTCCAGAGGTAAAAAATGGTTATACATTTTTATCCCTTCATAACACTGACTGGTTAAGTTAGCTGTGTATAAGGCATAACAAAGTGTGTAAGTAAGGAATTATGAGAAAAATTACGTCTTTAGTTGGCCTTTGGCACGTCTTTTAATAAAAAAAAATATTGCGGTCTCTTATGGGTTTCGCCGTTTCGCCGAATTGTCGGCAAAATAAAACAGTTCGTTTAGAAACGTACTAGGAACTGAAATTTAATATTTCTTTATATATATAAATTGAATATGTTTTTTTTTTAATTATTATTGGTTATTAAATAATTGAATCCCACATATATATTGTTTAATATTATACTTACTGAGAACTTACAAGATAATATGATTTTAAGATATTAAATACTAGCTTGTGGCTATTACACCATTCCATTATTTATTGTTGTCTATTGATTCAAATGTTCAATTAATACAAGATGACTTGCATAGACTTTGTGACTGGTGCAATCTTAAGGGTTTAGAAGCTTAGATTAAAGTGTTCTGAAGTATTATTCAATAACTTTTGGAAGGATTCGCAGTCTTACATTATGTGATTATACTACAGATTTCACTATTTTAAAAAACGTGGCGGAATTTAGGGATCTCCGAGTAATTTTCGATTCTAAGTTGCATTTGCGTCTCATATTGAAAAGTTAGTTCAGAAAGCGTATAAAAATTTAGGATTTATAACTAGATGCAGAGAAGACTTCTCATGCTCTGTCTATAAAGTTCTGTTCTATTCGTTAGTCCGTTGTAGTTCGGAGTATGCTGGTTCTGTATGGTCTAATCACATATTGAAAATAGTGAGAAAGTCCAAAATAAATTCTTAAGAATTGTTCTTTTAAACTGAAGGTTCCATTAGCTAATGGTCACACTGATTACAAATTAGTAATGTCAGTTCTCTCTTTGGACCTACTTGAGTTAAGGGGTAATAATTCAGACTTGTATTTTATTTTTAAATTAATATGCATGACTGATGATCTGTGATTATCTTTTAAATAGGCTGAATTTACTAAACTTAAAAAACTCATGTATGATCGAAGGATGATATTTCTGACTCTATGTAGATTTTGATAGTAGTTCTTATGGACAGCACAATCCTATAACTAGAATGCAACATTGTTTTGATAGGTATAGTCTTGACTAGCACATTTCTTTTAGCAGTTTTAGAAGTTCTCTCAAATTTATTAGTGACTTGACTCAACAATGACAGATTGTAACATTGATCATGTCTTATCCACCTTAAGTTGTATTAATATTAGTATCTTTGTATTATTTTATTTTTGTAAAATTGGTGGATACCATTAATAAACAAATAAATATTACCGCAATAAAACAATCAATGCTTTCCAAGTATTATTGCCTATTCCTAGACATAGTATGATCCACTATGCTGCTAGGTCATTAATTTAAATAAGAAACCAAACCAAATCAAGCACTGAGCCTTGACGAATTCATCATCAAGACCTGATGAGTTTTTATTTTTTATTTATCTGAATATATTTTTTGATTCATCCTACTATAAAATAGGCTAAAGAAATCAGATCCATCAACCTGACCAATGTTAGTGCCTTTCAATTCATTGACTACATGCCAAATTGCCTTTGATTTGTTTCTTAATTTATTAATTTTACCATTATAATAGTTCCCTTTTTCAAAATAAGTTGGTAATTAAATATAGCAGGATACTACTCGGCCTTATAAATTACGTTTTAATTTCTGTTTCATTATATTTTCAAGGATACTTACATGTACCTTAAGTATAGTCTTGTAGTTAGTTATGTAGTATTATAGCCTTCTATTAGCCATTTTCTTTCAGGTAAGCCATTAGGAAAGGGCAAATTTGGCAATGTATATTTAGCTAGGGAAAAAAAATCGAAATTTCTTATAGCAATAAAAGTTCTATTTAAAAGCTGCATTAAAGAATTTAACAATGAACACCAAGTCAGACGAGAGGTGGAAATTCAGAGCCACTTGAGACATCCCAATATTTTAAGGATGTATGGCTACTTTCATGATGAGACCAGAGTATATCTAATATTAGAATATGCACCAAAAGGTATAATATTTTTTTTCTTTTGTACAACATTAAAATATTAAAATTATTTTAGGAGCTGTTTACGCAGCTCTAATGAAACTACCAGACAAACGTTTTTCTGAGGATGTTTCCGCAAATTACATAGCACAGATTGCAGATGCCCTAAGATACTGTCACACCAGAAAAGTTATTCACCGAGATATTAAACCGGAAAATCTGTTGCTTGGCGCTAATGGAGAAATTAAAATAGCAGATTTTGGATGGTCTGTACATGCTCCCAGCTCAAGGAGAACTACTTTATGTGGTACATTGGATTATTTACCGCCAGAAATGGTAAGAGCAACACATAACGATGAACTGTATAACAAGATTGAATTACTAACAAAGGATTTAAATTTGTTATCACCATTATAGATTGTTTCCTGAATGATTTACTAACAGTAATAATAAATATGTTACATGTTTCGCTTAAAATAAGGCATCATCAGACCTTATAAACTAGTATGTACCTTCGGGACATGACAATATTTTGAGGCCGAGACTTAGTGCTTTTAATTTATCTCCAATTTTTTGGGTTTGCTTGAGGGTTTTCTTGAAAGCATATTAATGAAAAATATGTCATCACTGGTAACTTTAATGTTAGGTTTCATTTTGACTGCAGTCAGTCTCAAAGGGTTCTTCACCTTTTTTCAAGTTTTGGACTACATATTGCTGTAAATGATGCTACAAGCGGGTTAATTGTCTGGACAATGTCTTCACAAATATTTCTATCCAGAATTTAATTTGAAAATATGTGACGTCTCTTGGTCAGATCATTTGGGAATTGCTTTTCAATTCGAGGTAGGTAGCCACAGAGTGGGTAATGCTATTCATTTCTGTTATGGACCCATCACGGATTGGGCTTATTTAATTTTTACCATATGGTTGAGGCTTTTACCTGGGCAAATATAGTCATTGACGATAATGTGAACTTGTCTTTTAATTGCTTTGTCAACTCCATTATTGTTGCATACATGAACTGTTTCCCATTGAAATCTAAGTAAGTTAGTACTGCCATACGGTCAGCGGCATCAAAATGGTTTGATGATTCTCTCAAAGATATAAAGAACATGCTTTGTTTCTTAAGACAGGTGAACAAACTTCGCGCAAACTTAGTTACCTCTGAAACTGTACGCACTTACCGAAGTAGACACCGTAGGAAAATCCGAGTTAAAAAGGTTGATTTAAATGATAAATTTATTAATCAGGCAAGTAATCGGTCCCAAGCTATGTGGAAAGTGATAAAGTCGCTTAACTCTTATGTTAAGGAAACCCAGCCCGACCAAATCAATGCCTGCCTCTTTAATGAATCATTTGTTAATATTTCTACTAAACTGAAAGAGTCGCTTCCCTCGGCTCATCACGATTATTTGACATTAAAAGAAGTCGTCCATACTCTCAAAGAGACCTTGATATAAATAATTCAAAAGACAACAACACAAAGTCTCAGTCAAATTTTTTGGGACCAAGACTTTGTGTTGTTGTTTTTTGATTTATTATTTGACAAGCAGTTGTGGACAAGGCTTTTTTTTACTTAGGATGATTAAGTTCGTTAAGTGATTGATGGTTTGAAAAAGTTTTGAAAGTAAGGATCCTTTTGATCTAAATAAACACTAGACTCATAAAAAACTTGATTTTAATACCACTAACCCAGTTAATGAATTTTGTAATTTCCTCAGTAGATTTTCCTAATTGCCTTAAAACTGCCAAGGTAACTCCCATTGATAAAAAGGGGCCTAAGAAAAACAGCACGGCTTTAGCAAATCGCATTCAAGCAGCTTGGCAGTTATGGATTTGTGTGAGAAGGTGCTTAAGGGCTTTGAGGGTGGTTTACACTCTAATGCCACATTTTATAATTTATCGAGAGCCTCACAAGGTTCCGTTCTGGCGCCTATTTTATTCTTGGTTTACGTCAACGAGCTGGCTATTTGCTATACTGGCTCTGTATTTTATCTCTATGGGGATGACAACTTCTTTAATTGCTGATGCTGGTGAAGCGAATATTTCTTTCATATCTCAAGAGTCATGTGCTACCTTGAAAGACCCAGCTGTTTCGAACATTAGGTTTGAACGAAACCAAAACTTGACTAGTAATCCGAAAAATTTTTGGAAGTTCGTTAATAAGAAAAGAGCATCTAACATTGTACCAAGGGAAATGTTTTTAGATAATAAAAATTAGTGCCAAAATAATTTGTTGGATTTGAATATTAATAAATGCTTCCAAATTTCATTTCATAGGAAAAAAAGTAGGATACCATCATTTTACACAATTAACGGCCAGAAACTTCAATTAAAGGATGTTGCTAAGGATTTAGGAATACTGTTTGACACGAAATTAAACTTCTGCAATCATATAGACCAAATAGTAGTAAAAGCTAATAGAATGTTGGGTTTTACGCCTAGAAATTGTGAGGGGTTATCATTGCAAGCTGTCAAATCTGTATATGTGGGATTGGTACGATCACAGCTTGAGTATGGCTCAATTATCTGGACTCCCCAGTATAATGTCTATAAGTCATTACTGGAGAGTGTGCAAAACAAATTTTTAAGATATTATAACTACATGTTTAATTTAGATCTTATTGCTAATCATGATTATTCCTAAATATTGAATTATGTTAAAGATTTGTCTTTGGATAAAAGAAGAACAATGTTTGACATCTGTTTTATCTATAAGTTGTTGAATGGTATTACATCCTGTCCGGATTTACTTTCCCAAGTTAAATTTTCTATTCCTCAGAGACCACTTAGACAAAATAATTCATTTCATATTGGGTTCCATAGAACCAATTATGGTAAAAACCCTTTTCGGAGAGATCTCTAGATTTTTTGGATCGGGAGGAGAGGCTAGATGTTTTTACCAATTTATATGGGTCTTTTAAGGGTAGTTTAATGAAAATTTTGAATACTTAGTATTGTTCAATTAATATTTTTAATTAATATGTTGTTTGATGGGTAAACCAAGTGAGAATTTATGTTCCTAATCTATTAGTTAATACAAAGATATTTTTTTTTGTTTATTTACTTTAGAGTCTTTTTTTTTAGTTAAGTACTTTAACTCTTAATAGTTTAAGTAAGGATTATTAATTATTGACATAACTGTATTTTATAATTTATTTTTTTTGTAATGGAGGTTTCCCGTTTATTAAATTAAAAAAAAAAAAAAAACTATAAGTGTTGTAAATCCCTCTTCAGGAAATTGAAATGTTCACTCTTTATTCTAGTGAGCCTATCATACATATGTTAGGGAAAATATGACTAAGTATGCGCAGGGCGCCCGTGTGCGGGACGTTGCAGAACTATGCGCTAAAATTTTTTGGAATGCCACACTCTGTTTTACATTTATTTTGATATTTTGCTTTTATAAATTTTATATTTATTTTCCAGTTATAAAAAAAAAAACTTTTTTTATTTTATTATAAAACAACAGATATTTTTAAAATTTTATTTTTATTGAAAACAATAATTAATAAATAATTAATTAATAACAAAAAAAACATATGTAATCCTTCACGTAAAACTAGAACTTTTATTAGGTTAAATGTTAAATATAGGTGTTTTTCTTGAATTAACGGCCGCAAATTCTTTTATAAATTCATCAAAATCGATTTTGTCAACCATCTGTTCTATATCTAATATTGCTAGCACAGCTCGTGACGCATATTTGATGGAACATTTTTTTTACTATTTTTACTTTTGAAAATGACTTTTCCCCAGAAGCCACAGATACTGGTAAAGTTAAGAGTATTCTTAAGGAAATTATAACATTTGGCAGATATGAGGTTAAATTGTGTTCAAATATATATTGCAATGTATCCAGAGGATTTGAAGAATGAGGAATTGAAAATAACTTTAAAACTTTAATTTCTTTCGTTAACCAAAACCGCATCAGTAAGCTTCTGTTGTAGAGCTTGACAGTTCTTTAGATCATCATCACATAATGTAAAAATATTACTAAAAAAAAACAAAAACATTGTGACAATTAGAGATCATATCAAATCTACTATTTAGAGAACTTAGTAGTTGATCAATTATTCTCAAAAAAAAAATTAACTTTAAACGCGGTTTCGGGATTTTGAGGTGCTTCATCCCTATGTTCATAATCAAAAAACTTTGGTTTATATTTTCATCTAGTAGTATTGATTGCGGGAAAATCTTCTCTGCCCTATCTCAAGATCGGCGGCTAATTTTGCCGTTTGAGCAATTATTTGCCCAAAGAAATTATCACTTCTATAATTTTTGAAATGATCGACTAAATTCTTTAAATAATTTTGACATACTTTAATGTCAATTTTTACACTTTGCATCATTTTGCTTACAATAATAATCTGAAGTAAAACATCATACCAAATAATTACACTACAAATAAATTTAGATATTTAGATATTTAATAGCAAAGAACTTAGCTTAGCTTTATGCCTACTTTCTATGTTAAAAGTATCGTTATCCGCTATTTCTAAGACTCTCACAAATTTTAATTAAATTAAATTTTAATGGTTTTATAGCATCTACTCTACTTGACCATCTACTCTTAAGTATCACTTAGGGGTTTTAGATTTAATGCAGGTAAATTTTTTTTTAATAATATCCCACCCTTTTTGTGGACGAAGAGAAAAAACGTAGTACTATATTAAGAAAGTTTACTGTTTCATTTGATACCTTAGCAGCATCATTTACTGCTAAATTTAAGCTATGTGCAGGGCATGGCACAAAAAAAGCTCTAGGATTAACGTCCGGTATACGTTTTTGTAAGCCAATATGCTTTCTACGCATAATGGCACCGTTATCATACTTGACCGCTTTAATATCTAAATTTAAATTTTGTAAACTTTCAACTACAAAATTAAATAGTCCTTTTCATGTAGAATCGAATACTGGGCTAAAAAACTCTTTTGTATCTGACCTTTTTTACAATCTTGATTTAATACCAGATAACGCAAAACAAGGCTTATTTGTTCTGTGTGACTTGTATCTGGGGTACAGTCTATAATTACTGAATAATATAACTGAATTGTGTAACATATTTAAAATATTATTTTCTACTTTAAAAGATATTAATTGTACAATTTCGTTTTGAATTTGGTAGCCTAAATAATGAGTTTTTTTTAAAGAATTTTCCTGGGAGCTCTGCACTCTACTAAGATGTTCTCTCATCACAGGATCAAATGAGGAAATCATCTCGACAGCCTTAAGAAAATTTTCGTTATCAGGTTGGAAAAGTATTTTAAAAGAACCCTGAAATGCTAGACATGGTCGGGACATAAATTTTACGACTGCAAGAATTCTTTCCAGAACATCATGCCAATATTTTTTTTCGGTTTCTAAAACCCGTAAATGATGATCGTTTACAGTAATAGATAATTTTAATATTTTTTTCAAACTCTTCTATGTATTCATATGAATATTATGTGAAATTGATCTTTCATAGCCAACAATAAGTGTTGCCAATCAGAAAAACTATTGATAGTTTTACCGAAAACCTTACAACAAAAGCAAAATTTGAAGTTTTTTGAAACTGAATAAATAAGCCAAATTCTCTCTGTTGTTTCACCATTTTCCAGTTTTCCGACAAAATACATAATTGAAAATTTTCTTTTGTTTCGATTTGTAAGAAATTGATAATTGCATCCTATCAAAGGAGGTCCTCGCTCAACCAACCTTTTGACTTCCTCGTTGTTCATGGTTCTAGGCTACATACCAGGATCCTCTGATAGAAGAATGGTACTTGTCATCTCAGGGCCCATTTCAGTCAAGGCTTCGGTTTCATCTTCACTTGTAGTCTTTATTGTTGAGTCGGTGGGTTCGACCGATTCTACGTTTTCACTGATAGTTGATGTACTTGTAGATGGTTCAAGTGCAGGAACAGGTAAAGCAGCGATCACTTCAGAACATTGATTCTCTAAAGTTTATGTTTCTGCATTGGAAACTAGAGTTTTCGCCAAGAAATCTTTTATTTTGCCAGCCATCTTCTGCTGTTTTTGGGCTCTAACTTGTTTTTGCTTCCGAAATTTTGCGCCAGAAGGTCGTTTTCCTATGGTTCCTAGAATTAAGCAAGTGAAGCTAATATAAGTTAATATGCTAGATCAATATAAAATTTTATTAAAATGTACTAGGCTCAGAAAATATTTAAAAAAGAAACATAGTGAGATCGTTGGATGATAGACGAATAAAATATTTTGACAGTTTTGGCACTACTTTGGCTACGCCGGAAAGAGATGTCAACTTCGGTAATTTGAATGAAACATCCTGTATATTATTACCTATTATAAAGTACCGCGTAAAAGTCTAATCACCTGAATTTTTGTATATTTAATATCCTTACAGATTTAAAAAAAAAACATTTTTATTTCAAAAATTACATTAGCATTTTTTTTCTATAATCAAGACATTTATTATTTTAACTTGAATTATTATAGGCAATGATTTCGCATAACAAAATTTGTATAATATTTTATTTAATTTTTAAAAGCTATATTATTTGAAATAATGAAAATTAAAATATCCCAAAAGCCATTAAATCTTAAGACATTATCCTCGAATCTAACTATTGTAATAAAACTAATTTAAAAATTGGATTTGTTCAGTTATAAATATTATTTTTTGTATGATATAATGTAATACTTACCCCTTAATTTATTCACACCCTATGCTGAATCAGCTTACTTGTAAATAAATACTGTTTACCAGCTAATTTTAAGTGGTGCTTGTAAATAATAATGTTTTTATAATGATGATGATAATAATCGCCTTAATATTCGTAAATAACATGTGTAAGCTTAGAACATTGACACAAATTCAAATACACTAGAATAAACATTGGCTGCTTTGGATTGAGTGCAACATCTACACAGGGGGCAGAGGGTATATTTTGTTAATAAACATGCTTAGTATTCCATGTTGCCAGAAATTACTCAATTTTAACACAAGAAAATAAAGTGATGTAATACATTATTATAATTAGCAGAAATTGAGTTGCATTCTTTAATATAAAGCAAAACAAAGTAAAACTCGTTTAATAACCAAAACTATTTTGTACTATATTTACACTAACCACTAATAATAATTAATAATTTTAATTTGGATTCTTTAAATCACTTAATTGTTACACTGACGGCAACGCTGTAGATTCTGCCCAGAAATATTCTATAATAAAGGTATTTGGCAATTGCGCTCGTTGTTTACTTTTGGATGGTGCATCTTTCGTACAATATTAGTATTAAAAAAATGTTTTGAGTGGTTTCAGTGCGTTTTTTAAATTAATCTGAAGACGAAAAACTTTTTTTCTGAAAAATATTAAGAAGTCTGTAGTGAGTGACATATATTGGAAAAATGGAAATTCAAATCGTTCCTTTCACAGGCGAGTTAGGTGTCATCCTTCTAGGTTATCATATTATAGAAGACGGAATATTTGTGAAGTATCTATTAAGTATTGGATACCAAAATATTAATAAAAATGTGTAATTATATATTATTATAATTTTTAAAATTTATGGCTTATTCGAACCCAAAGTGCCGCGACAAACTAAGGTTTTTTTGTAAAAATTAATTAAAAGGTTAACTTCCAAAGGATTTGAATTAAACTTTGTTCTGTAATATATAATAAATATCTAAACGGATTTGAGATGGTTGCAAACCTCTACAAACGAACATTTTTTGGTTAAAAATTATTGAGTTAGATGTTGATAAACGACTATAACTGCCAAAGGATATGGATAAAACTTATCCTTATGGCCGTTAGGAGTTACATAGCCCTTTATATTATTTTTTAACATCTAACAATTTAATATTTTTTTACCAAAAAACTTTTGTTTGTCCAGAGAACTCCTTTGGGAGCTCCGAAAAAGGCTCCCAAAGGAGCTTCCTTTGGGAGGAGCCTTTTTAATTTCTTTAACATTCGACTTTTTAAGTAATTTTTACAAAAAAACTTTAGTTTGTAGAGGTTCATAACCACTATAAGTCTATTTAGTTATTACTTTCAATTATTTCAATTAAATAACAGCGGGCGCGGACTATAAATAGGTTGGAGCGTTTTAGAAGCCTTTTTTGTTTCTTAAACATTCGACTTTTTAAGTAATTTTCACAAAAAAAACTTTAGTTTGTAGAGGTTTATAACCATTATAAATTGATTTAGCTATTAATTGTTAATATCTGAACAAACAAATATTAAATTTCAATGGAATTTCAATTATATCAATTAAATAACAGGCGGACGCGGACTATAAATAGGTTGCTGGCAAACGACATATGCTGCGTTCTAGGTTTTGGTTGCTGGATATCGGCGCTAGCTTCACAGATATGAAAAAATATGTAGAAAAACAACACAAAGTGGCAACATCGGATACGTGCATTGTAAACCTAGAGGTATTCTACGTTGCCAAGTTGCTTTTTTTCATTAACTTTATTGTCAGTAATTTTTTTTTTATTCTGAAAAATTTGTTGATTACTCTTAAAGTATATATTATAACGAAACTTTTAAAGAGTACATTTTTTTATCTGTTATAAAAATACAACACATTAAAAAAATATGTAGTGTGTAAGTATACTCTGGATGATGATTTCATAACTTATAATGGGATTTTCTAAGGAAAAAAAAACGTTAAAAAAATTTATATAGTATTAGGGAGAGGGAAACAAAATAGTTTCTGTTTCTAATATTTGTTTTTGCTTGCCCTCTCATCCTCTAGCCACCACAACTTTAGAATGAATGGCAAGCCCGTGCTTATCTGAAAGGCCTTAAAAAATGCTTTTCAATGGTTCCCTACAAAGCTACCGATGTCATGGTTTTTTATTTATGAATTGTTTTACTTAATTTCAAATTAAAAAATGATTAAAAACGCAACAACGGAGGTTTCGTTCGAATAAAGGTGATAAAAAGGGTAGTTTCCTCTAGTATAGATCACAAGAATGTATTAGACGTGGATGCAATGTTGCCAAGCTGCTAAGGTATGAAATTCTTAAAAATCTAGTAAAACATGTATGTATGATAAGATGTGGTTATTTTGGTAAATAATTTTAATTTCAAATATTATAAACTTTTCCAATGGATATTTATAGTGTCTGTTTAGTTCTGATAAATTCCTGATAAATACTGTCATGCCGTAGTATAAAATGTTAATGAATATTTTCTGTACATTGAATTAAAGATTTTGTTTTTTTCGTTATTATGGCTTATATTTTACACGTATTTACATTGTTTAAAATTTCTTAATTGACTCAACTGCATAGCTCCCCGATTCCTATATAAGATTACTGTAGGTATTAATCGATCATAGTTAGATAAGACTTTCAATATTTTATTTTGAAGAGCGTGTGAGATAGTATTTTCTAAATTGATTTTTGCTATATGTGACGTAATATCCAATAAAATAAGTAATGAATTCATCACAACAATACAGATTTTACTTAAATCAAAGGTAATTGTTTAGATATTTTTAGACATTTAGACAAAATGTATATTAAACTATATCATAGTGAAAATAGTATAACATTTTTATATAAATGCAAAAATAATAATTTAATACCAAAATGTTTAAGATTACACCCAAAATCATACAAAAATAATAAAATACATAAAATCTTAGAAAGAGCAAGCGTTATTTAGAGGAATAATTCAATTTTATAGATATAATAAATTTAATTTAAATATTGAAATACAAAAATTAAAAAATAACTTATTTAATTTAGTTAATCAAAATGATTTCAATCATATATGTATGCTTCTGTATAAATAAGAGTTATTTAAATAGGTTTCAAAAACAAAAACAAATTCACATAAATAAAATAAATCTACTTTATAATGAAAATATAAATCAAGAACTTTTAAACACAAATAATTATGATTTTATAAATAAAACTGTTATTAATTTGTCAGATAGACTTTTATCTGATACAGAAAAACTTGTTCTTTCAATATTAATACTAAAGTTTAATTGGTGATTAAACAAAATTTAAACTCTTTAAAATGAAAAGTTTTAAAGACACTTAAATCCGATAACACTATTTTAACTTCTTTTAAATATTAACACTTATGAAAATAAATTAAATTTATTAATTAGTGATGGTAATTATTCTAAATTATCTAAAGATCCTACAGAAAAAATTGAAAGACAAATTTATAATTTACTTAAAAAACATCAAAACCAATTTTAAATATTAAATAAATTAAAATTTTCTGATAAATTAACTTCACATAATAGTAAAATACCACATTTTTATGGTTTACCAAAAATACATAAAATACATTTTTCTTTAAGATGATAGTAACATAAATTCACCTACTCACCCTCTTGCAAAATATCTTTTAAATATCTTAACTCCATACACTAATAATTCTGATTCTTACATTAAAAATTCTCAACACTTTTAAAAAAAACTTTCCACAATTTCTTTTAACCCTCATGATCTATTGGTAAGTTTTGATGTTGTCTTTTTACTAATGTTCTCGTTGTCAAAACTTTAAATATTATTAAAAATAAATTATAAAATTATAATAAATTTAGCAGATCGTACAACACTAAGCGTTAGTACAATTTTAGAACTTTTAACCTATTGTGTAAAAACTACTTATTTCCAATACAATAATGAATTTTATCAATAAAACTTTGGTATGGCTATGGGTTCTCCTCTTTCACCAATTTTAAGTAATAAATTTATGGAAAATTTTCCTCGAACTTAAGCTAATTGAAACAATATTACGTTCTTGAATTTCCGAATCTATTTCATTAATATACTTTCACATACTCTACAAACGTAGCTATTTAACGTTTTAACTATATGCCTCTGTCACTTCGCCTCCTCCAGCCAACAACGTTTAAATTGAACTAACATTGGCTTGTGATTGTGACTAAATTATTTATGATTACCATTGTTTCTATGGGTCATTACTACCTTCATTCAGAAACTCGAGTTAAGAGTCGAATATGTAAAGCCTTGTAACTCATATATAAGCTGCATTTTCTATAGCAGATAAGTTTAAATTGTTTTATGCACATAATACATGGGTATATTCCATTTAGAAAATGGGAATTTTATCAATTTCCTGCATAAAAGTTAACAAACAAGTATATACAGGGTGTCTCACGACGAATAGACGCGATCGATATTTCGGAAACTAATTTTTCAAAAATTTTGAAAATTTGGCAACATGGCACTGTCGAGGGGGGCTACACAACTAAAATATTTTGACAGTTGTGACGTTTCCGGTTATACCGGAAGTAGGTGTCAACTTCGTTATTTTAAATGGAACACCCTGTATATTTTTACTTTTTTGGCTTTTACGTGAAATTCTAAGTATATTTTGTGTATAATGTCCTATACCTAAGTGTAACCGTTTTTGACATATTTTTAATTTCATGTGAAAAACTATGTTTATAAGCCCTAACATAATTACCGAGTAATCGGTAATTATGTTAGGGCGGTTGTCATAGTAACCGCTAGAAGCGGCAGTAACCGTCATGCCCAACTAATCAACAATCCTTGAGCCGTGTTATTATACGGCTTTTAATATTAGGCCAAATTTAAACTGCCAATATTTCGGAAACTATCAATTTTTGGACTAGATAACCTTATACAAAGTTAACCTTATTTTTAATTATCTTAATGAAAAAATTATAAAAATAGAGGGTTTCCATTTAAAAAAATTGACTTTTAATGATTTTTTCATTTTAATTTTTAATCCTAGTTTTTGACCACCCTGTATCTTTTTTTTAGCCAAATTTTAAAATAGTCTTTTAAAGTGGTCCTTCCTCTAAAATAAAACCAAAACTAACCAATAAATAAAAGCTACTAAAAGGGAGTAATCGGTAATTATGTTAGGGCTTATAAACATAGTTTTTCACATGAAATTAAAAATATGTCAAAAACGGTTACACTTAGGTATAGGACATTATACACAAAATATACTTAGAATTTCACGTAAAAGCCAAAAAAGTAAAAATATACAGGATGTTCCATTTAAAATAACGAAGTTGACACCTACTTCCGGTATAACCGGAAACGTCACAACTGTCAAAATATTTTAGTTGTGTAGCCCTCATCGACTGTGCTATGTTGCCAAATTTTCAAAATTTTTGAAAAATTAGTTTCCGAAATATCGATCGCGTCTATTCGTCGTGAGACACCCTGTATAGAGCGTATAAACCACTTCCAATTTGACTAGGCACAGATTTGTTTGCGCCTGGTTTCAGACTAATAAATAAAAATATGTTACGTTCATTTTTAAGAATTTAAAAATTGTAGCGTTTAAACAATATCTTGTAAGTAAATTTAAATACGCAAAATGGTGTATTCAAATGGTGACATCTCTGTATTGACCAATATAACAATAATCTTATTCTTTATAAGTTTTGTATTGAAGATTCCTAATTATTTTAACACACTAAAGTAAAGTGCTATCTTATGTGTCTATGGTTAGACCTAAATCGATCAATATATTGTAAATTTTTACTATGCGCGGAAGAATGTTTGAACCATTTTTGCAAATCTCTAATTTGACTTCTGCCGCTAATTTGAAAACCATCTATTTTTAACATATAATCATGTTAAAGAGGTGTCGAAATTTATCAATTGCATTTGAATTTTAGAAATCTATTATTTAATTATTATAAATTTTTCGTAATTATAAACTTGATTGGATTTTGGCTTGATTGCTATTGATTATACGGTAGCCTAATTATATATTTTTTTTAAACTAAGAAGTATTAAAAGGCTTTGTGTAGGTGTTTTAAAGCTAAATAGTTGCCGCCTTCTGGTGTTCATTATTGGAGGGGCGAGCAGGCATATTGGGCGAGAATTGCATTGGTGCTGATTAAGTTCGCTGTCTATTTCGTAAATTTCTCAGACTTTAGAGTCTTCGTTTCGGAATTTAAAATTGGTTTTAGACTATTGGCCTAATCGTCGGTGCTCTTATTAAGTATTTATTGTGTGTTAGGGCTGCCCGCGCGACTATATTGAGTTTACATCGGAAAATAGCGAAGTGCCATTAAAGTTATGGAAGCTTCTTAGACCAAGCTGCACATTCCAAAATACACATAATCTTTGGTTTTCCCAGAAAGAGAAGCTGAATTGCTACAACAAGCAGTTGAGTTGCCACAGCAGCAAGAAGCTGGTATAGCTGTTACGAGAGCCACATGGTACCCCTGGGCATTGAAAAGTAATTAACCGCCTACAGAGGCGGCTGAAAAGGATTCTTCAGTTAAGCTGCATGTTTCATACTGACTTTTATTTATTGCATAACAAAACAAATTATCGGTATTTTATTTTATTTTTTTTGGAATGCCGAACGTTGGAAAAGGACGATATTAAACTCTTCTATATTGGCGTGTAAAGTCTATTACGATAAAGTTGATACCATACCGTGTTCGACTCACTTTGCACTGACCCGGTGCGGATTGGTTTTTTGTTCGGCACTCAGTGCAATTATTTTGAAATTGCCTCATAGAGTCGGTTCTGTGTAGCTTATTAGAAAGGTACGTCAAAAAGCTTTAACATATATAAACCTTTAAAAAACGAATCGATGAACTTTACAATATATTAAATGCTTTTCTCATTAAAAAAATTCAAATATCGCAGATTTCTCTATTTAATGCTAATAATAAGCATCAAAATTTACCTAATTTGTTTAGTTTTACTTGTGTACTTGTGAGCTGAAGATTACATTGAGAAAATAATTTCTAAAATAAAATAAGACTTAGTCATGATGGTATTGATATATGGATATGCATGATGGATAAAGAGCGTTTAACAGTGTTGATAATTTTAGACTATATTAAAGCATTCGATACTTAGAACTATTATTCGCTAGAAATTGGAGTAATTTGACTTAAGTCACAATGATGTTCAGATTATTTAAAATTACTTAACAGGAGTTCCTACTGGATCAAGTTTCTAATTATTTGCATGTTAACAAAGGTGTCCATCAGGGGTCAGTCTTGACATCACTTTTATATTTCATGTAAATATGTGATTTTCATAGTTATTTAGTAAATTCTCAAGGTCGTCAATATACGAACGACACCTAAATTTATTTGTTATTTTCTAACTAATGATGGAAGATCTAATTGATTTTATGGCGTATATTAACTCTAATCTTCAAATCATGTTGATAATCAATACTTATTATCCAAATCTTATCGGCTTGTTCTTAATAATTCTAAATCTAAGTTATTGTTTGGATCTTAGCCTCTTGACAAATTTTAAATTGGAGAGATGATTTTGACTGTATCTGCGTGTAAAGAACATTTTGAAATTTGAATTAACAAAAAATTGATCATTACAAAAAAATTTTCTCCGGTCTTTAAAGAGCTTACTTAAAATTAAAACTATTTTCTATACCAACGTTATCGTTTCGACCTATATTAAGTTTGGATTATGCAAATTTTTTGTATCTACTTTTTTATTGTAGAAATTATATAATTGTATATTATACTCTACTGACCTGAATCAAAAGTAAAAACATATTTTGCAAGATTCAGATTTTTTGTCTTTTATGTTGCTACAATGGTAGGAAATTTGGGCATGTATTTTCTTTAGAAGCATCCAAGTGATTAAAGCTGAAACATAATAGCATGCTCGTCCAGCGAGTATGCCCTGCTGTTATGTGGGATCCTACCACAGAGCCCCGCACCAGCTCTATTGTTGATTCTAAAGTCATCTGTACACCAGACGATCCCCTTATTTAGCAGTATAGGATCATTATAGAGCCACCACTTCTCTTTGCCTGAGATGTGTATTACAAAATATTTGGTACAACAATCTAAGGTGCCACACTCATCATTAGAAGGAGAGGTAAATTTTGTACGGACTGTAGATTTGTGCGTAACCAGTCTCATAGCAGCCCGTAGCAGTAGACTACGCGCAGTCCTTAATGCATTAAATTGAAACACCAGATACAATGGCAGAAGGCACAACAGAGTCTCTAATGGTCCAGTTGACGCCAGTCGCATGAAAGCGGGTACGCTGAGACATGCAAGGCTCTTTGACTTTATCCACTTGGGACTGATTTTTTTCTTTTTCGATGTGAGAAGAGTTTTGACAATAAATAAAAAGATCCGCACTAATTAACAGAAAAGACATAACTCGTCTAAATACAAAAACATCGTGTACCTATATTGAGTAAAATATGAACTTTAAAACGCCAAATATCACCGAAATCCAGTACATTTTATACATATTATCTTATAAAGAACCAAAAAGAAATTTAATAAAAAAGATTTTTAGGAAAATTAAATATGGATTGAACCAGAGACCATTGGATCCGAAGTCCGAAGTATAGACCTTGTCACCAAACCGGGGTAATGATGTAGTATATGAGTATTTACATAACATGGGAAGTGATAAAACGATGTTAACAAGATTAAAATTTATTGGAGATTATTGAAAATGAGATTAGATTCGAAATTAAAGATATCATTGACACAATTTCATATTGGCATTCTCTTAGCTCTTATAATCTCCAGCTTTTCGAGAAGATCTATTTTTTTACCTTTCCCACACTCATGTAATATAGTACTAGATTATATGTACTAGATTTTGGTGATACTTATATTCCTACCTATCCTCAAATCCAAACAGCCTAAGAGCTTTCAGAATGGGCACTTGATTGGAGCGACTTGAACGAGGTTTGGTTTTTCGAATTCCCTTTTCGAGCTCGCTCCAGCACTGTCCAAATGCAACTTTGTATACGAGCAGTTGCTCGCCCCGAGATCATTCAAATAGAAACCGTGCAGTCCAGCCGAAATCGTCATAAAAACTATTGAATTTTTGTTAGAAACACTATACACATCGTGAAAATGACACTGATTATGAAGTGATCGATGTATTGTATGTGTTACACTACAGTGTTGCCGTTTATATAAAAAAATTGCAACAACTTTAATTTTTTAAATGGAACTTCTTATATATTTTTAGATATTTTGATTCCTTACTTCATTTTGAGCCTTTTTTAATCGTACTCCCTTATACCTCTAACTCTGTTTTTGAGAAAAAAAATTGTTTTTTGTTCAAAAACCAAAGTATAACTAATTGTTTATTTCTCAGCTCTTTCAGTTTCTAAAAAGCTAAAATTTTAAACCTTACTTTAAGAGACCATCTTGAATTACTTCCCCAAACCTGATTTTATCAGAATTAGGCAGGGTATTAACTTAATTTTTGACGACCTTAGTTTTACACTTTGCCAAGCAGTTTTTAATATATTATTAATATAATAACAACAAGTAATATACAGCTTAAATTATAGTCAAAATGTACAAAGAGCTAAACATATTTTCTTCAGTACGCATATCATCCTTCCGCAATTGGCTAACAAAACATCGTATTTTTTTAGGTAACAGGAAAAGCTCACGACGAGAAGGTCGACTTGTGGGCTCTGGGTGTCCTCTGCTATGAATTCCTAACAGGCAAACCCCCATTTGAAGCAGCAGACTACAGTCAGACTTACAGGAGGATCAGTCGAGCGATTTTCAGCTTTCCTCCGTACATTTCAGATGACGCAAAGGATCTTGTTAAAAGACTTTTAGTGGTAAAACCAGAGGCCAGACTGCCCTTAGATTTTGTGCTTCAACATCCTTGGATTGTGAATCATGTGCGTAAAGATGGAGAGAAGGCTTAGTAAGTTTCGTGATGTTTCATTTTTTTATGATCGTATACATTTTAATAGGACAATTTTTAATGCGTGATTGTACACTTTGACAGTAAGTAGTTACAAATAACATATATTATGATCTAATTGTGTTCAATGATATATTATTTAATTATTTTTAAGTGGTTTGTATTTATTTTAGTTTTTAAATTATTTGGGATATGTATAAGGGTAGTTCTTTAATCCTGTGGATGTACTGGATAGAGGTAAAAGAGTGAAGAAGGTAAGTATTTATTCAATATTTTAAAACAGTCCACAGTATTATTGAAATACCCCACACAATTTTAATTTTTTTTGTTATTATACTTATATTATAAAAATATTTTTTTTTTAGAAAAACATGAAATTTTTGTATACTATTCTACTTTAAATCTTCTGTCTATTTTGTTTAATATTCCCCAGGCCACTTAAGGCCTATTTGCCTTGCTACATAGGCTTTTTTAGAGGCAGCCGGGAGTATAATTTTCTTCTACAATATTAGGTGGTAAGTAATAGTCATTTGCATAAATGAGAAAAAAGATAGGCCCCAAAATAGAGCCTTGGGCCCATCATTTTCCGTCTTAGGAAGTGAAACTTCCGATACCTTCGCAAATGAGTTGTGTTTTTCAGATATGGTTTTATTAATGTAAGGCTACTATCATTACCTATATAAAATTGAAGCTTTTTAAGCAGATGTGGTGGTTAACATAGTCAAATACTTTTGACAGATCAAGACAACATTGTTCTCAAGAAATTTTTGAGATGGACCCTAGAGAGCCTACTATAGTTTTTTAACCAGTTGCAACCCAAACTAAGTAGCTATATGTAAAGTAAGGTAGAATTTATTAAAAAAATCCAGCAGGTAAGAATGTATGAATTATCGACCTTGCAACAAGATGAGCAAGTTAAGTACTGATCGACGAAAAGACTTTAAAAAATTAGTTCGAAAACATATAGTATGGAGTTAATAAGAGCTTAGGGTTCTAAGTGCTCAAAATATAATAATATAGCGAAATAATATATTCAACGTAGCTGTTTTGGGCCACATAACTCCTTCATTCTAAGAGATGAGGTTGCGGTGAGCAAAGAAAGGTATGACATCATATGACAATTTGTGGCGTAACTCGTGGCAGTATACTGGTTGATTGAGAGTCCTATCTATTCTTTCACGTTGTGCTTCAATGGTTTTCTGCATATGTTTGGTTTCATTAGGTCCAAGAAACTAAGCTTGAGGTTCCTTAGGCGGACGAGTGTTAAATCATCATTTGGTTGTTTGAGGCAGGTCTCTTTGGAGCGTTGTAGCTCTTCAGGATAAGGTTTTTTTGGCGAATTTCACAGTTAAATTCAGTTCCAGAATGAAGGTTCCATTTTGGGAAATATGGTCTATATTGAAGTCACAAAGTTGAACGGCACGAGTTACGAGTTGAGGTAACCATGTACTATATTGATGATTACCATTTATGTTGGTCAAATTGTTAAATTTCAACTGTTTCTAACTCGATTTGGCTAAACTTTAATAATTAAATTTCACACTGCGTCTGTTTTCATAGGCAATGGGTTCTTTGGCACAGGTATTTTTTTGAGGTTATCTGGGTTGACATGGTTCTTTGAATCCAGCAAACATTTGCTAATTTAAGAAAAGGTATTTTGTTTGAGGAAAGAGATCCATAAGGATCTGTTCCTTTCATTCTTACTTTGTAAGAATTATTTTTATTAAATGAATAGCTGTTCTTTTCTAAATCAAGCATTTCAATTATACAAACTGCTTCTTATCTTCTTTGATTATCTTTTCCATAACTATTAATGTTAAGAAGTCTAAAATATTTTTGATTTCTGGTTGAAATTAAACCTTAGCAAAGATTAAGTTATTTCAGATTGTTTTTATTTCTGAAAGTAGTTCCTAAGGACTTAGAATTGAATTGTGAAATGTATTTAGCTTTAAGAAGTTTATAGCAATTGGTAGCCTTTCGAGAATATCCACTTCGACTTTTATTATTGAGCCAAAGAGTTAATTCTCATCTTCGTTTTGTTCCATTTATAAATAAAAGTGGATTAATTTAAAAAAAAATATTTCTAAAGAAGTTTCTGTAGTCATCGCAGCGAACAGATAGTGTAATAAAAGTGAATAACGCGTATTTCGATCTACCGGTTTCCGGCCGGGTTAGACTAGCGGACTTTGCTTGTTGTTTGATTCGACTAAATAATATTTTTTATAAGTAGGTATACTAATAAGTAATGGTTTATTAAGGAATATGTTAATATGCTTTAATACTTTAATAAAAAATCTCTTGTGATACGATTGATTACCTAAGAGTAAAGCTAAGCTAATCGTTGGGTGGCTTTTTTCACATGTTTTATATATACTTATAACGTTCATTGAATATTTCGGAAGATACGCATTCCTGTGTCTTAAAATGTAACCGGTCCACTGTCGATTGCAGTTCAATTTCGTTTAGCGAGAGGTGCTGCCGAAGCGGCAAAAAACATGAGCGATGCTGCCAACTACTTTTTTATTTTTTTTTTTAACCTCCAAGGAAAGACTTAAGATGTAAGAACATATGAAAATCGCTAGGAGCGAGGTCAGGGCTGAACGGAGGATGGTCTAACACGTCCCAGCCAAATCTCTGGAGGAGGTTTCTCGTAACATTTGCACTGTGTGTCGTTTATTAATTTCATTTATTGTCGTGAAGAAAAACAACACCTTTTGACAGAAATTCTCGGCGTTTATTCTGTATTTCGCGGCACTAAGTGTCTCGCAGTAAACATCTGCATTGATTGTTTGAAGTAAGAAATCTTGCAGTAAGAAATCAATCAGTAAGATGCCTTTCCTGTCCCAAAACACTGTTCACATGATTTTTCGGGGTGTCAAGATTTGTTTCGGCTTAACCCTTGCTGGGGATGAAAAGTGTCTCCATTCCATTGATTGCCGCTTAGTTTCAGGAGTATCATAAGAAACCCAAGTTTCATCTCCTGTGACTATCTGTGACTGAAAATCTTCGACACCTTCATTATAACGCATTAAAAACTAAAATGTGTTTGTGTGTTCCTCAGCAAGAATTTTTGGTACCCAACGTTAGCAAAGTTTACGAAATTTCAGTTTTTCGGTAACAATTTCATGAGTTAGTGATCGTGAGATTTGGGGAAATTCCATAGCGAGAGCACTAATTGTGAATTTACGGTTTTCCTTAAGTTTCCATCAATCGCTCGAACCAGTTCTGTAATCAAAGATGGTTTGGCATTTGTTCTTTGTTCTTTATCGTGCACTTAAACATAAACACTACACTTTGTTTAAAGACCCCGCATTACGGTTATACAAGATGTCCAAAAATAAGAACAAGTATTATGAAGATCTCGGAAACGGTAGAAGATGTGAGGTGGTATAATTAGAAGAAAGTTCCGAAATATAGTTTCCTTTTATAATAAAATATTATAAATTCCAAATATTTTCTATAATGAGGTATCTTATATTTCGAATGAGGATTTAGGATTACCGCTATAAAATTATATATCTATATGTCTTTCGCTCAGGGAGCTCTTAACAAAATTACGTATTGGAAATACAAATGTGATACACTGTCGAAAAAGTTATTAAAATTGTAATTGTTATTAAAATTGTTATTTAAAATTGCAAAACTCCAATATGGCGCCCATAACAAAAACAAATTCGCCATTATAATGAAAAAAAATTCTTCCCTGTTTATCAAGGAAACCATATTTTTGATATTTTTTATTATTATTTAATTAAATGTTCAAAATGAATCAAATATTCAAATACTGGCATGAGCCAGTAAGAAATGTACTTGAATTTTATATGTTATATCACTATAAACGACAAATACTGCAAGAAGTTAAGAATTAGTTTAAGTAATAAATTTATATAGCTAATAAAAAAAATAGGTCCTACTATACTTCTTTAAGGAACGCCAATTTTAATTATTTCTGGGGAATTTAAATTGTTATTTACTTTAGTGTAATGCTTTCTAGAGGATAAATAACTTTCAACGACTTCCAACACAATGTGTCGCACTCCATAATGTTCACTAACATCAAGGAACTTTTGGTGAGACACTCTGACAAAAGGCTTAGCAAGGTCCATGAAAACCACTATAACCTTCACTTGATCGTCAAGGCCTTTGGCGATCTCTGAGGTAAGCCACTCTATAGCATTGGTGGTCCCTCTTCCTTCTAAAAATCCATATTGTCTCGACGATAAGATTTTAGTTTCGTTGAAAAAATGTAACAGTCTACCCTTTAATGCTTGTTCAAATATTTTGGCTAGATTATTTACTAGGCTAACTCGTCAATAATTTTGAATTTTATTTCGGGATTTGGCCTTATGAATTGGAGTTATTAAGGAGACTTTAAAGTGTTCTGGTACCTTTCTCGTTTTAAAGATTGTATTAACTATGTGTTGTAAGGGTAAAACAATAAAAGGGTGAATTATTAATATTCTGCTGGTTACATCCCTGGACTACTGATCCGATTTTAATGATGATATATATGGATTTAGTTCTTTGCTGATTTTAAAAACATGGACAAGTTGGAACTGTGGTTTGGGTCTTATCTGTATGGTAGCAAGAGCGCTTATTTCTTTTTCTAATTCTATATTGACATTCACAAAGTATTTGTTGCAAATGTTTGCCATCACCAGAGGATCGTTAAAAGGTTGGTCTTGAACTCCTTAATAACCATTGTGCTGCTTTTTTCTATCCGTGCCTCCACCGGTTATATTATTTATATATATATATATATATATATATATATATATATATATATATATATATATATATGTATATATTTTTTTCCATAATATCATTCTTGTTACTATTTTTTATTGTAAAATGTATACATTGTTATATTTATTAGTTTATTTAAATGATTTCTACAGGCTTTGTAAGTGTTATATTATTCATAATCGTAGTGTTTTTGTAGGTCCTTATGCAGTCTATTCCTGTGTTTTATTGAGGCAATCAATCCTCTTGTGATCCATTCCTTTACTCTCTTTTTAGTGTTTCTGTACTATTTTATTCTTTGAGATGCCTTCGAAGTTTCTTATCAAAAATATTTATAGCGTCTTCGGAGTCTTGAATGTCTGTACCCTCCTTCCAGGTTCCAGTCAACGATTATTAAGGTTATTTTTAATATATTCAGGTCATGTATTTGTCTTTCGGTATATTTATCTTGTTTATTTGTTAAAAGAGAATTTTGAGTGTTGTGCTCCGATATATTGACCATAATTGGATAGTGATCTGTAAAACTATGTAATATGTAAGAATTTATTTGTTTTGTTGTTGTGCTGGTGTTGACAAAAAGAGGGTCTAAGCAGGAGTCTGAGTCATATCAGTTAGTTTAATATAGGGCAAAAACCATAATTTGACATGAGACTGAATCCTAACTAGTTATTACTTAAAGACCATAAAATTAATAAATTGATTTAAGATTTCCTTAAATAAGTAAAAGAAAGAAAAATAGAAAGTCGATTTCATAGAAATCGAGAAACAATTTTTATAAGACCTGGGTTTAGTTCTTATAGATGAATGAATAATTTTTGAGGTTTATAATTAGATTTTTTTAAGATTTATTAATAAGGTGTTGAGTTTTCCATTTTCCGTTCAAATCAAAATCTTAATTAATAACTGTAAATATTTAGCGTCAATTTGCCATGAACATAGTATAGTTTAGTATATTTATTTTTGTTTTATCTAATAATATTTTATAAATTGTATTATAAATATTATAAATTCATTGAATGATTATTCTTTTGATATAAATTTAAAAAAAATTCTGGTGATCTTATTAAAGAAAATACGAATAAAACTATAATTATTTGATTTAGTAATTTTTATGAATTTAAAATATTTCTTTCTTATTGCTTTTTTCTGATTTATCCTTTTTTCAAAAAATTATCACCATTTTTTTCACATTTCGTTTTCTCTATTAAGATTTTTGAGAAATATCCAGAAACATTACATTATAACACGTTTCCAAACTTACGGTTTTTTTTTCAATTATTCGATATTTTTAGATTGGAAGAAGTGAAACTACTTATATTGCTTGTAGATGCAATTTCGAAATAACAATAAGTTACATTTTTGTTGGCTTCAATATCTGAAATTAAAACTTCACTGGTCTGACTATCATCCAATTATGAAAAGTTTTGGACATTTTCACAAATTCCACTGCCGAATGATTTGTGCAATCTAATATTAATATTATATAAAATTACAATTCGAAACTGTTGAACACTTGACTTTGCTTTGTATCTACAGCTATTTCTTATTACAAGAACTTAAATCTGAATTACTTGAAATAATCCATGATCAAAAAATCCTTAACTAGATTAATTGACTGGAATAAGTAAAATACATTCTTTATAAAACTACCTCTGAGGTATTGATCTAATACTCATTACATAGTTTTCAATTTGCTTTTGTAAACCTATATTTTTTTAAAACAAATTAGATCAGAAATATAACTAGCTTATTCTCATAATTCATAAACTCATATAACTAGCTAATCGTAATATTGATAATATTACGATTTTAGTATCTAAAAGAAAAATTGAAACAAAATAATAGATTAAATTAAATTTAATATTTATAACAACATATTTTGTGAACATTCTATAATAAATGTCTAAACTCTATTTAGTGAAAAAAAACACGAATTATACAGGGTGGCCCATCGAAAACAGTCCAGCAAGGTTTGAGGCCCTTTTTTAAAAATGCTCGAACCCAGTATGACAGCTTGTCAAAGATTTTGAAACAATACTATTGTTTAATACTTTTAGGACTAGTTTTTAGTTCTTAATTTACAAAACAAAAACGCTCGCACTCGTCGATTTTTGATTTTAGAAAACCGTTTTTTTGTTTAAATTTTTAACCTGGTGGTAGATCCTTGGATTCATGTCGGACCAGTACCGACAATTATGACGATTGACAGTGCCATTTAGAAAAAATAAACATTCGTCTCAGAAATAAACATTTAAAAGATAGTTGGGATTATTTAAAATTAGTTCGGACATTATTTCACAAAACTGTAAACGGCGGTATTTCTCACTGGATTTTCAATATACCGTTTTTTATTCGGCACCGAACTGGTTTCCCTGAATTTTTCCACTAACTCTAGGATGTAACCATAATGTACGTGTTTATCTGCATGTCTCTTATTAAACAAAGTTGCTGTTAGTTTTGCACATTGATTGTTTATAAAGTATAATTCAATAATTTTTACTCTCTCCGCAATAATAAACCATTTTTATTGAATAATTCACATTAACTTGTCTACTGAAGATAAAGTCGGATTGTTGACTGACTTTTGATAGTTTAAAAACAATTTTTTGAATGCCCTTTCAAAGGACGTATCATAATACACCTCTTCCCAATTAAAAAATAACGGTGAATGACGTCCCCGCTAAGGGGTTGTGGTGTTGTTTTGTTGTTTGATGTTAAGGAGTTGAAAGTAAAAAAATTGTCCCTCGAAAATCGATGGGTCCAAGCATTTTTAAAAAAAAAGGCTCAAACCTTGCTGGACTGTTTTCGATGGGCAACCCTGTATATAAGCCTTTCCAAGATACCACATATCCGTACATTTCTTCTTAGTATTTTTGTTTGGTATGTTTTTACGTAAATATAATTTAAAAAAAATTATTTTCGCATATCCTTGATTTTTTAGCAGTGTGTTCCCAAAAAATATCAACGGTATTTGATTTCAAATCTGGGATTTAAAGAATCTTACATTATTGTTTGTTTTTTTATTATGACGTCTGCTATTAGCAATACTTATTTTGATTTGTTGCCAGCATAAAGGTATATATTATGCAAGAGAAGCAGCTTTTAACTACGCTACTAAAGATAATAAATCAATAATTATTATCCAAAATGTCAACAAAACAAATAATTTTTCAAAGTACACGTGTGGAAAACATTAGTAGATTTAGATATCAGCTCAAAGCGCCCGAGTTTTCAAAGCAAATGATGCAAAGCAGGCAGACAGTGGCTGTTGGCACACGTCTTTGGATAAATTCTCAGGTTCATCTATACCGACGCGACGGTGTCGTCATCCCATTGTCAGGTACATTTTCGTCCATAAGGTTGCGTATCTTCCTAAATAGTCTTCCCTGCTCCGACCATCCCTCCACCTCCGCCTAAGTCAGCAAACCACCCCAGATTAAAATACATATAAAAATATGTATTTTAATCTTGTTAAATAAATGTGAGTTTCAAAGTAAAAAGTATAGTCAATCAACGCTTATAATAAAACATGTTTACGAGGTCGCTTTCTAAAGGTGACAATGTAGTATTTGCAGAGAACATCAACCATACTTATTTCAAAATATTTCTTCCCAAACCACTCACAATTATGAACAGAATAACCCATTACGCTCGACTAAATACATGTGGATCTCAAGCCAAAAGGTACAGTCCCTTGCGAATAAGTTATTCTGTAGATGTGCATATTCCCTTAATATTTGGTGTTATGTGATAAATCTGTATAAATGACCAATAGCTCATAGCAAAATCTATATGTATATTCCAGCAATTTTTTTTATGAGCATATGAGTCTTATTCATTTTGAAAGAGAAAAGAGAAGACTTTTGCAAGAAGTAATGGTATTTCTGTCAAAATTTGGAATTTTATCTGCCTGATATTTGTAAATTATAACACATTTGCTTAGTAACACATTTTTTATATTATTTGAACTTATTAATAGTGTGTTATGTAAATTTAATGTTACTTCTATTTTAGCTTATCCTTTTTTGTCATATTGTCCAATTATTATATTATATCCAGTTAATATAACATAATTCTAGTATTTATGCCTATTCTTATTCTATATTTATTATTTATATCTATCTTATTTATATCTATATTTATTAATCAACCAGAAAGTTGCTATATAAGATTTGAAGAAAAAATTTTTTGAAGAAAAACTAAAAATCGACTTGATCGATCGAAACTTATTTTGTTAAATATTTTCCACTTCGGATTCATCGAAGCTTAATTTTACTTTATAAGATTTAAGCTTGTCCAATGCCACTATGTCCCTGGACTTCTTTTGTAACAGAACAACTCAAGTCTTTAATAACCAATATGTCATTGTCGAGAACTTTTGTTATTTCGTAAGGCTCACTGTATTTTGGCAAAACTTTCATACTTTTACCTTACATTCGTACACGTCTGTACATTTCTTACTAGAACAAGATCTCGCTTGGCAAACTTCTTGCTCTTCCAACGTTTCGTATCAAATGGAGCTCTACTTTTGCTTTGTTGGTCAATAATCCTTTTACAGCTCATTTCTCTAGTTTCTTGTAAATTGTCATCAAACCTTGGTTCAATGATCTCGTTGTTCAATAAATCAATAAAGCATTTGCTACATCTTTTGGCGTATATCCAAATAAGTTTATAAGGCGATATTTTTGTTGTTGAATTTTTATACTTGTTCATCCCATCTATATCTTCTTCATCAGTGCTAGCTGACTATAAAATTATTCTATTATACCTTTCGACCTGGCCATTTGCTCTTAAGGTAGGTACCTGTTTTTTAATTGTTAAATTTTTACAATATTCTGCCAATTTTTAACAAGATTCACTGTCACGTACTATTTCCATCCAAGTATACTATAGCTTCGTCCAACAAATTAAGAACAGGACCCAACTTGGCCGATTGTACTGCTTACATAAAAATATACGTTTAGATATTACATTCTGCAAGTTTTTAAATGGGATTTAAGTGCTCTGGTTGCTTTGCAAACACAGACATTCGTAATGTCTATCTGGTTGCACAAAAGCTGTTTTCGAAATCGATACTGTATCCATCTTAATTTGATGGTATGCATTTGCTAAATCAAGACTTAAATAGCAGCAGCTCTTTAAGTTTTTCCGAAACATCTGCCCGAGGCAAGGGAAATCTATCTTTTAAGGGTTTTTTAATTTAAACGATAGTATACTCTACCATCTAATATCCTCCAGTATTTTTCTCCAGTATCTTTCTTTTCTTATTATTTTTCTTTTTCAAAATAAGACTTGCTGATGGCAAATTTTACTCTTGGACTATGTTGTTTTCTACAAGATCGTTACCTATTTTCCTCAGAACTTTTCGTTCCAAATACCAATACCTTTAGTACTTTGTGGCAAGCAGCCTTGAATCTCGTTTAACAAATCAACAAGCTCAGTTATATGTTCTGAAGTTAAATTTTTTTATAAGAAATATCCCTATTTATGACAGGTATACGACTTTCAATTATCTCACTCAACATAATGTTTATGCTGGGAATTCCATTTTTTAAAACAATTAACTGATCTTACTAAAATTTTATTCTGGCTAACCTTAAGATCAAGGTTTGACAAATTGGTAATTGAAATATATCCAGTGTGTCCATTGGTGATACACAATATTCATTTGAAGGCAAAGAACGCAGTATTCCGGAAACGTAGACTTTAGTTGCTGACAAGCCACGTGACGTTATAGCACCACGAGCCATTGTACTCAGTGGGATAATCACTTCTTTTTTTGCCTTAATGACATTTTTATAAAGGGAAGCTTTAAGACTATGCAAAATGGACAAACACTGAAACAACTCGAAAAGTGGAAAAACATTATTTCCTTCCAAACCAAGAGATTTTGTTTCCTTATAACCTCAATAGCTCCCGGCTACTTAACTGCAGTTCAGTGAGAGATTTGGGCAAAGAAGTAGATAAGAAACTAAGTTATGTGTAACAAGCACCTAACTCAGGTCACTTTCTCCGCTTTAGGAAGCGTCCATAAAAGACATCTGCTAATTTTAGGCTGTTTTGGATCTTTTCTTGCTCTATGTTCGCCAATGCGAATTCCAGAAGGCCTTCCTCTTCGTTTTGGAAGTCCTGTAGGAAAGTCTTTAATTGGCAGGAGTTTCAAAAAATTCCCGTATGGCTGTCCGATTTGGGAATAAACCTCCCTTCCCTCATATACGTTTTTTCTAGTTTGACCATCCTCTTCCTCCCCCCAGGCTGTGGACTTTAGGAACGCGTATTATTATTTTTTTAATGGCGATTTTGCCATGATATAAAAAGTAATACATTTTTCTTCTCAGAGTTTATTTAACTTATCGTTTTTTTGTTAGAAAATATTTATAACTACTGCAAAATGTAAGAAAATCTCATCGAAAAAACAAAAAGAAGGAACCATAAATTAAAAAGCATAAAAGTCATGGAAGAATCTCTTACCTAACCTCAGGCAGCGCCGAGCATGGGTATATACTGCTAAGAAATAATTTTAATTCTTTTTAATTTATTAATTCAGTAGTTCACATATGTGTTGCAGTATATAGTAATTGATTTTAATGTAAATCATCTAGATGGCTTTACTTACTTATACCCCATGGACTTCTGTATTTGGGGATATTTGAACTCAATTTTTATGATAGTCCTAGATTATTATAGTTTAGATTATTTAGATTAATAATCTAAATGAACTAAATGTAAAAATTGTAAATTCTGTAAATATTTTATAAAATAATGAGGATCTTCTTTTTAAAATACGGCAGTCAATTGTTAATTGAGGGCATTTTGAACAGTTGTTATAGTATCGTTACTTGTATGTTTCTTTGTTTATTATTGTTTTTGGTATTTGTTTGAAAATAAAATATACAAAAAATAAATAAATATCATTTACTTTGGTTATGATATAAGAATTAACAAAAAAGTCGTAATATTTTTTTTTATTTAGTAACTGTTCTAATTTTACATAAATATCAATAATCTTAGGTTATAATTTTATTTTATTTAGGATTGCATTGCTAAAAATCTAGTAAATTTAAGTCATTCACATGTTATGAAAACCTAAAAGTGCGATTATTTCAAAAATGGTTGCTCCTAGCGACTTTAATAAAGTATACATTTTTTATGGAATATTAAAACAGAAAATCTTTTTGTTACTTTTCAAACCAATACACGGAGCTGCAAAAAAGTTAGGAGTTTTAGAAAAGTAAAAACTAACACAACGTGCGCCCTCTACCGAAAACTGTATAGGATATTTTATTTTCCTTTTTAAAAGACGTATATTCTAAATTTCACGTCAGTATGTCATTTGGTTCAGGACCTATGAGAAAAAAACGACAAATCAAATAATACTTTGACCACCTGTATTTCAGTTACTATTAAAGTTAGGATAAGGCAAGTTGACCTCAATCACATTATTTTGACGTAAGTAATCTATTGTTGTTCTACGTCCCATTACTTTCGGGACACCCTGTATAAATGATCCTAGTAGGTTATTTTACTTTTTCTGGTTGTTAATTTGTTAAAGCCGAATTTAAGATTGTTGGGAAGATGCTGAAGATGATCGGGCTGACTTGTACACAAAATTCTTGTATAGACAATGTTCTATTTAAAACAAATAATAGAAAAGCATTTCGAACATAATAGGAGGGCACATTTGGTATTTATTTTCCTTCAAAAAGCGTATGATAATGTTCCATTAGCCAAGTTGTAGTAAGTGCTAGAAGACAAGAGAATTGCACCGAAGCACATTAATGTCGTGTAGGAGTTATACGAAAATATTGACTAGTTCAATATAGAGATATTTTGTTTTTAATTCTCATACCTCTAAACGTTTCTTTAAATTTAAAATCATATACCGACAGAGCATGCATACTCAAGAAAGGCAAAGCAAAAGGTAAGTTACAAGTGTTGGGAGGAGAATGAAGCTGTCATACATCATACCGCGTGTCTAGGATTCAGACGCAATAGGTTCATATATCTGGGACTAAATATCTCAAACCTCTACAGTATACATCGTCTTTCAAACCAGAATGTCTCTTAGTTTATCCAAGGCTAGTAGCCTTCGAGGCGGCACGCCGGTCGATTAGAAGAGCTGTGTACAGAACAACCTACCGCTTTACAAATTCAAATTCACTATTAAGTCACCATATTTACTTGAGAAAATATATAAATATGCATGTACCTATTTTATGCAATTTAAAAATTGTGCCTGATAAAAAAACTATATATATATATAAAATAAAAACTATATATATATATATATATATTTATATATATATATATATATATATATATATATATATATTGTTCAGAGTTTCATGTACCTTAGTAGTTCATCTAAATTAAAGGTATGTTCATGACTGCCTATGAAAATTCCATATGATAAAAATAAAAATGCTGGCCCATACATTAATCTTTTGAGAGTTTTTTAATTGCAATATTTAAATTCGTATTTTTTAGGTTGAGTAACAAACTGCAACAGATCGACATGATGTTCATGAAAGGATTACTCATCACTGAATAACATATTCTCTATATATGAACATCCCTATCCGCACATTCCGTCATTTATTTATAAAACGCCTGTTTGAAAATGAAAGCGTTAAAATATTTACAGTGTATTTACGCTTTCATTTTCAAACAATTTTTTATTTTTCAACATATTTTATCTTTAAAGTCGTTTTTAAGATTTCTGTTGGTACAAAAGAAGAATAATTGAAACGAAGGCGTTTTACAAAGATACCTATAACTAAAAACTCCAAATTTCAAACAGTATAATAACATTTCAAGTTTATACTTTTAAGTTTACCTCTCTTGGAAGTTCGGAAATAAAAAACGATATTGTTGTTAACATTTTTCATACATTGTTGCTTTTTGTGAGTAATACAGCAATGTCTCCAAAGAGACAAAGCGCCAAGAATTTAATTTATATGTTTATTTTCTTAGATGAAACGACCGATAGCTAAACTACTAAAGAAATTTGTCGGAATAAATGAATATAATAAAAAAAAATTAATATATAATATAATAAAATATAAGAAAATTATTATTTTTAATTTACTTTTATGTGGTAAAAATTGTAATTAATTTGTTATAAGTTAGTAAAAATACGCAGCATTCGCTCCAACAAGGTTTACAATGTTTCTGTTTAACTCCTAAAGTAAAGTACTAAGAGGGTAGTTAACGGTGTATTTAAAGGTTTTGGATAGTTAGAATAAACCAAACTAGCTGGAAGCACGAGACTCGAGCTCGATGTGGCAAAATTCCTATTTTATCCTTAAAAGCCTCATAATATTAAAACTAACCGATAAAGGTTAAAATAAATATACCTACTTGACATTTACTCAAGTTGCTTTCAAAGCCGACTTCTCAAATGATTTTAAACTTAAAAATAATGGGTCTCAAGGCTCAGTACCTTTTAAAATTTTTATTGACATCTTTTATTTCTTTTTTCAATTCACTATAGATAAGGGTACTCTTCATTTCAATTATCAATGTCTCTTACAAGAGATATAATGAGAGAATGTTTTTGCCTATCTGTATTTTTAACAATATTAATTTTAATAATGGAATTATTTTATGGAATTTCGATTTTACTGATGGAAACTCGTTTTATCGCTTAGTAACAAAGGGAAACCTAATATGAGCGCACTTTTGAATAAGCCGAAGATGACTGGGCAGTCAAAAAATACCATGCTATACTTAATAATTAAATAATTGTATGAATGCAATTATTGCAATTAGCTCTTTTGAAGCTCCAACCGAAATACTTTCAAAATTATGAGGTAAACAAAAAAATAGGTATTCTGTCACACTAGTCCAAGACCCTATACATAGAAAAGCTTTTAGTTGCATTAGATGATTTGCAAGTACGACAGCATTTTCTATCTATTTTAAATCAATGTCATCTGTCATTTTCCGTTTTCTAGCTTTTCCTTTCAACAAACCATCAAGAAATGGACCCAATATACTGCCCGTCTCTGGCAGTTTACTTTCTGATTCATTTTCCCGACCCGATTTACTAGTTTCACTTTCGAAATTCTCTAAATTCGGTAAATTTATGGTAACATTGTCTAAATTTCTTAAACAATTCTGGCTTGGTAGAACTCCGGGCATGCTTGGACTTCTACTACGTTTCAGCGGCACCTCGGGACTAGCAGAAGATTTTCTTTTCCGCTCCAAATCAAATCCCAAATAGCTTTTGGGTAATATATTGGCGATTCGCGGTTTGATATTAGATTTAAATGATGGTGTGGGTGCTGTCGTGGGCAATATATTTCGGCTCAATAGCGAATTTGGTAACATTGGATGGGTACTGCTAATGGGGGATGTTTTTAATAAAATTTCATCTTTGGCTCGGACAAGTTCGGAAGTAAGATCTTTGTACTTTTGATCCCACTCGTCCATGTGTTTTTTCATGTCAATTATTGTGGCCTCTTGTTCTGCTATTTTCGTACTTTGTTCTTGGAGTTTGCGCTCCTGGTCACGTATTTTCGTCTCTTGAATGCGTAGTCTGTCTTTCTGCTTCCGCATCTGAAAATTAAAATTTCTTATTTTCAGCTTATTTCAAAAATTCTTAGCTTATTTAAGTAAACTCTTTTTCCAAGATAAATCGTATTTATTATTTGTCGGACCTTCCTTTAAATATACACATTACCACCTTTATCTCATTAAGTTATTCTTCTTGATATTAAATAAATAGTTTAAAATCCTCAAGACCAAATTTGATAACTTCAAAAATTCATCTTTCCAAAGGTTTTTATAAAAGGCAAAAACACAAAATCTACACCATCACAGAAATATTTAATAAAACGACAAAGGTTACATGTTTCGCCCGACTAGAGCATCATCAGACCATAACAATACACAAAACATCTAAACATATGTTAATTTTATCATATTATTTTTAATAGTGGAATTATTTTATGGAATTTCTATTTTACTTATGGAAACTCTTTTATCGCTTAGCAACAAATCTAAATCCTAGTATGAGCGCACTCAGCTGAAGATGACTGGGCAGTCATCTCAAAAATACCCTGTAATTTGAACCTCCAACCAAAATACTTTCAAAATTATGAGGTAAGCAAAAAAATAGGTACCTACTATACGCAAAACACCCAACATATCAAAATACCTAACATATGTTAGGTGTTAACATATGTTATGGTCTGATGATGCTCTACTCAGGCGAAACATGTAACCTTTGTCGTTTTATTAAAAGTTTCTGTGATGCGTACATTTTGTGTTTTTGCCTTTTATAAAAACCAAACTTGAAAACTAAAAAGTGTATTCAGTATAATTTTTAGGCCCAGTTTTGTGTTAATTTGTTTTAATTGTGAATGCAATATAGTAAATGTGCAAAGACAAAACCTTAATAGTGAAACATAGTGAGAGCTGTCGAGATCTGCGACGTGGCAGAAGTTGTAAATTCTACCAAGAGCAATATGCCTTGGTAGGTTGAGGCAGAGAGACTATTAATGTGAGAAAAACTACTAAAAGAAAATGGTAATCCAACAAGAGCAGCAGAACCTATACATGATCCGCAAATTCGCCTTCAGACATTACGAAACCCCAATATTACTGGCAATTAGCTTCAAGAATTTCAATAGTGAGGTTCAAAATGTTTAAGCTTCATAATAAGCTTAAATGTTTAAATAAGGAATAGATTATACGAAAACAATCCTTGTGTCCCGTTGGAGCTCCAGAGATTAAAATCTATTTTTTTTTACCGTTGAATAAAGGTTAGTTTACGTTCTTACTTAAGAAGGCTGAGGCTGTGCCGAACCCAGGGGTTACATTTGTACTTATGAAAATTTTGTACTTATGTCCGACAATCCACCCGCACTTTGCAAGAACCACTAGAAGCTCGATATACTACCATGAATTTCTGTATTTTAGAGAAATTAATTGTTGTTTCCAAACTAAAATCAGATGTGTTTAATTTCAATATTTTAACTATTGATCTTGGATAAATAATATTCAAATGTTATTCAAATCCTTACCTTTACCCACAATTTCTTACTGGTTTGAGCCAAGTAAGAGATATGATGTTTGTGAGTTTTGATTACTTTTTTGACTTTAAGAATATCGTTGGAGATTCGTTGTGGAAAAGGCTGGGGCAACAAAACTCCAGGGGCCTGCTTAGTGGCAGAAGCAATATTTTTGTACATTATACCTAAAAAATATATTGTAGCAATAAACTATAGAATGTCTTTCATAAAAATGAAATACATACATGATTACTAATAACAAAAACAGGGTCGTTTAAGATATAATCACAACACTAATCATGTATAGTTGTCGTCAACGATAATTTATTTTCTGTGATCCATTCTCATCACCAATCTATGAAAATACTTCTTCAACTTCGTTTGTTTATTTTGACAAGTAAAAAAGTTGTTGAGTTATGTTTTTAACTTATTAATTTATTCCTTTGTCCCGTGTTACTCGGTATGTTATATAACGTTTTCTATAACACCTCTCTGAACAATATCTCAACAGTATTTTTAAGAAAACACAAATATTACTACAAAATTATATAATAGTTGAAAAAGCCTTTTTAAACAAATCTAGCGTGTGACATATTTATTTATACGAAATTATTTTTTTATTTGAAAGACTCATATATGCTATTATGCATGGAATATAATATCATTCAAATCCGCCGCGCCTTCTCACAGTGGTTCGAATTCGAGTAGTCAATTTTTCAATGACTCTGGCGCATAGATCTGGCTGAATATGAGGAATGGTCTTGGTTATGTTGGCCTTAAGGGCAACAGTCGATAGCAGTTTATTGTTATAGACCTATGACTTCAGAAATACCCACAAGAAATAGTCAAGCGGGGTCGAAATATTGGTGTCCAACTTATGTCACCTCCTCGAGAGATTCTTGAAGCACTCTCAAATCTTCCAGACAGAATATCTATCGTACTGGTGGAACCACATGTTATCCATATCCAAATCAATTCAATTTCGTCCAAAAGAAATCGGTTATCATGGTTATGTAGCGCTCATCACTAAAGATTATTTTTCGTCAAAAATTCCAAACCCTCTGAATCCTAGTCAGCGAACAAATGGCGTTATCTATGGTCATTAACTTTGTATTCCTGCATCAGTTGGATCTCTGAACTGACTCTTGTTCGTATGCAGGCCCAGTCTGTAAAAGGCCGAAAGAATTAACTGTCCCGGATTCTCCTGCACACTTTCACGAACAGCGGCGATGACTGGCGTTTCTTTAAAGCACGGGTGTTGGCTGTTTGTTTAGATTTAAATAAATAGAATTATATATGGAAAATATATGCAACAAAAAGAAAAGTCAAATTGGTTACAAGAAAAAATAATACAAAATGTTTATGGTCTGTGCTAAATATAACCATATTATTCCATTTTTTGTTATATAATATTTGTTATGTTAAATATAATAAAATAAATATATGTTACATATAATTGAGTAAGTTTAAGTTGATTAAAAAATAATATTTTAGCATAACAATTTATTTAATACGTTGAACTTGAACTGAACTGATAATCTAGAATTGATATATTCCTTATATTCCGTCTATTTTTTTCCTTCAATTGCTATTTAACCTCATAGTTTTCATTCTGCATGACAATCTTTGATTTTCCTGAACGGTCCAATTTTAAATACATTCATTGTAGTATTTTTGGTTAAACGGCGGTTTCTTTTTATGGTACTTTACATATGAATATTATATAATTTTTTTAAATTTTAATTACTATAAAAAATTACTTATATAAATTAATTCCATTATATCCTGAAGAGCCTCAAATCCATTTATTTCGGTCTCAGCCAGATTAATTCAACCTCTTAACAACATGTCACTGTGTCTATTATTTTTTTACAAATGATTCTTTCGGTCGACAGCAGACTTTGTACTACAGTAAACTTTGTGTTGGGTTTGACTTGCCTAAAAGCTTCCTTAGCCCAATTCAATTGTACAATTACCATAAAAATTTATATTTTAAATTTCGTACAACAGATGAAAACATAATAGGAGCAATAAGTCCCATAGGTAAATAATAAAAAAATGATAAGAGCCTTAGAGTCTGAGCGCCGGAAAGAGATTCGATAATACTTATATGCATACCATGTCAACAAGCACAAAATACGCGAAGTCTTAAAATTAGTTCTTACTAATTGAAATATCAGATACTTGCAAATATTAAATTTAACTTGATTGAAAAGATCATCTTATAACAAACCTGCACTGAATACTTGGCAAATGTGTTCGGAACACCTGCAGATTAGTCCATTAAAGAAGTTTTATTATAGTTATTGAATTACTGTAAATACATATTTTTTGTTTAACATTGGCCTCATTTTGTCAACACAACAATTACTTTAAATTGTTTTGCATAAAAAATATTGGTATTTGTAAATATTGATACAATTCAAATATCGCATCTAGGTCAAAGAAAATAGATAGATTATCGTTGACGGCAACTGTTCAAGATTTTTTTTTGATACTGCGACAGAATTCAGGAACGTGTCCCTTGGATTAAATCAAGCAAAAAAGTTCCTATGAATATAAAATGTTCTAAAGGTCATAGATTTTACACTATGGGATGTTGAAGTTGTAAGAAAAAAACTTACTTTTTTCGATAAATTTGATACCCCTGGATATTTTTCTTAAAATTGGTACGCAGTTTCTAAGCATTTATAGCGATTGTCCTATACACAGTTTGTTATTTATACACATCCGGGGTTTAAACTGATTTTTTTTTTAAAGGAAAGGAAAAATTTTTTATTTTTTTTAGAGCATATCTAATCTCTTGATAATTTTTCGTCCGATGCACGTTTTTCGCATAAAAAAATAAAAACCATTATTGTAGATAGCCATAACGCCTACATCTGATTCTCTTAATCAAGTATTAATTTTATAACTCTATTTTCAGCATTCCTTTTTGAAGTTTTTCTGGTAAAACATTCAAATACATGCCTAAAATACATGTTGCAAGTTTATCGAAAAATTTTAGATTTTTTCTTTCAACTATAACACCCTGTAGTGTAAAATCTAAGACGTTTTCGACATATGTTCATATTAACTTTTTTACTTGCTTTGGTTCAAGGAACATGCCCCTGAATTTGTTCGCAATATTAAAAAACACCTTGTATCATATGAATTTATTTTTCATGATTTTTCAAATCTTTTATTCGACTTTGAAGCAAGATTTAAGCTGACTTTTTTTCTCAATGATAAATGGAAAATATTCAATAATATAGTATATAAAATTTCTTCAGAAAATTTCAGGAAACGAAACCTTCTGAAAATGTTTTATATACCTTTAACATTCGATAAAGGCGGCAGACCACCTGCCATAGCTAGTTCTAGATCCTTTAGAATTTGCTCTGGAGAATCTGCAATGAAACAAAAATAGTAATTCTATAAAAATTTAATTATCGCCAAGGTTGTTTTTTTATGGGGACAATTTTTATATGATTTTTCATCATTCAACAGCTTTTGTCTTTGTTAAATGAATTAGTATTACTTTTATTGACGTTATGACGACTATATCAATACCTCTTAGCTGCGCCAGCTGCTCTTTACATCGAGGAAAAATATTCTCATCAAAATGCTCAATTGCCATACTGCTCAAGTCCCTTAATTCTTGAAGCAGCAAATGTGTCCTTGGCGGTGAGTTGTTACTCTCTACCAAATCCAGTATTATTTTAATTTCATCTAATACCTAAAAAAAAAAATTACACATTTTTTATAATGAGTTTTATACGTTTACCTTTCCTGGAATAAAACAAATAAGTCTGTTCTCCATACACCTCATGTAAGTCATATTCAGCATGCTCAGTCGAGTCTCTACTCCTTGAAGTATGTCACAATGTCTCGCCATGGGATGCGAATTTCTTTCGGATTCTCTTCTTGGCAAAGCAGCTTTTACTCTCTTGAAACAAGCTGCATGTCGTTTTTCAATTTGAATAAAACCTCTTGAGAGGAGTTTGCTACCAATTTCGTTAAATTTGGTACATACCTAAAAATATATTAACGTATAATGCACGTGACAATTGATTATTAGTAATAGTTATCTGTATATATATCTGAAAAAAACATCTGGCTAGGCTTTATGATACAATGTAGTTTTTTAATCTCTCCTGTGTAATCCTTCTCCAAATTTTGACCTGTTTTTTTAGAGCATGGGCTATGTACTAATCTGCTAATCTATAATTTTTGGCTTTGCCTTTCTTCTAATTTACTTCACTTCTGTTATGTGTAAAGTATAATGTAATATATGGGTAGTCTGACTCTTTGTCATATCCCACATATTCATGACATATTCAAAGCTTTTGGACTGGCCCGCACAATCACCATACATAAATCCCATAGGCTTTCCAGGGCAGGGGCAGTACGTAGAAACCCACCTAGGACTCTACAAGAGCTTATTCATGCTGCTCGGGAAGTTATAGCACAATATTCCTCAACAGGATATCTACAATTTTATAGACGTATGGGCAGGCGTCTCCAAGCTTGCATAAACGCTAGAGGTGGAAAAACGCGGTATTAAAAGGTTTTCCCGTACCTTTATTAAGAAAAACTATCAATCTGTAAATTTTAGTTTTATTTAGATTTATTAAAAAAAATCTTAAGAATAATAAAGCTTTTGTAACAAGCATTTTAATCGCTTTCTTAATTAAAACTAATCAATTAATACGTATCTAATCTATTTTTGCCGATAAAAAAAAACTGTCGGAAATTCATTGTGATGCATAACTTTTGAATTTGTGAATACAGGTTGATTTACGACCGATGGCATGGTCGTGAATCAGCGCCTGTATACGTATACGGAATATAGCATTTTTCTGAAAATTTAGTAGCCATGGTAACAGACAATGCTCTAACGGTCTAAACTAGTTTTAGCATTGCAGCGTTGCCGCTTATGTAAAAAAATGAAAACACCTTTGATTTTTTAAAAGGAATACCTCATATATTTTTAGATATTTTGGTCCCCTTCTTGAACCTTTGTTAATCAAGAAAAAACATATTTTAGGTGTTTTTTGTTAAAAACCAGCAGATAGTAAATGGTGTATTTCTCAGCTATTTAGGTTCCTAATAAGCTCAAATTTTAAATATCACTTTAAGGGACAACCTTAATTAACTTCCCATAGCCTCAATTAATCAGCATTATACAGGGTTGTCGAAAATTAAATTAATATCTTTCATTTACTAAAATGGCGGAAAATGTATTTTTTCAAATGAAATATTCATTTATAAAATATTGACAGTTAAAATACGTTTAATATAATATAACATATAAAACTAGGTATAGGCGAGGCTCCCTTTTAGAAATAAATATTTATTTTCATGAAATTTTATCATGTTAAACATTTTTATTTTGTAAATTGCTTGGAAATAAAAATGTCACAATGGTTTAATAAATAACAGTGACATATTAAGTTAAGATATTAACATTGTGTTTTAGGATCAACTTGTGTTGATGGGGCTGTTTATTTTCCATGGACAATTTAGTCAAATAATAGCAAGAACATCTATAAAATTCAAGAAAATGTATCCCGATCTACCATCAATGAATCGGCGAAAGTTTGTAAGGTTATAAATAATTTTGTTAATTATGGCTCTAAATTAAAACTTGAATTAAATAAAACTTTAGTTAGAAGTGCTAAGGGTGATTTAGATTTGTCTTATTATTCAATTCAAAAAATATTAGCCAATCATTAAATGCATTCATACAAGTTCACCAAAAATCACGCTTTGAAACTAACCAAGACTCTCACATGGTAAAATTCTGTGAAAACATTTTGATCCATATTCATGAAGACACTGACTTTCTAAGAAAAATAATTTGAACCGGCAAAGCTAAATTTTCCAGAGACGGAATTTTCAATAAAAGATATAATTTTTGGGCTGATTTAAATCTTCAAGAAAAATTTGGCTTCAATGTATTTTGTCTTTTAAAAGATAATCAAGTAATATTTTGAATTCTTATAGCCACTAAATTCTGTCAAATTTGTAGAAATCTTAAGTGTCGTAAGTAATTTTTTGGAACCTCTACCATTGGGATAATATAATGGAAAGGGTTTACGCAACACCAGTAAACAGCAAAGAACAGTAACGTCAGCGAGTTATTACTTGATTTGAAGACTTCGAAGAAAGCAAAATTAGAAGAGCGACGAATATATCCACCAGAAAATAATTTTATGAATGTTATAGAGAATAATGATAGTCATTTCGAAAATAATTCCTATAATAATACTTGCTTGTTACTTTTACGTATAACTAATGAAGTATTTTGTATTTTGTATAAATAGGCTTTTTAAATCATTATTGGTTGTAAATCTAGGTATAATGTAATAAATTTTCTATTTGTTCTTGCTATTATTTGAGCACATTGTCCATCAAAAACAAATAGTCTCATTAAAACATCATATGAATACTTGTAAAAATTTTCCTTTTTTTTTTAAATTAAGTTTATTATAAAACATAATGGTAATACTATAACTAAAACTGCCACTGTCCAGTGGCGAAGCGTACGAGTAGACAAGGTAGACACTGTCTACCCAAAATTATCCAGTTATTTGTCATTAATTTATCACGTAATTATTTCATTGTTGAATTAAAATTTAAAAAAAAATTAACAGAACGTAGTCGCTCTCCTTACTATTATTATATACATAGTATCTAAACAGCTATAATATCTAAGGCGCCTGACGCACCAATTAAAATAAAAATGCAGGGCTGACACCCAATTAATGTATACGAGCCCCAGGAAGACACATTGATATTTGTCTTCCGAAATTTGGAGCATCTAATCGAACCAAATACGCATCAAGCCGGTGACAGAGGTCCGGCCGCATCAGCATTCAGCCTATTACGTATGCAAAATTTACTCGCGGGAAAGACATTCGAGTTTTTGTCTATCGAAGTCGATCAGCTATTTTATTATACTGTTGAGGGTTATTGTTTATGGACACGCTTGATCTGGTCGGCCGCAATACATCTTCAGTTTTGTTTTGATGAATCTGCATTTGGCATTTGCTTAGAACATTGAAAGCCTTTCAATGTTCTAAGGGCATTTGGTTCGGGCGCGTGCTATAGTAATTTAATAATTAGTATTTTTATTTTTGGGTGTATAGAAAAGGTTTTTTTAGTGGTTATTTATGAACGACTGTTCTATATTGGCAATTGTATTTTAGTTGTGTTTTTATTTTAATTAATTTTAAAATAATGGATATTATGGATCTATAAGTTATGGTTATACCTATGTTGTGTTTTTTTGTAAGTAGTATTTATTTTTATCTATCTATCTTTTTATGCTAGTAGCAATTATTTTTTTTCTTTTTTATATCACTACATAATTTTTCTCTTTGAGTTAATATTTCATGCGCTTTCATTTTCTATTTCATTAAAGTGAATAATATTGAATACACATTTTTTTCTAATTAACGATTTTTATTGTTTGTCTACCCGAAAAAAAAGTTCACGCTTCGCCACTACCACTGTCATACCTTAAAATTCCCCTACCATTTATTAAACCATTGCGACATTTTCATAGCTAACTAAGTCATTTACAATACAAAAATATTTAAAATATCAAATTATACGAAAATAAGTATTTATTTCCAAAACCATGTAGATATAGGAATGTGTTATAACAAATTAAAGGTATTTTAACTGCCGATTAGAACCAAAAATAAAATATAGGGGGTTCTATTAAAAAAAAACGACTTTTCACCATTTTAATAATTGAAGATTAAATTAGGCTGTGATTAGATTAGCTGTGATGGTTAATGAAAATGATCTCTTATAGTGATTTTTAAAATTTGAGCTTTTTAGGAATTTAAATGGCTGAGAAATATCTATCGATATTATTAAGTCAAAAACCCAGTATAATGTTCGCAATTTAATGTCCGAAATTAAAACTGTAAATTTCTCTACATTTTTAAGAGTAACTTTGATTAAAAATAATGTAAAAATAGGGCTAATCGCATTATATAACTCTCCTAGTTTAAACAAAACACAATTTATCAATAATGTAAGGCTTTTATTCGAAATAAACTTTTGGAGATGTCCAGTCGAGGTTTTTTGTGGATATATAAATATTGACATTATAGAGAATAAAGTAACTCAATGCTCTACAGAATATCTCAACTATCTAAATCACATGGGTTACATTAGTCAAATAAATGGTTTTACTCGGGTAGCAGGAAATGCAAAAACCTGCATAGACCACATCTTTTTAAAAACTACCGCCAACGATATAATTGTCAATTCTTATATTATAATGAGTGGTTTGACAGAACATTTCCCAACACTATTGAGCATGCAGTTTTTAAACAAAAATAATGGTAACCCGGAAAAGGTACAAATTAATACTAAAAAAATTGTTAACTTTCAAAAAATAGCAGACAGTCTAATAAATTTTGATTAGGGCGATATATTGCAATGTAATAACCCAAATATTTGCATGAATAATTTTGTTAAAACCAGGAGAATTATGATTGAAAATTGTACAACCTTTAAAACTATAAAATACGCTCGTAAAAAAAAAGGATGGATTATCTCTGGGATCATCAATTCCATTAAAAATCGCGATAAACTAAGGAGGCTGACCCTGAAACATCCTTTAAATTTCCAAACACAAAAAAGTTACAGACTCTACAGAAATGTCCTCACTAAATTAATTGAAAGAGCTAAATATTTTTTTTTTTAAAGAAATTAAATACAAACATAAACGATACAAAAAAAAATATGGGAAACCATCGGGGAAGTAACCAACGAAACCGTAAATAAAAATATAATAAATACTATAATTGAAAATGGTAAGGAAGTAACTGAAAAAGACAAATTATCTCGAAAATTTCTGAACTATTACTGTAATAAAACCTTAGTGAAAAAATACCTAAAAATAAATATGTGTTTAGTAAGCCTACTCCTTGTAATCCAGTGAGTTTCTCGGAAATCACGGTAAATGAATTGATAATGCAAATAAATTCTCTTAAAAGCAAGCTTTTATGTACAAGCGATGGTATTTCTGCATTGATAATTAAAGACAATCATATAGCGTTAATTAAACCCTTACTACACTTTATAAATCTAGTACTAAAAGCAGGCATTTACCCAAATATTCTAAAAAACTCTATAACTCCCATATTTAAGTCTGGTGACAGCCAGTGCGTTGAAAACTATCGGCCTATTGCAATAACGAGTACCCTGAATAAATTACTTGAAAAGTGCATTAAAATTAAATTGCGAAAACATTTAGGAAATAATAAATTATTGTCTAAATTTTCAATTTAGTTTTCGAAGTAAAATGAGCACTGAAGATGCAATTCAACAATTAATATAGCGAATATTGAATGGTTTTAATGAGGGTTATAAGACCTTAGGCATTTTTATTAATCTCGCAAGATCCTTTGACACTGTGGCACATCACATTCTCTTGCAAATACTGGGTGACGTGGGTTTAAGAGGTACTGAGTTAGCTCTCTTTGAATCATATCTTAGTGACCGAACACAACAAGTAAAAATTAATAATCTTGTTGGAGAGATGGGTACAGTTGAATGTGGTGTGCCACAGGGCACTGTCCTGGGGGCCACTCTTATTTTTGATCTATATAAACAACCTTACAAGAATTTTACCTGAAATAAATTGTTCTATTATTTGTTACGCTGACAATACAGTAATTCTAGTAAAAGCAAAAGTATGGTCAGAAGTGCAATAGCTAGCTGAAAAATATATCACATTAATTAAACTTTGGACGGATCATCATCTTCTAACTCTTAATAGTAATACAACCCACTTTATAAATTTCTTGATTCATAACACTAATCAACAAGAAGAACCTGTGGAACTAACAATACTAACTTATCCTTGTTTTGCAAATCAGATGGAAAATTGTACTTGTTATCCTAAGATTTCCTCAGTTTCGTACACAAAATACCTCGGCGTCTATATTAATAGAAATTTAAGATGCAATATGCACATTGATTACATAACTAAAAAGACAAGGAAAACAATTTATAAGTTTTACCAACTACGAGAATTTATGCCTCGTGAGTTGTTGGAAGTGGTCTACCATTCTAAATTATGGTATAAGAATTTGGGGTAGTGCGTGTAGCACAATGATAACAAACCTGGTTATCACTCAAAAATATATTTACTAAAAATAATAAATAAAAAACCAAATAGATACCCAAGAGTTAATTTGTTTTTGGAAAGTGATGCTCTCACTGTAAGAGCACTTTACCTGAGGAGCACCCTTAACTTTATGAATAATAAAAACATTTATAAGATTCTACCCCAACGCCTTTATATTACTAGATCTGTCACGAGAGAACATGTTTTTTTTACTAAGGTAGATTTTACAATTTGTCAACATCATATCTTATGTGGGGCCAAGAATCTTTAATTTTATACCACACGCTTTTAAGGCTATAAGAAAAAACTGTTTAATATACGCATAACCGAATGAATCAGGTGTAACTATGAAAATAGTTTATTTAAGCTACCTTTTCTAACATAAACAAATGTTATAATTACAGGTATATTTGCAAATATTATTTATTGATAGAATAAAAGAATGAATTAATTTAAATATTACTTTTACAAATTTAATCTAAGTTAATTTAATTTCGTTTTTATAACAAGCTCTCAAATTTATTGTTAAATTATTATTGTATTTTGAAATATTGTCCCGACAAGTCACTTGTGACTTAGGGCACAAACCCTAACTTTGTAACAATACTGTACAATTTTAAGTAATATATTTGAATTTGAATTTTTGCAGATGAAAAAAACCGCGAAATATGATTGGAATATTATTGCAGACCACAGGCGATCCATTTACAGTCGTAATTATAATACACAAAAGTCAAAGAAGTCACAAACTACCAGCTGCAAGTTATCAAATCTCTTATCATTTATATTATATTATTTATGTACATCCTCTTTGATGCAGAAAATCATGTCATAACGTTCATTTTGGCGGTAGCTATAGCTGAAGCTGTATGTACCTCTTGGAATTTTTATTATCAAAAACCAAACCACACCCGATTACGTATCTGGTTTAAATGGAATAAAATTGATTCTTACGAGCGAAGCTTTTGGAAATTCTTGTCCAAAATATATTATGATGGACAATAGTGAAGCCGAGAAGCAAGCATATTAAATCAGGTATTTCCAGAGTCAAAACTTTTGCTATGCTCTTTTCACGTATCGCAGTTAATATGGGGATGGCTTTTTCTATTGTACGATAGTTTTTCAAAAAGATACCGAGGTCTTCTAACGTTGACTCGGCAGAAAGTAGCTTTGAATCTGCATTAAATATCCTATTAAATATCCCACTTGGATTATGTTCGCGAAGAGTTACTGGAAACGTCGACTTTATTGGTGCCAAACACCAATAAAGTTAGGGTGTTACATAAAGTACGCATGATCAATAATTCACATAATTTCTTTGAAGTATCTGTCAGGCTGTACAAGGATATTCTTTTAAATTAATGCAAGGCCTACAGTATCTTAGCCTTAGCTGATTTTACATGTACTATGCTGGAAGAATACGATATTCGATTTTTATAAAATGTTGCTCACGGGCGTGAAAATGAAGAGAGCCATTGTCGAAAAAGAAATGAAGCAAGCATTTTATTTAACAAAAAAAGACATAGTTCTTATTGAGAAGTTAAGGTAATTAAGTAACTCATTTAAGGTACCAAACAGCAGCAGTAATAACTAGCTTACGATGTCGACACGCAAAAGGGTCATTGCACATGTGAAGTTGGAAGGTTTGGAAACTTATGCCAGCATTAACCTTCCACATTTTTTTATTATTTCGATATTATTTGATGCACAGCGGAAGAAAGATTCGCAATGGCTGTATTGGCCATAAGACAAAAAGCTAAGTCGAAGGAGTTTTCGCTTATCTTGTAATGAAATTACATGAAAGGTAAAAATACATATATTCAGTAATAGAACATATAAAAGTTTTTGAGGGCAACGTAATCACTTTAAAATTTCAGATAAAAATACGTATATAATGAACATAAAAATATACCTGTCAAAGATCGAATGTCAACAAATATATGACGAAAGGAAAAAATTCTTTTATTATATAAATATAATATATTGAAATAATCATATTCAAGCTGCGAATGTCAAATAAAATACGCTAATCAAAATAAAAATATACAAGAAAAAACTTAAGACGAATGAAACTAATCCTAAAATAATTGTTTTGTTAATCTGGCACCAAAAGATCCAAATTGGCGTCGGCCGCCATCGAATTAATAAATTTCTGCTCTCCGCCCCTAATAGATAAATTGTGCTGAACCACTGCCAATTTTTCTTTCATCATTCCTGTTTTTTCCCATTTGGAAGAACCACAATTAGTGCAAGGCCTAGTTGGAATCAACTCCAAGATCGTAATTCGTTTTTGACAGTTGCCACATTTATAAAACCGTTTCATTGAATCAAAAACCTAAAATAAAAATTGTTTGGTATTATAAACATTGAAATGGGATAATTTGATAATACTTTTAATGTGTGCCCCTCCGTCTTGCATAGGTCAGAGGCGGAAAAGCTTGTATATTTACACTGCAAACATTTCACAGCTTTACATTTCACTTTGTGAGTATTGATCATTTTTTCTTCCATTTTTTCCTTAGCTTCCTGTTTGTTAAAATACTTTTCTTTTTCCTCATCATCATGCCTTTCTAGAAGATCTGTATGTCTAGATGTCATTGCCATCATTTTCTTAAATCTGTCTGAAATGAACTCACTTTCTTCAAGTTTCGATTTTTTTGCTAGAGGATTGCCAAGCAAGTGTGACCCAGCCTCTCCATTTAGCATATTGTCAAACGTTCTCTTTTTAGAACTACTTTTGGCCTTAGTACAATTAGGATCAACCTTTTTTATAGGCCCAGTTCTTTGAATGTACTTTATAGCATTCAGTTTTGCCTTTTCTATGTGTTTGCTTGTGACAGGCTTATTTAAATCTATAAGGTCACTACAGCCATATCCTGAGAGCAATGGAATACCCATTGTTAATTTATCTAACGGAGATTTCATGTGCGAGGAATTTATTGGTGTTTGTTGTTCAAAGTTTGTTTTTGTAAAAGTGGGCAAGGTAGGTTTGGTTACGTCTTTAGTTTTAATGCTTTTGGGTATAGAATTTAAAACTTTTGAAGTATTTCGCGTTTTGCTTAGGTTTTTAATAGTGCTTAAACTTACTTTAGAATCCCTTGTGGGTATCATTATGTTCAGTGAGTCAATTTTAAAGTTAGATGAGTTTTGACTACTTGGGGGTTCATTAGAGTCTTTAGTGGAATTCATGGCGATAACAGCACCTTTATTAATTGTTTTAGTCAAAGATTTATTTTTATTAACATTTTCCAATATATTGAGATTTCCCTCAAAGTCCGGATTATCAATTTCATTCTGGTCATCACTATAATAATTAAGTTCATTACATTCTGACGCTCGTTCAAACACTTCAAGTGGCAGCATTTCATCAAATTTATTTTGTTTGTCTGATTGTATATCATTGGCCCTCTGAGCTTTTAATTTACTTATAACTGACAATGCTGAATTCCTGCTATCCTCTAGGGAAACATCTTCTGATATTTTGCCTAAAAATTTACTTTTACCTTCTACATTAACAAATAAATCACTTTTTAAGTCATATAGACTATTTTTTCGCAATTGTTGGTTACCAGATTGGTACTGTTTTACTTTCAATTTCTCAATAACCTCTCGTGCGGTTGCTTTGGATTCTTCTAAAGTAATTTTATCTGACCTCAGTCCAGAAAAGAATGTTTTTGTCTCAAGATTATTTACTCCTCCAAGCTTTTTAAGCAGCTCAAGATCTCTTGCTCTTTGTGCTGGATTAACGTCCAAATGTGTGGCTGCTCCCTTCTTTCCTTTATTTACCCTTGATTTGGTCGAACTAGGTGCTCTCCCATTCATTGAACTAAGATTTTCCATTATATTATTATCCCTAGCCTCAAGTTTCTTACTCTTTCTGGCAGGTATTGCCATAAAGGACTTACCAGCATAAAAAACCTCATTTTTGCCTAATACTTTATTTCTTAAATTCACGAGGCCTTTTCCAGCGAAGTTAGCTTGTAATTCTGACCTTTTGCTACATTTTTGGTATTCTTGCTTGACATGATAAATGCAATATTCGCATATGCTGATGTTGATGATTGAAGTGCATTTTTCACCATTTTTTTTAATACTTTTGCAAGTGCCAAAGTCCTTCGATTGGCCAAATACCATAATTTTTTGGGATGTGTCAACACTAAGAGCAGCCTGAAAAAAAAACAAATTTAGTGAACATCTTTAAATTAAACAAGCATATGTGGTAGCCCAGGAAAATGGGAATACTTTATAACTTTTTAGGTTTTTAAGCAAAAGAACTAAAATTTTGTATATATTCTGTTGTTTTTAGTCACTGTTTCAAATTAATTACTTAATTTTTTAAACTTTAAATGACTTATTAAAGTGTCAGTTTTTAACACATTTGTCAAAAAAATATTCATTTTTTTTAAATAGTAACCATACATTAACTAATTCAAAATAATCATCCATTATTCTCAAGGAGACTTAGATATATGACCAAAGGGGGAAAAAGTATACTCAAAGTCAAAGTCACAAATCAAGCGTCTATTAAAAGGTTACGCGTTTCGCCACATTAGGGCATCAGATCTATCTAAATACAAAAAGTACACACTGACTCACACTAACATAAATAAAAATATAATATTTCTACAACATCGTGTACCGTTATTGTTTCAAAGATTGTTTATTCAATAACGGTACACGATGTTGTAGACATATTATATTTTATATTTGTATTTATGTTAGTGTGTGAGTCAGTGTGTATTTTTTGTATTTAGATAGGTTTGATGATGCCCTAATGCGGCGAAACGCGTAACCTTTTAATAGACGCTTGATTTGTGAGACTTTGAGTATACTTTCTCCCCCTTTGGTCAGACATTAACTAGTAACCATGGAAGTACCATCAACCATGTGCTTAGACCAGTATTAAAAATATGCAAACATGCAAGTTTTGTCGTTTAATTCATGTATTCTAAAGGCACACCAATGCAAACACTTTTTAGATGTAGATGTTTTCTCAAAAATAACTTCACGGCATCAAAAAAACCGAATCAGGTATGAGAATTTCGTAACATAAATCTCGAACTGAATGCATAGCAAACTTTATCAATAGTATGATTCGCTTTACTTGACAACATATCAAAATTAAATTGTTTGGTTTTCTTAAACAGAAAGTTAGCACGGCGATGTAAGAGACAAAGAGACACCTTTTTCGGGCTATATCATTATTGGGGTTTTGGATTTTTGTAAAACATTGTAACATTTTTGTTTTTAAATTTAACTTCGACTCATAGCCGATTCAATCATACTATTAAACAAAATCTACGTAGAAAAAGTGATTCTTTCCATTAGAATGCCTTTTGAAAAATGTTTTGTTAGGAAATTTTTAATACACATGTAAAGAGCACATCAAAACCAAAAATACGATCATAAAAATGGAATATCAAAATATGCAAAAATATATAAGCTATCATATTTTAATTTTTTTGTCTTAAAGTCTAAAGAAGTTTTATTGTTCCCTTTATCCTGGGGGAGAAGGCGTGCATTATAAAATAAAAGAAAAAAAGTAAGAAATCTCAAATAAAAAACGAAATGAGATGACTTAATTGCTAGCTAGCCTTATTTTATAGGAAATTCCCAGAGAGATTGAGGACGTCTTTTGATATCAAATAAGACCATTTTTGTGCGATTTTACAAAACTCTTAATCTTATGAAGACCCGAGACTAAAACAAAACTATTGAAAGTATGTTTAAAACAAAAAAAAAACAAATTATAAAAAGGAAAACCCAGAAATTAATAATAGAAAGTATAGTCGTTTTATTCTTACTTTAATGAGCACCGAATTAAGTAATTGCAAAAAATATATATAGGATTCTGCCGCCGTAAAATGCATGCCGTTGTTAATATAAAGTGAGTTGAAAGTAGTATAACAGAACAAAATTAATGTATAAGAAAAGAACAAAATAAATTATAAGAAAACTTATAATAGTATAACCGGTTTTTCATAGTTTTTATGGTCATTCAAATAAGAATGAAACGACTATATCTATCATTTACGGAAAGACATCCGGACGTCCTGACAGTAGTAAAGTTTACTACAAAATACTGTAAAAATAAACCACTATTTTTATTATTAGTTGTTTTAGTTCTTAAAGAGGTTTTATAGATTTTTTCACTTGTCTGACAAGTAAAAAAAAACCTAATCGACAAGACTAAACAATTGAGGAAAAAATAAAAATATGTTGATTTAATTAATAAGCCTCTAAGGTGTCCGATTTTTTATATCATTGCTTTTGAATTACTTATATAATAAATGCTATCTTAATCATGTCAATGATTGGATCTGGGGTCAAATAAAACTCAAATTTCAGATTTTAATACTGCCGACGTTTTGGCCTATATTAGGACATTCTCAGGCCACTACAACGGATGTAATTAGTGCTTATTTAAATAATAAAATAATTAGTATCTTTTTTCTTGAAGTTAAAATATTATAAAATAAAACTTAATATAGACAACAAGGTACATTATTATTGTCTTAACTAATAAACCGTAAATTTTATCATTAAAATGTCTGTAAAGACATCAACAGGTGACGAAGTCTACGCACCCATTATTCTGTGAAATATGCAAAGCTGCTGATAAAAATCACAAAGCATTAACACTAGAGGATGTTATGGCAAAGTTGGAAAAAATTAATGGCAAGTATGATATTCTCTTGGGAAAATATAAGGGACAAGTGAATACAAAGCAATTACTAAAAAAGAAAATTTTTAGCATAAAAAACAGCTGAATAAACAAGAAGAAAGGGGCTTCAAAAATTACGTAATTATATAAGGCATTCCACAAAAACTGAATGAAAATCTTCCAGACATTGTATCCAAAATAGTCGGAAAATTAGAAGTGGGAAATAAGTTTATTGCGTACAAAATGGGTAATCAGTGAAGAGAAAAAATCTGAATATTGGACCAATAAAAGTAATTTCTGAACACAAAAACTAAAAAACATGTTTTTTAAATCTTGAGCTGCCGGGAACTGCGGTTTACAGGAAATAATAATAAATTTTTTATAAATAAGGATTTTACTAAATATAACACTAGCTTTATAAAACTGCAAAAAAATTGTAAAATAAATCAAGCCTTTAAATTCTATAGAAACATTATGCTCAGGAAAGATGAAAATAGCAAAATAAATGCCTCAAAAGCACCCAAGTATTGCCTACATGATCATTCAAAGTCAAAGGAATAAGTTGGAAGAAATCTAGTGATTTGTAAAAACTAATTAATGCGATATTCTAGTGCTAATAGAAACATAATATAAACATAATGAAGAATCGCTTTATAAAGTAGATAGCTACGGGCTGTGCATTCATGCAAGAAAGGAAGGGGTCGAGGTGCCACTATATGTATAAAGGAAGACATTGACTTTACAGACACTTCTCTATAGACATTTTCTATAGAGATGTTGAATCAAGATGATCTTATAAACTGGGTGTGCATATCCATAAGAGACAATCTTAAAGTAAGTGCTATCTATAAGCCTCCATCTTACCACTGACTTTTTGTCACATCTGGACATTATACTCAATGGGACATTTACTTGTAGATGACTTAATATTAATGTATAAAAAGCTTGGGCCAATGATGTAGTTAGTTACATGAGTGCTTGAGCTTTAAGTAATTTTAGAGTTTTAAATAATATTATTGAGGAGCAGACTACCCAAGTAACAGAAACTACAAAAACTATTATTGATCATCTTATTTTAGATAGAGGGATTGTTAGCTGTAGCCCAAGAGTATACTAACAGAGTTAAAATTAGGCAAAATAATAAATGGATAAATACAGAACCAATTGAAATGATTAAAGAAAGGGATAATTTATTTTAAAAAGTTAAATATGGACGCAATGAAACAATGACAAAACAATTTAAAAAAAATTAAAATAAAATTAATAACAAAATAAAAAATTTAAAAAACAAATATTTTAGAAATAAATGTGAATAAATTGGTAATAACATAAAAAAAAACAATGGTATTTTATAGATAAGTTTTTTAAAGACGGAGATGGTAGTACATGTATAAGTAAGCAAAATGTAATTATAAAAACAAAAGAGGATATTGTATATAGTTTAAACAGGTACTCTATAACGGTAGGAAAAAATATAGTAGAGCAATTAAATAATGATATGCATAGTTTATTTATAAATTGATGATACTAATTCGCATGAAGTTGAATGAACTTATTTCAGAACTTCAAAAAAACTCGGCAGCAGGATATGACCAGGTAACTGTCATGTATAGACCTGCGAAAAGCATTTAATGTTATTACTATAGATCTATTAATCAAGAAACTTCAAGACATCGGATTTAGGCAAAAAATATTGATTTTAATAATTAAGACTTACCTAGTTAATAAAAAACAATATGTCATACTAGATAATACTAGGTCCGTTTTGGGACTGCTATTTTATGCTTTATACAGGGTGTCCCAAAAATTTTTTAAAGACATTTATCTATATGTCCGCAAATGAGCCGTTTGGGCTTCAGAGCAAAAAAAACATTTTCGTACTATTATTTTGCTCAGTAACTAAATCGCTGTTTGCAGTGCAGTTTAATCATTTTTTTTCAACCAATGAATTTTGTTTACAATAGTTGCTCAAAATTTGCTTCAACACAAAGATTGCACCGTTGGATCATTGAGTCGCGAATTCTTTGGAACATTCCGGGAATAGCTTCTAGATGGAGTTAGAATAACCCTAAAGAAAAAAATCTAGGAGGTTGAGATCAGGAGAACGCGCGGGCCAGGCAACGGGACCTTCTCTTCCAATCGATCCGCACGTAAAACATACCTCATCTGAAAACAATATTCTTGTCAAATCAGGCTCGTTACGATTCAAAAGGCATTAACAAAAAGTCAACCGGCGTGGATAATCATCAGGATTTAAATTTAAAGCTTATAAACGTTGTAAGTGAAAAGGGTACAGAAGCTGTTCCTGAAGGACTCGATGGTTCGAGGTTCCTGAGATGTGCTAATGTAAGGGCACGTTACTTTACATTTGATTATGACACTGGTTTAGCTTATACAGGGACTGAAAAAAGGGCATTTTAGCATGTAATTAACGAAGATCTAAGTATAATATCAAAATTGGCTCCAACAAGTTAAAAATCATTAAGATAAGTACATGATTTAAAAAAAAAACAAAAAACTGAGTCGAATAGATATAAAGAAGTAAAAAACAAGTTCCTGGGCTTGCTCATTAACAACAACTTAAATTCGTCTCAACACATCCAGCATGTTACAAATATAATAACTCTAATGTTACCTATGGTCTATAGATGCCGGGAGTATATTTCTAATAAGTCAAAATATAATATCAATAATGCCTTTTTTCTTTCTCACTTTAGATACCTTCTATCTATCTGGAGAACTTGCGGTAAGGCACTTTTAATTTCAATTAAAGTATTACAAAACAAAATTTTAAAATTTTTAATTAAAATAGGTTAAGTAGTACACACACATTAGAGCTTTCCAGAAATATTCAAATTTTAGAATTAGAATGAGCAAAATTAGTGTTTAAGCTCATCCATAAGGATCAGAAATCCAATGTAAATATATTGTTTAATTGTACATAGTTATCATACTCGATTACAAAATGAAATCTACTGGGTAGGAGATCAGAGTAATATAGGTTAAAATATCCCAATCTATCAAGTGTCAAAAATGTACAATACACTTCCCGAAAATATAAGTAATACAAATAAATTTAAAAAGTTTGTGAAACTACTTAAATAATAACTACTTTAAAATATACTGAGGTGTTAGTTAAGTATTAATCAGGTATTTAAAATTATATAACCTCGAGACCAGAGCTTTAAGCATTGATTAGAGGTGCAGTATTTTTAAAAAAAGCATACATCTTATATACATACATTTCTTAAAAAGATATTAATCTTTTCATTGACACTCATTTTACGTGCAATCACAAGCCCTCAATTAATATTTATCATAAAATGCAAACATACCTCCTCGTAGTCCTATGGTCAGAACCTTTGATGTGACACTCAAATTTCGAGACAGTTTTACCACTAACCAAAACTCTTTATTTTATTTTTCTCTTTGTTCACCATGCATGATTCTCTCAACCACCCAGTCCAATACAGATCCTCTTCACCCTCTACTACTCAATTGAACTCCAAAATTGCCTATTCTCCAGACAACTGCATAGAAAATGTAACAAATGTGCAACCAATATTAAATAAAAATAGAATCATTGTTCGTACTGATGATTTTGAAAGAAACATTTACCCTTACTTATCAAGAGAACTCACAAACTTTAAAATACAAGTAATAAGTAAACCGTTTAAATTTAAAGATTGAATAGACACTTGTGACTCTTAGGTTTCCAATTTAACTATTAAAGATTTCATAATAGTTTTAGCTGGCATAAATGATAGTTTCATTAAGATATCTCACATAACTTTCCTGGCTAATAAGAGTTTTAAGACAAATCTAATTGTTCGCAATCTTCCTATTTATTCAAAGAACCCCGACGGTCTTGATTCCCACCATAATAAAATATAAGCACTATTAATAGGGAATTGTCCTCTGTTGTTAATAGCTTAAAAAGATTCTCAAATAATATTGATTTTTTGGATTGAAATAAATACTGTAATAAAGACTATTTAAATGAAAAAAATTACCTTAATAAAAGAGGATTGGGCAAGTTGGGAAGAATGTTTATGTATATTGTTGGAAATTTAAGCCCTGTTAAAGATACTAACCTTATATTATATATTCAACGTGACTTAACTCGCTTTACTTCAATTCATGACTCGATTATTAGTCTTACATCAGAAACCAATGAACATTTTTTATAAATAACATCGGGGCTCCCAATAGTTCAAACAATAGTTACTTAATGTCATTTTTACTTTTAAATATTTAGTCGCTAAAAAATAAATCAAATGGATTTGAAATCTTTATAAATATTTTAAGTTCACCGCAATATATGCTTTTATATTATATGTATTTATTGTCCTCCCAGATGTAATATTGGGGAGGTTTTTATACTCCTTTGAAATGATTTTGACACTATTTCTAGTACGAGCAAAGTTAATCTTTTGTGGCGACCTTAATATTGATTATCTTTCAGACTGGCATTAATCTAATAGCCTAAACAATCTGCTAGCTTCTTTTAATCTACACTATCGGACAAAAGTAGAGAAACTTCTAAAAATTCTTTGATTTACGGAAACCATGTATTTAAATTAAATATTTACTACAAATATTGTAGTTCTCAACAACTGCGTTTTTTTACCGCATTTTACATGCCTCTTATCAGTTGTTTATTTACAATAAAAGAATTCAAATATTTTCGGATGGACATAAGTAGAGAAACCTAAATATCAATCGTTCAAATTTAGTATTTAGTTCGCTTTACGTGAGTTCTGTTGATAGTTTTGCATAGTTTTTTTAATCAACATGCCTCGCGGAAGATATTTGTCTGAAGACCTTCGTAGAAAAATAGTTGATGCACACAAGAGTGGTATACGACAAGTGGACATTAGTAAAACGCTTAATTTGCATAAGTCCGTTGTTAGCAAGACAATTTCTAATTTTAAAACACGAAATTCAACAAAAAGCATTAAAAAAAGTGGCCGCCCAAGAAAAACAACCAAACACATGGAAATGATAATAAAAAGAATTGCCCAGTCTGATCCTCACAAATCAGCAAATAAAATTTTAAGTGAATTACCTGGTGTTAATGTTAGTTCTAAGACCATACAAAGACGACTGAGGGAAGGAGGATTATTTAGTAGAAGAGCCGCTAAAAAGCCGTTTATTAGCAAGAAGAATCAGAAGGCCCGACTCAACTTTGCACAAAAATATTTGCATTGGACAACCAACGACTGGAAAAAAGTTCTTTTTACTGATGAAAGTAAGTTCAATTTGTTTGGGTCCGATGGAATCTCATGGGTACATCGACCACAAGGCAAAAGATTCGATCCAAGATATACACAGCCTACGGTAAAGCATGGTGGTGGCTCCTGCATGGTATGGGGTTGCTTCTCTGGGTTCGGTACAGGACCATTACACATCATTGAGGGTATCATGGATCGATTTGTGTATTTAGACATCCTACAAAATGTAATGCTACCCTTTGCTGAGGATAATTTACCTTTGACTTGGATATTCCTACAAGATAACGACCCCAAACATAAATCAAAGGTTGTCAAAGATTGGTTTTTATCGGAAAATATTAGGGTTATGGACTTTCCTGCGCAAAGTCCCGATCTTCACCCGATTGAAAACCTCTGGGAGGAACTAGACCGGCGTGTAAGGCAACATCAGATCAGTAATAAAAATGATCTTATAAAAGTTTTACAAGATTCCTGGAATTCTATTGGAGAGGAAACCATTATGAAACTGTTGGAATCCATGCCAAATCGATGCCGCGAGGTGATTGCCAATAAGGGATACTCTACTTACTATTAATTTTTCTAAGATAGAAATAAGAAATAACTTGTACTTTTGGAATAAAATTTAGTTTCTCTACTTTTGTCTCATAAATATTTTGTTTAATTAAATTAAATCTTAGGATTTTCTTCTACAATTTATTTTACTTTATACAAATTAAGTCTTAACAATTATTGTTGATTTTCATTATGTGTAGAACTGCATTAGTTTTGAAGTATTCAAATAAAACGCAAATTTAAAAAGTTTCTCTACTTTTGTCCGATAGTGTACAAATGGTTTTTGATCAACCAACAAGGCTCACATCATGCTCTTAAACATTAAATGATTACACCTGTTTAAATTTGGTCTCTGAGCTAAATTGTGTTCCCCAGCTAATTCCTTCTGGGTTGTCCCATCACGGGTCAATTCTGGCTACCATAAGCGTAACGAAAATACCTAGGTTGAAAAATTAAATACGGTAGCGTCTACAGAGATGCAAATTGTAGACGCATTAGAAATGTATGCAATAATACTAATTGAACGGTGTTGTATCGTGCTCTTATTCCTCTTAACCACTTTAGTGACTTTGTTTTGAGTATTTTCAATAAGAGTTTCCCATGAAAAACATGAAAATAAAGCCTAAGAAACCATATATTACATATGGTCTTAAAACCTCATCAACTAATTTTTGATTTCTACACACTTTTAGAAAATATACCACTAATCGCTGGATTGGATTGGGTTGGGTATTTATATGCATTTTAAAACAATGCATATGTATGCCTTGTTGTAACAATGCAAATATTTGGAGACTGAACACTGCCTCATTCAATATCCATATGTTAAGACCTAATCTACCTAAATGAACATTGACTCAGAGAGGAACAACTTTATTGCATGGAACTGGAAAATCTTCACTTGGCTAGGTATTTTTGCAGGACTGAGGCCAATAATGGTGGATGTTATATCTACGTTCATCCTAAATTAGTAGTTATTAGAAGTAAGAAACTTACAAGCTCTTGAAAAAACGCCAGTTGAAAAAGTATGTGAGATTTCTGTCTCTTATTGTAAACCACTAAATTTAGCCATTGTTATTATCTATAGATCTACTGAATTTCGGAACATAGAAAGTTTTTTAAATATTATGAACAATGTTCTAGATTTTGTACTAAAAATCAATTTAAAAAATTAATATTACTGTAGCTGTTGACTATAATGTACATTTTAATAATAAGTCGGATGATAATAGGCTCCAAGTAGTTCAGCTTTTTATGTCCTTTGGGCTATATAAGCAAGTTGATAAATGCACAAATATTAGAGGTAATTGCTTAGATAATATATTTACTAATCTTAATTATATTTAGGTAAAGTGTTAGGTTAAAGTATTAATACTATACAGTAACGGTAAATATGAAACATTTATTTTCCATATATTCAGTATATCGGGTGACTCAGACGACACTTAATAACTTTTTTACTTTTCAAGATAAACAATTCAAATTTGGTATAGCGATAGAATAGTTATAAGAGCATCTTTTGACATATTCTATTATTTTCCATCCCTTCCGGTTTAACAGGAAGTGACACTAACTTTCTTATTTTAAATGGGACACACACTTGGGATATTTTTTTTCGTATTTCAATAAAAAATAATATTCTAAAAACAATAATACTGTATTTTCCACTTTTTGTTTTATACTCATAGAAAAAATCACCTTTTTAAATTTTCAAATTGAGTGCCATGAATGCGTTGAAAGTTTTAATTTTTAATCAAGTAATCACGGAAAAAATAGTTTTCGTTACATTCTGACATTATGACACAAATCTTTCACATGCCTATTTAAAATGTCTAAACCATTAATTTTGGCATTTACTTAATTTTTTTAAATAGCACATTAATGGGAACAACCACTTTTGAAATGCGATTTCTTTTTCCCAATAATTTCCCAATAATTTTTTTAATCAATAAAAATAGCATAGAAGGCTTGATTGCTTGAATAGGCTGCGTTTTGATGCGTTCTTCAATTATTTTTCAATTGACATAATACATGACATCTTGTCAGGCGCAATTATTATTTTTTATTTATAAAATTTGCTAATATTTGAAATGTTTACCAATGAACAAAAAGTTGATATGCCGCACGCTATATTCCCGCGCTTGTACTTTCTTTAGACAAGAATGTGGTCGTTTCGTCGTAAAATTATTTTAACATGTTATGTTAAAATAATTTGTAAACCTCATATTTTTTCTATTTGTTTACCGTTTGTGTGTACCTATGTTATGTTAGGTAAATGTTAAATAAAATATGTCATATTAAGATACTGAAAAAAAAAACCGCATTTGAAAAGTGGTTGTTCCCAATAATGTGCTATTTAAAAAAATTAAGTAAATGCCAAAATTAATCGTTCGGACATTTCAAATAGCCGTTTAAAAGATTTAAGTCATAAAATGCAATAAAAATTTAAAATAAAAAATATTTTTCTGTGATTACTTGATTAAAAGTGAAAACTTTCAACCTATTCATGGCACCCTATTTTAAAATGTAAAAAAATGGTTTTTTTCTATGAGTATAAAACAAAAGGTACCAAATACAGTAACATTGTTTTTAGAATATTATTTTCTGTAGAAATAAGTAATAATATAAGAAAGTTAGTGTCACTTCCTGTTAAACCAAAAGTGGTGGAAAACAATAGAATATGTCAAAAGATGCTCTTATAACTATTCTATCGATATACCAAATTTAATTTGTTTATCTTGAAAAGTAAAAAAGTTATTAGGTGTTCCCTTTTTTCTGTGTCACCCGGTATATCAGTCCAGTTTCCAAGAAACATGGACTGATATATGTATATACTGAAAACTCAGCAACTTCAGGAAGTTTTGGAACACTTGGAAGTGGGTGAAGTGGGTGATGTGTGCTCGGTATATTTTTGGACCTTTCGATGGCATTTGATCGCCTCAACAGGGAAATGCTTTTGAGAGAACTGTATTTGTATGGAGTTAGGGGATGCGCTCTTGAATGCTTTAGATGGTATTAAAGTCAAAGGTACCAGAGAGTTATCATTAAGAAAGATGGTCGTAGTGCATAAATCGGATATATCACAAAATACAGAAGCAGTGCCTCAGGGTAGCATAATGCGGCCTACTCTGTTAATGATTTCAGTTTTAAAATGCATTGCCCATATTGCAACATAACACAATTTGTAGATGACACGAAGCTATCAGTAAAAGCATCTAATATCAATGAACTTACTGAAAGGGGGAGTTGATATTTAAATTGACAGATAATTGGTTTAAGAACCAATGTCTAAATAAAGAAATAAAGTCTATGTCTAAATTAAGAAAAAACTAGTCTAATTTTATTCAGGACCAAATTAAAGAAATTAGAAAGACCTGATTCACTTATAATAAGTAATTCTCAGTTTAAAATAGGAAGCAGTACCAAGTTTTTGGGTATTTTTGTTGATGAGTTTTTAACCTGGTCTTACCATATAGAATATCTGAATGGAAAACTGAATCAAATTTATTACTGCATTAGATTTGTTTCAAAATATATGAATGAGTCATCTAGAAGAATACTGTATTTTGCGAATTTCTAAAGCACTGCTAGATATGGTATAATTTTTTTGGCTTCTCTCTCTTAAAAAACTCTAGGGCTCAAGAAATTTTTGTAACACAGAAACGTCTTATTAGAATAAAATAAAAACTGGTCATAACAAAATTATGACCATCTATGCTCCGTACAAATTTGACCTGTTGATGTTTGTTTTTAAAAATAGGCAGACTTTGTTCCCAGCAATTATTAATCACAACTATAGTACACATACACATAATAACCCTTTTTCACTACATTGCTTAACGTTATATGAGAAGGGTCCTTATTATATGGGCATTAGGCTTTATAATAAGTTAAGTAGCAATATAAAAAATATTACAAGTGAGAATCAGTTTAAACTAAAATTAAAGCAGTTTTTAACTAACCTTAAGCTTTTTAGTATTGAGGAATATTTGTCAGAATTAGTAGCATTATTGATTTATTAGTATTAGGTTGTTTGTGTTGTGTACTTAATAGAGTAGTTGGGGATCATTCACGTCATCTTACATATATTTGTATTTTTTAAAGCTATAATATTAATTTATATAATCTGAAATAAAGACATTCAAAAAAAAATTAATAAATATGAGATTCATCAATATTTCTTATATTATTATGATACATATGTTCCCAAATGTGCCCAAGAAATAGGCCAGAGGCAAAAAGCTGGATAGATACTGCACAGGTAGTAGGAGCAAAAGACAGTCTTAGATTCTACCACACAATAAAAAAAAATCCAACAGATGGTAATAAACAGATATATAGAGAATATAAAAGAAATATAACAATACCTTAGCAAATGCAAAAAAATACTTTTAAAATAATAAATTAGAGCAGGCTGACAATTAAAGCAGATTGTTTGGGATATCAAACACTGAAACTAGAAGAAAAAATAAATTAAAAATCTTTAAGAGGACTAAATAGTTTTTTACATAAAAACTATCCCATGCAGGGCTCTAACCAGCCGTAACCAGCTGGCTCTATATTTTTCCATCCAATTGACTATTACAATATAAAAAGTATAATAAACTTAAAAATAAGAAAATGGAAGATATTTTTGGTGTTAGTGTTTTTAGTATCAGGAGAGTCTCTGAATAGATTATAATCTCTTAGGTAGATATTAAAAATGCATGTTTGGAGGAAAGTATTTTCTCAGAACAATTCAAGTTTGCCAAAATAATTCATATACATAAAAAAGAAGAACCAAGCCTTCCTCAAAACTTTGGACAAAATTTCCTGCCTTTCCAAAGTTTTTGAGACAATCATTTTTAATCAGCTGGTGGCCTTTCTAGATAAACATAAGATTATAATCCCAAGTCAGTTCAGTTTTTTAAAAATGTAACAAGAATAGATGCCATTCTATCTTTGGTGAATTGTATAAGGCACACTTTTGAAAATAGATCTAATCTTTAGGGGTATTTACATCCTGTACATAATTGATATATAAAATCGGGCTAAGATGTGGTTTGCTTTAAATCAACCAAATCTAAATGAGTTAAAAAAACCAAATCTGCAATACTTAAAACAAAATCTTCTAGTCACACTGAGGAAAAATAAAGATTTAAATCTATTCTAACGAGCACAATTCAAGAAGGCACTAATTGAAGTAAATCCTAATAAGAGTGAAAATGATAGTTATGTTATTAGATATATGAAGTTCCGTTAACGGTTGTTACGTTTGTCACACGCGTTTGTGTTATCTGCTGAAAATTTGTCGAAATTGTCCATTGTCTTCAAGTTCAAGTTTTAAATGTTTTTCGTCTGGCAAAATCTGTAGCCTACCTTTGAATTAACCTGTGAAAACAACAAAACTGCTGTTTATAAATAAAGCTGTTTACGTGGTAATGGATAAAGTACTATTTTGCAACTAGACCTTTACCGTGAGATCAATAGCTGAAGGTACTATTTAAATTTATCTTGAATTTGAAATGTCTTATTCAAAATGTAAGAATCATCTCTCTGAAAAAGAGGTGAAATATAAGATCATCTGTGACTTCTGTAATGCGAGCTACTGCATGGCCTGCGCATAATTTTACACATCTGAAGCACAGGTTATTCAGGTAAAAACACATGGTACAGAGAGTTAAGACTATTCAGGAAGAGAAATCATTTCAGCAGTTCAACTTACTTGATTGACTAACCCAGCTCGAGAAATTGTTTCATATGCAGCCATGTAAAAACTCTGATGCCTCTGCGACTGTCGTTAATGACAGAATAAAGTCATCTAGTGTGGCTCAGCCATCAGACAGTCACTTTCAAATGGGCACCATTAGATCTCATCAGCGTCAACCAGTGTCTCGCAATCACTAGCAACCGTAAGCGATTTTCAGTTAATTTAACGATTGGCGCTCATTGGTTTCTGGGCAATTGTCTCATCCCGAAAAAAAACAACAGTTGATTATTGGTCGTGCTCCAGAGAGCGGTTCACTCTCAGCAGGGGAAAGGAGGCAATGGTTATATCTTAAAAGGTGTAACCCTGACACTACCGAACAACAGATAATTGAACGCGTCGCAATCCTATATCTGAAGCAAATTCTCAGCAGGCATCTGCAGAGCGTCAAAAGCGGTAGATAAAGATGTGTTCTTTTATCAAAATGTAACAGACCTAAACTTAAATACTTTCTCTGCAATGCTCAGGCTGAAGATTATACTATTATATCTCTTACAGAAATCTGGTTAGATTCTAGTATTAATAATGAAGAATTTCTTTCTAGGTAGAGGTGTGCTTTTTGCAGTCAAAAACTATATTAAATCTCGTAAACTGGATACTGATTACCCATCCATAGAAGAAATTTGGATTTTAGCTGATCTGGGCAACCATGAACTGACTTGAATGTATTTATATCCCCCCTACCCTGGACATATCTGTTTTTGAAAAGCACTGTAGAATTACTGCAAAAGTTTATGACCTGTATAAAAATGTCTTAATTGTTGGTCACTTTAATCTTCCTAATATCTCTTAAAAGTACCTCTAGAAACCCAGTGAAGACCTGCCTGGTCTATATGCTAGTAACATACTGTTTGGCAGGGATTCTATTCTCTGTGATTCACTTTTTCAGGATTGTCTCCATTCAAGGGATGTCTAATGAATATGGGTCAATTCTCTTTGCTTTTTAAATCTTGATTTACCCTTCACAATTAAATGTAACTGTGACATGATCCTTATTCATACCATCCTCCTCTTGAACTGATACTACCTTGTCTTAAGCCTAAATATTTAACTTCACCTATGACTTATTGTTATGACTTTAAACATGCGGATTTTACTTTTATTGAAAATTATCTCCTAAACTGTAATTGGGAAACAATAATGTCTTATACTGATTTAAATGTTAGTGTTGCTCACTTTTACTCTGTATTATATGATTGCTTTGATATGTTTGTTCCCATAAAGAAGTCATTTTTTAGAAGTCATTATCCAATTTGGTTCTCCAGGAAATTAAAAAATCTTATCGCACAGGCAAAATTGCCCACAAACTATACAAAAAATATAATTCTCTGGCTGATTATGCAAAATTTAGCTCACTAAGACTGGAAGCCAATTTGCTATCTAGGGATTGTTATAGCAAGTATATTAGTAGGGCTTAGAATGCTATAAAGGAGGATTATTGGTGGGTCTAATATTTCTACAGTAATATTCCTTGGTGACACTAAAGCTGGTTCTGGGTTTTCTGTTGCAGAGCTTTTTGTAACATTGTAGCATCTCTCTTCTGTTCAATGATATCAATTATAAGTTTAATTTAGTGTCTGAGGTTGTGATTCCAAGGTCTAAGTCCTACTGATGTTGAAACTGCACTTACTAAAGTTGATGCAAGTAAGGGTGCAGGTCCTGATCAAATTCCCAACAGGGTGTTGAAAGAATGCTGTCATTCTCTTTACCTCCCTTTGCACAAATTATTTAGTGATTCATTGAATCAAAATCTGCTGAAAATTGGAAGGAAATAGAAGAAAGGAATAAATTTTATGGAAAAATGGACGGAATAGTAAATGCAATCAAAGAGCCTAATCTTGAACTGATACAGGCATTTACAGGTACACCAGGCCCAAAATCTGCTAGTATCAGTGAAAACCATTTGTATTCTGTGAAAGCGTCAGTGTACATCTAATAAAAAGAAAATTCTTGAAAAGCCTTCGGAAAAGCTTGCTAGTAATGTGGACAAGATAAAGAAAAGCATAAACGCTCCTAATAGTTCTTCAGATAAAATATGTTCTGGACCTGAACAACCAAAGCTGAAAATTACTAACAAGAATATTGGAGAGAGGATTGCCAAGTTGTCATGGATTTATCTTTCAAATTTGGATGTTGATACCAGGCCTGAAGATATAATTGCAGTATTAGATCCAAGGTATGCTAATACATATCACTGTACAAAACTTCCATCTAAATATTGCAATCCCAGTAGTTCAGCATTTAAGCTTGGTGTGCCTGAAGAGCTGGAACACCAATATCTGTCTGATGAGTTTTGGCCTGATGGATGTTATGTCAATCAGTTTAAGCCTCATACACATGATGTTAACAGAAAAACCAGAGAAATGCTTAGAAGTCAAAATTTCCACAGGGGCCCTCAGAGATCACATCAAAAGTAATTCTAAAGGTCATATCAACTGGCCAACACATTAAAAGTGGTGCATATAAATCCCTGGTCTATGTGCAATAAATTTTCAGACATCAGGACTATGACATTGTTGCATTGTCAGAAACCTGGATAAATTGTATTTTATTATCAGATATATATTTGATTAATTGATGTCATAATTTTAATCATAAATCTAGTCAAAAGTCATGGTGTTGTACCATGTGATCCAGTTTCAATAGATCATGAAGCAGTATTTTGTATATTAAAATGTCATAGATTGAAAATAAATAACAATTCTGTGATAAAAGGTAGAGATCTAAGACTGGCATATTCTGATGAGTTTAGGGCAAGTTTACAACAGGTAGATTGGCATAACCTATACTATTCTAATGATATAAATATAAAAATTCAAATATTCAATGAAAATATCCTGTCCCGGTTTAATGTTTATTATCCCTTAAAACCACTAAAACAAAGAGGGTCTAAACCATTGTGGTTACCACATAATTTTAAAAAAATTATAGAGAACTAGTCTCTGAAAAGGAATTTTATAAAACACACACTATAAAAATGTTAAAAGTTTGCATTCCTATTTGCCTAAAACCTGAACATTATTAATAATTCTTTATCTTCTGGATGTGCCCCTGACATCTGGAAAAAAGCACTTGTTACTCCAGTACCTAAAGTGAACAATTCAACCAATATTATTGAACTAAGACCAATTAGTATTTTGCCAACTTTATCTAAACTAATTGAGAAAATAGTAAAAGGTCAATTGCTCCCTCTGTTTTGATAGATATGACAAAAGCCTTTGGTACTCTCAATATAGAACTTTTAATGGCAAAACTAAGGCACTACAATATTCAGGCAAATGAGTGGTTTAACTGCCTGTTGGCAGTTTGCCTGTTTTAGCCAACAGGCAGTAAAGCTGACTAATGAGGAGGAAGTGGTAACTTCAGGGTGGAGAAATTTTCAATTCTCTTTATAATAAGCTGACTTAATTCATAAAATAATTTACTGCAGGTATCACAAGTATGCAGATAATTTGCAAATTTATCTGCCATCATTGGTTGGTTGCCTGCCTGAAGCCTTGGATTTAATTAGTGCTTACTTAGAGGATCTCTGATGCGGCTGACAAAAACTCACTTTTTATAAATTCTGGAAAAAAACACAGGCAATCCTGAGAAAGAAATTCCAAGAAATGAAAGTACCTTGAATAATGGAGCACCAAGTAAATTAAATATTAATGGTGTTGAATTGGAATGGGCTTTTGGTTAAATGAATGTCATTTAATCCACATGTAAATAAGATCTGTCAACAGTCATATTATAAATTAAAGTCATTATATGAATTTAAGAATATTTTGCCTGCTAGTACAAAAAAAATCCTTACAGAGTTTAGTGCTTAGTATTGCTGGATACTTAAATATTGTATATGTTCCTTTTTTAACTGCACAAAATAGATAAAAAATTCAAAATTCCTGTGTAAAATTTACTAGAAATTTACCTTGGAGGGTTCATGTAAGTGAGCATGTAAAGCAGGTCTATAGTCTTAATATGGCCCAAGGAAGATTTTGGGTATAAGCTGCAATTTACATAAATTACTTAATTTTCATGAACCAGAATATCTGTCAGAATTCCTTATTCAAAGGGGAGATACACATAATGTAAATATTCGCTATAAAACCACACTGGCAATCCCCCAGCATAAGACTGAATTTCTGAAAAGTTCTTTCATATATATACTTCTGCCTGTATTTAGAATGGCCTACCTGTACAAATTAAAGATTTAGGCATGGCCTCTTTTAAGTCTAAATTAAAAAAATGTGTTGGTCTGATATTTTAATATTGCTGTAACTTTGATTCTGGTATCTCAATCATTTTTGTTCACATTTTTATTTTTAAGAAAATTGTACTATGTCCTTTTATTATTTATTGTGGTGGTTATTAAAACATGCCTAGCAGTACTTTCTACCTTTGTATGTATATAGAATAGATGTAATTTATTTGTTGCATACAATAAAGATTATTTTATTTATTTTATTTTATAAGCATCATATTGTTTGTTCCTAAGCTCTTTAGCAATATATCAAGGCAGTTCTGAAGGTTTTTCAAGAGATTTTGGTTGATCAACCACACGGATTTGTCAGTGGTCGCTCAACATTTTCATATTTATCAATTTCATTTTTAGTTCATTCCATGAAGGCCATGAGGCACATGCTATTTATACCGATTTTAGTAAAGCCTTTGACAAGGTTAACCATTCCATTTTGATTCATCAACTGTCAAATTTTGGTATCAATGGCACCTTGTTGTCTTGGATTAAATCATACTTAAGCAATCGTGAGAAGCAAGTTAGAATTGGTGGTTGCTTGTCTCAATGCTTTATGGCTTCTTCAGGAGTTCCTCAGGGTTCGCATCTTGGTCCTCTCCTGTTTAATCTATTAATAATTATTGATCTTGCTCTTCTCGTGAAATCAAAATGTCTCCTATTTGCTGACAATTTAAAACTGTATAGACAAATCTGCTCTCCTCTAGATATTGAAATCCTGCAAAATGACCTTAATATATTTTTTTCCTGTATTTTGTGCAGACAGAAATGTAGAAGTAACAACGAAAAATCGTGAGGGTGGTGTGCTGGACCTTCCTTCTAGTTCTTCTTCTTGTTCTAGTTTGCTCTTTGTCTCTACGCTTCCAGTATGGTTGAATCATTCTTTCATTTCCAGTAGCTATTGATTTCTATTGGTTAAATTGTTAATAACTAGATAACATGGTATTTTATTTATTCATGCCAAAAAATACAAACTCTTACAGGACTTTTTTTGGGGCAAAATAGTTTTAGGATTACGGAAAGAGACCAATCAGAATCCCATTTTGAAAAAAAAAAGGTGGTACCATTAAAAAAAAATTCAAATTATGTACTACCTTTTTTTGGGACACCCTATATCAATCAAACCAATTTTAAAAAGTAGCCCTCTAACTAAATTAACATTCCTCCTATTAAAGTTTTTTCCATTTCAAAATTTATCCACAATCCAGGACTGCAATATTACATGGACACCCTGTATATGTATGAACAATTTTTCAACATCATTAGTTTTCAAGCAAATCTTTGTAATTTACTATTAGTTGTTATATTTTGAATATTTGACTTGTGAATACTATGTATTCTTGAGATTATTAAAGCTATAATTATTATTATTATTAACTACAATATTCCAATGCCCATCCTGAAAAGTGTACTAACATGGATATCCCTTATATACTTAAGCATAATAATTTAATACATAATAATTTTTAACAATCTTTCAAATTTTTTTTTTTTTTTATTCATTAAACGGGAAACCCCCATTACAAAAAAAAATAAATTATAAAATACAGTTATGTCAATAATTAATAATCCTTACTTAAACTATTAAGAGTTAAAGTACTTAACTAAAAAAAAAGACTCTAAAGTAAATAAACAAAAAAAATATATATCCTTGTATTAACTAATAGATTAGGAACATAAATTCTCACTTGGTTTACCCATCAAACAACTTATTAATTAAAAATTAATTGAACAATACTAAGTATTCAAAATTTTCATTAAACTACCCTTTAAAGACCCATATGAATTGCTAAAAACATCTAGCCTCTCCTCCCGATCCAAAAAATCTAGAGATCTCTCCAAAAAAGAGTTTTTACCATAATTGGTTCTATGGAACCCAATATGAAATAAATTATTTTGTCTAAGTGTTCTCTAAGGAATAGAAAATTTAACTTGGGAAAGTAAATCTGGACAGGATGTAATACCATTCAACAACTTATAGATAAAACTTATGTCAAACATTGTTCTTCTTTTATCCAAAAAAAAAAGTTTAACATAATTCAATATTTGGGAATAACCATGATTAGCAATAAGATCTAAATTAAACATGTAGTTATAATATCTTAAAAATTTGTTTTGCACACTCTCCAGTAATGACTTATAGACATTATAATAGGAAGTCCAGATAATTGAGCCATACTCAAGCTGTGATCATACCAATCCCACATATACAGATTTGACAACTTGCAATGATAACCCCTCACAATTTCTAAGCGTAAAACCCAACATTCTATTAGCTTTTACTACTATTTGGTCTATATGATTGCAAAAGTTTAATTTCGTGTCAAACAGTATTCCTAAATCCTTAGCAACATCCTTTAATTGAAGTTTCTGGCCGTTAATTGTGTAAAATGATGGTATCCTACTTTTTTTCCTATGAAATGAAATTTGGAAGCATTTATTAATATTCAAATCCAACAAATTATTTTGGCACCACAGAGAAAGGCTATCAAGATCTTTCTGTAAGAGGCTGATATCAAGTTCATTCATAATAACCAAGAAAAGTTTGAGGTCATCAGCAAACATTAAAAATTCACAATACTCCAAGACATCCCTAAGGTCATTAACAAACAAACTAAATAGTAAAGGAGAGCAGTGTCCGCCTTGTGGCACTCCAGAACAAACTTCAATCACCTTAGATATAAAATTACCAAGTTTAATCACTTGCTTTCTATCACTAAGAAAGCTAAGCAACCATTTTAGCAATCTATCAGAAAAACCTATATTTCTCAATTTTTCAATTAATAACAAATGATTTACCTTGTCAAACGCCTTGGAGAAGTCTGTATATACAGCATCAATTTGATACCCCCTCTCCAAGGCATCTGACAACTTGTTGTAGTATATGAGTAAATTTGTAAGAGTGGACCGACCACCTCTAAAACCATGCTGTTCCTCAACAATAATTTCTCTACATTGCCAATTTAAATGGGCAAACATAAGGCTGTCAAAAATTTTGGGGATGGATGACACTATGGACACACTACTATAATTTCTGACATCATCCCTCGACCCTGATTTAAAAATAGGAGAAATATAACCTTCTTTCCATATGTCTGGAAATGTTCCAGAAATAAGAGATAAGTTAAAAAGTTTACATAGTGGCTGTGATAGTGCATATCAACAGTTTTTTAAAAGAATATTGCGGATTCCATCTGGACCAATCATTAACTTATTAGGCAAAGCCCCCAGCTTATCAAACACCTCAGCCAGACTTATGACAGTCAATATTAATTTGGCTAAAAGACTTTTCAGGTGGGGTTGTGTTTGCATTTGAATAGACTGCAGAGAAGTGAGTAGCGAATAAATCAACAATCTGCTGACCATCGGTTGCAACACTATTATCTAAAAACATTTCCCTTGGTACAATGTTAGATGCTCTTTTCTTATTAATGAACTTCCAAAAATGTTTCGGATTACTAGTCAAGTTCCCATTCAAAGTAGCAAGTTAATTTCTGTAGCAAATTGCACAAAAGCCTCTAAAAGTCCTCCTAACTTTAAACAGTCTTTAACAGAACTTCTTAAAAGCAGGTAAAGTTCTATAGCCTAACAGAGTTTTTTGAAGATAATTGAGAAAAGGCAATTAGTTTTTAGTAAGGACGTAAATATTAGAATTTGTGATGTTACTTTAATAAAATTTTAACTCATTTTCTCTTGAATTTTAAATTAAATGTTGTGTTTATACTTGTTTATGATAATAAAACAAGTTGAATTTGAAAATAGAAAAATAAGTTAAAAAGATTACGGGTATTAAGTAATCATTTAGAAAACATTTAACAATTACACAAAAGCAATGATATAAAAAAATCTATACTAGGCCTATTTATACACTCTTGGCTCTCTTAACCACAGCTCTGCACATCAAACAAAAGTTTTACTTACCTCATCTTTTGAACCATCCCTCCTATCCATTATATTTGGATTTAAGACTCCTATAACTGTGCCAGCAGCAGTTGACCAAAGTTCTTTATGTGCACTATTAAACATAAATAAGGCCACTGTTTTAATATCATCTTTTAAATCAGTCAGGGTCCATATGGAAAACTGAGTGCCTTTCTGAGTTGTTTTTGGAGGTGACTTGTTCACTACAACACCACAAATAACCCAATCTTTCTCTTTTAGGCTTCCAGAAAATAGTAGGCGAGATAAGTCTGAAAATCTTATAGAGAGACGTCCTTGCATTCTTTCCTTTAACATTTGAGAAGATATCTTTGGATTTACTATGCGCATGCCAAAGATAGGATCTATTAAAACATCTTCGAATTTTCTTTCTTCCTCTGGTTTTGACTTGAATAATGTATTTTGCTTTATTTGTTGATTTGTTGCAACACATTTAGATTTCCAAGTAGAAAATCTTTGTTTAGGTGTTCCATAATGACTGCTCGATATAGAATTTTCATTTGTACTTAATAACTTTTTAATTTCTTTGCCACACTCATTATATTTCTGATCTTCATAATTTCGGTTACCTTCGTCATCTGATGAATCAGTGTCACCATTATGAATTTCACTAGTGATGTTGCTTTCTGCTAATTTTAAATTAGAATTAAAATTAAATATATCAAAATCTCTTAAAATGGGTTTTTCTTCTTTTTGTGCCTGTGGTTTGGAGCTGCTCCCTTCTGAAAAATGAGTTACATTGGGCTGGGTTGTTGGCTTAACAGAATCAGTATTTTCTAATTGCTTAGTAGCAGCTTCCAGAAGACTGGCTAGCAAGTCTTCATCCTCCTCCATGACTAATTTTTGGTTAACCGTATGCCGTATATTGGTTGATTAATAAAATTTATAACTTGTTTACAAAACCTAATTTAGGCGCCAAAATTCCAACCTCAACATTAAGCTGTCAAAAAATGTAAACAAGGTTATAACCAATTCCAAGCAATTCTATCGGGTTTAACCGCGGTTAAGCCCTTGGTTCACCTTGAACAGTCCCTTTATAACATAACCAATCGTGTCCGCTTGGACGTGTTTGGTTGAAGTGACTTCGTAATTTGTCAGCTGTCACTATCATCATTTTTGTTTGTTTTTAAATAATACTCCAGACGCCAGTAATATTATATGTAATTAGTTCTTAAACATAAATATCAGAAAAGAACACTTATTAGCCATAATAAATTTTGTGTCATTTTTAAAAAGGAAATAATTCCTTGTTTGTTTTTATTTTTTCCCGCACTTATTTCAATATCTTTGACATTTGACGTTTAGAAAACAGCTCCGGACGTGAGTAATTACTGCTCCAAATTGATAACGTATAAAGGGCTAATTGGTGACGTCACGTATCTCAAGCGGTTATAACTATAACCGCTTGGAATCGGTTTAAATGTGTGAAGCTTGAGTCTGATCGATTGCCAGCAACCAAAGTCAAAGTCGCAGCATATATCTAAGCCATATTTTAGGGAGTAAGCGCCTTACTCGGTTGCCTTACAATGTCTTAAGCGTTACGTCATCAAATGGTTGCGCTCGAACGACGTCATGTCTAACAGCTGTCAGAGTCTAATATTAGTAAATATTAACTATACCTTTCACTTTCATCGGTATTGCATTCGCTTTGGAAACTGACCTAAACCATGAAAACACCCATTTGTCTAAGTATACATTTAAGTACAATATACAAGATTATAATAATACATTTAAGTACAATATACAAATACATTTACATACATTTTAAGATCAAGAGGAAATACAATAAACAAATTATTAAATACAATAACAAATTACTGGCATAAACATAACCTCACTCATATTTTTTTCACACAGAAATAAACACAAACTAATCAAAAATCAATTTAAAAAAAATATCCGCGCAACCTCACCTTTACGTTCTTCACTGTATTTTTTGCAAATCTATTCGCTCTTTTGATAATTTATTATTTTCTGCATTTTTATTTGGTTTGAATGTCTTAACTGTTAATGTATAATGTATATGAGACAAGTATAATGTACTAAGAAATATAATGCTTCTACTCTAAAAAAATATCAAAAAATTGATATAAATATTTATTGTTTATTATTGTTTGTATAGCTTCCCTTTGACATATCGAGTTTATTAGCGGTCTCGAGAGACCGCTAACAAACGCTTAAACCGCCTTATATGGTGACGTCATGACTTGATCACTCGCATGAGATGTCTTAAAGACGCTTACTCGCTAAAATATGACTCTAGCATTTGCCAGCAACGCATTTATGATTAAGACTCGTTTAGACTTGTCACTTTGGATGTTCATCCCGGAATAATCATCCAAAGTGAAAAGTATAAATTGCCTTTCATTTCTGTTCATTCAAAGTGTACACTAAATATGAATGATGAAACATATTGATCTCCGACCGACTTTTGATGAAACAGACGTTCTTCAAATCGATGATTCTGTATGAAAAATGTAAATAAACAATCGGTTCATTGCCGCCACCCAATTCGCTATTTAGATGACAATTCGCAGTCGAATATCTGTGGTTATTCAAGTTTTTCTTTGTGTTTCAGTTAATTTAAAATATATACAGGGTGTCCCCTTTCAAATGGTCAAAAATGCTAGAGCATATACAGGAGCCATAAAGAAGTAGTTTGAGATAGAACACCCAGTGCGCCGTTTCCAAAATACAGGAAGTTGAAATTTGCCACAAAAATCGCTAATTTTCTTCTGTATTAAAGACGCTTATAGCGATTTGAATGAAATTTTCAGGTTTTAAGGTGGTGGTGGTGAGGCAACTTTTTGAGGTATTTCAGGTAATTTGACTGGTCCAGGGACTGACTTGCAACACATGTACGTGAAATTTAAAAAAAAAAAAACAGATTGTTTTTTTTATAAAGACGCCGTTGTTTTTTTAAAGAATTTTTTTTCTGAATGTTTTGTTTATTTTGTACAAAACACAGCCCTTGCATTTTTTCGCTCGGTTGCACTGTTTTCGTACAAAAAATAAAACCTATACAAGGATCCTATGTAGCAAGTCCGAAGTCACCACAACTCTAGCAACTAGGTTTTCTCTGTTGGTTATAGGATAGGTGTTGCGTAGATAAGCTGTCCCCAAGAATACCTGCTTAAACATTAATGTGAAATTTCTGATGATACTCTCCGATGTTTAGCATTGGGGTTTTAAGAGGAAGCAAGAACTCCACTCGTTATTGCGAGGATTGAGTAACCCCTCGCGTGAAAATCCTTTTTCGTCACCTGTAAGGATTAAACCTAAAAAATTAGCGTTTTGTTCTATTTGACAAAGAAACCATTCGCAGAAGCCAAGACGACCAGGAGCGTCTCCAGGAACAAGATGCTCAACTTTTTGCAGTTTAAACGGATGAAGATTATGGCTTTGTAATACTGTGGTGCACGGTGTTTTTGGCAAAACCAATTGCTGATTCTGCGTTCAGACAATTCACGATGTGGAAAACGCTGCCTGTACAATCGCTGTGCCAATAAAGCACTTCCTCGGACTTCTCTATACGAAAGATGCACAAGCTCCGCCAATCCAAAGCGATTCATTTTTACCAGTTTTACTTGAAAACAGTTAGAGACAATTAATTAATAGCTAATTAATTAATTTAATTACGTTTTTTTATTTTTGTCACTCATTTTTTTCTTGTTCATGTTATCGCCTTGACAGTATTATTTACATGGAGTATGGTATCTTAATCTTCTACAAAAATTGACTTCCGATCTGATCTCCTAAAAAAAGTGATTCCCATATCGTAAAAATACGATAGTAGGTATGTATGAATAACTGGCTAAAATTTTCCGGAAATAACAAAAAAACTAATAAAATAAAGAACCGAATATGAAATGTATTTTATTGCACGCAAAAATGCAAGGGCTGTGTTTTGTTGAAAATAAAAAAATATTCAGAAAAAAATTTTTTTTTTTCAAAAAAACAGTGGTGTACTTGCTTTTTTATAAAAAATTAACGTACATGTGCTGCAAGTCCATCCCTGAACAAGTCGAATTACCTGAAATTCCTCAAAAAGTTACCTCACTACCTATCATTTAAAACCTACAAAATTCATTTAAATCGCTTAAAGCGTTTTTAATTCATTTTTTCTATCAAGAATAATGACATTCCGAATACGTATGCTTTGAATCGAGCTCCGACCTTTTTGTATTTTTTTCCTGCCATATTGTGAACTATAAAGTTGTGTTTAGTGTCAAAATAACAATAAAAAAGTGAACTACATAGTGGAGTAATTTGCGAAATCAAAAGTATTATCGTTTTTTATAAACTTATTTTAGAAAAGCATAAACAATGTCGAGTTAAGAACAAAATACCATAGCGCTTGCTGTTAGGAATCCCATTGTTATCAATGTTGATGATTCTCGTATCGTATCACGTAGTATAGCCCAGTAGAAATAGACATTTTTCGTGCATTATGAGTGACGATGAGGTTGCAGAAAATATATGTTGCAAGAAATGTAAACGAGATGTTCAGAATAATGAAGACGGTATGTTTTATGAGGGAGCTTGCCGTTCTTGGTACCATTGTTTGTGTATCGGAATTACTGGCTCCCAATATAAAAAAATAACAAAAGACCTGGCGGACATAGTCATTTGCATGTGTCAAACATGCAAAGCTAAATTGAGAGAAATTATGATGATCAAAAAACAGGATAATAAGTTGGATCACCTGACAGAGAAACTCCATCACATGCAACAAAATATTAAGGCTATTCACGATAACATGCCAACCAAGCAAAACCTTCTGACGCAAATGTTATCGCCGAAACTAAAAAATTCCCAACTAAAAAGATACCAGTCTTACGCAAATAATTATTAAACCTATTCAAGACTAAAATTCTAGTAAGTCAAAGAAAGATATGGAAAAAATTAATCCTGCTGATTTGGGAATTAAAGTTTTGAGCAGAAAAAACCTAGCTGACGGAAAAGTCATTTTAAAATGTCCGTCTCATACCGACACCGATACTCTAACATCTGCTGCCAAACAAATTCTGGGTCCAGGCTACGAAATAACTAAAACGACATTAAAAAACACCAGGATAAAAATTCCTAGATTTAAAAAGGATATAACGACATCACAGACAGAAAACAAAACCATTTAAAGGATGATGACTATTTGATAAATTTAAGTTTATTTATGTACTGTGAAGTGTGTGGTTGGTTCTAAAGGCCTGATGATGCTCTAACTAGAGCGAAACACGTGTAGCGCGTTTTATTACATGTTGTGAGACCGTGACTTTGTGTTTTTCTTTGTTTTTCGTCAATTTTGTATGTTGGTCTCTTAGAGAATAATGGATGAGATTTTTGGAAGTTAAAACTACTTGCAAGTAACATTAACTGGGAATATGTATTTTCCTTTGATAATCCCATATCAGTTTGTGATTTTATAATTAACTCACAGATATCGATTATCAAGCAATCTGAGTTAACTACGGTTCCAAGAAAAAAACATAAAAAACTAAAACCCTGGATAACTTTGGCAATTATAACATCAATTAAAGAACGAGACAAAATGAAAAAAGAACTTAAAAATAATTTTTCCAATGAAAGACAATACAAAAACTATCGAAATACTCTAAATAAAATAATAAAAACAACTAAAAATGAATATTATAAAAAAAATAAAATGAATAAAAAAATAAATAATAATTCACAAGACCTAAGAAAGCTTTATAAAATAATAAAAGATGCTACAGAAGGATACAGACCAAAAAAAAAAAACAATTAATAAATTGAATATAAATAACTCAATTATTACAGCTCCAGAAGAAATAGCGAAACAAAGTAACAAGTTCTTAACTAATATTGGAAAGAAAATGTCTGAAAAAATTCCTAACCCCACACAACCATTTAATTCAGTACCAAATTTACAATTTTCTATGTTTCTTACAAGTTTCAATTTTCTATGTTTTATACATATTTTGTTATTTTCTTTTTTCTTTCCTGCTTTGCATGTGCTGAGCAAGTACAAACTTCAACATATTTTTATTTTTATTTTTTCCTGTAATTGGGTAACAAACCTGTTGGAAATAAATGCCATATTTTTATAACATAGTGATTATAACAAATCAAATGTGCGGGAAAAAGCGCACTACGCGTCACTGATTTAAATTTGCCCGAGTTAACTGTAGCAGTAAAATTGAAAATAAAAACTATACGAACGCGTTATGGAGCAGAACTTTCCAAGATCAGAAAGAAGTGGCGCTGGTCTTGATGATGTTTATGAGCCCTAACTATTTTGGCTTAAAGATGCAGATGTGTTCCTACGCAACCTATGCACTACAAAGCCAAGTTCTTCAAACTTGCAGGTAAGTACATTTAATACACACATTTTTTTCTTAAAATCAATTATGGTACTAAAGTTTTATGTGCTAATAATGATTGACAAACCAAAGATATTTATTTATTTTTATTTTTTATTGCTAATCACTACAATTACAGTACATCCATTATCATAATATAACATGCTAGCATCAAGGTTGCTAAATCATTTTCCATTGCCAAGGTACAATATCTCTTGTAACATATCATTTAGCATAGTAAGTTCATGCTTCTCCTGCTGCCCTGGTGTAGTTATTTATTGCACAGTGAGAACTTTTTTCAAGACCGGTATGCGGATTATGATAGAAGTACCTGGTTTAATCCTTCCTTCTCCCCACTCTTCAATATCCAGCACATCTCTCTGGATATATTGATTTAAAGGAGTTAAAGTTTGCATTAACCAGTTGTAAAGAGCACATATAGTTTGTGCCACTTGTTCTGTTGTTTGTACAGAGAATGTTTTCCACGACTCGACGAGCCCTTGAAAGTCTGTAATTAAATATCTTTTGCTAATCGGCTAGTGAGCCACATCTGGAAAATGGCTTCAAAATAATAATTCTTAATGGGAAGTCATCATCAGCGATGAAAATCCCTTGTTCCGGTATATTCAGCGAGTTATTTCGCAAGGCCTCGTTAAATGTTGATTTTGCAGTCTCGCAATCACTTTTTCCCAGCTCTGAATGTTGTTAGGCACCTGTAACAAACATTTATAGGCAATAGTATATTGGGTATTTATCTTTACAAAATAATAATATTAAGATTTTCAGTAATAATTAAAATAACAACTTTGCTGTGCCAATATTATTTAGCACATAAAATTGCTCCCTTAATTTTCGTGACGTATGTTATTTGTACTCAAATTTTGTATTATATATTAAAATTTTTCTATTTCTGTTAATTATTTCTAGGAATGCTATGTGTCAATTAAGAAAAAAACTGAGACAGTGCTTTTTGCTCTCATGGATTTGAGCAATGTCATATCGACCCTACTCTTAAATGGGAATGCCATATTTATAAAGTGTCAGGCAGAATAAGAAGCACATTATTTGCCCTTCGTACTCTCTCAGAGCGCTTATCTCTTGATGCCCTAAACATTGCATATCATGCCCTTTCTCACTCAGTAATGTCACATGCTGTACTGGCTTGGGGTCATGCCACTCACTCTGTGAGAGTGTTTGGGCTGCAGAGACAAACAGTGCGGTTCCTGGCTGGGCTGGGATACAGGGACGACTGCAGACAGGCATTTATCGATCTGAAAATATTAACATTCCCATTCCAATATATATTTGAGTCTCTCTTGCATGTTAAGTCAAATGAGGGCCAATACAGAGTGCATGGTGCGGGTCACAGCTGTTACACTAGACAGAGAAAACTCATTGTCCCGGCCTATCGCTGGCTGGGAAGGTGTCTGTGGAAGGAAAATTCTGCTCGAGAGAGCTTTTTATGATGCCACAGAATTCATTAGTGCATTTGATAATTAATATTTTATATTGTTTAGCAATAGGTTCAGGTTTTTAAAGTGTACTGTGTGATTTTAAATCTCTGAAGTTTTAATATGCAACTAATCTTTTGCCCTATTTTTTTTTTATTTGACTTGTGTATATGCTATTATGTATTTTGCACGTAATACATTGAATTTGAATTAAGGACTTAAAATCGACGGGAAAGAACACTTCTGGAAAGCAGAAATTGATCAGCAAAATTTGGAGCAACATAGAGAGTAAACAGTACACGTTCTGGACACTGAGGCACCTTCTCTAGATAATATTGAATTTTTCGGTGGTAACTACAAGTACTCCAAAAACTCTTACCAACTTACAAAAGTCCAAAAGAGGGCTAAAGCGTCCTCTTAACGATTCCGCTTCGGGGGTCCATAATCAGGATCCAAACGAATTCGACGTCTTCTGTGAGAGTCTCGCCATAAAATTAAAGAAAATGCCTTTAAATAGAGCTCTTATTTGTCAAGAGAAGTTAAAGAATGTTATGACACAAGAACGTCTCTTCCAGCTCGCATCAGTCTCAACCATTGGTGTCGTCTATCTTATTATCAACATTCTCTGGAAATACGTAATTCCGACCAGTACTCTGTAATATCATCACCAGGCCACAGCTTTCTTTCACAGCAATCACAAAACTACTACCAATTAACAGACTCAGATAACCGCAACACAGACACGAATATGATTTCAGCAATGTTTTGTCACAGGCTCTTTCTTAAGCCGGAATAAATGCATAATAATATTATTATTATATGAATTAATTTAAAAAAATTAAAAATGTTCTGAAAGTTAATAAATATTTTTTTAATTTCTTGCAATAAAATTTTATAACTTTTTTCTAGATTCTGCTAACTTATGAATCAATTTAACTGTAAGGAATAAACTTTGTACTTACCAGTAGAAAATCTGCCAAAACACTGTATATAGCGTAGCATACCTCAGAAAAAAACAATGAGAATGTACTTCTTGGAATTCTGGTCAATGCGCTCAATGTACCTAAATTATCCCCGGTCGCTATATATCGTAGCGTCATTTGTACTTTTAATTTCGGGCTCAAAGCTTCTCGGAACCAAGTGTCTTTTTTTTTAATTAACGGAGTTACTTTTTCAAGAAGATATGCGAATTGGCCTTCATTCATTCTTAAATGATTTCTCTACACTTCAAGATTTTCTTCTGCCCATTCTCTTAAGAGCTTTGACGATGCTCCCAGATTTTCTTTTCTTGAAACCCATGGTTTCACCCACCATCGTCTTTCAGCGCGGTAACTAGACAAATTTAAGTTTAGTTCATGTATCAGTTCAATTAAATCAATGCCTCCGCGTACAATCCTTGCATTTCTTCTCGATCGAGACATTTTGCTATCTGCCACGAACAGTCTTAATTGTTGCACATCAACACGAAGTAACGAGTGCGCGTGAGAAACCACCAAACTAAATGAAAATATGTAAACAAGGATTATTAATCTGGAAGATTTCACTTTAGATGTACATCCAGTGTAAATCGTGCTTCAGTTAGCAATCTTTTGTTTTGAATTGAAGAAAGCGGCAAAACGCAGCCTATTCGCATGCTATTTTTATTAATTAAATGCGTTTATTTATGTGCCTTAGTTTATTTCTTCTTATGGGCTTATTTATCAACCGATTTAAAAAAATAATCATATCAAATTATTGGGAAAAAGAAACCGCATTTGAAAAGTGGTTGTTCCGAATGTTTTTTTAAAAAAAATTAAGTAAATCCTAAAATTAATGATTTGGACATTTTAAACAGGCGTGTAAAAGAGTTACGTCATAAAATGTAAAGAAAACTATTTTTCCGAGATTACTTGATTAAAAATTAAAACTTTCAATGCTTTCATGGCACCCTATTTTAAAATTTCAAAAAAAAACAATTTTTTCTATGAGTATAAAACAAAAGGTAGCAAATATAGTATCATTGTTTTTAGAATATTATTTTCTATCGAAATACGTAATAATATACCAAGTATCCCATTTAAAATAAGAAAGTTAGTGTCACTTTCTGTTAAACCAGAAGGGGTGGAAAAAAATAGAATATATCAAAAGATGCTCTTCTAACTATTTTATCGGTATACCGAATTTCATTTGTTTATCTTGAAAAGTAAAAAAGTTATTAAGTGTTCCCTTTTTTCTGTGTCACCGGTATATAAAAATAACTATGACGATACTTTTGTCAGTTGGTAAAAAGTTTGTTTTTAATTTTAATTTTTAATTTACTTTTATTTCTATACAATATAAATCTTAAGGGCAGGGAGTATATTAATAACATTTCAAATATTAAATTGTTTAACAATTATTGTAATTATTAATAAATTGCTTCTAAAAGTAATAGTGTGCCGATACTTTTGTCCCTCACTATATATCTCCAATCGTTTTGGCTTCATTTAATGGTCGTCCTGTTACTTGCCATCTATTGTGATGAGGAATATTTAATCTTACATCTGTCAAATGTCGTTCAAATCCTTCTCTGTCTATTATAGTGTTGTGAAGAATACATTAACATTTAATATTATCTGCCGCTACTGCATGTCAGTTTCTATGCACTTTAAAAGTAGTCTCCATTTAGCACTTACGATACCAAAGGTACATTCAATAGTTTTCCTTGCACGAGAGAAACGTTTATTAAAGCACTCTTTCTCAAAATTTAAATTTTTTCACCAAATGGCTTCAAAAGGTAAGGAAGCAAGTTATGCTTCGTCACCTATTAGTACAAACGGTGCTTTTAGAAAGGTGCAAAGGAAGTTTGAGGCAGATACGCTGGTTCTGGGATATCCAGTTGTTTTTTCGATAGCAACTTATACAGTTCCGAAGACTGAACTGTACCACCATCGCTTTGTTTGCCGTATCCACCGACATCCATAACTACAAAAATGTATAATTTGCATCTGCTACTCCTTGTAGGGCCACAGAAAAATATTTCTTATAATTAAAAAACATTGATCCTGAATTTGTAGGTAAAAAAATGCGTATATGTTTTCCATCAATACTGCCCATGTAATGTGGAAAATTTCAAATATTAAAATCTTCAGATATATTTTGAAAATCTTCTTTCATGTGAACAGGCATGTGGATTGGTTGCAATACTTTCCACAATGCAGCAACTGTTTCTGTTACAATTTTTCCCACAGTGGAAGCTCCAACGCTGAATGAAAATGACAGCATTCTGAAAGATGAGCCTGCGGCAAGATCCTTTGTGCTTTCTGCAAAAAACACATTTTATTAGAACGTGGTTTTGACGTTTTAATAAATGAATCAAATAGGAACCAGCGTATAGGGGATTTTTTTAAAGACAATTTTAGAGTGAATATACAAGTGGTCAGTGAGGGGATAAATTAAAATTATCCTGAAAGTATATTTTTAGAGATGGTAAAATCATAAGATGATGAAAACAAACTCTATTAACGATGAAGGCAAAAATAGGGGAAGGCTTAAATCGTTGAAATATGAAAATTCAAGTTGTATATCGTTTTTGGGGGTTTTAAGGGTTAGGAATTTAAAAATAGTGTTATTTTCATTAAAAAAGCTGTAGTATTAGCAGTAGGGTTAAAAAACCTTAAGGGGTATAAATTAATAGTCTGCTAGTTAAAAAATACTCGTGTAAAATATTAAATGTATGGTTTCTCAGTATGAGAAATTCATTTATGTTACTATTTTAGATACAAATAAAAGCAAATTTATAAAAAATACTATCTAGTAGAAAATGAAAAATGGATCAAATGATGTGTAAATAAATGAAGTTAAAACGATTACATTTTGAGTATGGATTTTATAATTTTCACTAAAAATTATGAAATAAAAATATTTAAAACATCAAAAATTTTTAGTTGTTAAAAAATCAAGATATTTAAATTTTTTGATACTTTTATTTCATACTTTTTAGTGCATTTTGGACGTCGGCGTCGGTGCAATTTTTTACTATGTAATTTTGTTTTAGAAAATTAACTGTAAAAGTATATTAGAGATCAATTCTCCGTACAATTAGGAACATTTTCTCCTTCACTTTCAGGTGATGCCGCAAATGATACTCCGACATCCAAGTGGCCATATTTCAAATTGCTCCTTTTTTTGAAAGACACGGTAATGCCTAGAAGGTTGAAAGAAAATTTGCCACAAGTAAGTGGTCATACTGAAAGCTTTGCACAAAGCCATACTGAAGCAGAAGAGTCGATTCGGTCACCACTAGAATTAGACGAGACCACCTTTTGTTCCACTGAAGATGATGTACCTCCTCAACCAAATGCTGGCGATGATCTCGTAGAAAATACAAGACAAGAAAATACTGAAACACTTTCGAGAACAAAAAGGAATACTGATGAATTCGACACCACACTCATCTAAAAAGAAACGAGACTCAACAGAAATATTTCATGTCTCATTATTAAATATTGAGAAACGAAAAGTAGCATGCCTTAGATTTTAAAGCGAATAAATGAGAAAAAAGATGAACACCTCTTTTTTTTTTAAGTCTTCTCATGAGACAAAAATTTAAAAAAAAATTTTAAAAGAGTCACGCGTATTAGCTTTTCTATGCCGGGTTTCAGAGCTAGTTGAACAATTTTCATACCCGCTAAATAGGTTTAAATCTGTTCCATCGACTATCCATAGTAGTTCAGTCACTGAATTACTTTGATAGAAATTATTTCATTACAGAAGTAGAATCTACAAGTCTCATTTTATCAAAGATGGAACAATCTGAAAGTGTTTTTGGTACTTCCAAATGTCCCCCACCACTGTGCTTCTTGAAATAAGAATTTAATCCACTATTTTGAGTCTTTTTTTTGTTAAAACAAAACCAAAATATGTAACCGCTAGATGTTTTGTTAATAGTAAATGGTTTATTTGTTAGTAACCTATTTAAAATATATAAATAATATAAAGATACTTACCTCAAAGTAATGACTAATCTTTCTTCTGGTAAAATGGGCTGACTGTGAAGGGTACACCAGTTTTTAGTTAAAATATGTTTAACTTTTTCCAGAATATATTCGAATGTTTTATGATTCATTCTGGTGTACTGAAAAAAGCGATTGTGGTCATCTGTCAACTTCTTAAACAAATGATGATATTTACCATAATGTACCCTCTCTCACGATTTATAGAGTGAACACCAACTTTTTTTCTTATTGTTTTAGCTACAAGGCTATCTAATGCAATAAATTCATCGTCATATGAGCTAGACGCCATGTTGATGCGAAGATTAAACTGGAACTGATAAAGGACTGGTTTTATTGGCCTTTTTCTCGTTGGCACTGTGTCCTCACTAAGTGCCGGAATTCAGAACCGATCGGCACTGGTTTCCGGTAAGCAGGAAACCAGCTTCCTCTGTGTTTTCGCCCTAATAGAGGTTCGAGCAACAAAATGTTGGTTAAATGAAATTTATCAGCTAAATGTCTTTAGAGATAAAAGTTGGCAAAAGTAGGTATAGAATAATTAGATCGGAGGTAACCAGACGATATCTGCCATTAGAGCTGCAAAACAGAGATATATTATATATAAACTTTTCAATAAACAATACAGTTAAACTCTGGAAAACTCTTCAAGCTTTAAATATTCGCCAAAAAAAAACACATTATACCAAGTAACGTCTCAAACTCTTTAATAGACTTTATATTTTGTTTAGGTTCACTAAATGAAATACATTCCGCTCTACACAACATTCGAACTACCGATGTTGGTGCTGACCAAATTAATGCAAAAATGCTAAAAATATGCAGCCCTTTATTAGATCATATAATGTTACATTTTCTTAACACTACTATAAAGAGAAACAAGTTCCAACAATCTGGAAAACTATTCTGGAAATTCCACTACGAAATAATAGTCACCCGTCGCATTTTTCTGAGTTGAGAGATCATAAGGATTGTTCCCACACTGTCAAGAATTTTTGAGCAAATTCTTTATAACAAAATATTCACTTATTTTATTTTTAACAAAATTCTGCCTTTATTTTCTGATAATGAATGTAGATTTCGAGAGAATTTTAGTACGGTATCTGCTTTGGCATTTGTTCTTAATGATATCTTCGGGACCTGCGATGAAGGCTTCAGAAATTCCTTGGTACTTGTCTTCTCCAAGGCATTATGATACTCTGGCTCACTGTCTCCTATTAGCTAAACTAAAATATTATGGTTTTGACGCGGAGTCAAATGTTCAATTAGTGAATTCATATTTAAGCAGGTTTCCGTTAACTTCAATACACTTAACTACCCGTTTATTGACAACTGCCAATACGACCGATCCAGTGGTTAGCATATTCTTGCTCAAGATATATATACTCAGGTCTGAAAAAGTGAGTAGGGGCGTCTTCGTAATTGCAATAGAGACAAAAGCTCGACCAGCTCATTTTCTAAAAAAACTAAATAGTGGTCGCCGTTTAAATTCGGTGGTAACTCTGTTGGTCTGGTATGTCTTTTTGGAAATCTAGTTGATAGATATTCCGTAATTATTCTGGTATTATTTATTTCTTTATTTAGCAGTTTATTTCCAACAGGCAAAGCCCAGTTACAGGAAAATCTACAATTAATGTTTTGAAAGTGTAAACAAGTATTAAATTACTATAAATTAAATAACAAAAAGAAAGAAAAATAAGGAAAACTTAAATTACTATAGTAACATCATGTATATATCAAAATTAAAGGAGATGTAAATTAACATTAGAATGAACAAAGAAAGGGATTCATGGGACAAGGGAAAAAAGGAAGAGAAAAGGAATTATGGTAACTGTTGGTTTGTCAGAGACAAAACTAGATCCTTTATGGAGCATACAAATATGTCACAGGTTGATGATACTGAATTAAAAATTCTGCACATTTGATATACGGGATCCTGAAACCTAATGTTAGTTCCGGCGCGATCTAAAGCAAAAGTGATATTTGCTCTAGAAGCAAATCGTGGTACATGAAATAGAATATCGTTCAAGAGAGGAGGAGAATTTATTTGATTATTGACCAACTTCCATAAGAATGTTACAAAATGAATTGTTCTCAATTGTTCTAGGTATATTAAAAAAAAAATCTATTATACCTCAAGTAAATTATTGTATTTAAAACTTATTGAACTTAAATTAAATTAAGTATATCGAACGGTATCGTTACAGATTTAAGTTCATATTTCTTTTAAATACGTGAATAAGTCTATTTTCTTCTTCTTTTCAATTGTTGAGCGTGTGAGATAAAAATTTCTAAATTGATTTTTGCTATAAGTGACGTAATACCCAATATAATAAGTAACTCATTGTTCTCCTCATGGCCAGAGATTGCAGATTAAATCTACCTAGCATCAGATCATGATCATGTCCTCTAACAGGATATATTCCATCCTCACGAAACATAAGAAACTTTAAAACCCTTCTCTGAACACTCTTGATGTAGCCAACATGGCATTCATAGAAAGGACACCACACCAAAAAACCGTATTCCAGTCTTGATCTAACAAAGGAAAAGTACAATAGTTTTATTGAGTTTGAGTTGTTAAAGAGTCGGGTATTTTGAATGACAAAACCCAGAAGTTTCAACGAGGAGGTTACTGTCTGTTCAATATGTGGCACAAATGTGAGCCTATCATCGAATACAACCCCTAGATCTTTAATAGAAATACTTCTTCTACAGAGGATTTGATTGTCTATATTATAATTAAACAAAACAGGATCCTTGGTTCGGTGAAAGGAGATCACACAGCATTTCGAGATGTTAAGACATAACTGATTTCGACTGCACCATCCCCTAATTAGGTCCAAGTTACTCTGTAAGAACAAGCAGTCCAAGATACTATTGATACACCAGAATATTTTCAGATCATCAGCATAAGCTAGTCTAAGGCAGGAAATCAATTCTATATGATCATTAATATAAAAGATAAAAAGAAGTGGGCCGAGATTGGATCCCTGTAGGACTCCAGAAGTTGAAACAAAGGTATTAGATCTGCAACCTTCCACCTCAACAAACTGTAGACGGTCAATAAGGTATGACGAAAGCAACGAAATTAGCCTTTCTGAGAAGTTGAATTACTTGTTCAATTTTTCCACCAGAATGCTATGATTTATCTGATCGAAAGCCTTACTGAAATCAGTATACACCACATCAACCTGACTTTTTCTATCGAGGGCTGAAGAAATAAAATGAGTCACATTACAGAGGTTAGTGATGCACGACCTTTTAGGAATAAAACCGTGCTGATCTATAAAGAGTAGCGATTGAACTTGGGGAAGAATTCTGTTATAAACAATAGTTTCAAAAGTTTTGGAAAAATTGCAAAGTATGGAGATAGGTCGGTAGTTGTCGATTCTGTTTATATCGTCTTTTTTGTGAATTGGTATTACTTTAGCACATTTCCAGACACCTGGAAATTTGCCAGTTTTCAAAATAAGGTTAAAAATATGATATAAAGGCTGACAAAGGACAAACATGCAGTCTTTAGCCACAAAACTTGGAACACCATCTGGACCGGCTGTCAACTTGTTTTTTAGCCTCCGACTAGCAGCAATAATTTCCTTAGTGGTAATTGATGGAAGAATGTCTGAGGAATTAGAAGGAGGATAGGTTTCTGCGAGGTTGATTGGATCTTTATAGGCATTCTGAAAAAGTTTGGCAAAACCTGGCACAATATTTTCTGTTCCTTGAAAAGAATTACCATTGGTATCGCACATGATAGACGGAAGTGAATAGTGACCTTTCTTAGCTCTAACAAAAGACCAAAACGATGAGGGATCAGTGACAATGTTCTCCTCGGCTTGGGTCACGAATGAGTTATAGGTCTCACGGGCTTGAGATTTTACTGTCTGACGAAGCCTGTTGTATCTGGAAAGATTAAATTCAGTTGGAGAGGATTTATAATCACGATATGCTTTTTCCTTCTTAAAGATATTAGAAATAATTTGTTTTGAAAACCATACTGGAAATCGCCGTCGTCTTCGTTGTTTTAAAGGTGCTGAAGCAGCAAAAGCTGAATCAAGTCTTTTGTAAAGTTCCTTGCAAGCACTTATTATGAGCAGGTGATCGAATTTCTGTAAAAAAGCCAAATTATCTAAAGTTTCTTTTAAATTATTTTGCAAATATTCAAGATAACGTTCAAGACATACTTTTTAAACGAGGATTATCTTTGGCCCAATAATGGGGATATATTCTATTAAAAATACCATTTTTCATTATACTGATACGCATATCATGTTCCGCATTTCTAGGTTAGAAAAAGTGAACTTTCAAAAGAAATTTTTACTTAGAAAACTTTTTAAGGACTTCAATTTCTGTGTATCCAAGTCACGTTTTCGATAATGAAGGATGTGTGCGCTTTCTTATAATTTTTTTTTTAATTGGGTTAGTTTCGATTAGCACTGCTTAGCTCTGTAGGTCTTTTTGAATAATGTTGCCCTCAATAAATGAAAACCCTAATTTCCTTAAAAAAAACTGCTAATTGTATTTTTTTAATTTATGCCGCATTAAAAATTAAAGATTCAATTTTAAATTGAAGTTAAGAGCCACACTGTAGACATTCGGTTTTACCACCCTTACCCCAAATAATAGTTCGGCTTGACGACGAAAATTCTAGTTTTGAAGAGAGTCTTTTAGAATATTAAATATTGGTAAGTATATACAGGGTGTCCCACTTAAGATAGATACAAGCCAATATCTTGGACGTGTGTTGAGCGAATTTTTAGTAGGAGGCGGTATAGCTATAGGGCACACATTTTGCCAGGGGTAAGAGCTAGGAGGCCACTCTACAAAAGAATGATTGCGACCACCCCATTTATCTTCAAAATTTTAGCAGCATTATGGATTGGAGCGCCAGCTAGCTAAATATATACAAATTCTCTCTATAACTTCCCCCAGTAAATTCTCTCTACCGAGTGAGAATTCTCATTATTCCAATATCTAATATTTGGAAATGTCACCTTATCAGTAAATAATATTTTGCCACATAGAGTCTTCGTAAAATTTGGCTGGCATAGCTAAATAGTACTAAATTCTTTTCTGATCATCACTTTGTTGTAACATGTGGAAAATCTTGATATAAACAGTTTATTTCCATTTTTTTCTAACATCTTGAAACCATACTCTTCCACCTACTATCAAAATTTCTTAAACTGGATGTTGGAGTCAGCCAGAAATGATTTAAAAATCTTGGATTCTGTGGATGGTTTCTTTGCCATCTTACTTTCTCCTATGACCCAACCCCGTTGATTAAACATACAATATACATACTTTAGACACCATGGTGTACAATATTAAGTGATCAGAATCAATATCCATCTCCTATACTAATCTCGCTATTTCTACTTTTTCTGCTAAACTTAAATGCATATTAATTCTAGAACTGCATAAACGATGACATATCAATAATTTCGACATGTGCATTAAAAATTAAATAATTTTGTTTCCATGGCCATGTTAGGTTTTAAATATTTATACTCTTTGCTGTTAACTTATAGAGAGAATTTGTATATTCAACTAGATGGTTCTCTGATCAATAATGTTGCATCTGTAAGAAGATGGCTCAGTGAAATTTAATTGAAGATGTTGACTTAGTTTTTTTTTTCTAATGGCATTGTAAGTCTGTACTGAAAAAATAATAATAAAAATAAAAATGTCTTATTTTCATGACACAGATGTATCAATATTTAACAAAATTAGAACTTAAGTATTTAGGGTAAGGAGGATTCAATATAACTTAACAGATTTAAGATAAATAGTGTCCTAAAGGCAGTTTGCTCTTAAATCTGAAAATATCAAACTGTCATTAAAATGTACCTCAATTAGGTATTGCCTTTCTATCTTAGGCAAAATGTGTGCCTCATAGCAACACAGCCTCCTACCACAAATGAAAAAGATTGCTTAACACATAACCAAAGTATTGACTTGTATCCATCTTCGGGGATAGTGGGACACCCTGTATGTGTTTTATAATAATATAATAGGTGAACTTTTAAATCACATTAAAGTTTAAATTAAACTTCATGTCTAAAGAATGATCTCTATCATAAAAATACCTAATTGTTTGGTTTCCTAACCTAAAATATTGCATAAAGTTAAAGCCATAACCAAGTAAGCTTTACAAAAATTCATTTTAATAATATCAATTCTAAATCTGTTAAACCAAAGAACAGATTCAGAATTGAAAAAATTCTAGCAGTCAAAGTTAATTTTGTTAGTAAAACTATTATAAAAAACAACTGAATTGAAAATATTAAAATTATTTTATTATATTACCCAGCCCCTTTTTTTTAACTATGGCATCTCTGATGGTGGCAAAGTTCAATAATTTTATTGGGATGGCCTAATATTTGGCTTCTTCAAGTCAGAATAAAACGACCATACCACTTTTTAATATGAAAATATATTATCCTTGGTGAAATTATTCCAGGGGCTGAGTCATCAGCATTTGTTTATTATTTATAGACAAACCCTTTATAAATATTTTAGTTTAAAGCAGAAATATCTAAATCACAATGAAGCTTTAAAATATATTATATATAAAATATTTTCTTAAGTTTATCAATTTTAATTTTATTCAAAAAAGTTGATTCATGCCATTAGTCATGGGGAAGGGAACAAATAAATTGTAAGACTGTGGAGTTCCAGATGTGTGTGAAGCTAGCGTCCGATCGATATCCAGCAACCAAAATCGAGAACGCAGCATATGCCGGTTGCCAGCGACCAATTTATAGTCCGCGCTCCCTGTTATTTAATCAATATAATGCCCGTATCTCCAAAAATTCCCAAGGGATTTTAATAATTTTTTGTCCAGATATTAACAATGAATACCTAAATCGACTGACGATGGTCTCAAACCTCTACAAACTAAGGTTTTGTTGTGAAAATTAATTAAAAAGTCAAATGGTAAAAAAATGAAAAAGGCTCTAACTCCCAAAATTCCCAAAAGGATTTGGATAAAACTTTTTTTTATAAAAGATAATAAATATCTAAATTGATTTTAGATGGTTGCAAACCTCTACAAACGAAAGTTTTTTGGTAAAAAATTATTGAATTTTTAGATGTACAAAAAAAATTTAAAAGCTATAACTTCCAAAACTCCCAAAGGATTTAAATGAAACTTTTTTACGCAACTAGTAATAAACATTTAAATCGATTTTACATGGTTGCAAACCTCTACAAACGAAAGTTTTTTGGTAAAAAATTATTGAAGTGTTAGATGTAGAAAAATATAAACGGCTATAACTCCCAAAACTCCCAAAGGATTCGAATGAAACTTTTTTATACAACTAATAATAAATATTTAAAACGATTTTACATGGTTGCAAACCTCTACAAACGAAAGTTTTTTGGTAAAAAATTATTGAAGTGTTAGATGTAGAAAAATATAAACGGCTATAACTCCCAAAACTCCCAAAGGATTCGAATGAAACTTTTTTATACAACTAATAATAAATATTTAAAACGATTTTACATGGTTGCAAACCTCTACAAACGAAAGTTTTTTGGTAAAAAATTATTGAAGTGTTAGATGTAGAAAAATATAAACGGCTATAACTCCCAAAACTCCCAAAGGATTCGAATGAAACTTTTTTATACAACTAATAATAAATATTTAAAACGATTTTACATGGTTGCAAACCTCTACAAACGAAAGTTTTTTGGTAAAAAATTATTGAATTTTTAGATGTACAAAAAAAATTTAAAAGCTATAACTTCCAAAACTCCCAAAGGATTTAAATGAAACTTTTTTACGCAACTAGTAATAAACATTTAAATCGATTTTACATGGTTGCAAACCTCTACAAACGAAAGTTTTTTGGTAAAAAATTACTGAAGTGTTAGATGTAGAAAAATATAAACGGCTATAACTCCCAAAACTCCCAAAGGATTTAAATGAAACTTTTTTACGCAATTAGTAATAATTATTTAAATTCAACAAACACAAGTTCTACAAACGAAAGTTTTTTGGTAAAAAATTATTGAAATGTTAGATGTAGAAAAATATAAACGGCTATAACTCCCAAAACTCCCAAAGGATTCGAATGAAACTTTTTTACGCAATTAGCAATAAATATTTAAATCGATTTTACATGGTTGCAAATCTCTACAAACGAAAGTTTTTTGGTAAAAAATTATTGAAGTGTTAGATGTAGAAAAATATAAACGGCTATAACTTCCAAAACTCCCAAAGGATTTAAATGAAACTTTTTTACGCAATTAGCAATAAATATTTAAATCGATTTTACATGGTCGCAAATCTCTACAAACGAAAGTTTTTTAGTAAAAAATTATTGAAATGTTAGATGTAAAAAAATATAAACGGCTATAACTTCCAAAACTCCCAAAGGATTCGAATGAAACTTTTTTATATAACTAATAATAAATATTTAAATCGATTTTACATGGTTGCAAACCTCTACAAACGAAAGTTTTTTGGTAAAAAATTATTGAAGTGTTAGATGTAAAAAAATATAAACGGCTATAACTCCCAAAACTCCCAAAGGATTTGAATGAAACTTTTTTACGCAATTAGTAATAAATATTTAAATCCATTTTACATGGTTGCAAATCTCTACAAACGAAAGTTTTTTGGTAAAAAATTATTGAAATGTTAGATGTAGAAAAAAATAAACGACTATAACTTCCAAAACTCCCAAAGGATTCGAATGAAACTTTTTTATACAACTAATAATGAATATCTAAATCGATTTTACATGGTTGCAAATCTCTACAAACGAAAGTTTTTTGGTAAAAAATTATTGAAGTGTTAGATGTAAAAAAATATAAACGGCTATAACTCCCAAAACTCCCAAAGGATTTGAATGAAACTTTTTTACGCAATTAGTAATAAATATTTAAATCGATTTTACATGGTTGCAAATCTCTACAAACGAAAGTTTTTTGGCAAAAAATTATTGAAATGTTAGATGTAGAAAACAATAAACGACTATAACTTCCAAAACTCCCAAAGGATTCGAATGAAACTTTTTTATACAACTAATAATAAATATCTAAATCGATTTTACATGGTTGCAAACCTCTACAAACGAAAGTTTTTTGGTAAAAAATTATTGAATTTTTAGATGTACAAAAAAAATTTAAAAGCTATAACTTCCAAAACTCCCAAAGGATTTAAATGAAACTTTTTTACGCAACTAGTAATAAACATTTAAATCGATTTTACATGGTTGCAAACCTCTACAAACGAAAGTTTTTTGGTAAAAAATTATTGAAGTGTTAGATGTAGAAAAATATAAACGGCTATAACTCCCAAAACTCCCAAAGGATTCGAATGAAACTTTTTTATACAACTAATAATAAATATTTAAAACGATTTTACATGGTTGCAAACCTCTACAAACGAAAGTTTTTTGGTAAAAAATTATTGAATTTTTAGATGTACAAAAAAAATTTAAAAGCTATAACTTCCAAAACTCCCAAAGGATTTAAATGAAACTTTTTTACGCAACTAGTAATAAACATTTAAATCGATTTTACATGGTTGCAAACCTCTACAAACGAAAGTTTTTTGGTAAAAAATTATTGAAGTGTTAGATGTAGAAAAATATAAACGGCTATAACTCCCAAAACTCCCAAAGGATTCGAATGAAACTTTTTTATACAACTAATAATAAATATTTAAAACGATTTTACATGGTTGCAAACCTCTACAAACGAAAGTTTTTTGGTAAAAAATTATTGAATTTTTAGATGTACAAAAAAAATTTAAAAGCTATAACTTCCAAAACTCCCAAAGGATTTAAATGAAACTTTTTTACGCAACTAGTAATAAACATTTAAATCGATTTTACATGGTTGCAAACCTCTACAAACGAAAGTTTTTTGGTAAAAAATTACTGAAGTGTTAGATGTAGAAAAATATAAACGGCTATAACTCCCAAAACTCCCAAAGGATTTAAATGAAACTTTTTTACGCAATTAGTAATAATTATTTAAATTCAACAAACACAAGTTCTACAAACGAAAGTTTTTTGGTAAAAAATTATTGAAATGTTAGATGTAGAAAAATATAAACGGCTATAACTCCCAAAACTCCCAAAGGATTCGAATGAAACTTTTTTACGCAATTAGCAATAAATATTTAAATCGATTTTACATGGTTGCAAATCTCTACAAACGAAAGTTTTTTGGTAAAAAATTATTGAAGTGTTAGATGTAGAAAAATATAAACGGCTATAACTTCCAAAACTCCCAAAGGATTTAAATGAAACTTTTTTACGCAACTAGTAATAAACATTTAAATCGATTTTACATGGTTGCAAATCTCTACAAACGAAAGTTTTTTGGTAAAAAATTATTGAAATGTTAGATGTAGAAAAATAAAAACGGCTATAACTCCCAAAACTCCCAAAGGATTCGAATGAAACTTTTTTACGCAATTAGCAATAAATATATAAATCGATTTTACATGGTTGCAAATCTCTACAAACGAAAGTTTTTTGGTAAAAAATTATTGAAGTGTTAGATGTAGAAAAATATAAACGGCTATAACTTCCAAAACTCCCAAAGGATTTGATTGAAACTTTTTTACGCAACTAGTAATAAACATTTAAATCGATTTTACATGGTTGCAAATCTCTACAAACGAAAGTTTTTTGGTAAAAAATTATTGAAGTGTTAGATGTAAAAAAATATAAACGGCTATAACTCCCAAAACTCCCAAAGGATTTGATTGAAACTTTTTTACGCAATTAGTAATAAATATTTAAATCGATTTTACATGGTTGCAAATCTCTACAAACGAAAGTTTTTTGGTAAAAAATTATTGAAGTGTTAGATGTAGAAAAATATAAACGGCTATAACTCCTAAAACTCCCAAAGGATTTGAATGAAACTTTTTTACGCAATTAGCAATAAATATTTAAATCGATTTTACATGGTCGCAAATCTCTACAAACGAAAGTTTTTTAGTAAAAAATTATTGAAATGTTAGATGTAAAAAAATATAAACGGCTATAACTTCCAAAACTCCCAAAGGATTCGAATGAAACTTTTTTATATAACTAATAATAAATATTTAAATCGATTTTACATGGTTGCAAACCTCTACAAACGAAAGTTTTTTGGTAAAAAATTATTGAAGTGTTAGATGTAAAAAAATATAAACGGCTATAACTCCCAAAACTCCCAAAGGATTTGAATGAAACTTTTTTACGCAATTAGTAATAAATATTTAAATCCATTTTACATGGTTGCAAATCTCTACAAACGAAAGTTTTTTGGTAAAAAATTATTGAAATGTTAGATGTAGAAAAAAATAAACGACTATAACTTCCAAAACTCCCAAAGGATTCGAATGAAACTTTTTTATACAACTAATAATGAATATCTAAATCGATTTTACATGGTTGCAAATCTCTACAAACGAAAGTTTTTTGGTAAAAAATTATTGAAGTGTTAGATGTAGAAAAATATAAACGGCTATAACTCCCAAAACTCCCAAAGGATTTGAATGAAACTTTTTTACGCAATTAGTAATAAATATTTAAATCGATTTTACATGGTTGCAAATCTCTACAAACGAAAGTTTTTTGGTAAAAAATTATTGAAGTGTTAGATGTAAAAAAATATAAACGGCTATAACTTCCAAAACTCCCAAAGGATTTGAATGAAACTTTTTTACGCAATTAGTAATAAATATTTAAATCGATTTTACATGGTTGCAAATCTCTACAAACAAAAGTTTTTTGGCAAAAAATTATTGAAATGTTAGATGTAGAAAAAAATAAACGACTATAACTTCCAAAACTCCCAAAGGATTCAAATGAAACTTTTTTATACAACTAATAATAAATATTTAAATCGATTTTACATGGTTGCAAACCTCTACAAACGAAAGTTTTTTGGTAAAAAATTATTGAATTTTTAGATGTAGAAAAAAATAAACGACTATAACTTCCAAAACTCCCAAAGGATTCGAATGAAACTTTTTTATACAACTAATAATAAATATCTAAATCGATTTTACATGGTTGCAAATCTCTACAAACGAAATTTTTTTGGTAAAAAATTATTGAAGTGTTAGATGTAAAAAAATATAAACGGCTATAACTCCCAAAACTCCCAAAGGATTTGAATGAAACTTTTTTATGCAATTAGTAATAAATATTTAAATCGATTTTACATAGTTGCAAATCTCTACAAACGAAAGTTTTTTGGTAAAAAATTATTGAAATGTTAGATGTAGAAAAAAATAAACGACTATAACTTCCAAAACTCCCAAAGGATTCGAATGAAACTTTTTTATACAACTAATAATGAATATCTAAATCGATTTTACATGGTTGCAAATCTCTACAAACGAAAGTTTTTTGGTAAAAAATTATTGAAGTGTTAGATGTAGAAAAATATAAACGGCTATAACTTCCAAAACTCGCAAAGGATTTGAATGAAACTTTTTTACGCAATTAGCAATAAACATTTAAATCGATTTTACATGGTTGCAAATCTCTACAAACGAAAGTTTTTTGGTAAAAAATTATTGAAGTGTTAGATGTAGAAAAATATAAACGGCTATAACTTCCAAAACTCCCAAAGGATTTGAATAAAACTTTTTTACGCAATTAGCAATAAATATTTAAATCGATTTTACATGGTTGCAAATCTCTACAAACGAAAGTTTTTTGGTAAAAAATTATTGAAATGTTAGATGTAGAAAAATATAAACGACTATGACTTCCAAAACTCCCAAAGGATTCGAATGAAACTTTTTTATACATTTAATAATAAATATCTAAATCGATTTGACATGGTTGCAAACCTCTACAAACGAAAGTTTTTTGGCAAAAAATTATTAAAGTGTTAGATGTAGAAAAATATAAACGACTATAACTTCCAAAACTCCCAAAGGATTCGAATGAAACTTTTTTATACATTTAATAATAAATATCTAAATCGATCATTATTTTATCAACATTTCAAAAAAAATTTTATACTTAATATGCCCAAAAATGTTAAAAATATTAATAACAAATTTTTTCACCCAGAGATTGCTACACTTGTTTTAAAAAGATACTTACCCTACTTACCCATGTGGTCCAATATTATCTCTGAAGACACAGATTTAAAGAAGTATAGTAATGCACCTGTCGAAGGACATTTCAAACAATTAAAGCATAATACATTGCCAGGAAAACGGCTAAAATGTAGTAGATTTTTACGTATTACAAGGGAAGTGACCTTAGGTTTGCATAAACAAATTATATTTGACATTGAAAAAGTTCGCTGTACTGGAAAAATTAAAAAAAATAAACAAGATCCAAATTTAGGCATGTTGCAGCAGGAAAAGTGGGGAAAAAAACAAAAATTAAGAGATCCAATTTATTTCGGACCAAATAATCATTTTCTCAAAAATATCACGTTATGAAGTGGAACCTATCCTAATGGCTTAATTAAAGATATAAATTACTATAAAAAAAATTCAACACTAAAAAAATACGTGGTGGGATTCTATACGGGGGCGAAACCATTCAAATATTTAGAAAATACAGATTTTCAAACTTTAGATGATAGAAAATGGCTTTCAAATTTTTTGATTGAGATAGTTTTGTTTCTATATAGTAAAACGTCAATAGTAACTTATATTAGTTCTTTTGAAGGTTGCAGCTTATTTAATGAAAATTGCACACCGGATTTAAATTTATCTGCACCTAACTCATATTTATATGCATATTTGCAAAATAACTGCCATTGGTGTTTGGTTTTTATAAATTTTAAAAAACGAGAGTTTTCTTTTTTAAATCCTTTCGGTAGTTCAGCATCTGAAACAAATGATTATTTTTTAAAATTCTCTAAACAGTATTCTTTAAACAAATCCAAATGGAAGATAAAAGTTTACGAGCACCCGAAGCAAAGGGACAGTTTTAATTGTGGGGTATTTATTTTGCTTTGGGCTGAGAAATTATTTAAGGGGAAAGACGATAATTTATTTGTGTGTTCCGAGCCAGAGGATTAGCGCTATGCTTTGAAATCATTTTTGTTGGAAAATTCTGATATGTCTCAAAGATGTGTTATTTGCGGAGAGACTCAATTATTAATAACTGCTAATTGGATTGAATGTGATGTTTGTAAGCGATGGTACATGACTCAATGCCTCGGAGAGGAATACATCGAAAATGATTTCGAAGCTATAACTTACAATTGTCCTCTTTGTACCGAATTTATGAATATATAAATAATCATATACCTATGTTTGTTTCAAAAGTTTCAAATAAATAAGATTTTTAAATTTATTTTTAGATTGTAAAATTATGTATAATCTTTGTCTCGCAAATTCTTTTATTATCCTTTTAAAATCTTTCTATTGTCATTAAATTCTACCTAAAAAATACATTATTTATCTTATCAAGTAACTGACCCACTTTCCTGCAGTCTTATTGTCTAGATAGTAAGAACCATCGATACATAAACTCTTAGGTTTTTACCGAATTCAATACAATATTCATACAGATATTTTTATTACGCTATATTACTCTTTTCTTGGCTTGGGATAGGCAAGGGTTAAGGGGAGGAAGGAGCCCTTTTGCGGTTTTTTAATCATAATAAAGTACAAAGGCTGCTCACGATTATCTTTAAGTTCTAAATTATACCTTTAAATTATTGAGTCTATCAATAATAAGCATCAACTTGTTAGGAAAACCTTTTATTTCTTGGATTGGGATTGGCAAGGGTGAAGGGGAGGAAGGAGCCCTTTTGCGTAGGGAAATCAGGGAGAAAAATATCATACCGGCACCTGTCAGATATTGTAGCGAGTATTCGGGCAGATGCGGTCGGGAAAGAACACGGAGGGGTTTAGTGGGTAGTGGCTTCACCGAGCCCCACACTGTCCTGGAGTGCCTTGTGCGTCCCAGTTCGTGCGTAAATGCATTCCCCGTCGTGTAATAAAACAAAATTGAAAAGAAAATTACACCAAAGTGCGCAAAGAATTTTATTGCTGGGCAGTTCAGTGGGTAAAAACTTAACTGCTTCTAACAACATATACAAATTCCTGGATGAATTTCCAAAAGGATCTTAACTGAGACCACACACTACTACAAACGGGGCCTATGTAAGTTTTCCTTAAATACAATTAATGAAACCTCCTCAGGTATACTTTCTAGGCATCTTGGTAACAATCCAGCCAGTGGTTTTAACGTAATTTTTGATTGGACCTTTATGGAGAATATTGACTGTTGTCTCCTGAAAGAGAGCGATTACCTAAAGGGAAGACCCGGACTCCTTTTGTAGCACCTGACTGTAGTATCGACGACTTAGAGCTACTAGCCCCGATGGTTTAATTCCATACTACTATTTGGCTGGACTTGGATCTTGTATTTCTACTCAGAAATCACTATCTTTGTATTTGTTATATAAAATAAACAATTGGAAAATTATTATGGTCTTTTGATTAGTTAAAATAACTCAATTTAATTAGTTTAAATAGAGAGTTTTGCAACATGTCTTAAATCTCATCACTTAAAATGTTTATTATTAATATTAAAAAAAGTTTTATTCAAATCCTGTGAGAGTTTTGGAAGTTATAGCCTTAAGTTTTTTTTAATACATCTAACACTTCAATAATTTTTTACCAAAAAACTTTCGTTTGTAGAGATTTGCAACCATGTAAAATCGATTTAGATATTTATTATTAGTTGAATAAAAAAGTTTCATTCGAATCCTTTGGGAGTTTTGGAAGTTATAGCCGTTTATATTTTTTTACATCTAACACTTCAATAATTTTTTACCAAAAAACTTTCGTTTGTAGAGATTTGCAACCATGTAAAATCGATTTAAATATTTATTACTAATTGCGTAAAAAAGTTTCATTCAAATCCTTTGGGAGTTTTGGGAGTTATAGCCGTTTATATTTTTCTACATCTAACACTTCAATAATTTTTTACCAAAAAACTTTCGTTTGTAGAGATTTGCAACCATGTAAAATCGATTTAAATGTTTATTGCTAATTGCGTAAAAAAGTTTCATTCAAATCCTTTGGGAGTTTTGGAAGTTATAGCCGTTTATATTTTTTTACATCTAACACTTCAATAATTTTTTACCAAAAAACTTTCGTTTGTAGAGATTTGCAACCATGTAAAATCGATTTAGATATTTATTATTAGTTGAATAAAAAAGTTTCATTCGAATCCTTTGGGAGTTTTGGAAGTTATAGTCGTTTATATTTTTTTACATCTAACATTTCAATAATTTTTTACTAAAAAACTTTCGTTTGTAGAGATTTGCAACCATGCAAAATCGATTTAAATGTTTATTGCTAATTGCGTAAAAAGGTTTCATTCAAATCCTTTGGGAGTTTTGGAAGTTATAGCCGTTTATATTTTTCTACATCTAACATTTCAATAATTTTTTACTAAAAAACTTTCGTTTGTAGAGATTTGCAACCATGTAAAATCGATTTAAATGTTTATTGCTAATTGCGTAAAAAGGTTTCATTCAAATCCTTTGGGAGTTTTGGAAGTTATAGCCGTTTATATTTTTTTACATCTAACATTTCAATAATTTTTTACTAAAAAACTTTCGTTTGTAGAGATTTGCAACCATGCAAAATCGATTTAAATGTTTATTGCTAATTGCGTAAAAAGGTTTCATTCAAATCCTTTGGGAGTTTTGGAAGTTATAGCCGTTTATATTTTTCTACATCTAACACTTCAATAATTTTTTACCAAAAAACTTTCGTTTGTAGAGATTTGCAACCATGTAAAATCGATTTAGATATTTATTATTAGTTGTATAAAAAAGTTTCATTCGAATCCTTTGGGAGTTTTGGAAGTTATAGTCGTTTATTTTTTTCTACATCTAACATTTCAATAATTTTTTGCCAAAAAACTTTCGTTTGTAGAGATTTGCAACCATGTAAAATCGATTTAAATATTTATTACTAATTGCGTAAAAAAGTTTCATTCAAATCCTTTGGGAGTTTTGGGAGTTATAGCCGTTTATATTTTTTTACATCTAACACTTCAATAATTTTTTACCAAAAAACTTTCGTTTGTAGAGGTTTGCAACCATGTAAAATCGATTTAAATATTTATTACTAATTGCGTAAAAAAGTTTCAATCAAATCCTTTGGGAGTTTTGGGAGTTATAGCCGTTTATATTTTTTTACATCTAACACTTCAATAATTTTTTACCAAAAAACTTTCGTTTGTAGAGATTTGCAACCATGTAAAATCGATTTATATATTTATTGCTAATTGCGTAAAAAAGTTTCATTCGAATCCTTTGGGAGTTTTGGGAGTTATAGCCGTTTTTATTTTTCTACATCTAACATTTCAATAATTTTTTACCAAAAAACTTTCGTTTGTAGAGATTTGCAACCATGTAAAATCGATTTAAATGTTTATTACTAGTTGCGTAAAAAAGTTTCATTTAAATCCTTTGGGAGTTTTGGAAGTTATAGCCGTTTATATTTTTCTACATCTAACACTTCAATAATTTTTTACCAAAAAACTTTCGTTTGTAGAGATTTGCAACCATGTAAAATCGATTTAAATATTTATTGCTAATTGCGTAAAAAAGTTTCATTCGAATCCTTTGGGAGTTTTAGGAGTTATAGCCGTTTATATTTTTCTACATCTAACATTTCAATAATTTTTTACCAAAAAACTTTCGTTTGTAGAACTTGTGTTTGTTGAATTTAAATAATTATTACTAATTGCGTAAAAAAGTTTTATTCGAATCCTTTGGGAGTTTTGGGAGTTATAGCCGTTTATATTTTTTTACATCTAACATTTCAATAATTTTTTACTAAAAAACTTTCGTTTGTAGAGATTTGCAACCATGCAAAATCGATTTAAATGTTTATTGCTAATTGCGTAAAAAGGTTTCATTCAAATCCTTTGGGAGTTTTGGAAGTTATAGCCGTTTATATTTTTCTACATCTAACACTTCAATAATTTTTTACCAAAAAACTTTCGTTTGTAGAGATTTGCAACCATGTAAAATCGATTTAGATATTCATTATTAGTTGAATAAAAAAGTTTCATTCGAATCCTTTGGGAGTTTTGGAAGTTATAGTCGTTTATATTTTTTTACATCTAACATTTCAATAATTTTTTACTAAAAAACTTTCGTTTGTAGAGATTTGCAACCATGCAAAATCGATTTAAATGTTTATTGCTAATTGCGTAAAAAGGTTTCATTCAAATCCTTTGGGAGTTTTGGAAGTTATAGCCGTTTATATTTTTCTACATCTAACACTTCAATAATTTTTTACCAAAAAACTTTCGTTTGTAGAGATTTGCAACCATGTAAAATCGATTTAGATATTTATTATTAGTTGTATAAAAAAGTTTCATTCGAATCCTTTGGGAGTTTTGGAAGTTATAGTCGTTTATTTTTTTCTACATCTAACATTTCAATAATTTTTTGCCAAAAAACTTTCGTTTGTAGAGATTTGCAACCATGTAAAATCGATTTAAATATTTATTACTAATTGCGTAAAAAAGTTTCATTCAAATCCTTTGGGAGTTTTGGGAGTTATAGCCGTTTATATTTTTTTACATCTAACACTTCAATAATTTTTTACCAAAAAACTTTCGTTTGTAGAGGTTTGCAACCATGTAAAATCGATTTAAATATTTATTATTAGTTATATAAAAAAGTTTCATTCGAATCCTTTGGGAGTTTTGGAAGTTATAGCCGTTTATATTTTTTTACATCTAACACTTCAATAATTTTTTACCAAAAAACTTTCGTTTGTAGAGATTTGCAACCATGTAAAATCGATTTATATATTTATTGCTAATTGCGTAAAAAAGTTTCATTCGAATCCTTTGGGAGTTTTGGGAGTTATAGCCGTTTTTATTTTTCTACATCTAACATTTCAATAATTTTTTACCAAAAAACTTTCGTTTGTAGAGATTTGCAACCATGTAAAATCGATTTAAATGTTTATTACTAGTTGCGTAAAAAAGTTTCATTTAAATCCTTTGGGAGTTTTGGAAGTTATAGCCGTTTATATTTTTCTACATCTAACACTTCAATAATTTTTTACCAAAAAACTTTCGTTTGTAGAGATTTGCAACCATGTAAAATCGATTTAAATATTTATTGCTAATTGCGTAAAAAAGTTTCATTCGAATCCTTTGGGAGTTTTAGGAGTTATAGCCGTTTATATTTTTCTACATCTAACATTTCAATAATTTTTTACCAAAAAACTTTCGTTTGTAGAACTTGTGTTTGTTGAATTTAAATAATTATTACTAATTGCGTAAAAAAGTTTCATTCGAATCCTTTGGGAGTTTTGGGAGTTATAGCCGTTTATATTTTTCTACATCTAACACTTCAATAATTTTTTACCAAAAAACTTTCGTTTGTAGAGGTTTGCAACCATGTAAAATCGATTTAAATGTTTATTACTAGTTGCGTAAAAAAGTTTCATTTAAATCCTTTGGGAGTTTTGGAAGTTATAGCTTTTAAATTTTTTTTGTACATCTAAAAATTCAATAATTTTTTACCAAAAAACTTTCGTTTGTAGAGGTTTGCAACCATGTAAAATCGTTTTAAATATTTATTATTAGTTGTATAAAAAAGTTTCATTCGAATCCTTTGGGAGTTTTGGGAGTTATAGCCGTTTATATTTTTCTACATCTAACACTTCAATAATTTTTTACCAAAAAACTTTCGTTTGTAGAGGTTTGCAACCATGTAAAATCGATTTAAATGTTTATTACTAGTTGCGTAAAAAAGTTTCATTTAAATCCTTTGGGAGTTTTGGAAGTTATAGCTTTTAAATTTTTTTTGTACATCTAAAAATTCAATAATTTTTTACCAAAAAACTTTCGTTTGTAGAGGTTTGCAACCATCTAAAATCAATTTAGATATTTATTATCTTTTATAAAAAAAAGTTTTATCCAAATCCTTTGGGAATTTTGGGAGTTAGAGCCTTTTTCATTTTTTTACCATTTGACTTTTTAATTAATTTTCACAACAAAACCTTAGTTTGTAGAGGTTTGAGACCATCGTCAGTCGATTTAGGTATTCATTGTTAATATCTGGACAAAAAATTATTAAAATCCCTTGGGAATTTTTGGAGATACGGGCATTATATTGATTAAATAACAGGGAGCGCGGACTATAAATTGGTCGCTGGCAACCGGCATATGCTGCGTTCTCGATTTTGGTTGCTGGATATCGATCGGACGCTAGCTTCACACACATGAGTTCCAGGGGTTCCTCAACTTAACTAAGGTCAATAACTGCCAGAAGCAATTGCCTCTAGCAGTTATTGACCTTCCCTACAAATTTTCATTAAAATTCCTTGGGAGTTTTAGGAGGTAAGAGACCTTTTAATAATCAACTACTCAATAATTTTTTTTAATAATGAACTATTCAGTTTTTTTTTACAAACAAGCTTTTGTTTGAAGAGGTTTGGAAATATCATAAATCTATTCATATAATTCTTAATAATATAAGGATCAATTTCTATTTTATTATTTTATCCTGTGGGAGATAGAAGAGAAGTGCAGACTATAAATAGGTTGCTGGCAACCAATCAGGTGCTGCTTCAGACACAAATATTGGTAGCAACAAGGTAGGTACATTGTAAGCAACAGGTAAAAAACAAATAAGATGTACCCTAGTTAATCGATAGATTCAATTAATATCATCGTTAAGAAACAATAATTCTTGCTAAGGGGCTTTATACTTACAATTCTATTTTTGGCAATTTGATCATAGGATAGAAAAGAAAAAATCTTCTCCAGTGCTACTTCAGGCAGCATCAAAAGTGATCCCTGCTGCTCATCACACATTTTAACGACAAATTTTTGCACAAATACCCCGAAAAGTAGTTTTTCACAATATAGTTTATAATTTGCACTTTATTTAATCAAAAAGATTAATCATAACATTGATCATCGATCAAAACAAAGAATTTCATCTGACAAAACAAATGAAAAAAATTCTTGTGACATTTGGAAATAAACAGCTGGAACTCTTACGGACCTAGAGACTTTACCAAATTCAACCACCAACAGATGGCGCTCTTAGGGCAAGCTTTATTAAGGTCACTGGTTCGAAAAATACAACATCTTTGGTAGGGAGGTTCCTCTTCAAATGAAGTGATCTGCAGTTTACTATAGGAGTGTCCTAATTAGAAGAAGTCTTATTAGAAATGATAAGCATTACTAATAAGACTTCGACTCGAAATCGAATCGTTTCAAGGAAGTAAATCGGAATGACCATGGTTTCATTTTTCCAGTTATTTACAACAAACAGTTTATACAGATCGTGTTTTCATTCGTTACTTATAGGAAACCCATAGAGAAATTAATATTAAAAGAGTGTTCGAAAGGTAGCCTAACCTGATCATCAAGTTCTAAAACTTAACGTAAAAAATGTAGTTCGGTTAGACCGCATCGAGGGCCAACTTCTGTCATAATTGTCATTAGATTATCGATCTTCTTTCGTCCCTTCCCACCACCCACCTTCGCATCATCAATCGTCGCCATTGCTTATTCCTTTTTATTTTCGCGCTCGTTGGGTGTGTTCTTTTGTTTTTTTAATAATACTAATAATAATAATAATAATAAATAAATTTATTTGCCAGTAATAGTACAAGTTTACAATGCATTATTGGTATACATTCATCAGGGCCGTTTCGACCCGGGGGTGCGGGGCACCCGGGCGGCAGGTCAGAGGCAGGTCAAAAAAAACTAAATAAATATTTTTTTAATAAATATTTTTAAAATTTAATAATTTGTTTCAAAAACTAATTATTATACACATATTATTTTAAAATATTATACATATGTAAATATTATTAATTATTAATTAATGTATTAAAGTTACTTTATAACATTCTAAATATTATTAGTAATATTTCCGATTCAAATTTAATAGGTATACCTAGATATACGCTTCAGTCCGCTTCAGGTCGCAACGAGTTAAAAAAAATATGTCGCGACGAAGATTTTTCAGGAAAATACTTGTCTGTGGTCAAGGCATATAAATGCGTGCAGTGCGTGCACTTGTTTCATTTTAAATTTTAAGCGTGTAACCTGTAGTCGTGTAAATCGCAACGTTATTAAAAGCTTTTATTTAATATTGTGGTAAAACAGACAGTAAAAATTAAAAAGGTAAGTAGGTATCTCTACACACGTTAATTTGATTAAATTTTTTTTTGAGCTGTCATATAAAATTTAAATATCGTTTTTATATTTTTGAAATATATAGGATGTTTGGAAAATGGGTAGCCAAACGGAAATGCTGGATGATTGAACCTACTGCCTATTTATAATGCATAATTTTTTTTTATTTTTCCTGAAATTTAAGGAGTTTTTTTTTTCCTTTTTTTAGATACCTATTACTCCTATTAGAAATCTCCCAATTTTTTTACTCTTAAGATTTTTTAAATTTTTGTTAGCACAATTAATTTTATTTTAAAAAGTAATGTTGACTTATTTAGAGTTAAATAATATAATAACAAAAAAAAATAATTAATTTTGAACTTGAGGAAAAAATGAAAAAATGATATGCGTTATGAATAACCAATAGTCGCACTCATCCGCTAATTCCGTTTGGCTACTCACCTTTCAAATATTAGTTATTTGCTTGATAAAAAAGTAGCATTTAATCTTAATATATTTTTTTTTTAATTTGAAACGTTAAAAATATATCTCTTTATTCATTCAGGCAAAATATAGGATAACTTGGATTTATTTTAATTTTGGATTTGTTTTATTATAGATGTCTGATAATCAATCGAAAAAAGCCTTCTGGAGCACAGTACAGAAAACAAAAGCGTGAAAAAGAATAATTAACTAAAAAGCCTTGCAGTTCACTCCAAGCATTTTTAATCTTAACAAGAATTCATTCATTCCATTATTCGACACTCAGTCGCCATAAGTGCACGTCAGTCAATAAAGTTCATCCATTGAAATACACAGCGTGGAACACCCAATTCGCACAACAACCCGAGAAGACTCAAAAGCAGGAACGGCGTAGAAAAACGTCGACTCGCCCCCCATCGTCAGTGGGGGCACAACTATCGCCGAAAAAAAGAAGAAAAGCAAAAAATGGACATGTCCGATGGATACTCTACAGATAGGTCCACCAAAAGTGAAGACCGAAAGAGAATGACAAGTAGACAAGAGAGAGAGAGAGGGGTAAGACTTTGGACGACTCCTCTAAGTTCCTTAAACCTCAATATAAATCCCGTGATCCTAGACTATCCTCCAAAACAACCAAAACCACACCAAACCCCGACCTGGGAGCTGGCAAAACGCCACCCCAGAGTGCGGAAGATAGGCAAAGCGAGGAGAGAGTACGCAAACTCGACGAGATGAATGAGATTAAGCTTAAAAACTCTCAGATCATTGAGAGAATACAACTATTTGAACAGAAGATTAATAAGTTAATCTCAGAGAATCAATCTCTCAATGGGCAGATCTCGGACCTGAAAGGTAAACTCGGGGAGGTGCTGATCCAAAACGAAACCCTTACCATCAAAAACTCCAAACTGAAAGAGAAACTAACAGATCAGAGGGATCTGGCTAGTGATAAAAATCAAAAAGAACAATACAAAAATAAAAGAACCAGGGAAGACGCGGACCTGTCACCGCCTTCACAAGACGGAGACGAGCCGACCTCGGAAGCGGTTTACCCTGAGATAACCACAAACAGGGAGCCAGGCTCCTCAACATCATCAGCTTCAGATCCTACCAAAAACTCCACTAAAAATCCCTTTCCAAAGTTAAAAAAAATCCACTCTACATGCCCTTAAATAACCTCTCCTTGGCGGGAAAGGGGAAGAGCACTGATCCCATCACAAATATAAGTAAAGTCCCAAAAGTAGTGTTAAGAGACACAAAAAACTGGGCCGCAAAATACAAGTTATCTTGTGAAAAAAAAAATATTGTAAAAGTGCAAAAAGACAGACTGGGATTAGCACACTTCCCCAAAACTCCAAATGACCATCGAGCATTAAGCCGACCACCGAGTCTTCTCAGGGGGGAGGAAATGGAATTCCATTCCTTCTTCCTTGAGGAGGATAGGAAGCTGAAAGTGATATTGAGAGGACTTGACCAAAACTTCAAGTTATAAGAGGTCGAGGAGGAGCTGAGGGCGAAGGGATTTGAGCCGGAGGAACTGGGCTGGTTTAAAACCGGCGCAGGCCGACGAAGATCCACAGACCTCATCAGATTTCTCGTCCCCAAAGAACAGGAGAGTGTGTTCAAAATTGACAACATTTTAAAGATTAGGGTCCACGTTGAGCGCTTAAGGACTCAGACTATTGAAAACAGAAAGCAAATTGGGCAGTGTCATCGCTGCCAGGAATATGGTCATGTCCTGAGTAATTGCAACGCAAAGCCGCGTTGCCACAAGTGCAAGGGGCGAACATTTCTATTCAGAATTTCAAAAGACCAGAGCAACCCCGGCTGAGTGTTGCAATTGCGGCGGTGACCATCCGGCGAGCTATTGGCGCTGCCCAAAAAACCCAAACATAATAAAAAACACAAACAATAAAAAAAAAAAGCTTCGCTGAGACCTTGAGAACCAACTCGGACTCTAATAACAGGAGGGCGGAGCCAAAGGATGGCAATACATCATCGCACATGAAACGGCCCGATTTGTCAATTAAAAACACAAATCTCCTGAACCTTCTAAGCTTGCCGGACGGGATCTTACTAAAGAAAATAGATAACCTAATGGCAAAACTTGAGAGATTAAATTCTAACCCGGCTATCAAGCTATTGCTGGGAGTCGAGGTCTAGTCTCTCGCAGTGTCCGTTCGTTTCCTTCCTAACGTGTTCAAATCCCAGTTCCTATCCTTAATAACCATACAAAAATAAACCTATACAAGACCCAATCCGACCGTCAAAGACCTAATCCATCACCAAAAACACCGTAAATGACCGGTTACGTTCACACCTCCACCCGACCTTTTCTCGCTAGCTAAAAGTTCCGCAATCTGAGGGGGCGTGGTCTGTTCCACAGGCTCGCGTCCAATACCATCACACCCAGATCTTATAAATACATGCAGCAAAACCTATCCCGACCAGTTCCTATCTTCCGAGCAAGTCAAAAGTCCAAGCACCTAGATGCCACCCAGAATCATAAAAAGATGGCGCCTAATCTCGACGAAAGGATCAATCAAAAGACCGGCAAGAGCCGTCGTTGCTAGACCGGATATAATCAGTGCAAAGATGATGATGATACCAACAAGATCACATGACAAACCATCAAGTTCCCAAGCCCGAGATGAAAATGTGACGGAGACTATATGTATAATGGTCAATAGCGGAGAAGAGAAGGAGAACTCATCGAATACCCAAACTATAGTGGAAGGTGATGTTTTATTAGCAGAACAAGGATCTGAAGTAAGCTTTGAAAATATTAATGTCTATAAGGATCCTGGCTATTGGCCAAATGTTTTTTATTTATTTAAAAAAAAATGTGTAATGGAGAAATAATTCCGAGGGTTTGGCTAGTATATTCTAAATAAAAAGATTGTGTATATTGTTTTCCTTGCAAAATATTTTTTTCTGGTGGTAGTGGTTTGGTTGAGGGTTATAACGATTGGAGACATTTAAGTCAACTTATAGAAAGACATGAAAAGTCAAAGGGGCATATTTGTAATACAAAATCTTGGCTTGATTTAAAACAATCAATTTCTTCTAAAACGACAACTGATTCACTAAACGAGAAATTAATAAACATGGAAAAAGATAGATGGGTTTCTGTTTTGAAAATTATAATTTATGTTGTCAAGTTTTTAGCCGGTCAAAATTTGAGTTTTAGAGGTGAAAATAACAAGATATACGAGCAACAAAACGGAAACTTTTTAAAATTAATCGAAACAATTGCCAATTTTAATGAAACAATATGCGATCACATTAACAGGATTAAAAGAACTCCATCAAATATGCCTCATTATTTAGGTGTTCATATTCAAAATGAATTAATTTTCCTTCTGGGAGAGCAAATAAGACATGACATTATTTCCATGTTAAATGCTAGTAAATATTTTTCAATTATTTTTGATACTACTCCTGACGTGAGTCATCAAGACCAACTAACTATTATATTAAGGTTTGTTTTATAAAATAATACATCAAAGCAAATCGAAATTAGAGAGCATTTTTTGGGATTCATTTCAATATCAGATTCGACAGGACAAGGCTTAACTAATGTTTTATTGGATTTTTTGGAGACTCACAACATTTGTTTAGGCGATTTAAGGGGTCAGGGATATGATAATGGAGCGAATATGAAGGTTCGCAATAATGGTTTACAAAAAAAAAATTATTGAATTGAACCCTAGAGCTTTTTACGTGCATTGTGCAACCCATAGCTTAAATTTAGTTGTTAATGACGCTGCAAAAGCTTCAGAAAGCAATCTTTAGAAATTATAAGTTTCTTTGCTATTGTGCAGGAACTTTACGTTTTTTTCTCCGCATCAACTAAACGTTGGCAAGTTTTAAAAGATGAAATCTCAACGTTAACACTAAGACCTCTTTCTAGTACTAGATGGGAAAGCAGAATAAATGCTCTGAAAGTTCTTAGACATAATTTAGGAAAAATATATGACGCTTTATTTGCACTTTACTCTGATAATAACAGGGACTCTGATACAAAAACTATGGCTAATTCATTACTCTTAAAAATTAAGTCGTTTAAATTTATTTGTTCCATTATTATATGGTATAATGTGTTAACAAAAATTAATATTGCAAGTAAAGTGATGCAGGAATCCGATGTTGCCCTATGTTATAAGCAGGAATAGGAGTCTAAGTTTGATGTGCGTGACATCATCGGCTGTTCCATTGCCGCCGATATGAAAAATAATAAACAATATTGTGTTGATCCATAGTAAAGAATAAGTGTTATTTAAGCAGATTTAGGTTTATGTGTGAGATCGCTTACGTGTTAGATATTATTATTAATTCGACCGTTCTCGTTCAGAGAGTTCAGTTGACTTTTGTATCCTTACATTATAAAATAAAAACTTTTAAATAAAATATAATATATCATTATAAACTATATAAAAACCGTGTTTTTATAATATCAGAAGTGGGATACCGCGTTTCATGCGCCTTAAAGACCGCGTTTTAGTAGTTTTGTTGTGATATTTTGTTGTTCTTTGTTCGTGGTAGTGTGACGTATTAACAATTATGTCTTTGGAACAAGAACATGAAGAGCCGCCGGAAATGCTGTATCAGCGTCTTTTGGAAGAGCAGATTTCACGGCGAATTAATGAGGCAATTCGAGGCACAACGGAAACTTCATCCGTTGGTGGTCAAGGTTTTGAGGCTGCCGCATCTACATCTAGGTTAGCTCCAACGCTCGTGACAGGCAATATTTTACCTCGTTTTGACCCAGACCAGAAAACACTTACAGTAGCCTCCTGGTTACAAAAAATTGAACAGCTAGGAACTTTGCATAAGTGGACCGAATACGAAAAGTCTTGCTACTTACAAAATAAATTAGCTGGTTCTGCCAGAGATTGGTACAATCGCCTGGAAGATTACGACAAAACTTGGAGTGAATGGAAAACAGCACTTACACAAGCTTTTCCACGGCACACAGATTATGCCATACTTCTGGAAGAACTTGTAGCTCGTCGAAAACTGTCTCTATGAGTCGATGACGCACTATTATCACGCAAAATTTTCCTTAGCTCAACAGTGTCGTTTGGAAAATGATGGCATTATTTCATGTGTTATTAGGGGGCTACCTATAGAATTGCAAGCTAATGCACGGGCTTTTCAATGTACAACTCCAGATGAATTGTATGCAGGCTTTATAGCACCCATGGATAACTATCAAACTCCTGCCTCTAGTCATGCCAAAGTGTCCCGACTTTCTCTCGAGCTGCAGAATCCACACAAGCTAAAAAGTCAGTAAACCATATAACAGCATTCGTTGCTATAATTGCGGGAAAAGTGGGCATTATTCGCGTGATTTTCGACGACCGAGTGCGCGTTGTTTCACTTGTAACCGCAAAGGACATTTAAGTTCAGAGTGCCGATTTCGCGAAGATCAAGGTAACCAAAAAGAGCCCCCTAAAAATGTGAAAACTGTATTAAAATGTCCAAAAATTGCCGATGTCTACAAAAAAACAATGTAAAATCGGCACAATTAACGTAATTAGTTTCATCGATACGGGAAGTGAAGTTAATGTCATAACTGCTGAAATTGCCTCGAAACTTAATCTTTCCATTACCAAGGAAAATTCACGTTCTAAAGGGTTTCGGAGGCAGATATGTGTATTGCGATACCGTTGCAAATTTTTCGGTGGTTATCGATGGACTCACAATTGAGACATGTGCCGTAATTTCGGAAATCTTTCTTAATGGCATTGACTTTCTTATCGGGCAACCAGTGATTAATAAAAAAGGAATATCGTTAGTGATTAAGAACGGTAGTCCTCAATTCGACGACGACTTGTGTACCTTTTTGGAAAACATTACTTTGGACGAAACGAAACAACGGCCAAAATTGTTACTGAGTGAAGATGTAACAATAAACGCGGGTTGTACAAAAGTGGTGTCTATTGTGGTGTCGGGCATTCCGGATGGAAAAAGTGTTTACCAGGAAGCACAATGTTATCCCTTGGGCGTGTTAGGTGAATCGATTGTTCAAACTCCTGCTGGCATTCATTCAACACCAACATCAAAGTTACTTATTTCCAACATGGGTCGCCAGGCGGTAGTTTTTAGAAAGGGTCAGCTGTTGGCACGTGCAGAGGAGTGTTTAGAAGTGGACGGCCAAGAAAAAATTTCTTTTTCGGTGAGTCACTCAAAAACTAATTTTTCTTTGAATTTGAATGAAATTGATATTGATCAGTCGCTAGAGTCAGAAACAGTAAATAAGTTACAAGAAATTTTATTGAGGAGACAACATTGTTTTGCAAACACTACCAAGCAATTGGGAGTGGTAAAAGATGTTGAAATGTCTATAATTTTAAAAGACCCAAAGCCCGTATGTTATAAGCCATATTATATGAGACAAAATTAAAGATTTATTAGAAGCCGGAATAATTCGTGAATCAAGTTCAGAATTTGCAAGCCCTGTAGTTTTAATTCGTAAAAAACATGGCGATTACCGCTTGTGTGTTGATTACCGTGCATTAAATAAACAAACATTAAAAGATGTTTATCCTATGCCGAATATCGAAGAACAGTTAAATTGTTTATCTAATAAAAAATATTTTACGAGCTTAGACTGCAATCAAGGTTTTCATCAAATTCCTATTGCACCCGAGTCGATACCCAAAACCGAATTTATAACTACCGAGGGTCATTATGAGTATTTACGAACTCCTTTCGGTCTAACAAACTCGCCTTCTGTCTTTCAACGTATCATAAATAAAATTAATACCAGTTTAGAAATGAATAACATTCTTGTTTACATGGACGACATTTTAATTGCTTCTGCCACAACATCTAAGGGTTTAGCTTTGTTAGAATTAGTATTAAAGCGTTTGGATGAGTCTGGACTTAAACTTAATATAAGAAAATGTTCATTTTTAAAATCACAGGTAGAATATCTTGGCCATACCATAAATTCTGCTGGGATAGCACCGGGAAGTCGAAAAACGGATGCGGTTAAAAATTTTAAAGAACCTAAAAATGTCCATGAAATTCGCCAGTTTTTAGGATTAGCAGGATATTTTCGAAAATTTGTTCAAAATTTTGCAATAATTGCCGGTCCATTAACACAATTAACAAAGAAAAATGTAAAATGGGAATGGGGTTCATCACAGCAAAAGGCTTTTGATTTATTAAATCATAAACTTTCAAGTAAACCTATTTTGGCACCTTTAAATGAAAAATTAGAAACGGAAGTTCACACCGATGCGAGTAGTAAAGGTTTGGGCGGTATTTTATTACAAAAACAAACAAATGGAAATAAACAACCTGTCGCTTATTTTAGTAGGGTTACGAGTACCGCCGAAAAAGTTTATCATAGTTATGAATTGGAAACACTGGCTGTTATTGAGTCATTAAAACGGTTTCGTGTTTATTTGTTGTTTTGAATTGCTCGATGGTGGCTGCAGATTCAGGATTTTGATTTTGAAATATGTCATCAACCGGGAAAGAATATGAGTCATGTGGACGCGCTTAGTCGGAACGCAATAACTGCAGACGTAAGCATTGATATTTCCCAAATTTCTAAAATTGATGATTGGTTTTTGACCCTGCAACTTTAGGATAATGCATTACAAATTATTATTAATCAATTAAATAGTGGCGAAAAAAAAATCAAATTTGCAAAATGAGTATGTTATTAAAAATAATCGTTTATATCGTAAGACTTCTACAGGGGAACGATTAGTAGCTCCTAAGTCAGGTCGTTGGCAAATTATGATTAAGTATCATGACGAAATTGGTCATCCTGGTCTTAAAAAATGCGAAACGTTAATAAAAAATAAATTTTGGTTTGCAGGAATGACTAGATTTATTAAAAAATATGTTTGTGCTTGCATAAAATGTGCATATAATAAGGGAAATTTTGGAAAACCTGAAGGTGAATGACATCCTATAAATAAGTCAAATGTTCCTATGAAGACAGTTCACATAGATCCTTCCAAAAAGTTCATCCGGTTTTATGTATATACTTACAATTATTGATTCATTTACAAAATATGTTATAGTTATGCCATGTAAAACGTTGGGGTCTGGAGAAACTGTAAGACATTTAAAGCAAGTTTTTGGGATGTTTCTTGGGTACCCAAAACGTATAATTTCCGATAGAGGCCTACCTTGAGTCATCATTTTGCTGAATTTGTCAATGATAAGCAGATTGAACATATTTTAAATGCAGTTAGTACACCTCGTGCCAATGGACAAATAAAACGATATCATAGGACATTTTTAAATGCCTTAAAACCTTCTGTTGATAATGACAAATACTGGGATGAGAAAATTGTTGAAGTTGTTTGGGGTATAAATAATACGATAAATTCCAGCACGAATTGTACTGCATTTGAGATAATATTTAATCACAAGGGGAAAATATTGCAGAATTTAGAAAGTGACATGTCAGAAAATACTGGTGTTAGAATAAGAAGGCAGGCAGCTGCTGTGGCAATGGAAAAGATCGCTCGTCAGATGAAGGATGTTTATGATAAAAAGCATAAGCCTCCTCGAAAATATGCGAAAGTTAACCTGGTGTTATGGAAAGATGCAAATTGTTGTAGTCAAACCGGTATAAGCAAGAAACTTGATTCACGATATTCTGGTCCGTATGTTATTGTCAAAGTTTTGGAAAATGATAGATACAAAATTCGAAGTATAAAAGGGCTTAAGGGTTATAAAAAGTTCGAAACGGTTGTAGCAGGTGATAGCTTACGCCAATATTATAGTATGCCGGGTGCATCTAGTAATGACTCTAGTTCTGATGACGAAATAAGTATAAACGACGAATAGAATAATAGTAAAGTTATGTTTAAGTATGTATTTGTGTAATATGTAAAAAAAAAATAAATTGGATTTTAAACTGGAAAATGTGATGACTTAGACAGTATCAAGCATGGAGGAATATACGAGTATATATGTATAAAGTAGAAATAGGCAGGTTTCTGCTGATGGTCGGTCAAAATACTTAATGAGAGGTTTTCGAAATTATGAGCAGCATTCTGCCGAAAGTTATGTCATCATATTTATTATGTTGAGAAAATGCGATGATATGGTCACTTAAGCTTGCTTGTTTGTTTACGTTGGCGGTGCGTATTCTGGCCAAATACGAGGCGGTCAGCGTGTGCAATCATGTATGCGGATGTGATGGAATTTTGACTTGTTTATTGAAATTTATGGTGGTAAGTAATATGCGTAGTCCTAAAGATAAATGCAAAGTGTTGCATTGTTCCATGTTTGATGATGTCTGAGAAATCCTGAATATTAGTTGTGATACCTCAGAGAATTATTGGTTTCCAGGGTAATGTTCCCGAGGACGTGAACTAAGCAGGATGGCCGATTGTTATAAGCAAGAATAGGAGCCTAAGTTTGATGTGCGTGACATCATCGGCTGTTCCATTGCCGCCGGTATGAAAAATAATAAACAATATTGTGCTGATCCATAGTAAAGAATAAGTGTTATTTAAGCAAATTTAGGTTTATGTGTGAGATCGCTTACGTGTTAGATATTATTATTAATTCGACCGTTCTCGTTCAGAGAGTTAAGTTGACTTTTGTATCCCTACATTATAAAATAAAAACTTTTAAATAAAATATAATATATCATTATAAACTATATAAAAACTGTGTTTTTATAATACCTACCTAATATGAATGAAGATATAATTCATAGTGGTGTTAATAGTACATTAGCACAATCTAGAAGCAAATACTGGATTATTCAAGGTCGTCAATGAATAAAGACTCTTTTGGGCCAATGTCTAAAATGTCTACGACTAAGAGGAAGGCAGGAAACGAATGTTTTGCACCGCTACCGAGAGACCGCATGACGGAAGCTGCACCATTTAAAATTACAGGCATAGATTTTGCCGCACCATTGTATATTTTGCAGGATGGACAAAGAGATAAGTTTATATAATTTTGCTTGCCTATGCAGTAATACGCGCGGTACATTTATAGAGCTAGTCCCGAGCCTTAACACCGAAACCTGCACCAGATGTTTAAGGCGATTATTGCACGTCGAGGAATATAAAGGAGGGAGATGTTGCATTGCTATATGAACAACACGTTCCAAGATTACGATGGAAAATGGTTCGTGTTACAGAGGCTTATCCAGGTCGCGACGAACGAGTTAGAGCTTGTGACATAAAAACTGCGGACGGAACAAAACTAAGATGACCAGTGCAACTTCTTTTCCCATTAGAAGCTACACATTCGCCCCCCGGGGGGGATGTTAAAAATCCATACAAAAACGATCTGAATAATAAAATATATCTATGCGTACTATAATGCGTACTAACTCTCCAATACAAAATTTCTGAGAACGCCTAATATAGTAAAAAAGCGTTCCAGGAACTATTTTGCAAACCCAGGAGAATGATGATCCGGCTAGTGTTGTAAAAATCCGGATTAATTCAATATCCTGACAGTATTGATTCGGATGAATTGAAAATTCGGTTTTTTAATCCGGGTTAATTCGTCCGCTCGATGTCTCGCCCGTTCGGCAAATTATGCCATGTTTCGGGCTCGATGCTCGACCGATAAACGTTTTTTATAGCTGTTTTTTTGAATATATTTCGAAAAAAATATACATTTCGTTTTTACATACTAAACTAAAATAGCTAATTATGTATGTAGTAAATCAAGTATATTTTAAACGATGCAAAATATCAATACAAAATGCTTTGTTTCCGATTGCCGGGTTATTTGTCCGGACGATTTAATTCGGATTCTCTTAGCCGGTGGAAGGTGGAACTTCGTGAGCCTCGTGCAAGCTCATGATCCGGCGCGAAACTAAGTTAGTCGGCTAATTTTGATTTCGGGATGCACATCGGTCGTCCTTTATTTCTTTTATCGCGTTATATTATTCCGTATTATATCGTATTTTCATATCTTCAGTTAGACTATTAAATTTATCTACGAATCAGCCCGGAGTTTAATTTGTTATTTTATAGAGCTGAAGTTGCAGATATCATTGACAAAAGACCTAATCAATAATTACAATAGCACTATCAGTATTCTAAGTAGAAACCAAAACTCTTCGATCAGACATGTTGCATTATTTAAAAAACATGAATAAAACCATTAATGACGATTTTATTAAAACTCCAAAATACCATAAATCGATTAATAAAGTTTCACGTAATTAAGTGGTCGATAAGATGAAAACTTTAAAAATCAACTTAGGGTTTCTGTTTATTCTTTTGTAAAAATACAAATAATGATTTTCCTATAAAGAAAATACATATCAAAATAATTATTAAATACAGTAAAATGGTCCAAAAGCTAATTGATTTGAAATTAACAGGGTCTTTAATTTCTTTTAAATATCTTTTTTGTTCTTGAATTGCTGTAGAACGCTTCCTTGTTTCTTCAAGATTTATTGTATTTAAATCCAATGTAGGGAGGTTGAAAATTTTTCCTTTATCATGAAAGTGAAAACTTAAATTTAGTTTTGGAAGTGATACATCGTCATAATTGAGTTGGCTTGGCTTACAGGTTTTTAAGATGAATGACTTAATTTGGATAATGCATTCATTAGTAGCTTCTATTAAGTACGAACCATGAAGCAATACATTATCCTTGGAATTTAGGCATGATACTGGAACAATTAATTTATCTGGTATATATAACAGTTATTAACCATTTTCCATCCATAATTCTGGTTACTTGAACGTCTTGAAGTTCTATGCAGAAAGGACGACACGTTGTAGCATTTTGTTGATATTTAATTAGCTGGACGGCACAGAGAGTGTCTTTACATAAATACTCATAGGGTTGTAACTCCGTACATAATTTATTCATATAAGAATACTTTCTATTACTAAGGGCAAAGAATGGTTTTTGGGGTAAGTTTAGGAAAAATTGATTTTGGCGATCAGAAATAGGTAAAGGATACAATTGATAATAATGATAAACATCTGATTCGTAATAATTGCGCCTTTTGAATAAGATTTAATTTCAATGATTTTTTCAAAATTTAAAATATTTTCAATACCTATTAACAGCTGGTATTGGCAAATTATCAATTGTCAATTGATTTTTAAATTCATTTATTTCTTTTATTAATTTAATTGGATTAATGATTGAATTATGTAGTGTGTTCAGTTTAGCGAAAGATACAGCTACTTCTGTTTTTTCAATTATGTATATCATTGATATTTGATTAATTATTAAATGTAATGAAGATATTGATTACTATTTGTTTGGTTAAGTGCTAGGTACTTCTTTAATTGTCCTTTCTAATTGTAAAATATTTTAAATATATATTGATTTGCAGAAACATTTGATATGACGTTTTGAAATTCATTTATTGATTTTTCTAATAAGGTTGCTTGATTAATTAAAGCTTCTTTTAATTTTTTTTGGTTTTCTTTTAATTGATTTATTAAATTATCATATTTTTCTGCATCATTTTGATCAATATTTCCAGTGATTACTTTGATTAAAGAGCCAAGAGGGTTGAAAATACCTCGTCACCGTCTATAGATTACAACACCGTTTATAGATTACAACAAAGTTGTAATCTAGTTGTGACCTCGTTTTTGTTTTTCAATATGTATATTTCGATTAATTTCTCTAATACTATTTTCAATTCGTTTTTCGTAAGCGAATAATGGTAACAATGTATTTTCATATTCTCTCATATAAATGAAATCAGTATTTAAAGCATTAATTAAAATGTTTGCATAATTTTTTAAAGTATTAAATTCTTTTAGGAATAGGAGTTAAATCTTGAATTTGAATTAAGGACCAATAATTAGTAATTAATTTTGTTGTACCTAATTTGTACGGTAGTATTCCAGGATTATCATTTAGATCATGGAATTTTACTCCGCTTGCATTGATGTAAATGATTTCGATCCATCTGCAACAAGGGGCATTATTTTAGCTTCGTTTATGTGAATAACTTCTTTTCTATTATTATTTGGATTTTGAATATCAATTTTATTATTTTCTAATATTTGTGTTAATAAAAACGGACCTTTAAATCTTGGTTTAAGTTTACCAAGTTTACCTTTTTTCTTATTTTTTATATACTTGACAACCTACCTGTAGATTTTCGGTTTTTGTATTGTTTTTTCTTTTAAATTATTTGTGTCATTTTTTATTTTTTCATATAATGTATTAGTTTTAATTCGATGTGAGTTTATATATTCTGAATAAATATGTGCAGGCATTAATTTCATAGGATCTTGTGTATCTGTAGGTCCTAGGATTAATTCGAAGGGTGTAAAATTTGTACTAGAATGTATGGTACTATTATAAGCAATAACTGCATATGGCATTAAAGATACAATGTCTTCGTTTTTGTCTTTTTTTTCAAAATTTTAACATTTTCGATTAGAGTTGAATTTAATCTTTCCACTGGACTGTTTGATTCGCGGTGTTGTGGAGTTGTAAAATGTATTTTAATATTATGTGATTCTAATAAGTCTTTTACAGTTTGATTTTTAAATTCAGATCCATTATCTGAAATAATTGTTTTAGGGATACCACAAAATGAAGTCAATATATTTTATAATATCATTTTTCATTGATTTCCAATAATATCTTAATTTTATTCGAGTTAGAGTTTCTTAAATTCCACGATGATTGGTTTTGCCTTCATGAGAAAATTGAATAATTTGATTTCTTTCATCAGGTTTAACGTTATGTATTTGTTTGTTATATTCAACTAATTTTAATTCATTAAAATGGTTACCTAAAACTTGTTGGAAAAGTGGACGTAAGTCTTGTGATAAAAAGTGTATATAATTAGTTTTATTTGACATATAGTCTCTAATAAAATTGAAAATAGCATGTTCATTAGCAGGAATTATTGCATAAACTATTTTTTTATCATCAAAATTTTCAGATTTGCATTTTACGTATGCATTATATGGGGATTTTTTTATAATAAACGGATTATTTTTATTATTAATTATTTCATCTAATAGAGGAATTTCTTTTAAAGTTTCATTGACATTTGTACTGTGGACAGTATTAGAAGTAAAATCATTATCAGGAGGTCTTAATTGGATATTTTGAAGTATTTTAATTTTTGGACTTCTCCTTGAAGTTGAAGGGAGTTCTTCAAATTCTTTTAAGGTTTTAGAAATATCTTCATCATTTAATTTATTTGGATTAAATTTTTCTGTACCAAGATTTTGCAAGAATTCGTCAATATCCGATCATCTAAAATTTCTTCGGGATTATTGTAAAGAGATTGTGTTCTAAAGCATTAATTTGAATTCGAGATAATGCATCAGCGTTTGTATTTTGCTTACCATTTTTATAAATAATTTCATATTGATATTCTTCTAATTTTAATCCCCATCTCATAAGTTTAGAGTTGGGTTCTTTTAAATTAAATAACTATACTAGAGGTCTATGATCAGTATAGATAATAAATTTCTTTCCGTAAAGATAAGGTCGACAATATTTACAAGCCCATATAATGGCTAATAATTCTTTCTCTATGGTTGAATACTTTTGTTCAGTTTCGTTAAGAGTTCTTGATGCATATGCTACACGATGATCATTTGGGGGTGTATCTTGAGATAATACTACGCCAATAGCATAATTTGATGCGTCAGTAGTTAATACAAATGATTTAGTAAAGTCTGGATATTTTAAGATTGGTGCATTAATTAAAAAAAAAAAAAAAAAATACTTTTATTACCATTCAAAATTATTAAACATTATTACAGAATATACGAAACAGAATTCCATGAATATACAAATAATTCAAAATTACAACAATTTGTTTGGTAATCGGAGTGCAACGCGATTTTTATTAAAAAAAAAACCGATACACATGCAAGTACATAGATTACTTGTACATGTGCTGTACAACCCGTGTTCCTAAATAAACTATTTTCTAAAAAACGTAATATTATATATTTACAATAAGGTCCATACCAAAATCAAAAGGGACAATATGTGCATTTTACAATGAACTAGCGAGTGGCTATGAAGCTGGGCAAAAAGAAAAACAAAAAAAAAACAAAAGAATCCAAAGACGAGCGAGAACGGTATAGGGGCGAGCACGAAGGGTAGATAACAGGCGACTGAGAATTTAATTTTAATGTAAATTAATTAATTAAAACAAAAATACCATTTTATAAAATACGATCACATTAGGTTACCATAATTTGCGTGTTTAAGAGATATTTTTTTAAGTTTATAATAAATTTTTTAGGCGAACATCCCTTTATATAAATAGGTAGTTCATTCCACATCCGAATGCCCATATATAAAAAAGATTTTTTAAAGGTTGCTGTTCTATGTAAAGGAATTCTAAGCAAATGGGGATTTCTTGTATTATAAGGAATATCTTGATTAAAAAATAAATTTTTTAAATTTGCAGGCTGTCCGGTTTTCATTATTTTATAAATTAAATTAAACATATGGACTTTCCTTCTATTGCTCATATTCAGAATTAAATTAGAATTTAAATATGGAGTTATGCGGTTTCTAGAGGCAATATTAAATGAATATCTCATGCAACTATTCTGAAGTTTTTGTATTTTGTTCGATAAGTATTTAGTTAAAGAATCGCCGTATACAATATCCCCATAGTCAAGTAATGAAAGAACTAGTGTATCACACAGCCAATATTTTATTTTTGAAGGCAACATTTTCTTATACTGATGAAGGCCCTTTAATCTGATGTAGGCGGCTTGAAGTTTGACTTTAATATGGGAAGTAAAGTTAAGATTTGAATCAATAACTACACCTAAATTACGTTTTTCAGTTACAACTGGAACAGACTCGCCTTTAACAACTACTTTAAATCTGTTTGAAACCTCTTGCAGCTGACTCTTGTTATGTGTTACAAACATTACACACGATTTTGATGCGTTAAGTTTTAAGTTATGATTCTCAGTAAACACGGCCAAGCTCTAAAGTAAATATTTTAAGTGATTAAAAGATTGTAGAAAAGAAGGTGTCTTGAGCGTTTTTCTTTAGGTTTAGAGATTTTAGCAAAATCTTTAATGAATCTGCGGTAATAACCGGCTAGCCTAAGAATGATTTAATTTCTTTCTGGGTTTTGGGGATTGGAAAGTTTTTTACAGCTTTGATTTTGTCTTCATTAGGTTTAACACCATCTTGAGTAATTAAATGTCCTAAATAATTAACTTCAGTACGTAAGAATTCCGATTTATCAAGTTGTATTTTAAAATTTGATTGTCTAAATCGTTCAAAAAATAATTTTAACCTTTCAATATGTTCCTGTAAAGAAGTACTATACAGGGTGTTTCAAAAGTCATGGTCCAAACTGAAAGGGGGGGGTAGGGAAGGCTTTTTTAATCACAATAACTCGCTATGTTGTTATCCGATTTTTGATGGTTTAGAAGTTATACCTGTTTTTCATTTTTTTTTCTATAATTTACTTCTGGCTTAAAAAAATATTTTTTTCTATGTCTGGGGCTTTATTTTTTAAATATATTTTTTTGTTTTTATTCCAACAAATGTCGAGTCTTTTTAATAAAAGAGTAGTGTAATTTTTTTTTTATTTCGCTACAGAAAATCTTGTTTAATGTGTTTTTGGATTCTTCAAAAATGAATTTTAACAATTTAATGAAGCACCACTACACAGTACACAAAGACCTACAGGAATTTAAACCAATGTTTCTAGTCTTTCAATAAAAACATTTACCTTATAGTGTTTATTATTTCATCAATGTATGTTAAGAAAATTTTTACAAAAATGAAACGTAAAAGAAATAAAATCATACCACATTTTTTGCTTGCATACCACAAATTTGGTACTATTTAAGTGCGCTTGACCTTCAAATTGGAATTCAGAATGCTATCAAAAGCCACAAACAAAAATGGTATTCTCACATGGACCATTTTAAATAGCCAAACCGACTATTGTTGGTATTTTCTGTATTGTTTTCTGTTTGTCTTTAGCTAACGTGTTAATCGATTTTTTTTCTGTGTTCTGACCTATTATACCATTAAAGTAATAATTAATCTGCATCGAGATGCCGGATCGGTATACCCCACGGGAATATGCTGAAATGCATTACATTTATGGATAGTGCGGTGGGAACGCTCGCCTTGCTGCAAGAGAGTATCGTGATCGTTATCCGGATCGTGAACGCTTTCCCGTTCATACGAGTACATAACTCATATTTGCGGGGAGAAATACCTGGTGATGTACAACAAGCCAGAAGTAAATTATAGCAAAAAAGTTAAAAACAGCTATAACTTCTAAACCATCAAAAATCGTCACATCGATAACAACATAGGGGGTTATTGTGATTCCAAATGCCCCCCCTAACCCCCCCTTTCAGTTTGGACCATGACTTTTGAAACACCCTGTATATTATAATATCATTAAGATATACACAATAGATTTCTTTTTGTTAACCTCTTAAAACATTGTTCATTACACGTTGAAATGTAGCTGGTGAATTTTTTAATCCAAAAGGCATTCTTTTGAATTTAAAATGTCCAGTGTCAGTTGAAAATGCAGTTTTATGAATATTATTAGGATTCATTTCGATTTGATGAAATCCATTTGCGAGATCTAATGTAGTAAAATATTGTGCTTTACCTAACTTATAAAGAATATCAGAAATGTTAGGAAATGGAAATTTGTCATCAATGGTTTTAAATTTAATTTCCGATAATCAATAATTTAAAATTCTCCATTTCTTTTTACCGCTTGCATCTAATTTTTTTGGTACGATCCATATTGAAATAGAATAGGGCGAATTTGAGTGTTGGATTATATTATTGTTTAACATTTTATTAATTTGTGTTTTAACTTCTGTTTTATGAATTTCTGGATATCTATAACTTTTAGTAAAAATTGGTGAATCATCAGTAAGGTTTATTTTATGTTTAACTTGATTAGTAAATGTTAAAGGTATGTCTTCTGAATAGAAAATATCTCTATATTCATAGCAGAGTTTACGAATTGCATTATATTCTTCTTGATTACAATGATTGAATCTTAAATTTTTTAAATTAGCTTTTAATTTATTATCAATTTCAGGATTAATTGTTAAATAAGTTTTCATTTTTTCAGTATTGTTTTCTGTTTGTCTTTAGCTAACGTGTTAATCGATTTTTTTTCTGTGTTCTGACCTATTATACCATTAAAGTAATAATTAATCTGCATCGAGATGCCGGATCGGTATACCCCACGGGAATATGCTGAAATGCATTACATTTATGGATAGTGCGGTGGGAACGCTCGCCTTGCTGCAAGAGAGTATCGTGATCGTTATCCGGATCGTGAACGCTTTCCCGTTCATACGAGTACATAACTCATATTTGCGGGGAGAAATACCTGGTGATGTACAACAAGCCAGAAGTAAATTATAGCAAAAAAGTTAAAAACAGCTATAACTTCTAAACCATCAAAAATCGTCACATCGATAACAACATAGGGGGTTATTGTGATTCCAAATGCCCCCCCTAACCCCCCCTTTCAGTTTGGACCATGACTTTTGAAACACCCTGTATATTATAATATCATTAAGATATACACAATAGATTTCTTTTTGTTAACCTCTTAAAACATTGTTCATTACACGTTGAAATGTAGCTGGTGAATTTTTTAATCCAAAAGGCATTCTTTTGAATTTAAAATGTCCAGTGTCAGTTGAAAATGCAGTTTTATGAATATTATTAGGATTCATTTCGATTTGATGAAATCCATTTGCGAGATCTAATGTAGTAAAATATTGTGCTTTACCTAACTTATAAAGAATATCAGAAATGTTAGGAAATGGAAATTTGTCATCAATGGTTTTAAATTTAATTTCCGATAATCAATAATTTAAAATTCTCCATTTCTTTTTACCGCTTGCATCTAATTTTTTTGGTACGATCCATATTGAAATAGAATAGGGCGAATTTGAGTGTTGGATTATATTATTGTTTAACATTTTATTAATTTGTGTTTTAACTTCTGTTTTATGAATTTCTGGATATCTATAACTTTTAGTAAAAATTGGTGAATCATCAGTAAGGTTTATTTTATGTTTAACTTAGTAAATGTTAAAGGTATGTCTTCTGAATAGAAAATATCTCTATATTCATAGCAGAGTTTACGAATTGCATTATATTCTTCTTGATTACAATGATTTAATCTTAAATTTTTTAAATTAGCTTTTTATTTTATTATCAATTTCAGGATTAATTGTTAAATAAGTTTTCATTTTTTCAATAAAATTGTTTTCTGTTTCTTTAATATCAACGTTTTTTTTCAAAAGGTTTTGAGACTTCTAATTTAATAGGAAATTCTTGTGTATTGGTTATAATTGTTGTATAATAATTTTCCATTGTCACAGCTTCTGGCATTTCTGCTCCATTAAAATTTGTATAACTTAATATGCCTATGCCATCTTTTTGATTCACTGGTAATTTAACCTTTTGAGACATTCGAGGTTGTAAGATAATGAATTTTGTTGTATCTGCAAGGACGCGTTTAGGGTTATCTGCTTTGTTTGCTGTATGAAATTTTAAAGGCAAGGTTACAGTGAGTGTTTTTGAGGTTGAATTTTTAAAATTAATTATGGCATTTATATCCATAAAGAAATCTATACGTAGTAAACCATCGAATTTTTCTGAAAAATTGAATAAATAACATTTATGATTTTTGTTAATATTAAAACATGGGAAAATTGGAATATCAACCACTTCATGATGAACCGAAGTTCCATGTGCAGTTTTAACTGTAAAATATTCATTAAAAATATTTGGATAAACATTATAAGCAATTGAGGGTTTGATAAAACTTTTACCACTGCTAGTATCTATTAAAAAAGTTGCGTATATTTTTTATTATTATAGTTCTGGTATATTTAGTATTGGCAAATTAGTGGCTATATGAGTATTTAGAAATACTATATCTGTTCTTTGGAGTTCAGGACCAACAAAAAATTTTCATGTTCATCATTAGGTTCATATTTATCTTGATCATTTATTATATTATTCTCATTTCAATTTTCTTGTGAATGTTTTTCAAAGAAATATTGATTCGAATCAAAATTAGGGTTTATCATCATAATTCTTGAATGGGTCATAAATTTCTTGATTATTGTTTTGTGAGTATTCTTCCTCATTTAATTCGACATTATGATTAGAAATTTGATTCGGTCTTTAGATAGATCGTATTCTGGAATTTGAAGAGGATGTATCCATTGGTTCAGGGATATCATTTCTGTTATTATTATTAAATGTTCTAAAATTATTATTTTGGTGTTGATACATTGTATTAGGTATAATAAATCTATTTTGTTGTTGGCGATATTGCATAGAGTTTGGCTGTCTAAAGTTATTATTAAGTAATTATTCATGTTTCTAGCTTCACGATTAAAAGAATCATTATAGCTTAAAGGTAAAATAACGGGTTTATTAATTTTATTTTGAGAGTTTGAAGGATTATTATTATTTTTATGTTGATTACTATTAATATTTAAATTATTTGCTCTATTTTTAAATCGTAAAAAGTTTTCTTCTTCTTTAACGAATAAAAGTGCTTGTTATAAAGAGTCTGGGTTTTTTAATCTAACTATTTGTTGCATATGATAATTAAGATTATTTATAAAAGATTTTAAACATAAATCATTATATTGAGTAATTTTACTATTAATTTTACTAAACAATAAAGGTCTAGCATCTTGTAATTTTTGTCCAAAAGAAGCTGGATTTTCATTTATATCCATTTTCATGTTAACTATATCTTGAACTAAACAATCTTCTGATCTGAAAAGGTAACTATGAGAGCATCTTTAATTTTCTGCCAAGAATCTAATTCTGTTCGATGAGCTACTAATTCAGCTGCTCTGCCTATTAGCGTTGATTGAATATTTGGGAAGATACGCAATCCTGTGTTAAAAAGTGTACCCAGTCGACTATCGGATTGCCGTTCAGTTTCGTGCACCGTGTGGTGCTGCCGCGAAGCGTCAAATCTAGGAACGATTTATCTTAGCTGCGTGGACTTGGCTTTTGGCTTCTTTGAGTCAGGTTTTCAACGACGCTGGAATCTCCGGTTACGGGGCCGTGTTGGATATTTTTTTAAGATATGGGATGATGCTGCCAACCATGTTTTTATTTTTTTTTTGAACATACAGCACGGTGTCATTTATGTGGTGGTCAAGTGATAAGTGATATAAAATATATTTAAAAACAAATAATTACTTACCAAAATATGTTTTTGAGACAAAAATTAATACAAAAATATATATAAAAAGCTATTTTTACAAAATTACCAACAAAGTTTAATACAAGTTATAATTCCAACAAACATTATGTTTCCTCCATTTTGTGTTCAAGAGGGTCAAGTTTTTAAATAAAAAGCCCGTTGCACTTAATTAACTAAAAACTAATATACAAAAAATATGTGGAACAAATTTTAAGATATAAGTAGGTTTCACGTAAATATTATAAAGAATACCTAATTGAAATAATTCATCAGACTTAATACCGATGGTAATATAACTTCTTGATCAATAATTTTTTGTAAAAAGTAACCCATTTTGTCATGTGATTCAATATCTGAAAAATTGTGCCGCGTAGTGAGATTTGTAAAGTAAGGGGTTGTGAGTGAGGATGTTAATAGAAATAGAAAATAGGCCACATTTTAAGTTTTAAGCGACACAGAAAAATTCTCAATTACCAGTTGTTACATACTTAAAACTATAAAAAGATACCTAGTAATAAAAAAAGAAACATTTTGTTTAAAGACCCCGCATCACGGTTATACAGGACGTCAATAGAGGTGGTATAATTAGAGGAAAGTTAAGCAATATAGTGTCCTTTTATAATAAAATCTAAATACTTCCTAAATTTTGCAAAAAACTGAAATTTGGCAAAATCATTTTATTTTTTTTTCTGGCGTTATTTCAAAATATATGACAAAAGTATTTATTAAATAAATAAGTTATTGTGACCACTTCTTCTGGCCTATACGATGACACCTTTAAATTTAAAATACGACGTTCTGTCTTTAAAGAGACATCATCAACTTGTTTTGTTTTTCTTTGTCGGCGCTATATTGACCATTTGTAACGACGCGGGAATCTTTGGGCGCCCGGCCGTTTTGTTATTTTTTTAAGACAAGGGCGATGATGATAACAGCCCTTTTATTTATTTTGTTATTGCCGATATTTAAATGCGCTGTGATCTCGCATAAATAACTAGATAAATGTGGTGGTCAAGTAATGTATTGGAAGGTGCTATCTCTTACAACTTAAATTTTATGAACAAATAATTACTTACCAAAATCCTTTTTTGAGACAAAAATAAATAAATGAAAACAAACCAAAAAAATTCAATAAGCTTTTATTTATTAATTAGAAAATTAACCAAAATATTAAATAAAGGTGATGATATAGGTAGGTTTCACGTAAATATAAAGAGTAAATTCAATAATTAAATATTTTATATCTATATACGGTACTATAGTTTTTTAGAGTCAATAATTTTTTGCAAAAAGTAGCCCGTAATGTGATTTTTGACAATACGGGTGTGTGAAACCAGCCAATATCTCAAAAACTGTGTAGGGTAGTGAGATCTGTGAAGTACACTTTTTTTGGACAAAAATATTGAAAAATAGATACCTGAATAATAAAGAATAGATAACTGAAATTAATATAAAAATAAAATCGCAAAATTTAAAAGGTTTTGAATAAGGGTGTAACAACACTATAAAATATAGAAAATAGGCCACATTTTAATTTGCAATACAGGTAAACACTTAATTACTAATTCTTAAAACTAGAAAAAGTTAATAAGAAAAAAAACAAATATTTTGTTTAACAGTATGAAGGGTCTCATCGCGATTATACAGGATGTCCAAAGTAAGGATGAGCAGTAAATGGTTTAAGGAGGCGAAAGTTGCGCAATATAAATGCAATGATTGAATAAATGCAATCTAAAAATTGGAAAAATGCCAAATACTTCCTAATATTCAGGAAAAAGGTGAAATTTGGCAAAATGGTTTTTTATTTTTTCTGGCGTTATTTGAAAATATAAAATAAAATCATTTATACATTGTTGTAAACACTTTCTTTCATTTACAAGTTAACATCTTTAACTTTTAAATACGACGTTCCTTCTTTAGAGAGTCATAATCAACTTTTTTTCTTCTTGTCGACGCCATGTTGGCCACTTCCAGTTTTGAATAACCCTTTTACTTTTTTAACGAGGTAATTTCTAGTGAGTAGTTGGAATCATCCCTATTAAATATTATATACCTCTCTCTCTTTTAAATACAATTTCGAATTTCAAAAAATTCAAAACATACTTTATTCATGAATACATGGTACCTACTTGTTGACATGGTACTTCTATGATATAAAATAGGCACATTAATCGACATATTACTAACACATAATTTAAAAACAATACACAATAGTGTGTTCAACATACTAGTATAAACACAAAATGTATTTTCAATTTCAAAGCAAGACGACTTAAAAATTTTTTAGAGTAACATCACAAATTCTAACCTTTACATCATTACTAAAAACTAATTATATACTATTGGCCTATTCCTAATTATCTTTAAAAAATTCTAATGCTATAAAAATACTTGCTTTTAAGAAGTTTCGTTAAGGACTTTTTAAAGCGAGGAGAACTTCTAGGGACTTTTATGACATTTGGAAAACGATTAAAAATTTGTATGCTCAAGTAAATAAGAGAATTCCTAGTTCACTTTTCGGGATGGGCATTGGAATATTGTATTCTTTTCTGATATTATAATGTTTTAAGGAGCCATTATTTTGAAGATACAATTTATATTTTTTATATATTAGGCAAGCAGACTCAACAATAAACAAGCAACACAAGGAAAGTATCTTTAAATAGGGGTCTGCATGTCCTGTGGAGATTTATGACACTTATATTTAATGGCTCGTTTCCATACTGTAGGTATTTTTGTATGAAAGTAAGTTCCAACTTTCAACAACAAAAAAATAGACCGTTTTTGCAGATATCAATCTCAGCTCATTTAAAACCACTCTAACAGCATAACATCGTCTAGCCAGTTTTTGCCTCCTCCATATACATATCTCCATAAAACTTAGGTTTATGATCAATAACAATCCCAAGAATCTGTTAAAATTATTCACTTCCAATTCTTTGTGAATCATGAACAGCTCTGAACATAAAAACTTAACAATTTAGTCTTATCTATGTTTAACAAATTAGCATCAAACCACTGTTTAATCATTAATAAATCTTTAGAAATTATTCTTGTTAATGTGCTTTTATTATTGTCTGCCCATAAGATAGTGGTGTCATCCGCAAAAATAGTGAAGAATCCTCTTATCTGGAGAGACGCCAGGTCATTTATATACAATAGAAATAAAATAGGACCGAGAAACGAACCCTGCTTACTACACAAAGTTCAGACAAACTGCCATTTGGCCAAACAAACTTTTTTCTGTCTAACAAAACAAAATTTTAACCATTCTAGAGCAACTCCCCTAAACCCATATCTAGAAAGCTTACCTAGCAGTATTCCATGGTTGACACAGTCAAAGTCTTTAGAGAAGTCGCAGAATACCGCTGCAGCAAAGTGACCTTCTTCAAGCTCAAATATAATCTCTCCAGGAATGAAAACATTACTCGACATTCATTTAATATGTTATTTTTTTTAATTAGGAAAGCTACCATTCGTACTATTATAGACAGTTTTTTAATAACTTTAAAGGCTTTTTAGGCTTTATTTTTATCTTTTTCATGAATGAATTTCATCATGAAAACAATTATTGAAAATACTTAAAACACTAAAGACCATAAACATAATATATTGATTTAAAATTTTCTTAAAGTAAAAAAAAGAAAAAGAGAAAATGGCTCTCATAGACATGAAGAGACAATATCTCCAAGAGTTCGGATTGATTTTTGTAGAAAAAATAGATTTTAAAAGGAAAGAGATTTTTTTTAAAGATTTTCTAATAAATGCAAAAATTTATCAATATGCTGTGGACATAGGTTTGGTTTATTTATATTTATTTTATCTAGTTATATTTTATAATAATTGACTTGCATATATTATTATTTACTTTTAGAGTATGATAAAGTTCATTAAAGGATTTTATTGTGTTTTAACATAAATTTGAAAAATTCTCTGATGGGTTTATTAGAGAAGATACATTATTTGATCTAGCAAAGCTTTTATTAATTAAAAATATTTCTATCTTAAAAAACTGAGAACATTGTTTTTACATTTTCTTACATTATTGCACCCACGATAAGCACACTGATTAATTTTGCCTAAAGGAGCCATTGTCTTACAAACTAAACACATTTACATATATCTATCTATTTGTGATTATGATATCCAAGAAAATTTTAATTTAACTACGAAATTTCAATACGGCAAACACGAACCTGTGCAAAAACTCTCCCACACGACTCAGGGATGATCGGCCGATTACTAATGAGAAGCGACGGACGAAATTATTTTCGCGCATACTGGAGAGAATCGCCATCTATTTTTCACGCATATTTGCGGTCACGCTTTAGCCCATAAGGTTGCGTATCTTCCCAAATATTCAATCAACGCTATTAGTTTTCCTATTATTGTGTCAAAAAGACAAATGTTAATAGGGTGATTAGGTTCTGGACGATTTTGATGATTAGTAAGAAAGTGTTCGCATGAAGAAATAAATCTATTTAAAGTTTTTGAATTTCCATCATAGCTTAGAATGTTATCAGCTTGATAACGTATCAATTGATAATTTGGTTGTGCCATTTTAAAAGATTTTAATTTTACTATCAAAAAGTTTTACTAAACTATCTAAATAAGTATCTTCCAGTTTTTTGGAGCTAAATATTAAATAGAAATAAATATATAAAATTCAAATCAGATATTATATCAATAAATAAGGATATTTGGTAAAAAAAAGGATTACTTACAATGAAAGTAACATTGCTTTTAACATGGATACTTAATTATGGAATTTGGCGATTTTTGTCCTCCTTCCGTGCCAACAGGGCTCTGGACGATGCTGACTGCTGTTCACGGTCCCCTAGTCGTGAGTTAATTCTTCGTTGATTCGATAGGCTTGTTTTTAATTGTTATGACAAACGATCGGACGACTTTTTCGGTATACTTTTGTATTTTCCTACTTCCGACACGAACTTTTTAGGCCTATCCTACCGACTGCGCCAATTACGTGGTCGATAAGACGAAAACTCTTTTTAAAAAATAATTTTATAAATGCATAATAAGTAGAATGGGGATATATAACTACGTTTTTAGACAACCTAGAAGACGCAATAATGTTTGCAAAGGTCTACACGCTTCATAGTGCAGTAATTACAGCTAATCAATTGGAACATGTCATTTCTAATATAATTATCCTTTATGGTGAAGAAAAAGTTATATAGTAAGTTTAAGATTTAAATTATTATCAAATCGCAGGATTATAAGAATCATAATAAGAAACATAACTGTTTCTACTTTTGGTTTTTTTTTGACTAGTTAAGACTTATAATAAATTATTAATAATTAGGTGTCTAGTTAGTTCTTGGATATCTTTTGTGACGATAGGTAGTATAGTTCTGTGGTGGGTGAATAATAAAAACAATTTTATAAAATAAAATGTATATTTTTATATCAAAATATCATCACACAATAAGAATTATTCTAGAAATATCATAAATTATCTTTGAAAGGTATAAAGCAAGGCAAACTACCCAATTTGGGCCTAGACTGCAAACCCACAAAAGTTTTAAGAGGCACTTCATTTTTAATATAATCTGTCCCAACTTCGTCTATTGGAGAACTCTCACCCCCATTTCCTGCATAATATCTCTGCTTCTCTTCACATTTTTCCCCTTTTAAAGTAATATCAACCGACTTTTGATGCCCAACAGGTTGTTGTGGTATAAATTCAGAGGATTTTTTGACAAATTTATTTTTATTCATCAAATAAGTTCTTACCATACTACCGTGCGGATATGCGCATCTCTGTTTGATGCACTTGCCATATTTTTCATATTCTGGACATAGATACTGATGCCTCTTGTCACACTAAATTATTAAAGATATGATGGTAAAAGTTAGTTCAGAACATAATCTTAATTAATACATTTACCTCGGCTGCTTTTTTGCAGAAACCTTCCAAAAAATCTCGGCATACATCCGCTTTTGGGTTTATTTTAACGTGTAAATATGGGCAATTTTCTCTTGAGCATGCGCCTTCTAAGTAGTATTTGCATGTGGGCATTTTTTCAGGAGAAACATTATGCGCTAGGAGACATTTTTCTTTTAGGCAGGCTCCTTGTAAAAACCTAAAATTATTCATTTAACGTTACTATCTATCAAAAAAACCACGAACAAATCAGAATTCGGGTTCATAAAGAAAGGATGTAAACATCATTAGGGATAATTGGATTGTTGCAAAAATAAGTTCACCCAACAGTTTGCAAACTCATAAATTATTAAAAAAATTTATCTGTAATTTTGAACACTTCTGAAAAGAGTTAATACAAAACTAATATTATTTATAGATTTATTATATTTTTGGCAGTTGGTCCGCAGATAAAATAATATCAAGTTAGTAATAAATCGCTATAAATAACTAAATATAATAAGTAATTTAAAAAGTGATAACAATTGACAACAATTTTGTTACACCTTCAAATTGGTTGAGAAAGTGAAAAAAAATATAAAATAACTAATATATCATAGATCCCACATCAAGGGGTCAAATACAAGGTGTGTACCCATGTTTCTTGCACAGAATGGTTCTTATGATCTGTGGGAATAAATGGAACATCCTACTATCAAAAAGGCCATGAGAAATTGCCGGACACTATCTTCTAATTACTAAAACAGCCGCTAGACGGCGGCTAACCTTCTGTTATTTACCTACTTATACAAATTATACCGTACTTGTGTGTTGTGTTATACCGTATCGTAATGTCACGTAACTGTATTTTTTATAACTTTATTCAAATAGGAATCAACTAATCTACTACAGAGTTAACGCAGAATATGTTTTAATTTTGAGCATCCCTGGGTACTGGTTTTATCATAAGGATCGATTAGGTAGAGGTGGGGGAGTTGGTGCCTATGTAAATTATATTCTCAAATACACAACTATTGATTTTAATTTTCAAACATCTGATCAACTAGAATACATATTTTTTAAAATCACACTTCCAAATAAATATATAATAATTGGAGCTTTTTATCGACCACCTTACACAAATATAAACAATATGATAAATGATAAAAGAATATGAAAACTCCAAGTCTCAGTCTCAAAATGTCATTTTGAGACTGAGACTTGGAGTTTTCATATTTTTTTCTCTAGTTACATAAGTCTCTTTGAGATAATGGACGAGTTCTTTCAATATGATAAATGATTTTGAAAACATAATATCTGAGACATTCCTTCAAGCGGATATACTTTTGTATCTGGGAGATTTCAACATCAACTTTTTTAATTTATCGTACCTCTATCCACACTGTCAAACATTTTTGAGCGAATTCTTTAAGCCTTTTTTATTCACTTATTTTACTGTTAACAAAATGCTGCATGATAATCAATGTGGATTTTACGAGAATTTTAGCACAGTATCTGTCTTAGTATCTGTTCTTGATGATATATTCACGGCCTGCCATGAAGGCTACATAAATATTTTGGTACTTCTAGACTTCTCCAAGGCCTTTGATACCATCTCCTATTAACTAAGCTAAAATATTATGGTTTTGCGGACTCTGTTCAATTAGTTAATATCACGTCGGATGCGTTGGATAATCTGTCGCGTGTGCCACAAGGAGCTATTTTGTCACTCCTTCTGTTTATTATTTACACCATTGATATAATCCCTACACCTAAATACTGTAGAGCACAAACATAAGCGGATGACACACTAATTTATGTCTTTTCATTATAACAAATCGCAAAAAATGACCGATCAAATAAACGCTGATCTTCAAGAAATTAAAGAATTATCGGCTGAACATAACCTAAATTCTGACAAAACTAAGCTATTATGTATTGGAAGTAAAATCAAAAGAAACTCTATTAAAAACAACTTTGATTCTACATTAAAATTTGTATCTAGCGCAAAAAATCTTAGCTTAACTATCGACGAAGATCTCAGATTTAGTGCACACGTTCTGAATATAACAAAAAAAAACTTTTCTGCTCTGAAATTACTATATAATGATCCCCACATTTTTAGCTATTAGTTCTCTATGTGACACATAAGTACTCTTACATTTTAACTATGCTGACTTTAAATACAGTACATTGCTTACAGCTCTTGATAAGCTGAAAATACAAAGGGTACATAACGCATGCTGTCGATTAATTTATGAAATCAGGAAGCATGACAATATTACTCATAAAATTGTAACTCTAACTGGCTCAATATGAAAAACCAGAAAAAACCACATCTTTCAAATTTTGTGCATAAGCTTCTCAATACCACAAACACCTCAAATACTCTTAAAAATAAATTTCTGCCAACGACAAGCATTCATGGACAAAATATTAGAAACAAAAACAAATTCTCCATTCTACATAAAACATCAATGTATAACAGATTCTTTTCATATAATACAATGACCTTATATAATTCAAAGACAATAACCAAGAAAAGCATATCCAACTTTTGTAACAAACCAACCTTATAATAATATACTTGAAAAATTTATAAACATGTATTGGCAGCATATTTATAAACTGGACCAGGTTTTGAAATAATCTCACAATACTACAACTATCTAGTTTTTAAAGAAAATCTGCTAATGGATAAACCTATTAGATTACGGTCTTTTGTATCGCACAGTCGGTATCGGATTTCGGTAAATATAAGAGATACGAAGATGGTTAAATTTAGGGCAAAGTTTCGCATTTTTGAACCTAAAAATGTGCCATTTGAAAATTTGTATAAAAAATATTTAAATTTATATTTCTTGTTGGAGTGCTATTGGACCAGCCTTTTTGTACGTGGAAATAATATTTCGAAGAATCAACCATTTCTTAAGATGCGTGCCATAATATAGGTATATATTTGTCTGTATATGGTAATAATTAGAACAATTTTCAATTTTGTCAGTGTGTTAAAATTAGCATGGCGCAGAGTTGGCTGACCCTAAAATCGGTTTCGGGTTTATATTAAATTGTAATTCTTGTTGTTATTCTATTTGTTATATACTGTTGATGTTTTGTTTCATTTACTTTCGTCCCAACTTTTGATAAAATGTAATTTTTGCGGCCTTAGAACATTGAAAGGCTAGAATTAGTAAACAACAACTTGGTTTGAGTCCAACATGTGCACAGGGGCAAGAGGGGTGTTTTGTTTACAAACATATTTGCCGATTCTCTGTTATCAAGTCGACGCAAATTTCCAGCGGAGGAAATTTTTACCTATATTTTAACAACCATTATAACGTTAATTTAACTTATTTGTGTTGTATTTTATAGGAAAATTTAAAATAAAAAGTATAAATACTACAATTAACCTATTTTAAGAATAAATATAATACCATTGTACAGATATAAATACTTTAGCTGATTGTCTAATAAATCATATGATAATGACTTTAAATAAGCTAATCCCTGAACAAACAATAAATATAAATGAAGTCATAAAAAAATGTGGTGGAATCCGAATGTAGGAAGTGAATTAAGAACACGGGATAACTTATACAAAAAAGCTATTTGGACCAAAACTAAGGAAGATTGGAACAACTCAAGGCAACGAAATAAAGTAGTATCATTCATAAGATCAGCTAAAGTAAGTTACTACAACCGTAAAATTGATGAAGTAAAAAATAACTAAGGAAATTTGGAAATCGTTAAAAAACTAATTAGCCATAGCGGATATGTTGAAAATAAAAAGAAAATAATATTTAATAATGTGATTGTTAAAGAAAAGGATCTCTGTAAAAGTTTTAATAATTTATTTCTGGATAGTATTAAAGAAATAGCAGAAAATATAGCCAGAAATATAAGTAATGAAGATGTTATACAAATAATAATGTGTGAACATGAGCTGGACTAATTTTGCAAGTTAGAATTATCTAAATTAAGAAAAATTAAATCTAAAATAAGTCTTATGGAAAATAAAGAAAACAACACCCATGGCATTACCGTAAAAAATTTAAAAATGTCATTTGAAGTAATTGGAGACAAAATGCTGAATGTAATTAACCAAAGCCTAACCAGTGTTGTCCCAATTGAGAAAATTAGTGGCCAAATAAATGTGAGGAGTTTCGACCTATAAACATGGTCCCACCCTATAAAAAGCTACTCGAGATGTGTGTGAATGAACAAATTGTAAACTATATAGAAGAAAATATTATACTTAGTGTATACCAGGCGGGTTTCAAATTAAAAAAAAATCATGTGAAAGTGCTTTACAAACATTTCTTTTCAATTGGAAAAAAGCATTGAATGATAGAAAACTAATAGGGGTTGTTTTTTTGGACTTCAAACGTGCTTTTGATACAATTGATGGCTTAAGTATGGCATGGGTGAGCCTATCCTCAAATGGTTTGGGGACTACTTAAGGGATCACCAACAGGTGACCAAGTTCAATGGAAAAATCTCCTCTACCAAAGAAACAGTGTATGGTGTACCACAGGGGACAGTCTTGAGTCTCACTTTGTTAATATTGTACATAAATGACATTGCAAAGGTAGTTTGTAAGTGTAAAATTCAACGTAGTGTGTGGGCCAAATTGTTAGAAATCGATTTACTACAAAAAACGAAATAGGGTGTTAAAAATTATTCTTGCTTGCAATCATTATACAAGGAGGACAGAAATGTTAAACTGTGGCAATGTGTTGAGTCTAAGACAGACTGTCACTTACAACACAATGATATTTATTTATAAAATGTTACACCACTTAGTTCCAAGTCATTTAGTAGAAAACTGTAAGTTTGTTAGTGACATTCATCAACACAATACAAGAGAAAGATAATTTTTACATAGACAGGGTGAATCAAAAGGTGCAGGTCAAAATAGTTTATATTTTAAAGGTTTAAAACCAGACAATGAGTTGCCGGATTATGTAAAGAGCTGCAATATAAATAGCTTTAAAATGGAATGTAAGCAATATATTAAAACTTATATTGTTATACAGTTAATCCAATGTATGAAATTAATTCTAGCCTAGTGCTATTAATAAAGAATTTTTTTTTATTATACATATATCTGGTTGTTAATCTTGAATACAGTATTGAATTGTGAATGTTTTATAACAGATGTCAAAATTTTCAAAAAATATTTGTGGATAGATGTTTTCTTTATTATTCAGATGTTTTCTGTCACTTTACTATTGTTTCACTCTGTCTTCACATATGTTGTCAAAAATGTTATTATTTCTTATCGATTTTCGGAAAAAGTCAATATTTCCTCCAACTTGATTGTTGCCTGGCAACCGAAAATAACAGTAAGGAAATATTCATTTCTGTACTGTAAGGAAATGTTATTTCCATACAGTAAACTTTAGAACATAAATGCGAACAGGTTTTTTTTCCTAAACAATTTTATTTTTAAAACTTTCAGCACAAACAAGGTTAACATTATATAGGAACCCCACCACCTTAGAACATATTTAAAAATGTTAAATATCTTTTTAACTTCTAGAGAAAATTTGCAAAAAATATGACTCTGAAGCATAATATACTTTCACAATTTTACATTTTATACAAATTTTATTTTATATTTCAAATGTAGTATGGAAAAAATTAAGGGAAACATAATTTTTTTTTTAAATACTAAATACTAATTATAATCTGTTTTTGAAACATATTTTAATGATTGATATGTTTCTAATGTTAATTTGATCAAGCTAGTAGAGTATTGAAAGAGTATAGATATATAGAGTTTGAAAACAAACTCAAAGCAACAAGTCAAAATAAGGCAAGGCGAAAGTAAAATGAAACCAAACTGACACTTAGAACTAATTTATTTTTTTCCTTTTTGGCTTTTCATTTTAGAGATTTTAAAATTTAATGAGAGGGAAGAATAAATGAGCAAATTTACAAAAATGCATGTCTACATTGTAATTAGAAGCATATTGGTTAGACAATAAACAATAAAATTTGAGATATTTTTAAAATGTTTGGCAATTACTGGTTGTACTGATGACTATTTATTATCTTTTAATATTGATAATAGTGTTTTCATGTTTTTTTCTCTTTGGCTACTCAAGCTTTAGCTCAGACCACTTGCATTAATATAAGAATAATATTAGACAGTGCAGGGTAATACTATTATTTCATATTGGTAATACATACTTTGTACAAAGAGCAACTTGATCTGGATCATGTTTCCAAAAACACTTTCCATTTTCCTTTCCTCTGCAAACACCATATTTTCTATAAAATGGACATGGAATATTGCAAGTTTTCAGCCTCTTTGGGGAAGCCTTTTCCTTCCCTTTCTTTGGACTTTGTCTCCTAGAAACCAAGGACAATAAATATCACTGACTATAATAAATTAAAGCATGTTTGTTCATTATTTTTAATTACCACTTGTTCAGTTAAAATTGACATTTCTTAAGTCCTTTTAGTTTGAGTAGTATACATATTGTGGCCCCTATTATAAAAAAAATTTAGCTTGTCTAAAGAAATAGCTGCTAAAGATAATCTAGATCTGAGAAATGCATTATTTAGATTTCAACAGAACAATCCTTTAGTGGTTTATATAGTGTTTTTTGACTAAAGAAATGCAAAAACCACTACCAAATATATTTTGCTTAAGAACTTGTTATACTGTCAACAGATCAATGGAAATGACAAATTGCAATTGGTTAAAATACAATCTTTACAAAGCTTTTCAAAAATACTTCTCATAAAAGTTGAAAACATAGAGCTGCTAAATATATGCATTCATACATCATTAGTTTCATAACTTGTAACAAATTTGAAATTGAAACAAATTTGAACCTTTATGCACTAAATTATAAATGAAAAGAATCTATGCAAGTACCATCCTCTGTGCGGCCACAATGGCTGATCACAATGTTCATTGAAGTTTCTTTGTGATTGATATACCTATAATTTTGGAATTTTTTAAAGTTCCTTGAAAGAAATTAAAAAAAAATCCTAATCTCAATTAAAATGACCATACAAAATTTTAAAAAATGTTGAAGGTCACAAGTTACCACTACAAATCCCCTACTAAAATTATGAATTAAGGTTACATATCTTGGAAACAAATATAAATCATAAATTATTACCTTATTACTTTAAACTTTTTTACAATACTCCTTCTGGTGCTAGACTGATTCATAGCTACTTTTTTACTCCTGTCCTTTAAAAATATTTTATTACCAATTCCAGCACATGTTCTTTGGATAGAATTTCTTGTTTTGCAATATGTTATCCCATTTATGTTAATGGTGGTGTAAACTTTAACTTTTTTATATAAATTGCCCTTAATGTTTGCCTTAACCAGTGGGCTGCCAACTACAGGACGTGTGTTAATGACATATTTTCTACAATATTTTTTCACTAGGTAAGGATTTCTAAAGTTTAGTAATCCTGATTTATTTATTCTATTATCAATTTTGTACTTATTTTGATGGGTGCCTTGTTGAGCCGATGCTAAAGAGCAGCTTTTCTTTGAAGAACAACCAGTTTTAACTATTTTATACTTTGATTTAACAGAATTTCTTCTTTTTAATTTCCTGTGTGGTGAATGGCTTCTTATTAATTTTGTTCTTGTTAAAACAAGAGCTTTATTAGGTTTATTAAGTGGTGCATTTTCTTTTTTTTCCTGAATATCACATGAATTTAAAATATTAGTTACTGCACTGGTGAACTTAGGGTTTATATGAACTGTTTGGCTGCTCACTGGCAATTGGATATTTTTTACGTTGGGATTTATATGAATTTTTGAAACTGGAGCTTCAGTTTTTCTTACATGTGTTTTTAATCTAGGGTTAACATGTATGCTTGAGCTGCCTGAAAAATTGGGATTTAAAAATACTCTACTGTTTGACTTAATTTTTGCTTGAAAGTGTGGATTAACTAGCACTGTTTGAGATCTGTCCACGGGCTGAAGTAGCTGAAAATTAGTTGTTTGTGGCTTTTCATACATAAACTGACTTTCCATCTGATGGATATTTTCAACTTGAGATGATCTGTAGCTGTTCATAATATGGTACGTCGCAGTATTGGTACTGAATGCTAAAAAATATGTTGCACTAAGCTTAATTGCAAATCTGGATAGAATAAAACAACACAACAGTGCAACACAAATTGTTATTATCAAAACCGAAAAATATAGAATGGAAAGATGCTACTAATACCAGCACTGTCAATAGAATTCTATTATTTATTTCTAATATGTCATTATGTCAATTGTCAATGGATACCAGCAGGAAAATCCACCAAAAATTCTGCAAGCAATCTGACAATCGACATTTAGGCATTTTCAAGAGGACGACGGGAGAGGTTGGATATTACAGCCATATTTTAGCGAGTAAGCGTCTTACTCGGTTGCCTTTCAATGTCTTAAGCGTTACGTCATCATATGATTGCGCTCGAATGACGTCATGTCTAACAGCTGTCAGAGTCTAAACATTAGTAAATATTAGCTATATGTTTCATCGGTATTGCATTCGCTTTGGTCGGAGACTGACCTAAACCATGAAAACACCCATTTGTCTAAGTTTTCAAAACGTTTTGAGTCTAAATCCGATCTCATACATTTTGGATCAAGAGGAAATACAATAAACAAAAAAGTTACTGGCGTAAACATAACCTCACTCATATTTTTTTCACACAGAAATAAACACAAACTCATCAAAAATCAATTTAAAAAATATCCGCGCAACCTCACCTTTAGGTTCTTCACTGTATGTTTTGCAAATCTATTCGCTCTTTTGATAATTTATTATTTTCTGCATTTTTATTTGGTTTGGATGTCGTAACTGTTAATGTATATAAGACATTAATATTAAATAAATTAAAACTAATACTAAGAAATATAATGCTTCTAGTCTAAAAAAATATCAAAAAGTCGATAGCAATATTTATTGTTTATTATTGTTTGTATAGCGTCCCTACAATGTCCAAATGTCGAATGTGAAAATGCCTACTTTTCAGCAGAGCTAAAAAACATATTTAATTGTCATTTAAAAATTATCGCATATGCCAACTTGTTTTTTTTTATATTAGTGCTATGCAGTTTTTCATTCTTTTTGTGATAGTGCTAACACTTATAGTTTTTTTTTCTTATTATAGGCTAAAAATCTATATTCGTCACTTTGCATCTTATTAAAAATGTGTACCAATTCAAAAATTTTACTTCAAAGAATCGAATGTGACATATTCGATTGTTTGTGTTATAAACATTTAATTTTTTTGTTTTTAATAAAAGTCAAGTAATGAAACAAAAATTGACATACAAATTATTTATTATAAGCACTAAACACATTAGAAAACAAAACCAAGAACAAAATAAAAATATGGTTAAGTGGAATTAAATGATAGAAGAATCATCTCATTCTCACGGAAATTTAAACATGAAATTAAATTACAATTAGAAATATTTTTTAAATCTCTTCGGGCTCATCTTCATCTTCATTAGCATCTGGCTCTGGTAGACAGTCCCTTAGTTCGCTTGATGTTGGTAGGGAGTAGTAGTATTGGTGGTAGGGTTTTGGGATCAAATTTTGTGAGCACATTGTCAAAAAATCTCTTTTTTTTACATCGGTTATGGGAATTCTATTATTATAAGGAGTAGAAGGAGTTGTTTGATAATATCCTCTTTTTTTTGTAGCCACTAATTTCAAAAAGTCCTCGTTATAGTTTCGTTTCATTAAAATGTGTTGGTTTTCATTCTTTTTATATTGAAACCACACCATCAATGAAAGTAAAATGATCGTCAATAACTGGTTCCATTTCATTTACTTAATTTTTTTGCTTTTTCTTAGCTTTTTTTTGTTTTTCCATTTCAAATTTAATATGATTTTTATTAAACTCCAAGAAATCATCATGGAGTAGCTGATTAACTTCAAATGGAGTTGGGTTGGGTTGGGTTGGCTTTATGATTTGAGCCCGTCCTTCCAGGGTGTAAACAGGACAATTTTTTTATTTAACTTCGATCTTTGAATGTACAGAGTCACACTCCATGTGACTATATCCTGGCTCAAAGTATACATGATCTATTGTTTTTAAATTTGGGTGAGTGTTAACAAGATATTGACACATAGCTGAAAAACTGAAGTTTTTCTGCTGTCCACCGCAGCTGCCCGACATCATTTTAACATGCTCAATATGTGGAAACGACATAATGTATTTATAAATTTAATACAAGTAAAAATTTCGGTGCTTCCATCTTTTCCCTCCGTTTCATCCCACAAGAAACAAAGTACACTTGAGTCTCCCAAGTTATATATTGTTAAATTGTAAATAGCAAGTTTTCTTACGTAAAAAAAGGTCCTGTGGCTCCTTTAGGAGTTGATAAAACTGACTGCAAATCAAAGTTAAATGCCAATATGTTATTATTAACTTGAGCCAACTCTTTATCTTCATTTCGTTTTGCCCTGGCTGCTTCTTTTCTTTCCTGGTGCTTGGCATACGATTCAGCCTTTTTAATTTTGTCTGCCTCTGAGCATTCTTTAAATGCAATGCAGAATTTGCACAAATCTTTTTTGGGGTTATGAAATTTCAATTTATGAAATTTAAATATTTTCCAGTTTTCATAACAATTTACTTTTGTGCCTTGAACTTGGCATTCTGTCTTATACATCTCATACATGGATTTTATGTTTAGATGTTTAGATTTGAATCCAAATATTTATAGTCAGACTTTTTTCGGCAATAGTGAGATTCTAACGCGGGAAATGAATATATATATATATATATATATATATAAATCAAATATGTATATATATGTATAAATCAAATGATATATGTATATATATTTAGAATAAATATATGCTTTGTATTAATTGCAAACCCTACATGATTTTTCCCAAATTCAACTATTGAATATGACACTTTCAATACTATGATATTCAAGATTTTGAAGATTTTTTGATATTTGCACTGTCTAACTAACAAATGTGTCATATTCGATAGTGTGTAGATTTACAAATATAACAAGTTTTATGTAATCTCGGTACAAAAAAACGATTGTGAATATTCAATACTTTGATTCTGTAAAATATAGAAATACATATATATTCGCTACTTCTAAAACGCGTTCTAAAGGAGCTACGGATTCAATAATTTACCACAAGACGTATTACGTCTAGTATAACAGCAATGTATCGAATTTGAAAAATCCTTTTTTTTCACATTCGATAGTTGGACATTGTAGGGACGATAGCTTCCCTTTGACTTTGACATATCGAGTTTATTAGCGGTCTCGGGAGACCGCTAATAAACGCTTAAAGCGCCTTATACGGTGACGTCATGACTTGATCGCTCGAATGAGATGTCTTAAAGACGCTTATAGCCGCTTACTCGCTAAAATATGGCTTATAAAATCTTATAACCTAAGATTGATGTCATTAAAGAGACAAAGTTAATATAAAATATTGAACTCATAACTAATTCTTAATCTTAACAAATGCGATGATTATTATTTTTATTTTGAGAGGGAGCTAATTTTTACTGATTGTAAATTATAGGGAAATGTAGTGTCAACTCAAAAAATAGCAGCTTAATTATTAATATAGAGAAACTTACCATTTTAAACTATAGTAATTTTTGCTGACATCTTATAAAATTTCCATTGTTAATAGCTAGATATTCCTAGATCTCCCAAATCAAAAACAATATTTTTTCCTCAGAAATACTTCCTGAATTTGATATGAATGTATTTTATATTAAATATATTCTCGAAATAAAAATTAATTAAGATTAGATGTGGCAATCCAATAGATAAAAAAAACTTTTTCCACAAAGTTGCACAGTTTCGTGATGTTCTCTTTCCTACCGTTCTGGGTCCTACCGACGTAAAGATTGTCTCGCGCACATCGTAGGGATATATGATTCAAATCAATTTTATTCAACGATGGATTTTTTTAAGGCGATCTTTTCAGTAATCGATCTAATTTTTCCAAAATCGAACATCGATTATCTAAGTGATCTTAGAAGTTTATTTGGAAAAATACAACAAAAATAAATGGAAGAAAGCGCCATTCAACAGAGGGTAATTTAGTTTTAATTTTACTACCTAGATATGGATTTTCTTTCCATGTTCAGTTTTCTCAAATTATATAATCATTTTTTCATTTAGTTCCAAGTTGTCATTAAACTTTTACTTTTATTCTCTTAAACTTATTTGCACTTGGCTCATTGTATAGAAACAGTTTTGTAAAATATTCATATTGAATGCAAGAATGTTTTGAGGCCTTATAAAAAATGCGCGTCCAGTACAGTAGCATCTGCTTGTTGGAACCAAGAGGAAGAGCTCTCAAGTCGCAAAACAAGTAGATCGCTAATCCAGTGGCTAACGTGTCATGTACCGCCCGCCACAATCCCACATTTATGGGATTAAAAACCTAAATTAAACTTTTATAATGAATTAAAAGCTGGCCAGCTAACGTGTAAGAAAAGGCAATCCGAGGTAAACTATTTTCGAAAAAAAAACCAGGTAAGGTCTCACAACCATTTCCTTTTTTTTAAATAATTTTTTTCAAAGAAAAAATGACATGCCACTTTTGTGACTGTCTTAACAGTGAGCCTTCATCTAGTTAATTAAATTTTTTCTCAATTATTGTTTTTCAAACATAAAACTAACAACTATTTTTTTTGGTCACTTCGACCAGATTAATAATAATTTTCAAATAACTTACTAAATTTTGTGGTCTTCATTGTCCTTCACAGGTCGTTTTACGCTCGGCATTTGCTGGAATTTTAAACTAGAAATCTAAATAGATAAAAAACTGAAAATATTTTTACCTGTTTAATGTTGCTTGGTGCATGGTAGTTGGTCGTTTTGAATTATATTTACAGGGTGACTCAAACATAAATTATTACTTTGATGTCACTAACGTCATTTTTATTCAAGAGTAACGAGTGGTCATTTTTCTATATTGTTCTTCACTTAAAGTTACTTTATTTAGATAGATTTTTTCTGGTATTACTTTAAAGTCAAGCGGCCCTTGTTAAGAAAATCAATTTGCCACATAATTTAATTTTAAATCAATTAACCGCTTTTCCTTTCTTCTTTCTCTTTTCTTCCAAAGTTTCTTTAGCTTCCTATTTGTTTGCTAGTAGATTTTTTGTGATTTTTTTTTATAGCAATCTAAGCTATTTAAAATGTCTGATAAATTAAAAAGGGCCAAACTTCTTAGACAAAGTGAAGTGAACCGATTCTCGGACTTGCTTGATATCTCTGAAAGAGCAAAAAATGATAACTTTGATCATACAGTTTTTAAGCTGCGTTATGAGTCTTTAGAGTCCAATAACTCAGAATTTTTTAGACAGCACAATATTGTGATTGGTTGCATCTTAGATGATAATGAGGAATTTATTATACAGGATCGCATTAGAAGTTCATTCGAACGAGATTTTTGGTGCATTCAATTGACATAATTTGACTTATTCGGTGAGCAACTTAGCTCTGAACCTTCCTCCTCATCAGTTTCTCGTAATCCATCACATGTAACTTTACCAAATATTGAAATTCCCATCTTTTCCAAGAATATCATATAATTTGCAACCTTTAGAGATATGTTTCATGCGCTGATACAAAACAATGGCAGTTTGCGCAATATAGAGAAATTTAATTATCTTTTAAGTTTTTTGCGTGGCCAACCGTTAGTATTAATTCAGAAGATACCCATGACCGACCTTAATTATTCAACCGCTTATGAAACGCTGGTAAAACGTTACCAAAACACTCGTTTAGTTGCAGCTGCGCACTGGGTAGCTATCGAAAATGCTCCAAGGCTTACCACAGAAAATCCTAGCGACTTAAGGCAGCTTTTGGACACATTTTCAAATAATCTTTCTGCCTTACGTAATCTACATTTTCCTGTGGATTCTTGGGATTTCATTCTAGTTCAGATGTTACTTAACCGCATTCATGTTTCTGTGGCTACAGAATTTGAGCTTCAGTACGATCTAAGTGTTACACCTTCCTTTGTTCAACTCACTACTTATTTGGATAAGTATTGTTTGGCTCTTGATAATGTTTGTTACACCCAATCTCAAGGAAAGGAGAAAGAACTTGCGAAAAGAGAATTGAAATATCATTTCCCAATTCAAAAACATTCCTTTTTCAGCCATGAGCAATGCAAATCAATTTTTTGTGATCTTTGAAATTCAAATCATAGTATTTATCGATGTCCCAGTTTTTAGCAAAAAGTCCAAATGAGAGATATCAACTCGCAAAATCTTTAAAAATGTGCGTAAATTGCTAAAACATAAATACCCATTTTATTAAGGATTGTAAATCTACTCACGCTTGTCATAAATGTAAACAAAAGCATCATACTTTATTGCATTTTGAAAGAAACACTGGCTCTGGTAATAGCAATCATGCTTTCTCCACTCCCCACTCTACTGCTTTTACTGTAGATAATGATGCACAGTCACACTTGCTAGCTGATCTTTCAAATTCTTCGCATTTAGTCGCAAATAGTATTAATAGTAATACTTCCATTAATGTTTTACTATCTACAGTTCTAGTAGATATGTTAGACGGATCTGGACATTTTTAAAAAATTCGAATATTATTGGACCTATTGCTATATTATATCCTAATTGCCTATCCTAATTCTACCTATCGCAATGAAAATGGGAGATTCGAAGTTTCCTTGCCATTTCAAAACCCAGAGTTTACTAGCAGTAGAGAACTAGCTGTTCGAAATCTTTTATTGTTAGAGCGCAGACTGGAAAATAATTTGAAGCTCTACTGTAATTATTCTGCTTATATGCAGGAATGCCTTACACAAAATCACATGGAATTAATACCTTCAAAGGACATTCCAAAGCGGTCATTTAAAATCTCACATCATTGTGTGTTAAAGGATTCCAGTCCCACCACTAAAGTTCACGTAGTATCTAACGCTTCAGCAAAATTTCGCGAGGACATGTTGCTTAATGAGTGTCTCTTCCCTGGCCCCAAATTACAAACTGACATTTTTGAGTTACTTCTTGGCTTTAGAATTCACCGGTCTGTTTTCACATCCGATGTTCGCCAAATGTTTAGGCAAATTTTAATAAACTCCGCACATGCTGATTATCAAAGAATCGTGTAGCGCTTCTCGAAAGATCAACCTATCGCTGATTATCGTCTTCTTACAGTTACTTATGGGCTAACTTGTGCATCTTATCTTGCTTATTAGGTCATTATTAGCTTTAGCAGAAGAGGTTAGTTTTAGTCTTTTACTAATTTTCCTAAAGTCTCCCAAGTTATTTTAAGGTCATCTTATGTTGACAACGTCAACGGTGGCTCACAAACTATTGAGGGAGCTAAAAAGGTTCAAAAGGATTTAATGCCTCTTCTTCAGAAAGGTGGTATTGAGCTTCGAAAATTACTGATCGAATTACTTATTAACCGAATGGTGTATTAATGATCCTCGTTTGTTAGCTGATTTTCCACCATCTTCTTTATAGTGAAAGTATCTCACTTAATTTCGATTCAGATAGCCCCTTGAAAGTTTTAGGTCTTCAGTGAAATCATTCTTTTGATGTTTTCGTGTTTTTAATTAGTTCAGTTGATAAAGGATGCACAAAACGTATACTTTTGTCTAATTTAGCAAAGTTTTTTGATCCCTTGGGATTAATTTCTTCCTGAACTTTTTTCGTTAAGCACTTAATTCAACGCTTATGGTACTTAAGACTAGGCTGGAATAAAACGCTTCCAAACGAGATTGTGTTTCTTTGGAATAAATATTATTTGGAGATATCTTCTATATCCAAATGTAAAATTCCTCGTTTTTTGATCCCCCTCACTTCTGAGACCATAAAAATTCACGGGTTTTGTGACGCTCCGAAAAGGGCGATTGCGCTGTAATTTACCTATGCTGCTTACTTGCTGATGGGCAAGTAACCACTTAATTTGTATGTGCTAGTCAAAAGTTGTACCGTTAAAAACCCTTTCAATTCCACGCTTGGAACTTTGCGCAGCCGTACTTTTGTCTCTATTGCATTCACATGTTTATAAAATGTATACATCCTCTTTCGCCATTCATAAGATTTTCGCCTGGAGTGACTCAACAATCACTCTTTCATGTAGCAAAGCATCTCCACATCGTTGGAATACTTTTGTTAGTAATAGGGTCTCCTTTATCCAAAAAAAGTTTAAGTATTAAGAAAACATCAGTTTCTTGTTTCCCACTTAAAAATTTTACAGGCGTTCTTACGTCTTCCGAACCTAATTCCGCAACAATGGTTTTGGTTTAGCATGTTCAGTCCTAGGATTTTGCTTCAGACATAAGGGTAATTCAAACCAATCAATTACCTTCGAAACCGCTTAGAAAATTAAGCGTTTTTATGGATAGTGATAATACAGTTTCTTATCACGCAACAATTCTGGATAGTATCTTCTCAAAGGGTCATTCGTCAAATTATTTCAAAATGTGTACGATGCCTTAGGTGTCGACCTCAGTCTATTCAACTCCCAATGGGTGATTTGCCTGCTGCGCGCGTATCCCAAGTAAAGCCTTTTCTTCACATCGGAGTGGACTACGCTGAAGGTTTTAATGTAATGATGTCACGTTACCGTGTTTGTCGCACCACAAAGGCTTACCTGAGCTTATTCGTTTGCTTTGCAACCAAAGCTTTACCTCCTGAATTGGTCTCTAACCTCTCTACCGAGGCCTTCTTAGCCGCTTTGCGTATCTTTATTGCGCGACCGTTGTCAACATTTACATAGCGATTGCGATAGCAATCGCGGCGGCGGCACGCCATTTTGAAAAATTATATTAAATAGAAAGAAGGTCATGCGATACATAATTTGAAAGCTCCCATTGAATGTTTTATGATCTTAGAATACTAAGTCATTACTTCTACCCATAGCAAAATGTCAGCCTTTTAAAATCTTATTTTCCGCTTTTTTATTTTATGTTTATATTCTTTACTACAACTGTTCAGGTCTAAATCGTTTGTAGGTGTGTTGTTGTTTGTAGAGTTTGTATTTTTTGTCAATGTCAATGTCACATTATTATTATAAAAGTTACCGTTCCCCATAAAAATCTATTTGTTTTACCAATACTTTTAAAAGTGAATAATACCGAAAGAAGCGAATACTTTTGCTATTTCATTCAATGCAATTTTATTTGTACCTGATCCACGTTGCACGAAAAGCTTTAATAAAACTACTAAAAATAAATTTAGCATCTAATATTAAAATAAGTTTTACACATTTTTGACCTTGTGCTAAAAACGCAAAATTAGAAAATTTGGTGACGTTTTATGGTTAACAGGTGGCTATAGTTTGACAAATCAAATAATTAAATATCACTTCTGGTGTGACCGGAAGCCTGATTTTTTTTTGATTTTTTGTATTCTTTAGACATATTATTAAAATAATATATTCGTACTTCTGAGTATTGCGAGTTTATTATTTTTGGCAATAGACATTTAATAATTATTAAATATTTTTAGTTTTGGAAATATATCCATATTTTAAAAATCTTTATCTCGGGCAGACTCAGAATCCTTACTATATTATACTATATGAAATGAGTATAACAACTTTTTAACTGACTAGGAGCAGGAAGTACTTTTTCTTAGTTTGCATATTTTTTCCAACTGATGCAGTAATTCTTATGAATCTCTCCCCTGGATTCATTCAGAATAAATGGTTGAGTATCTGTTTTTTTTTCAAAAGCACCTATTTGCTCGGATGATTTTTGTCGATTTAAAAAAAATGTTTTTCTCTAATTTTTGTATTTGTTTTAGTGCATTGGATTTGAGTAGGCCATAATCTTTCTCAGATAGGCCTGCCAGTTTTAAGCGTCTTTGTTGAAAAAGTAGCCTTTTTCCAAACGAATCCTGCGCTTAGACACAAATTTGAAAATGTAAAGAGCGTATCTTTACATTTTCAAATTTTCTTTATAAAATTTTGGACTGCTCTCTACGATAGCCCTATAAATAATTATCATCAGGTGACTTAAAAGAAATTGCAGCAGCATTACAACGGTGCTAATAGGATCCTCTAAAAGAATAATTTATGCGTTTTCCTCCAACAAACTTACAATTACAAACTATCTATAAAGAATACATATATTAGAATAATACTATATATAGAATTGTTGTTCTTTATAAAATTAATATCCATATTTAAAATTAATCACAAATCTAAATATCTTAAAATAAACCTCATGCCCTCATTTCAGAAATACCCTTTTCGTATACGTGAAGTGTCCCAATGATGTGCACATCTTATATTCTCCAAATACATGACATGCCACATTTCTCATGTTCTCGTCTTTCTCACCCCAATCACCCTCGTGTACTTTTTTTCTAGGTACCGTCAGCTTCATTTCTTTTCTGAACTGGTAAATTTTTGGATTTGGTTTGTTTTCTTCGTAAATTCAAAAAGTAGGATGATTTTAAGAAAATACTACTGCATAATTGTATAATTTTAAATCGTATTTTTTCTAATAAATAACAACTATTTGTTTTCCTAAAAAGTAGTGTTGCGCTTTTGTCATAATTCATATTGTATAAGCGTTTCGATCAAACCTCAGCTACCACGGTAATGGAAGATATGTATTCATTGTCATCAATATTCTCCCCTCCCTTATGACAATTTTAGCTTCTTCTTTCGTTACAGTCGCCTTTGACTTCTACAGACTTTTACAAATCATCATGAGCATATTAATTCCTGCACTTCTTCTTCATTAGCCTTCTCCAATCCACATTTATGCCGATTTTGGGCAATTCTAAGCCAGTCTTTACCAACTATCTCCCTGATGTCATCCCTCCATCTTCTCTGTGGTCTTCCTCTGTTTCGCTAGGTCACCACTTTATCACTCTCGTGATTTATCATCGCTCATCTTGTCTCGCTACGTCACCCGTCCAGGTCCATTTCAACTCGGCAACTCTCTTGAATATATTAACAACTCTAGTTCTACTCCTTACCTCCGAATTTCTTATGACATCCCTTTAAGAGATACCCAACACTGCTCGCTCCATTCCTCTCTAAACGCATTTCCTGCTAAAAGCAGGAAATAACCAGACTACTAAGTTCTACTTCCCCAGCTTAACAAGCTGTGCGAGGTAAATGTATTGTAATATATATGTAAATAATTTGGTTATCTAGACCGATCTGAATAACAAGAATGTTAGTATTCATTTTTAAAGCTATGCTCTTAGAAGCTTCGCTCAACTATCGTAGCATTTCTTCCGGTTCTTCCGAGCTGTTTCAAATTATTACAATATCATCAGCAAATCACAAATGGCTCAAAAACATTTCGTCAATTTTAAACCCTTTCTGTTGCTATTCTAATTTCTTGAAGACATCCTCAAGCGACAAGGTAAACAACTTTGGTGATATTGTGTTTCCTTTACGCACTCCTTGATTCTATTAAATTTTTTCGGTTTTTATATTTTCATCAATTTTTACATACATGTTGCATTCTCCTATATATTTTTAATAAGAGTGCTATATCTTGCGTGTATTTTGGCATTATTCAATGCATCGAAGATCTATTTCTATTGAATCAAAAGCTTTGTGAAAGTCCACAAATATCAGACATATAGGAATATTGCTTTCGGTAGTTTTTTCTATTATATTTTATAATATAATATAATAATATATAATATAATAAAATATATTATATTATTTTCTATAGGGTACATAATGTCTGTAAATGGTCGATTAAGCTGAATCCGCTTCCGAAATCTGCCTGTTTTACTGCCTGGTAAAAATCTAGAAGTGTCTCTTTCTTGCGATTAGCAACAGCAACCATAAATATGTTCTTAGTTGCCCATTCGAAACCGCCGAATAACCATTTTCCGTCAATAATGCGCTCCCTATTATATTTACGTTTGAATAAAATTACATTTCATGTTTTTTTTTCTTTTTGTGACCAACAAGATCCTTTTACGCGGCTAACGCCAAAATAATTCTTTACTTTAAGTTTGCATGGTTTTCCATATTCTGTGCAATCCATTGACTGGTGTCATATTTTCGAAAATTAAATAACTGGTCTTAATATCGCGGTGTTCAATTGCGGCTAAATCTTGAAACGGAAAAAACCTTTAATAGGAGGAATGTTAAGTGATTTTTGAAAATTAATTTGGTTGATCCGAAAAAAGCGTGGTACATAATTAATTTTTTTTTTGAATGGGATCACTTATTTTTTTTATTCTAAAATGGGAGTCTCATTGGCTCTCTCTTTAACCCTAAAATTGTTTTGCCCTAAAATGCAACGTTGCCTAATTAATAAGAATTAAAAAAAAATTCACGAAAATCAATGTATTACTTAATATATAATATTTATCAGCGACGTTTTTTCCTTTATTGAAAAATCTATGTAGAGCAATTTTGTTGGTGAATGCTAATTTGATTTCTTTATTTAAAACTGTTTTTGTTCCAGTTTGTTTTTTGTACTCTATCCGCCGCGGAATATTCTGTTCATGATAGTAGCGTGCGTAGCATGATAGTAGCGTATCTGAAGATAACATTGAAGAAAAACAGAAAGAAAACTTACTTCAAAATTTTGAATCAATGATTATAAGTGATTTTGCGTTGGTAGAAGTCCAGGAAACAAACAAAGCCTTCTTTTCTAGCCAAAAATAAATAGCAATAATCTTAGTCATAACTAATTGCTATATCACCTGATTAAGGCTTGAAGTGCACTTTTGCTGCTTATAAATATTACAAAGTTATTATTCTCCTCATAATTTAAGTAATATATTAAGGCTCCCCAAATAGCCCAATGGTCAGCAGTACATTCATTTGTTTAACAAAGTTAATATCTTAATGAAAATAGCTAGAACATGCCATCTTCCAATTTAAAACAGACCCATAGAGATAAAAACAGTCACGATTTGCGTAGATCATTTTTAAAGCTTCCTTAAGCTTTCGGACATCTGCAAAACGCGTTTTTGTTTTGAAGACTTATTACTAAAAAAGGGCAATATGTCGTTAATAAAAGTTGTTTTAAATTATCTCAAGAAGATTGGATAAGTCAATATTTAAAAAAAATTAAAAGTGTTAGGAAAAAAATTCTTCCTATTTGTTAAACCAAATAATATACATTAATAATAAATATATAAATAATATTTATATATATAAATAATATTAACTTTCCAATATTCTACAGGTAATAATAAGAACATTTTATCTAAATAGTTTTCCAAAAAATAAACCACTATTTTGGTTAAATGAAAAATGCGATTTTCGTTTAAAAATTAAACACATTTATATCCATCTCCGTAAAGTAAGTAGCATAATATATATACGTACACTATAATTTTAATAACCCCACCACTGGGTTCGTCTGTCATTCTTGTCGGAAGTCACTTTAGTTTTTACTCAACTCGTATGTGCATGTTGCACACTGATAAAACTCTTGTTTTTGTAAATTTGGTTAGAATCTTAGAATATAAATTATTATCACATCTTCATTAAATTATGTTTATTGAGGAGAGCAAGAAACAAGCCAGCAAACCGGTCCTGGGAAGGCCCACGCCGACACATTGGGCTATCGAGTCGGATATATTCTGTCGGTTAGATGGAATATAAATAATTAATAATAATTATAGAAAATACAACAGGTTTATTAAATACAAAAGCAGCAATCAAAGTAAATTTTAATCATATTATCAATATACAAAGAAGCAATCTCTCGTTGAAAATAGCGAAAGGCCAGGAACAATCGCAGGCCGCGTCGTCGTTAGCATACGTTAAAAGACAAATATGCCCAGCCAATAAGAGCATTTCGGCACTACAGAGGCGTAGCTTGCGTGCCGCCAAAATTCAAAATACGAATTTTTCGATGCCTGTCGTTAAACAGCGAGATTTGGCATCTCTGACCTATATATTTGCTACTATAGGACTTTGTTTTGTTAGGCATTTAGATCGAAAAAGAAATGCGATGTGCATATAAAGGACGCTCAATAAAGAAATATTTGTAGCTGTTATAGATTAGTAAATTATTGATTTTTTTATTTATATTTACAGTGTGATCAAGATTTTTAGGAAAATAAAAATAGACAGTTGTTGCATGGGGTCAGAAATTAAAAAAAAAAACAGAAACCAGTTATCCTCAGGACACTAAGTCTAGGTTTCTTAATAAATAAGTACAAGTGCATGAGTGAGAACAGTATATATACCGTGTAACGGTAACATTAAACCATCCATAAATTATGGCATTATTATTAATGATAACACTTAAAGTTTTTTTGGTATTTTTATTTTAGCTTGTTTTATAGATGTTTTTTATGGTATTATATTAAAATTTAGTGTAGAATTACTTGTTAGAATTAAACCGATACCAATAGCCATATTCCTATGGGTATCGGTAATTTAAACTTTTCATAATATAATAATTGTCAATGAACATTTGAAAAGCATTTAAATTAAATAGCCAATTATACATTACTTAGGAGATTGAAATATGTGGATCAGATAATATCGAGTAGGTAGATGATAAAGATTGCCAGGCAATAAACAACTAAAACTATATGAATTTTTAAGAAAAAATCACCATATAAATAACATTTAAACTTTTATTTGACAATTAAAATCAAAATATATAAAACTTATAATCCTAAAAAATATGTGTATTTATTTTAATTTTTAAACTGTTTAGGCATTGTTTTGATAAAATCAATGATGACAAAAAATGATGATGCATCATCATAGCGGCCAAAAGAAGTAAATATTTCATAAATATTTTGAGGTTTGAGTATTGTGATGAAAGTTTTGAAATTAAACAATTCCCATCATATTTATTAAATATCTTAATGTCGACTAGCTTACTGAAATGTTTTAACCTTTAGCAAATATACTTTAAATTTTATAATAACATATTTTATAATAAACTATACTATGGACTCTATACTATATTAAAATGTATTATATTATATTATATCAACAACTTAAAACTAAAATGGTAGAGAAGAAACTAAATCCATCTAGCTTGGTTATAACCATATTATAAATATGGTTATATAATATTATAAACTAGCACTTCTGATCACAACTGATCCTACAAAGGATTAAAATTATGAATTAGTCTAGGAATATAAAAATAAATGCAAAATTACCATTCTTTAAAACCTTAACTAAAATTCTTGAGGAGCATGTCCCTTGATGCATATGCTTCCCCCAGACTTAATGTTTCTCATTTTACATAAGCTATTAAATCCTAAAAGTAAACAACAAAATATACAATTATGTCTGATAACTAAGAGTTTATATAACCTCTGATGTTTCTCCTGTTACAATTGTAAAATATATGTTATCCTCCATTCTCAAATTTATTTTGGATCTGACAAGCATAATCGACTTCCCTATTACTTTGTTCTCTATAAGAGGTATATTCTTCAAAATTCCTAAAATTTAAAAATGATTGTTTTATCTTTATTTTGTGGATATTAAACAAAAATGTTTGTTTAAACTATTAAAATAAGAAAATGTCTAGGTATCGTTGGTACACATTAATAATGTGTTCATACAATGTGTTCAATGTGACATATAATGTGTTCCTTGTATGCCTGGTCAAAAAATTCTGGGTGAAACTTCCTTCCTGAAACTCGCAGACTTCTCAGATTGCTTTTTGTTGGCTAAAAAATACATAATTCCGATTAAACCTAAAAAAATTATATCTTACCTTAGTGTTGCCATAATTATCGTAAACAGACACTGCAGCAGCTAAAAAAGAAATTATAGAGGAAAGAAATCACTGAACAGTTTACTAGAAATTAAAAATCAAACACTAAAATGTTTGTTTTTGAACTCAAAATTAGCGTAGCACCGAATATTATAGACAACGCCGACAACGGAGTCAACACTAAGCACTATGACTGCTGTGAGCACTGAAATAGTGGCAAATTCGATATAAATAATAATTATCGGCGATAATTAAATAATTCAGGAAGCAAAGCAAATAAAATAAAATTTGCAATCTAGGTTAGGGAAAACAAAACAAAATTAATATGCCAATGCCAATAGACACGCGAAATTTTACGGACGTAAACGAAGGGATCAATCGGTATTTGGTCCCATCTTCAATTCTCATTGGCTGGGCATATTTGTCTTTTAACGTATGCTGTCATCGTTTTGGTCGACGCCCATACCCTGCGATCTCGGATTACCAAAATGAATTCATATAAAGCTTTCTTCAATCTCCCTAGATGGCGGTAGTATGAAGGTAGATGTAGGGAACTGCGTTTCCATCACATGTCTATCTCTGTCCTCGGTTATATCTGTCTCTTTTTATTCAGGTTAATGGATGTGCGAGGTACGCAACCCACGATTATTCGTGTTTGAGAGCTCTCTTGAGCTTGAACTCTTAAAGTAACTTGAGCGTGTGGCAATAGGCTAAATGTCTAAATTAATTTATTAAGTTGCGAGAAATATAATAAGTTGTTGTGAGTTATGTGTGGTAGTTTCCATTGAACGGATTAATCCCAACATCGTAGCGCGTCTTAAACTGGCGATCACATTATTAGATTAGACGTAGTAGGCCGTCGACAAGAACCCAGATGCCTACATTTGGTGACCCCGACGTGATTTGCTAAAAATGACGCGATGTTTAGTTCCTTTGGGTAACTGCTAACATATTATGGACATTTTTCACAACCGCCGTTGGAATTTATGGTCTGGTATGAACAAATTATCCTAGTTTGGTTTTTGATTGCACGAGGTAGCCGCATGACGTATTTCCGGTCCGCCATTTTTGAATTTCCATGGTGACGTTGACATTTGATGACGTTGACAGCTGGAGAAGGAATCTGCTGTACCGGCTACATCGGTAAAACAGGAATCTACCGTCCGCCATATTATGCATATCGTGTATGCAACCCGTAATACACGCATGCATTGGTGGTAGTATAACCACAAAGTGTTCACCATAAAATGACTAATTCCACCATTTTGATATTTTTTCATATATAACTCGAATTTGAAAGCCCTGCTGCTGCATTTGCTGCTTTTAACTATCATTAAGGATGTTGACCTGGTAATGTGCTGTTTTGGACCTGGACTAGGATTACTGCTGCCCTGCTGACTGGTGTACTGGATCTCCTGGAAGCATTGAACTATTTTTGATGCTGAGATGATAGACCTTTGATGTCCCGCCCACATTCCTGCAGTTCTTCTGTGACAGCCTTCGCTGGATTTTATAGAGGTTTTCTTTAAAACTTATTTTTAAAACGGTTTAAAACTTAGGTATTTTTAAAATTTTGTGTATATTTTAGAATTATTTGTTTACAATGGCCGATGATGAAGCTTTGGCTACTGCTCTAGCGCAAATTGCTCGTTTGCAGGCGCAAGTAGATCAGCTCACGGTTGAGGCTGATCAGCCTGCGGTTGAAGCAGCTCCTGCTGCAATGCCGGGCATAAATTTTAATGGTAATGGTGAGGCTGTTGGTGCTAATGGTGTGAACGTGCAGTCTTCATTCCGCTTGGACCATTATAGAGTTCCCAAATTACCTCCATTCTCGCAAGTGGACCCTGCCCTTTGGTTTATTCAGGCTGAAGTGTCCATGAGAAATGCCCGTATTCTTATTGAATCCACCAAAGCTGACACTGTTCTTGCAGCATTAGATGTGGAAGTCTTAGGTTGTGTTAGGGACATTATAATCATGAATCCGCCACCTGTAAATATCTATGAGCAAATTAAAGCCCGTGTTATTGCAACTTACGCTGAGTCGGATGAGATGAAGCTGCGTAAACTGTTGAAGGGGCAAGTAGGAATTGATGGCAAGCCGTCGTTGATGCTAAGCCGTCTTAGAGGTCTTAGCAACGGCACGGTCGATGACAATATTATTAGATCAATTTTTCTTGAACAGCTCCCTCGAGAGCACCGTGCAATTCTCGTTTCAGCAGGTGTCTCAGACCTTAATCGTCTAGCTGAGGCTGCTGACCGCATTGCCGAATGTGCATCTACTAGTTCAGAGCCTTATATTGCTTCTGCCTCTAAGCCATCAGCTACCTCAGTCCCTGCAGTTTCAGAAATGAAGCAACTTATGGATAGTATTGCCGCTCTCAACAAGAAAGTATTACACCTTGAAAAAGAGCTTAAGAAAACACGTTCACGCTCGTCTTCGAATTCTCGTAGAGCGTCAAACTCTAGAGAAGATTCTTCTTCTCTCTGCCGCGCTCATACTCAATACCCAGATAATCCAACCTCTTGTCGGAAGTGGTGTTCTAAGTATGACGATTGGGTCAATAAACCAAAAAACTAAGTGAACCTTCCCGGTTGGAGATGGTCGGAGAAGGTGTTCGAATTTCTAATCGTCTCCACGTTCGTGATCGTACTAGTGGTCAGTTATTTCTGATTGACACTGGTGCTGACATTTCACTACTTCCTGCCATTCCTAAAATTAAGGGAAATCCCTCGGGAATACAACTTTTTGCTGCGAATGACACTCGAATCGACACTTTTGGAGAATCTTTTAGGGAACTTGATCTTGGTCTAAGGCGTCCTATCCGCTGGAATTTTGTTATAGCTGCAGTCCCTTATCCCATTATTGGTGCGGATTTACTTTCGCATTATGGTTTGACGGTGGATGTTAAGAAGAAATGTATTATTGATACTAGAACTTCCGTCCATTTAAAAGCAATCGACAGACCAGCTGCCTACCAGTCTATTAATAAGCTCAGTTCCGACTTTAGTTTTTGCGAGGTCCTTGCCGAATTTCCGCAATTGACAGGCGCTTCTCCTTTGAGCCCTCCTGTTTGCAGTGATGTATTTCATCATATCATTACCTCTGGTCCTCCTGTATCTGATCGTGCTCGTCGTCTCCCTCCTGCAAAACTTAAGGCCGCCAAAGACGAATTCCAAGCTTTAGTCGAGGCAGGTATTTGCCGCCCTTCTTCTAGTCCTTGGGCAAGTCCTATTCATTTAGTGCCTAAAAAAGATGGTTCTTGGCGGGTTTGCGGAGATTATCGACGCTTGAATGCAGTAACTCTACCTGATAAATATCCTACGCCGCACCTGCACGATTGCACAGTCAATTTGCACGGTAAGACTATTTTTTCTTCCTTAGATCTGCATAGAGCCTACAATCAGATCCCTATGGCCCAAGAAGACGTTGAAAAAACCGCATTAATTACGCCATTTGGTCTATTTGAATTTCTTTATATGACTTTTGGTCTTAGAAACGCAAGCCAATCTTTTCAGCGTTATATTAATCGTGCGTTGAGCGATCTGGATTTTGTCTTTATCTATATCGATGATATCTTAGTCGCCTCTTCTTCACTAGAACAACATATTGATAATTTACGAACAGTTTTCCAGAGACTACAGAAATTTCACCTTCGTTTGAATATTAGCAAATGCGTTCTTGGCGTTCCAGAACTTGAGTTTTTAGGTTATATGGTTAGTGCTGAAGGCCTACGTCCAACTCCTGATAGAGTGACTGCCATTTTAGAAGCCCCTAAACCTAAAACGATAGCTGACCTTCGTCGATTTCTTGGAATGGTGAATTTTTACCGCCGCAATATTCCTTATGCTGCGAAAACTCAAGCTCCTTTGAACTCTTTATTTGTCAATTCAACTAAAAATGACAAACGTGAGATTGCATGGTCTGACGAGCTTATTGAGGCGTTTGATAAAACCAAACATGATTTTTCTAACGCAACAATGCTTGTTCATCCCCGTGCTGAGGCAAATCTCCGCGTGGTGTCTGACGCTTCTGATTTTGCTATGGGAGCAGTGGTAGAGCAGGAGAATCAGGGTGTTTGGGAACCGTTAGCATTTTTTTCACGCAAATTTTCTCCCGCTCAACTCCGTTACAGTGCTTATGACCGTGAACTTACTGCTATTTTTGAAGCTATTAAATATTTTCGTTATTTGCTAGAAGGTTGCGATTTTAAAATCCTCACCGATCATAAACCTCTCATATATGCATTTAAGCAACGCTCTGATAAAGCTTCTCCGCGACAGTTACGACAATTATCATTTATTGCCCAGTTTACTACCCATATTGAGCATATTGCAGGCTCTCAAAATTTGGTGGCCGACACCTTGTCTCGTATTGAACCTGTACAGTTGCCTCCTGATTTTAATTTGAAAGAACTCGCGGAATTACAAGACGGTGATGATGAATTAAAATCGATTTTTACTTCGTTGGATCATCCATTAAAGCTAAAAAAGCTTCAGTGGGGTCCAGACTTGGTTAGTGTGTATTGCGAATTATCAGGTGAGACTATTCGTCCTTTTATTCCTGTCAGCCTTCGCCAAAAAGTTTTTCATCAAATTCATGATCCAGCTCACCCTAGTAGTAGAATTACTGATCGGATGGTTCGGCAACGGTATGTTTGGCCTAACATGCATCGTGACATTGCAACATGGTGCAAGAACTGTTTAGAATGTCAACAATCCAAAATTAGCCGTCATGTGAAACTTGTTCCTGAACATTTTTCTGCTCCTGATGGACGATTTGATCAAGTTCACATTGATATAGTTGGTCCTCTTCCATTGTCTGAAGGATTCTCTTACTGCCTGACAATGATAGACCGATTTTCTCGCTGGCCTGAAGCAATTCCTATTAAGGATACGTCTGCCCAAACTATTGCTAGAACTTTTTATGATACTTGGATTTCGCGTTATGGTACTCCTAGATTGCTTACCTCGGATCAAGGAACTCAATTCGAATCACGCATTTTCTCGGCCCTACTCTCTTTAATTGGTTGTCAGCGTATTCGTACTACCCCTTATCACCCTAAATCGAATGGAATGATTGAGCGTTTTCACCGCGTACTAAAGGCCGCTATCATGTGCCATACTGAATCCAAACAATGGACTCGTTCTTTATCCACCATTTTGTTGGGAATTCGTTCCCATGTTGGAGCAGATATTGAAGCTTCACCGGCAGAATTTTTGCTTGGCTCTACTCTACGTCTTCCTGGAGAATTCTTTCTTCCGGACGACGTTACTCCAGATCCAAACATTTTTATCGAAGAATTTAGACAATATATGCGTGAAATTCGACCTGTGCCTGTTGCACATAAATATAAAAAGCGAATTTTTTACTTTAAAGATTTGTATAACTGTACTCATGTATTTTTTAGAAACATAGCTAAGAAGTCTCTCGAAAGGCCTTATACTGGACCGCATAAAGTTTTAAACCGCGTCTCTGATCGTGTTTTTGATATTGACATCAATGGTAAATCGAAAAGTATCTCGGTTGACTTATTAAAACCAGCATTTTTTATTGCTGATGAACTCAACGGCCCAGTGGAACCTTCCGAAAGCACTTCTAATCGGGATGGTACTGTGAAACCACCTCTTCTTAGAACTTACCCTCGTAAGAAAGTCACTTTTGCACCCAGTGTAAAATAATTATATTTTGTTTTTTTTAGTTGATAACTATATAATCAATGTTTATTTTAAGGCGATTTTATTTTAAGACCTAAGTATGTTACATCTCATCTAACACTTAAGTTTTAAGCTTTTATAAACCTTTGTAAATCTATTTTATTTTCTTTAATGTCGTTGTCACTGGGGAGGGAGTGTGTAGGGAACTGCGTTTCCATCACATGTCTATCTCTGTCCTCGGTTATATCTGTCTCTTTTTATTCAGGTTAATGGATGTGCGAGGTACGCAACCCACGATTATTCGTGTTTGAGAGCTCTCTTGAGCTTGAACTCTTAAAGTAACTTGAGCGTGTGGCAATAGGCTAAATGTCTAAATTAATTTATTAAGTTGCGAGAAATATAATAAGTTGTTGTGAGTTATGTGTGGTAGTTTCCATTGAACGGATTAATCCCAACATCGTAGCGCGTCTTAAACTGGCGATCACATTATTAGATTAGACGTAGTAGGCCGTCGACAAGAACCCAGATGCCTACATAGAAGTCAGGCAACACTCGCGTACCTTTACTACAACCCCTATAAACTGTTTATCTATGTCGACGCCGCACTGGTTGTTTGTCCACCGCGTATCGCTATTGAAGAGAAAAAAAGGAGGCTTGAGCACGGCTTACCCACGTAGATGCAAAGGCGACAGCAACATATACGCTTAACCAGGAGGACTAGGAAGAAATATTTGTTAACGTAGCATAATAGTGTATTTGTTAGTTCTATGTTTGAAAAATAAGAAAAATTTAAATAACTAGACCAAGGCTGACTCACTGTTGAGAAATGTAGACTGTAATTTTTGTTTGAAAATAATAATAAAAAAAAAGGAAATGGTTGTGCGATCTTACCTGGTTTTCTCTCGAAAATAGTTCACCTCGGATTGCCTTTTCACTCATGTTATCTGGCCGCGTATTGCCAAATGATATTACGTTTCAGATCGCTGCACTCTGATGAGTAATATATTTTGGTTAGGTTTTTACACGTCGCATCTGCCTTTGCTATGCCAAAACATATTGCGATTCAGAACAAGAAATTTAAATCACTTACGTTAATAGGTACATAAAACGCTAAATCGTACCACAGTATAAAGAACAAGACAGTAGGTTCACTCTCTTGCGGCCGTTTGAAGTAGGGACTTCTAAACAGTGCCGACTTTTTTTACGCGGTCGTAAATCATTATTTAGTTTCGACGGCAATCCTTTACGATACGGGGGGGTTTGAAACATTTTTAATAAGGAATATTTACGTACATCGCGGCGGGCAGCGTGTAATATATGGAATTTTTTGAAATTAAAGGCACTTTGTATTATTGTTAAAATGAAATTGAAAGAATATTATTAAGTATCTCTTTTGAACAAATGACTGTAAGAAAAACACTTGGTAGATAGCTTTAAAATTAAGTTTATTAGAATGTACACAATTAAATCTTAGCTTTACGTTCCTTTCATGCTCTTTTCTTAACTGACCAAGAAGCTACCTACCTAATATTACATACACTTAATTAATAATAACTTCGTTAATATGCCCATTTTTTAAATATTTAATAAAATTTACATAATAATGTGATAACAACACTCAGCATATGGAACTCGGTAACAGTGAATTATAAAAAGGCAGTTAAATAAAAAAAACTTATTAAATGCCTAATTATTTGCTTTTTAAATAGGGGATGAAAGAACAAACCACTAAAATTCAAATAAAACGAAAATAGGTGTTTTACAACCTAGAATTCATATAAATATGAAAAATAAATATAGTTTTACATTGGGGATTATAGTACACATCAATATTTTGAAACTTAAACCCTTAAAAACCACCCTTAATGACGAAAAAAATGCAGTTTTAAGTATGGTTAGACGGTATAAGTGGCTAAAATTTATATCATTCAAATGATTGCAATGCAACTAATAATAAATCGGATAGCTTTCACTATTAAAAACCACCACTAATAACAGAATATTACCAAAAATTTTGCATTTTTTTAGATTAAAATCACGATTTAAAAAAAAATATGTACTCTAAATCGCTGACACTTTTTGAACATATTATTGGTACCTATATATAGTCCTTTGTAGAAGGCTACGCTTTAATTTTTTAAATAAATACATAATTTTTTATGATAAATGTTTTTAAAACTGCAATTATTTTTATTTTATTTCTAACTTTTTTAATTTTTATGCTAATGACTACAATCAAGTTTATTTTTAAAGTTTTTGATAGTACATACTTGAAAAAATGTGCTGGATATTTGTCTAAAAAACGTTATTTTAACAGCGTTTATTAAACGTTAAATTATTTCACGTTATTATTTTACGTCATTATATTTTGTTATCTAAAAAAAGGGGTTATGTTCACACAGTTGTATCTTAACGCCTATAGCACCTAGATAAATCAAACAAAAGCCAATCTTTTGTTTTTAAACCAACTTTTGTTTATTAGATTTTTTTGTAGGATCTCAATTTTCCGAGATATTTAAGAAATACTGAAGAAAAGCGTGTATTTTTTTTTGACTAATCCATTTTTATTTAAAAAAAATGTATATCCCCTTTTACTCCTGCAGCCATCTACGCAACATATCGCCGGCATTTTTAAAGTACAAAATTTCCGCACAACGCTATTATAGTTCTAATATTGACGCCCCTGTATAACGCAGTCGCCACCGGGCAGCAAAAAAGAGTAGCATCAGAAAGCGAGTGAGAAAGGCAACATTTTGGGCGGCGCTTAGAGTGATCCTTCTATTCTAGTTTATGTTCGGTGATCGTACCTACAATTAAGGGAACTATATAAATGTTGAAATTTATTTAGCGGATAGGATTTTGAGACAGAATGTCTCAAAATTATGTAGTTGATTTCTTCAGGTTCTCCTTTATTAAGTACCTACTCGTATATTTATGAACAAAAAAATATTGTAACGTAAAACAGAATAAAATTTAAAATATACATAATAAATAACAAACACTCTTGGTTAATGTTTTTTGGCATTAGGAAACTAAATGTTGGAATTTATTTAGCGGATAGGATTTAATGAGATAGAATGTCTCAAAATTATGTAGTTTATTTTTTTAGGTTCTCCTTTATTAAGTACCTACTTGTATATTTATGAACAAAAAAACCTTGTAACGTAAAACAAAATAAAATTTAAAATATACATAAAAAATTACAAATACTCTTGGTTAATGTTTTTTGGCATTAGGCCTGGATGATCCATTTAAATTCCTCGTTTCTTTCTGCGTGCCATAGAGGTTGGTTGGATTTTGATGATTTTGGATCTGTCGCAGTGAATTTTTTCTAAAGCGAAGCATTTCACCTAAAAAAATTAAATTAAAGGGTTTCTCCTTAAAACACAAACTAAAAAATAATATTTTACCTGAGATATAGTTTTCGTTTTGTTTAGTGTTTTCACAAGTCTTGCTAAAGTCAAGGTATTGTGTGGTGAAAAATTTTGTTGAAAAATATCGCATATGCGCATAAATTCACTGCGTAGCTCAGTAACATATTCATTATGACGTTGACGACTTTCCTCGTCATTTATTTTTATTATTTGTGGGCCGAACTCCTCAGCTTGTTGTATACTATTGGTTGCGAAACTTTCACCTTGAGATGTGCAGGGTTGAGGTTCTTGCAGACAATATTCATTACTAAGAGACATATTATTAGATTTTTCAATAGCTAGTTCTGCATAGAAATGCTCTGGTATATCATCGCCCAATGCGATTTTGGCAAACTCAATCCTATCTTTCATAGTAATATGGGGGGACGTCTTAAAGGTCATATTTACCCTTTTTTCAAGAACACATAGATGCTTACAGTACTTACCTCTTTTACCAGCGGGACAATCGCAGCATGCTATATCTACTATACTCTATTTCAGAAGTGTATAGAGCAATAAACTGGGGAATTCCGTTCTGTTTGGCTACATTTCGTGGTAGTTCATAGGCGCAGGTACTTATAATATTTATGAATTTAATTTTCACGGATTAAATGCCTTTATTTTGAAAGAGATTAAATACTAAATAAATACTTTTAATCCTTTTGTATAGGTACCTATCTTTTAACGCTTTGTAACATGCAAAAATGGGGTCAGGTAATATATACAGACTATAAATACTTTTAAATCATATTTTAAACGTTAGTAGTCACTGCTACGCTGTAGTGTAATCACAATATTATTATCCCAATATTTAAAAAATGGAGGTATTCAGTCCAACGAAAAGATGTACTAAAAATTCTTCACTATCGCTGAGTGAAAAAGTTATTATTTTAAATGTACATGATTGCATAAAACACGATTACCCTAGTTTTACTGTGCAAGAAATTGTTGAAAAATGTTCTCGAATGAGTGGAATTGGAAAGTCCGCCATTTTCAAATTGTTGCGGGAAAGAAAAGTAGCAGGTCAAGTGGAATCTCCCAAGCAAAAGCCAGGACGACCTACAAAAGTCCTTGATGAAAATGCTAAATGTATAATTCGAAGAAAAGTTCACTCTTTTTATTTTAAAAAGGAAATACCCACCCTAGACAAAATTTTAATGGAGCTTGGCCGAGATGACAGTATTCCGTTGATAAGTAGAAAACTTTTATGGAAAACTTTAAAAAATATGGATTTTGCCTGGGAAAAGCATAACCGCAAAGCACTTTTACTGGAGAGCGACGAAATTGTTTGTTGGAGACGACAATACTTGAGAAGTATCAAGCAGTACCGCAGGGAGCAAAAGAAAGTTTTTTATCTTGATGAGACGTGGATTAACGAAAGTTATATAGTCCAAAAAATGTGGCAAGACAAAAATATAACCAGTGCTCGCCAAGCTTTCATAGAAGGCCTGTCTACGGGTATTAAAGTACCTTCGGGAAAGGGAAAAAGACTTATAATCACACATATCGAAAGCGAAGAGGGATTTTTAAAAGAAGGCCTGCTAACCTTTGAGTCGACTCGCACAGGAGATTACCATGAAGACATGAACTCAGACGTTTTCGAGGACTATTTTGGTGAAATGATAAAATTTCTTCCGGCTAATTCGGTGGTGGTTATGGATAACGCAAGCTATCATTCACGGCGAATAGAGAAGGCGCCAACTTCAAGTTGGAGAAAGCAAGAAATTATCGATTGGCTGACTGCAAAAGGTATTGCGTTTGAAGCAAATTTGATAAAAAAAGAACTGCTGGCAATAGCAAACTTACACAAAACTCGTTTCATGAAATACGCCGTGGAAGATATAGCCGAAAAATACAATATAACTGTACTGCGCTTACCGCCATATCATTGCGAACTAAATCCTATAGAACTGATATGGGCGCAGGTAAAAGGATTTGTAGCAAGACAAAACACGACTTTTAAAATGAAAGATGTTAAGCTACTGTTTGATCAAGCCATTACGGAAGCGATACCAGAGAATTGGCGAAAAGCAGTCCAGCATGTAATTAAGCAAGAGGACAAAATGTGGGATCTTGACAACCTCATCGATCAGACAGTCGATCCTTTAATTATAATGTCAAGAGGTGATGACAGTTCGTCAGATGACGAAGAAGACTACAATCTATTATAATTTAAAATTGTTATACACTGTTCAAAAAGTGCCAGATCCAAAAGTGACATTTTCAACTGTTTTACTCTACATATTATGTTCAATAAATTTGTGAAAAAAATATATTATTCCATTTAAACAAAAGTAACTTTCTAAAATAAAATAGCATTTAAGTACATTAATTATAAGGTAAAAAACAAGTCCCAGTTGCACGCCTTTGGCGAACCGTTTTCAATGTTTATCAGTGGGTAACAATGGGCAAAACTCATAAATTGACCCAAAACCGGGTGGCACTACCTGCAATCAACGAAAAGAAAGAATTTTACATTGAAACTAATACCCAACTAAGGTAGTGGCATAAAATATTGGTGGATCACCAGGTACCACTTTTGCATACCTAATGAGGTTTTATTGCTCTACACACTTCTGAAATAGAGTATAACACTGTATAAAAAACCTGATCATTTTGGGTAGATTTAACTTTATATTCATTGTCGGATATCTGGTAAAACTCTTCAATAACAGAAGATTTTTCTAAAAATTTTGAGTACTGAAGGGCATTACTCCTACGCGTATTTGCAAATTCTAGTAAGCGCAATTTGTGGTAATTTTTAAATTTACCGCATATAAATTCTACTAAGGCGCAACTATTAAAAACTTTTAATCTGTGCAAAACGACATCTTCAAACACACCAATTGATGCTTCCATATAATTATTGGTATTATTGCCTCTTGTTAATACATTTTTCCTTAATGCGATACACTATTCTTGGTGCCGATGCCATAACCTTTTCATGTAAGACTGCAATGAAAAATTAGAAGTCACTGCGACACTACACATGATTTTTTCGCAATACTGTTCAGCTTGCTCTTGATTTTCTGCATAGAATATACTTTGAAATCCTTTCATAACATCTCGCCTATCAAATTTGGATACTTTATTTCCTATTTGCCATAACCAGTGCCACATTGCTTGACAAATGTGAAAGGTACATAGTAAAAGTGTCGAGTTAGGAAAAATACAACGTAATGCGTTTCTTTCGGCCGAGCAATCATCCGTCATTATAACTAAAGGTACAAATTTTTTTTAAGTTCCTTCTTCTAAAGCTTCTTTTGCCGCTAAAAATGATGCTGTGAAGTTGGCTTCAGTTTCTTCTGTATGTAGAATGCAAGCTAATGGTGCAGCAGCAATCTTGTGAGATGTAAAAATCAATGTAACTTGTGTACTGGTTTGATCGCATGATCCACTTGAATCCACATATATCATTTCATCACCTGAGCCATTTAAAAAAAGTCGCCTCATTATGGGTGTAATAATTACCACGATTGTTGGATTTTCTTTTATAAGAAATGTGCAACCTTTTTTAGATAGAATGTTTGCTTTTTTTTTAAGTATAGATACAACATTGCTTTTATCGCGATTACCATAGTTATCTTTCCGCCACATCTTATTTATGACCTCGCATGGTAGGATTTATTTGAGCGTTGGCAAGATTTATTGCAGAATCTGGTCCTTCTAATTCAATAATATTCAGCTCGTGAAATTGTTTGGCCACTGCTGGTATCATACCTTGTTCAAAATATTGTATAAATGTATTTTTTATTTTATAATCACATCGTAATAAACTAAACGCAGAAGCAACCTTAATTCTATGAGTATGCTGACAAGTTAAATTGATTAGAATGTTTAAGTTTTAGTAATTTATCGTTTTTTATAGTGTTTTTGTTTATTTTCTTTACTTTAAAATCGATGCTGGCGCAGCATTTCACATCTCTAATTTTTCCACTATTTTCTTCTTCGTGTTTTTTATGACTCTTATGTAATGAAGTATGCTGACAGATATATAACTTACGATATTCAAGTCGTTGAGCTGGTGGTGTTGACTAAACTATCCAATTAGTAGAGGAAAATAATGAAAACTTTTGCATAAAAATTCGACACTCAGCCTGTCGCGTTTCACAAGGTGGTAGTTTACACTGAACTTTTGCACAAAATGCTTACTCAGTGATGTTTTTGTATTCTACAATACGGAAGTCCTTGCACACCGACTTCAAGAAATGTTCAAGTCTCTTAATGTCATACATTCTGAAAGTCGAAGTCATATTTCCAACACTTTAGTCATATGTAAAAAAAAGAAGTTTTGCACATGCCATTGTTTGACAGGTGACTAAAATGTTAGTCATAAGACTTCTAAATTTCACAAACTTTTTATCAACAAATCAAAAAGAATTTGAAAAATAATAATATATCAATAAACACGCCGATCAGTGTTGCCAGACGTACCATAATTATGGAATTGTACCATAATTTTGCAACATTTTTTGCTTGCTCCATAATTTGTACCATAATCAGAAATGTATATACCATAGTTGTACCATAATTTTGTTTTTTTTTTGGGGTTTTATAAATTTCTATAATTATTTTTTATATTAATATGATATGAACAGTTTCGCAGTAAAATGCGAAATGTACATGAAAAATCCCATTAAATACACAACTACATTAAGACACAACCCTTCTAAACGTCAACGTCAACAGTCTGTCATTTGTTTTTATTATTTGAGGTTAAGTTGTTTTGTTATTATTTTTGTTTGCTTTTGGCCATAGAGAAAATAAGAAGAGGGTTTAGGCCCTCTTCTTATTTTCTCTATGCTTTTGGCTGTTGAGAGTTGGGGGTGAAATAGAACTAAAGAATAAAGCTTCAATAATTATTATAAGATTATGACCTTCAACTCCGGCTTAAAACGAAAACATAAATATTTCTGATTCTGAATCCGAAGATAAAAATAGTGAACGAAACTTAAAACAAGTAAAGTTTGGAAATAAAAATAGACGAGCAAATAGACCCCAAAGCTATCGAAAGGATTGGGAATTAGATAAGTCGTTTCAGGGTTGGTTAAAATTACAAATACAAATATTACAATATACAAATTTGTATATGTATTTGTGTTAATGTTTATCTATTTTTTATTTAGATTTTGAGTGCAATGTTTTGTTCATTTTTCAATAAATTACTATCTTTGTTAAAAAAGTATTTTATTTCTACTAGAAATCGTTCTTTTAATTAAAAGAAATGTTCAGAATAGGAAATTTGATTAAATTAATTTCTTTTTCGATTTTTCTGCATGAGCAAGATGGTGTCGCTTATATATAACCTAAACATCTTTTTTTTTCTTCCCTATTTTCTTTATTATGTATGCTTTAGGACGCGGCTGAACAAAAGATCCGTGCTCAAGTAATTTGTCCTTGTTTGAATTATTCTACCAATGGTTTTTAAGCAAGAATTTTTAATATTAATTATCCATTACTGTGTATATTTCGCATTCCTCTTGGAAAAAGGAAGCGGCTAGAATATAGGTCTGTGCAGTACATAGTATACAGTATATAGTCTATATGGTATATAGTACATAGTTTGTCTGTACATAGTATTTATGTTTTAATTTTTTCCAATTTTTTTATTTTTATCCAATGTAAATAATAAAAAGTTAACAACCAAAGTAAAAAGTAAAGTTTTAAGTAACACAACACAACAGACAACACACGAGAAAGTACACCACTGGAGTACCCGAGATGATTTTATTGGATTTATAAATAGTTAGCTAATTCCTATTTTGTGAAGAGCATTAATCTCGTTTGACAGGCACTGGACACTAAATATTAAAGGGGATAATAAGTTTGTATTATTTATTACTTTAGTATCTCAATTAAATGTCTTTAGGGAAAATATTGAAATCAAAATGACGTATGATGTAAGGATGGCGATGGCAATAGCAGCCAAAACAGAAGACCAATCGGAAAAAACCCAAGTTAAAAAATACAGAGTGCCTCAACTATGGGATAATAAATTAAACAAAACAGCTTCTGCAACATCGATCGGACAACCTCAAAACAACCCGACACGCTCCTTCCATTTAACTCTCTTTTCTAAAGGAAGATTTTCTGTGACAGAAACACAACCGGGATATAAATTCAAGACTTGCACATCAGGGCCCTAAGGGCTTGGGTGAAACACTAAAAAGCTTCTACTCCTCGATAGTTAGATAGCGCTAAGAATGCAAAACTACTGAAACCGCTTTTACCGATGCTGCATGGACTCTCAAATTTCGTTTCATTCCGGAAATATTCTTTTTTTTATATTTTAGAATTGCATTTATTCAAGTACCAAATTGCACAATTTTTCTCTAATTTCACTGACCTCGTCTACCGCTTCCAGCACCTCATGTACCTCATCCTTATCTTGAACACCCTGTATTATTAAGTTTTTGAGATTTTTGAATTTTGGTATTAAGGCAAGTTTAGCTAAACCGCAATATTCTTGGTGAATCCTGACTAGTTATTACTAAAAAGACCATAAAATTAATAAATTGGTTTAAGATTTTCTTGACGAATTAAAAGAAAGAGAAACAGAAAGTAGCTCTCATAGAAAATGAGAATATTATAAATCAGAATCTTAATTAATAACTGTAAGTATTTATCAATCTGCCATGGACATAGGTTTTATCTAATAATATTTTATACATTGACTTACATAAATGATTACTTACTTTTACAGCATGATAAAGTTCATTAAATGAGTTTATTGTTTTGTATATAAATTTAAAAAATTCCCCTGCCCAATGATTTCTGCAATCTAATATTAATGTTATATTACAAAGCAAGTCGAAACTGCTGAACATTTGACTTTTCTTTTTCTTTGTATCTACAGCTATTTCTTATTATAGAAATTAAATTCTAGAGAGGATCTTGATCAAGGTGGCTAGTTACAACATATTTACAATGTAAGGCGTTTGTTGAATATTCAAGTAAAACAAGGACTGAATTAAGAATCCAAATAAATCCATGAATGCAGTGAATATTTGTTTTTAAATTATTTTTAAATACTTCAGTTGAGCTAAAATAATTAAGACCAAATTTAAAAAAAATAAGAATTTAAATTACTTTAAGTAATCCATGATGAATAAATTATTAAATACGAGAATTGACTAAAATAAGTAAAATACTTTATTTATAAAACGACGTCTGAGGTATTGAACTAATATTTAAATAGTTTTAATTTTGCTTTTCTAAATCTATATTTTGTATAATTTTTTTATATCTAATTAGATCAGAAATAAGCTACCTAAAAATAATACCTAATTGATAATAGTACGATTTTAGAAACTTCTTTTCTTTAAATTTAATTAAACAAATAGCACTGTTCTGAAAAGGCTAAGGTATCTAAAAGAAAAATTGAAACAAAATAGCTTGTATTAATAGGTTAAATTCAATTCAATATTTACAACTACAGTAAAAGTCGCGCATAGCGACGTCGCCTATAAAAACGAGTCGCTTATTACGACGAAATCTAAGTTTGGTTGGATTTATATGTAACGCAAGTCTAAAAAAGTTTGCCTATAACGACGCCGGTTATAGCGACCAAGTCGCTTTTAGCGTCCTTATGTAAAAGATTTTTCGTGTGGAAGGCCGGCTTTTCTTTGTTTATGTACTCTTTATTTAGTGCAGGAATTTTGTGCATACGTATAGACGTAGCGTATTACGTAGTGTTAAAATGAATTTAAAAAAAATTTTTGTCCATTGAGGAAAAAGGCTTAATAATTTGGAGACTTGAGGAAGGTGAATCCAATATTGCTATTGCAAGCGAGTAAGGCTTATCGCATTCAAGTGTTTCTACAATTTGGAAGCGCCGGGATAGAGTAAAAAATGCATTTAATGAGAATTTGCTACCAAAGAAGAAACTTAGGTTATCCAGTTATGCAGATATAGATAAAGCATTATTTAACTGGTTTAAAGTTGAAAAAAGTAGAGGATCGCCAATTAGTGGTCCTATACTACAGGCAAAAGCGGAACATTTCGGCAGGGTACTGAATAAAGGACCGGAATACACCTGCACGGAAAGTTGGACAAAACGTTTTCGAAAAAGGCATAATATTGTTTATGGAAAAATAAGTGGTGAATCTGCTAGTGTACCTCCTGGAGTGACAGAAAACTGGCTTAAAACTGTATGGCCTGAAATAGGAAAAGGGTATACAAGTGACCAGATTTTTAACACAGATGAGACAGGTCTGTTCTACAAAATGCTTGAAATTTAAAGGTGAAAAGTGCAAGGGAGGGAAAATGTCCACAGAAAGAATTACTCTTTTTGTTGCTGCCAATATGTCTGGGTCAGAAAATCGTAAGTTGATTGTTATTGGAAAATCACAAAACACCCGTTGTTTTAAAAATGTTAAGACATTACCTGTTACCTACATATCTAACAAAAAGGATGGATTACTTCAGACTTGTTTATTAAGATCTTACGAGATTGGGACTCTGAGTTAATGAAGAAAAAAAGAAAATCTTACTCCTAGTAAGAAAGGAATAGGGTATCACAAGAACAATCATTAATTGTTTTAAACATGCCGGATTCCTAGAACAGACATTGGAAATTGCCGACTCTAAAGACGACATTCCTTTAGCCGAGTTGGCAAGAAGAATAAGTAATGACTTTGATACAGAAGATTATGTGCCTCTAGCTGTAATTAAAGAAAACTTTAAATTAACTGACGAATTATGGACTAATTTCATAGATGGACTAATTTCATAGACCCATGTTCAGTAGTCTCTTCGCCGTCGTTATATCTGACTTTCACTGTACATATTTTGGGAAAATTCTATAATAAATGAACTTCTCGATTTAGTGAACAAAAAATATATATTAAAGCTTTGTTTTGTATGTTCTTATATGTAAATATCATTTTAAAAAAAAATATTTTTGCATACCACTAATCTTTTGCAGTGTGTTCCCCATCAAAAAAATTTCCATATTTCTACAGATTTAAATCCACTCAAAAAGTATTTGACTTAGACCTAGAGTTGCCAGATTTTAAAATTTAAAAAGCGGGAGGTGGTTATAGTACCTTTGAGAAGAAAATAAATAGAGTCGCAGTAGGACAATTTTTTTGAGGTGACTCGCCTTGTTGCAGCATTTTAACTAAAAAGTATGAAAATGTAGTCTATTAATTCGGCTTTTAATGTTTTTATGTCCAGTCTGTTTCTCTCTTTTTTCCATGTCAAATCCATTAAATTAAAAATTCATTCGCTCATAGCATTTGAATGCAGAAGAGCGTATTTTAAAAAAAATTGGAGCATTATTTCTTTTGAAATAGGCTGATCTGCAGTAAGCTCCTCAAAATTTCTCGAAAATTGTTCTATGAAATCTAGTAAGGTCCATTCTTCAATTATTCTGTTATCATCCTACTTTTTTAATTCATAAAATTCTTGTTCCTTTTTTAATTTTAATGAGCCTCTAAAATCCTATACGTAGGTTGGCCGCCAAAACATTAAAATCCCCAACCGAACGACGCGTGCGCTGTTTTGTTTTAGTTTGTACTAGTATAGTATACTAGTAGTACTACTCGTACTAGTAGTAGTATACTACAACTCAACCAAATCCAAGTGACCGATGAGATGCGCAGACAAAAGGGTCAGTGTGCAGGATCAAAAAACTATAAACTTAATACAATATTGTAAATTCCCGTGTTTTTATTGAGTTTACGCTCGGCATTTATAAACCGAGAAATTTACGAATATGTTTAACTTTTAACAATATTTTAAAATAAATATAGTATCTATTATAGTAACTAAAATTCAAAGGTTTTATAATTTTTCTAGGTGTCAAGAAAAAAAAACCTTTGTCCTTTTTTTTAAGAAAATTATACCGGTTATAATAACCCAATAGGAACAAAATATGCTTAAAATAAAGAAGTTTTTATATAAAATGCTTATTTAAAAAAAAATCTGAAATATATCAAAAATTGCCGATGACATATTTTACAACGATTTTTTTTACAAAAATTTGTAAAATTCTTTTGTTCTATTTTTGCAGTTTACTCTCTAGCGTAATATCTTCCCAGGTAAAAATTTTTACAGTGTTTGTACTGAATTTTTTCTAATGTTAAATTCAAATATTTATCTAATAAATAAAAGAAAAAATAATATTTACAAATCTATATAATATTTTTAAGTCAAATAATGGTGAATAAAATACAAAATAATATTATTTACAAATATTATATATATTTTAAGTCAAATTTACAAGTTAAGTTAACCTTTTGCATTAAAGAGTTCATCTATTTTATAATGTTTATAGTTTGGTTTGTGAAGCTTTATTATACGGGGTGTCCCAAAAGTATGGATACACCCAAAAATCTTGGGAAATATGGGCGCTAGAAAAAATCTTTAAATACAAAAGTTTTGGGGAATCAATCGGTGCATCTGATGGTGACCTTAAACTTGACCTTGAGCTTGACCTTCAAGGTTATTTGAAGGTCAAAGCAATTTTTTTAAATGGGAATCCCTATTTTTGACACCGGATTCTGAAAGAGCGGAAAATTTTACGTCCGGATATGTATTGAGGTTTGAGGTTGAAGTAATCCCAAGAGGTCAAATAGAGGTCAAATAATGACTTCTTAAAAATCTCGCGAGTTCAGTGGTAAAAGAAAACTTCGTTTCGAAAATGCACAAAAAACACCTTTCCCTATTATTTAATTGATCTCGATTATACCATTCGGCTATAATACTGCGATGTAAACTAACAGGCCTCTGCTCCGGAGCTCTTTAAAAGAGCTACGGTGTTCATCAAAGGGTTTTTGACGATTAACGACTTGTCGACGAAACGCTTGGGTATATCGTTTCCACAACCTTCTGGTAATAATAAAGGCAGAGGAAGTATAGTTATCATTGAATAGGCAATTTTAGTATGTTAAGATTTTATGCCACAGATTGTTACCAAAGGAGCATTGGACAAGATTTTAAATTTGGAAATAGCGAAACGGCTACAAATCGTTGGATCGATAAAACTACTGAAATTATTAATAATCACCTTGCTGACCGATTCATTAATTTCCCAAATATAAGAGATGAGAGACAAATTAATAAATTAACATTTATCAAGAGATCCAATTTCCCTGGTGTTATAGGACCTATTGATTGCACCCATGTTGCCATATTAAAACCAAACGTGGATGAACACAACAAGTTTTTGTGATTTTTCATGAATTCGATTATTATTTCTCAATAAGTGTGAGTAGTGGTGGCTTTAAACGACATTTTTTTTAAATTTATAATTATATATCATATATTTAAATAAAAAAATATGGAGTTGGTTTATCAATAGAAAAGACAATTAACGTTTCCATCTGTTAAATATTAGAGAAAATAACAAATTTATACCAAGAAACATAAATCAAATCAAATAAAACGAGTTTAGCCGACGATTGAATCGTCTTTCTCGTCACGACTGAGTCGCGATCGAATCCGAATCGTGATCGTACCAAGTCGTGATTTTAGAATCCCAGTCCTGCACTGGGATTCTAAAATCACGACTCGACACGATTACTCGATATGACTGATTCTAAATAAAATTTTCAGTCGTGAGTGTCTTGCGGATTGCCTAGTTTTTAACGATTTGTCGACGACACGCTTGGATATATCGTATATACCAGACGATATAGCTTTTTCCTTTTTTAATACGTGCATAATGTAGCAGCATCCTTTTTTAAACGTATTTGTTTCATTTATTGTTTACCAATAGTTATACCAGGCATTTTTAGTTATTATATATTATCTATGATACCAGGTTTTCATTAGTATATCAAGAAGCTTTCTTAAACACAACAACTAATAGATTTAATTCGACCCTATTTTCCACAACCTTCTGTTAATAATAGAGGCAGAGGAAATAGAGTTACCATTGAATGGGCAGTTTTAGTACATATATTAAGATTTTATGCCACATATTATTACCAAAGAAGCATTGGACAAGATTTTAAATTTGAAATTAGCGAAACTACTACAAGTCATTGGATCCATAAAATTACTGAAATTATTGACAATCACCTTGCTGACCGATTCATTAATTTTTCAAATATAAGAGATTAGAGAAATTATTAAATTAACATTTCAGAGAGATCCAATTTCCCTGGTGTTCTAGGTCCTATTGATTGCACACATGTTGCCATATTAAAACGTTTAAACATACCAAAAGTGGATAAACAACAAGTTTTTGTGATTTTCCATGAATTCAATTATGATTTTCCAATGGATAGTGATGGTTTTAAACGACAATTTTTTATTTTAAAGAAATAATATGGGCATATATTTAAATAAAAAAACACGAAGGCGAAAAAAATTAACAAAATAAATGAAAACTCTTGTGTTTATCAATAGAAAAGACAATTGACGCTTCCATCTGTCAATTATTAGGGAAAATAACAAATATATCCCAAGAAACCTAAATCAAATCGAATAAAACGAGTTTAGCCGACGATTGAAATTTAGAATCACCCTTGTCGTCACGACTGGGTCGCGATCGAATTCGAAGTCGTGATCGTATCGAGATCGAGTCGTGATTTTAGAATCCCAGCCCTGGTCGAGGGAGTCGGGAGGTTAAGTAAATAAGCGGGAGCCTCCTGTCTAAATCGGGAGGGTTGGCAACCCTACTTAGACCCTGGGATTTAAAAAAACTTACATTATTGTTTTTTTCTTTCTTTTTATTATAACGTATAACGTCCCTTATAAACAATAATTATATAAAATATAAAAATTATATAAATAAAATTATTTTGATTTGTTGCCCGCATAACTGTGTATATTATCATGTTATTAAGAGAAACAGCTTTTAACTATGATACTAAAGGTAATAAATTAATATTTATTACCCAAAATGTCCGGAAAAATTTAAATAACCTTTCGAATTACATCTGTTAAAAACATATTTTTATAGATATTAACTCAAAGCGCCCGAGTTTTCAGGGCGAATTAAGCAAAGCAAGCAGATAGTAACTGTCACAGAATACAAATATAGAGATATGCGTGTTGCCTAATGAACAGACAGAAATTCTGTTGACGACTTTATTGACGTTGTTGACAAAGACGGAGGCAACCATCTTGGGTGGCGTGTGGCGGGAAATTTAATTATTAAATTAAATAAATTACAAACATACCTAAATAAAAAATTAAACATATATATTTTTTAACTATCTATACAATTGTAACAAAATAATATATAGCCACATATTATGCAAAACAAAATATAAACTCTTATAACAGAAACTGAACCTATCTCTTGAAATAAATCTGGCTTCTCATTGTAAAAAAGTTAATTAATAATGACTAGACAAAACACAAATACACATGTACAAGTTGATATGCATGTTTTTTCTTTTTTATTTTTTTAGTATAAGCCAGTAAAAATAAAATTTGACTTTTGATTTTTGGTTATAATTAGTTTGGTTATAGTCACAATCGGGTAAAGATGTCACAAGTCAGTAGAGTTGCCTCCAGTAAGTATGGAACATGAAACATAAGAAAACAGATTAAGACAGTATATTGTGTATACAATATTATATTCTAATCGGGTTAAATTTAAATATCCTAATAAGTATTTCATCCTAATGATTCAAAATACATAAGCCTTTATTATTAGTAAGTATTAATTATCACAGTAGTTATGATTACAATTAAGGTTCTAAATAATACATTAAAGGATTTTATATTAGTCTCTACTTTTACTTTAGGCAAATACCATGATTTTAATTATGGGTCGGTAAATAAAATAGGTGTGGTAAAATACGCTTCGTTGGTGTAAATTGTAGCAGAGTGTTCCTAAAACATTTACGTTTAAAGTTTGAAGCTTACTACAAGGCCCAGTGTTTTCTGAAGCCGGGCAGTTCAAGCAGTGAAGTGATTAGGACAGCATCAAATTTAGTTAGGGACTTTACGAAAGAAGATTTTTTAATAGTAATGTTAAATGAAATTTGTTCTTCATCTGATGTTTTAAAAAATTTAAATCAAAATCATGTTGATACAAACACTTTAGTGATGACAAGTCCTTATACTTAATTAAACCATAATGTTATCTATAACAGTAATAAGACCCTTTTCATTCATACCTATCGTACTTTTCATGCAAATAATATAAATCTGTATGGGATTTTAGAGTCTAATCACGCCAGTAACTTTGGTTCAGACTTGGCATCATTATTACATGCACATATTTTCAAATATTTTAAAATTAATATTTCATCGAATAAATTGTCTTTGAATCATCAAATTAATGAGTCTGAACTAATTACTGATAGTGAATTGAATTCTTCTTTTTTATAAACATGTCCACGAAGGTTGAATCTCATTCATGTTTATATTCTACTAGTAAGATTGAAATTAGCTCTTCGAAAAGCTTAAGTATCTTTATTCTTAATATACAATCCCTAAGAAACAAGATGGATGAGCTTCATCTTTTGCTGGACACATATAATTTTCCTGATATTGTACTTCTGACTGAGCACTGGTTGAGGCCTAGTGAATGTTTTTTAATATCTGGTTATGTTCCTATATCAAATTTTTGTCGTCAACAATCTATACATGGAGGAACCATGATCTTGGCTAGGCAAAAAACTGAAACGATTTTTTGTAATATTGATAAGTATGATAATCTTCTGTTAGAGAATGTTTTTGAATTCTCTCTTTTTTTTTGTAAGCGTTTTAATTTATATATTCTTTGTGTTTATAGGCCACCTACAGGAGATAATGCTATGTTTCTGGACAAACTTGATTCTCTTTTATCCCAGTTGTCCCTACACTCTAAGGTTATGTTGGCTGGTGACTTAATTATCAACTACACTGATAAAACCTTGCCACGTACTTCTCTTTTAAGTATTTTAAATTCTTACGACTTGAAAATGCACGTTCTTTCTCCCACACGAATAACTTCTTCATCTGCAACTGCAATTGACTATTTCTGTACAAATTTTGATGACGTTTTATGCACAGTACTCCCATCTGGTATTTCCGACCATGAAGCTATTCTTGCTGAAATGCCATATAATACTGTATCTTCATCTCATTATATGGGAAGAATCTTCAGCAGGAGAAATTTCAATGCTTTTTCTGCTGCTACAGCTTCGGTAAATTGGAATGCACTTGAAACGGCTTCTGACCCACTTACTTTATTTTTTCAAGTTCTGTGTGATAAGATCAATCAGTGCTTTCCTAAAATGAGGCTTAAAAGTAAGAAACGAAAATCATGGGTTACAAGAGGCCTTAGAATTTCAGCTAAAAACCTCCGTTTTTTGACTAAATTGTGCAAATATACCACAAATGAAAATATCCTTGTATATCATCAGAAATACCGTAGTCTGTACAGAAAGACAATTAAAGCAGCAAAATCTAATTATTATAGGGATCGCTTAAATATGTCATCAAATAGGCAAAGAGAGTGTTGGTCGATTATTAATGATTTTAGACATTGCCATAGAAAAGTATCTGAACCGGAGTTAAGACCTGACATTTTAAACGACTATTATTGTGATATAGCCCTTGCTCAAGGGCATTCGCAGTAACATTGATCCCTTACACTATCTTCAACAAGTGTCGGTTGAGCATTCATTTTTTTTCATCCTGTCGATCTTACCGAAGTAAAAAATGAAATCAAACGCCTGAAAAACCATAAATCATCTGGAGCTGATGGAATATCTTCGAGGTTGTTACTCTTTTTGCCTGATTCAGCCTTAAATGCTTTAGTTTCTGCCATAAGCAATTCTTTACATATTGGCATTTTTTCTTCATGTTTAAAAGAGGCAGTGGTTATCCCTCTTCATAAGGATGGAGATTTGGATCAGCCTTGTAATTTCTGTCCCATTTCTATTTTGTCTACCCTCTCTAAGATAGTTGAAAAACTTGCAAAAAGCAGAATTTTGTCTTTTTTATATCATAATGGCATTTTGTCTGCAAATCAGTTTGGATTTTAAGCCGGTAAAGGGACTCATGATGCTGTTTTTAGCTTTTTGGAGAGCGTCTATGTGTCCTTGAATTCTGGAGAGTCATCGACGGCTGTGTTTTGTGATCTATCCAAAGCATTTGACTGTGTGGATCATGGAATACCGTTATCCAAGCTCGATAAATATGGTTTTAGGGGCGTAGCATTGCGATGGCTTGAGTCCTATCTATCAAATCGTACTCAGAAGATTACAGTGTCTGGGCGTTTGTCTGCTTCTAGATCCCTAAAATGCGGCGTTCCCCAGGGTTCAGTGTTGGGACCACTGTTATTTTTACTGTATGTGGATGACTTGAGTTCATTGAAACTGCAGGGCAAGGTGGTTCAGTTTGCTGATGATACCACCATACTATGGAGCCATAAAAATTCTGATTATATTAAGACTTGTATCCTTGAAGACCTTCAGATTTTATCAGGGTGGTGTGCTTCCAACAGGCTCGTGTTTAATGTAAGAAAGACGTCTATTATGGGGTTTAAGTGCGATGTTCAGGGTCTGATGTATGACGAAAATGCCTTCTTGCAGAATAAAAAGTGCTGCAAGTTCCTAGGAATTACCATTGATGGTCGCCTTCGGTTTGAAGATCATATTTTACATTTAGCTGGGTAATTATCTTCTGGATGTTTTGCAGTAAGAATGGCAAAACAAGAGCTGGGAGGGGTGATTGCACGTTCAGTGTACTTTTCACTTATTGAATCTCATATTCGGTATGGCTTGCCTTTTTGGGGTTTAACCAATAAGGGGCTAGTTAACATTGTCTTTGTTATTCAAAAAAAAAAACAGTTAGATATCTGTGTTCTGCTAAGTTAAGAGATTCTTGCAAACCCCTCTTCATTTCTGAAAAAATCCTAACTCTTTTTTCACTCTTTATCTTAGAAACAGCTGCTCTTATTCACAAAATTCCCAAATTACCCTCTGACACTGGCCATTTGACTCGTCGTGTAAATGATGTTCCCCTACCTATTCCTACGTCTTCTCTTACCAAAAACTCATTAATTTACATAAGTAAAAAAATTTACAATCATGTTCCTCTATGTGTTAGACATATATCGGATGTTAAGAAATTTAAAAGAGAATTAAAGACGCTTTTATTGGCTAAGGCATATTATAACCTGGATTACTTGTCTAATGATAGGTTTTAACCTTGGACAAGTTCTTTTTTCCTTTTTTCTTCTCTAGTTTTGTCAACAAGTTTACCTTTATTTAGTAATTGATTGTTTTATTTAGTTATCTTTAATTCAAGTATGTTCAAAAAGTTTTGTCTTCTTGTGTTTAATTTTGTTCATTGTTTTGTCAATTTTTGAAATTGTATTTTTGTTTTGTTTTCTTAGCTTGTAGGATGCTTGCACACAAGATTATTCTTACGTAATATAGCACATTTTCTTTCTTTCTTTTAAATAAAGCATCTAAAAATGAAACTTTTTTGTCTCTTAAATTTTTTGCGTATAACATAGAATTTTTTGTTTCGTTAAGAAATAAATAATTAAAAATCATATCTCAGCACGTCTCGGGCCTCCATAAAAAAAAAAAAAATTCTTTAAAATTAACTGACAAATTACCAGCATGTTTATTATTTAACAACTAAGAAAAAAACCTAAATAATTTTTTTTGCAAAACGCATACTTGACCGAAAACAAAAATTAATAAGATGCTATTTTTGATGTTTAAATTTTAATGCAATGGCGTCGCAAATGGTTACCTATTTAAAATTTATTTGTTGTTTGTGTACGCCACCATTTTTTGTGCGAGATATTTGTGCAAATTTAAGCAATTAAAAATACGATCTCTTAATTTTTGTGAAAAATAATAAAAACTTACTTTAGTTTTAAATATCATCAACATTTTATTAAATCAAATGCTCGAAATGAGAACCACGACTGTCAATACAAGCACGCAATCTTCTTCCCATCGACTGGCGCACACGTTTGAAAATTCCTGGTGTGTTGCGTATGACATTAGATGAGTTTACAATCCGGTTTCTCAAATCGTTTCCATCCACAACTGGCGTTGCATAAACAAGCGATTTCAGATATCCCCAAAAGAAATAGTCCAGAGGATTCAGGTCTGGAGATCGTGCTGGCCATAGCTGAGGTTCCCCCCGACCTATCCATTGCTGAGCAAAAGTAACATTTAGATAGTTTCGAGCGACAAGACTAAAATGAGCAGGTGCACCGTCGTGCATAAACCACATGGTATTTCTTGTTGCTAGTGGTACGCCTTCTAATAAATCTGGCAATATTTCTTCTAGAAATTGTCTGTAAGTATCACCATTCAGCCTAGGAGGGAGAAAGTGCGGTCCAATAGGATGATCACCGATAATTCCGGCCCAAACATTCACGGAAAACTGCTGTTGAAATCCACCTTCTCCAATGGCATGGGGTTTTTCAAAGTCCCAAAGATGGTTATTGTGGAAGTTTTTGATGGCTTCCCATGAAAAACAGGCCTCATCTGTGAAAAGAATTTTAGCCGTAAAATTTGGATTCTGGGCAGTTTTTTGAAGAAACCACTGGCAAAACTCTAATCGTGCAGGAAAATCTGTTGGCAACAGTGCTTGCACCAGCTGAATGTGAAATGGATAAAGTAAATTTGTGTGCAAAACCCTCCAAACACTTTCGTGGCTGATGTTAAATTGTAACGATAATCTTCGCGTGCTAATTGACGGATCGTCTTCCACTGCTTGCAGAATTGCTTCCTCTAGTTGTGGCGTCATTATTACCCTCGGTCTACCAATGCGCTCAGCATGAGCATTGACATATCCAGTCTCACACAGACGGGCATAGAGTCTTATGAAAGTTCTTTCTGCTGGAATTGGTCTATCGGGAAAGCGTTCATGATAAATTCGGGCATGACGGGCTTCTGCACCATTTCCATCTGCAAGGCCATAAATGAAATGCATTTGAGCTAATTCGGCGTTATTCATAGTTATCTGCACTGTAAAACACATATATATAACACTACCCAGTACCTGGTGGATGTTAATGTAAGACATAGGAATGTTCTTATCAGAGAAATTTTTATACATACCTGCATAAATATGTAGTATTCCCAATAAAATCAATTTTGAAGCATTTTAGGTTTTTTTTATGGAGGCCCGAGACGTGCTAAAATATGATTTTTAAAATTTATTTCTAAACGAAGCAAGATACGAAAAAGAATTAAGAGACAAAAAAGTTTCATTTTTAGATTTAGTTTTTATTTTAAAAAAGTATCATATTTACAAAAAATGTACCGGGCGATATTTTTTTTACAAAAAAATCATCCGACTTAGCCCGTGGGTACGCCCCTGAAATTTCTAGGCCAGATGAGAGAATTCCAAAAGGTACCTTATAAAGTGAGTAACAAAATGTAAAGATTTCAACAAATTCGGTAAATGCGTTTATGAGATATTAATAAAAAATCGATTTCAAAAAAAAAGTTTAACACCCTGTATCTTGAAAACGAAGCGTTTCCGGACATATGTTTATATGAACTTTTTTACTTAAAAAATGACAAGGAAGCAACCCACGCTTGCATTCATTGAAATGAAAAACAAAGTAACAAACTCAAATGGTATGACAATGACAAATGATGTTCTATCAGTCAATGTCAACAACTGTCTCAGCTCCCTGTCAATTTTGCCAAGCAAGATGGCCGACATACGATTCCGATTTTCACCATACAAGTGCTTTCTATTTTGTATTTTTGTAAACATAACCTCTCAAAAACTTTAATTGTTTTGTTTCCGTACAATAGGCACAACGGCCACAACAGACGCCACTAAAAAGCACCCGATTCCCGTCATCATTCGGCTATCTCCGACTGTCCCATTCGGATATTTAAATATGTGAATGGCGGGCAACCAACAAAAGAGCAATGTTTGCTGCTAGAAGCAACGGTTTCTGGCAATAAGAATAATTAATGTAAATAATAATTAATGGAATAATTGAATTAAAATAAAAAAAAGCGTTTTTGGAATAATAATAATTATTGATTCTTTAAATAAATTAAATATAAATAAAGGATGCAAACAAGAAACTTGAATTATTAATCTTATACATAATACCCTAATATAAGTATCAAAAAAATGCAGTTTGGTTGAACGATCCAATGGAATGGAAATTGAATTATTTTTTTTTAATAAATATTTTGAAAAATTTCTTTGGGCGGACATGGATTTATTTGATTTTGGATATTATTTAAAATTACTATAGTTTATTTTTGAGGAAGTGTTATTTAAAAAATTTATTTTTCTACTACCTTATAAGAAAATTTTTAATTTTATTTCCCTGCATAATTGAATTTTTTTATTTGACTATATCTTGCGTACTATTTTTTATGAAATTAATGTTTACATTAAATTGTGCTTATTAATAAGAATGAAAGTAGAAAATTATGCACTGTAGAAGCAGTGTCATTTCCCCTCTGTGGATGCTTTTGCTGGATCAAACTTCACCCACTTAAGGAAATTATGCACTTTGCTCCCTTTCGTTATACAAATAACTATTATTTTTTTAAGTTCTCTATATGTGGACATATCAAAAGGAAAAGCCCAACTTAAACAATAGGGTATGTATATTTAGAAAAAATAAATAAATGGAAAACATAATTTATAAAATATTGTAGTATCGTACTTTAATTTTAATCTTAAATATATAAATGTTATTAATCTTTTTGAAATAAGTACCTATTTTTTTAAATAACTTTTATACCTAGGGAGAGAGGTAATTTTGGTAAGTGAAAACACAACGGATTTAATTAGTTATGCTGTTATATAAATGTATCATATATTAACAATTTTTATTTTATAAATGCTGCAAAGACATGTATATGACTGATTTGAAAAGAAACTTAATTATTTTATGCTAAAATACTAATTTACAATTCGCAGTTTCGATTAATACTCATAAGAAGAAACTGCAAGAAACTTAAAATATTTACTTCAAATATTTGCCTAAAACTTACATAAAAAATTATAATACACATATACATACATATATAGTTAAACCTATAAAAATATACCTACTATTATATAAAAAAAAATACTGATAAATAGAAAAAATATACATTTAATTATTTTTATTTACTGCTCCTTCTTCTTCTTTGATGGAAAATAAACTTGTTTGTCTATTTTTCGTTTACTTGTATTTGTCTTATTTATCTGTTCCATCATTGATGTCAGTTGTCTCATGCACCTAGACATTTACAGGTATATGTTAATATATTTTATATAATTTTATAAAAAGATAACTTACTTATCATAAGTTTCATCATTTAAAGATCTTAAAAAGTTTGATACACTTTCAATTTCTCTTGTTGATTGCTTGTTCAATCGTTGAACTGCTACTTGTTGATTTTTAGTTGTCTTTTCATTAACAAATGTTTCAATTTCTAGACTATGGCTAGCTTCAATATTATTGAAAGAACATTGCCCGAGGAGTTCACCTAAAACAGAATTGCTTCCCTTCCTTTGCTCACATACCATAATGAACAATTGAAATTGCTACAAATTACCTCTAAAATCACTTCGATTGCAACAATATACTTTTTTAATCTTGTCTTCAATTTTCCTTGTGCGAACAAGTGCATAGTTTGTGCTTATTTTATGCTCTCTTAACCATTCCTCAAATGTTTCTTCGCTGGAAAAATGGAAAGTTGAGGACTCTATTTTGATATCATGACTTAACCTTTAAATGAGCTTCAAGTCTTTAATAAGTCTCACAAGAATACTTAGTCTCTTTGCATAAGGGACAAGAAATGTGTGACTTTGGGTTATCTGGGAGCTGCTGCTTATGAATAACTTTAATATGTTTGTTCAATGCTGAAATGGAAGAAAACATTTTACTGCATAAGTGGCACAAATTTTTGTTGATAGTTTGGTCCTGATTCTGATAGTTTTGAGTAGGGCCGTCCATCTTTACAGCTAAAATCGCTGAATTGGAATTGATACAGCTTTTCAGGTATTATTTTAAAACACTATAAGCAACAATATGGTCAATATTTCACAAAGAAACAAATTCAGTATAATCGCAATAATTGATCAAATTAGTTGGAGCTTTTTTACGTAAGTAAACAACTAAAAACGCGGGAACATTCGTGTCGTTATTCTTGTCATTCACGTCAAACGACCGAATTTTTCTCCGAACATACACGATCACCGCCGGGAATCGGGTGCTTTTTAGTGGCGTCTGCCACAACTGAAATTTGTCAAAAGTGACCAACATCGAAAGATTCGAAAGGACACAGTCACGCAAAATGGCGGTCCCCTAGTAACCACTAGAACATCATTTGTTATTGTCATACCATTTGAGTTTGTTTATTGTTACTTTGTTTTTCATTTCAATGAGAATGAATGCAAGCGTGGGACGTGGGTTGAGTTTGCTATTTGTTTTAAGGATGTTATTTTAAATTCATTACTTTTTTTCTAAAAAGTTCTCTTTCAATATTGGGAGTAATGTTTTAATTCATTTGCAGCAAGTAACTCCAGGTTTCTGGGAAGAAAATCTGATTTTATTTATTACTATTATGTTTTTGTATTGTCGATCTTTAGTGTTTAATGAAATCGAATTCAGTTGATTTCAATGAAGAAGTTTCATTTTTCAAGTATTTCTTTTTTAATTTGGTTATTATAAATACATATTACAAAATGTCTGGCCTCTCATTTTCTATTCAACAATTAAAAATTGATTTAAAATTTTACTGACAATTTCCTTGATGTAAGAGTATGTATATTTTAAATGGTTCTGAGAAACGTAGTAACAAAAGATTTTTTTAGTTTCCTTCAGTTCCCATTACAAGAAAAACATGGAGAGCGATATGCAATGTAAATTTTAAAGACTTTAAGCTATAGAATTTCTATGATCAATTCTCTCCACAAATTTTAATAATGCTGATACTGCACGCTTTACACTACAATACACATTCATTTAAACATTTATTTTGTCTTTTTTTCACATGAATCATTTAGTAAATTAATTATTAACAGTGCCTATTTTTTTTGTTTTATTTTATGCTTGGATCATACCACTTCCTGTGTTCACTGAGGCGAGACATAGGTATAGAGACTAAGAGACCTGAGGACTTGGAATGGATCAGAATTAATATTTTTCTTACAACTTGTGTTTTTTTAAGAGTTTCTTTTTATTTTATGTAAACATTTGTCCTTGAATTAAGTTTTTATTAATATTATAGTTCCAAAATAGAAATATGTTGTTAGTTCAGTACTAACAAAATACTTTTAGACATTTTTAGATTAATTCTAATTTATATAATGTCTGTTATAATAAATTATTGTATATTAAGTATATCATTTTAAGTTTTTTTTTCAGGAAAATTAAATAATAAATGTATTAAAGAAAAACATTGTTTTATTTCCATTTGTCCGATTGGTAATATGTCATACACTATTGTTAATTGATTATTGCAGTAAATTAACTCATTTAGATATGTAAAATAAAGCTGAAAAGTTTTATTTTTATTCAATCAATATCTGATGCTAACACCTAATCAAAAAGGCTCTTTTCTCTATGAGTAATCTTTTTGATCAGGCGTTTGCTTTAGATATTACGATTAAATGATAAAAAATAATGATTAAAATTAGACAAGTTTCAATTAATTTGGGATAGTCAATGTAGTGTTTCCACATTAATAGGTACAACCATCTATAAAAATAAAAATATGGATGATTTTATGAGGGTTTGTAATTAGCAAGGGTTTGTAATTAGCAAGGGTTTATATATTAAAAATAAACAACTTATACAACTATATATTCACAATAATTCGGTTTTGAAAAACAAAACTGAACCAAATACGAAGGTGAAGTGAACCAAATACGTTTCAATAAGGATGGTGATACATTACCCACATATTAAATAAGGCAGCATCGCATGTTGCAGACGATAATATATCCAAGTGTCGTTTATACAAATCGTCAAAACTAGGCAATTCGTTATACTCACAATTGAGAATGTTATTTAGAATCAGCCATATCGAGTGATTGTGTCGAGTCGTGATTTTAGAATCCTAATGATGGGTTAAAAACAATGTCAATGAAAAAAAATAATTTAGTTTGCGACAGGTCACACGTCAGCGTCGTCAACTTCATTACCCTTATTTATAATATATTTTTTGTTGCCAACACTGAAAACATTCAGAGTGACCAATATCAAAAGGACACAAGCACTATAAAAAATACCGGTATAATAGTCTAGGTATATTTATTAAGTCCTTGGCCCCGCCACATTTAACCTCCATACTGGTGTAACTGATGGCACATAGACACATACCTTTGCAAACTTCGCGGCGATTGAGAATTCTCAAAACTCACCGAGAGCGACGTGACGTCACCAGTTCATTGTCGGGTACATTTTCGTTCATAAGGTTGCCCATCTTCTCAAATATTCAATCAACGTTATTACACACCAACAGTAATAAACTATGGATAACTTTTAAGAATTCGTCCAGAAGAAATGTAAATAAAGTACATAGATGCAAAATCAAATTAAAACTAATTTTTTTTCATCAACCAAAGGCAAATAGCAAATAAAGCGTCAATACTATTCGGCTAATCGGGTTCAATAAAACATAAACGATACGAACATTAAGAATGATAATACTAATTAATATTGTTGAAAATCAAACCTGGTTTAAAATTAAATATATCGTTCACACAAAACAAGACGGAGCTTTTCTTGGCTATAGTGATTTCCATTTCTTTTAGGATATTAAGTTTAACCCCATTCTTACAGTGAGGCAACAAGGTTGTATCCTCAATGCAAGAAGAGTGGCCAAAAGTGACAAGATGGTCTGCAAAAACTGACTTCGTTTCAACTATATCTGAATTTTTAGATTTCTGTAGTAAATTGAGGAGTTCACGAATCCTAGCAGAAACCATCCTTTCCGATTAGTTTACGTAAATCCCTGGGCAGTCATTATAATTACAATTCAATGCATATGCGCTCGAGTTTGACAGAATATGACCTTTGTCCTTTATTTTATTTCCTGATATTTTTTTCTTCATGAGGTTTGTTAACAGCAATTAAGACATTTAAATCCTTAAAAAAAAATGACCAGCCCTTGTAAGATATCCAAAAAGTTAGAGGCATCTAAAGATTTTGCTTGTTTTTAGGTGCATGAATTAAATTGTATGAAAGTTTATATTTATTTGAGAATTTATATGTAAATTCTCAATTCTAAAGAAATGTCCGTCAGATCTACTTCTGCTTTCATCTATAAGTTCTGGTCAGAGATTTATTTTAATCGAAATATTTGCTTGAAATAAAAATTATGAACAAAATGTCTTATCAAAATTATCTTGTTTTTTTTTGTCTGAGAAGAAAATTTGACTGACAAGAATGACTTGAGTTTTGGAACTTCATCATAAACTGGATTCAATTATCACTGTAGTTCAAGCAAAAATTTTTGCATTTGCAAATTTTTTAATACAGGGTATTACAAAATTCGGTGCTAATATTTTAAGAGCGTATTGCTGGAGTAAAAATAAGACGTTTTTTTTTTCTATAAACATGTGTCCTAAAATGCACCTCACAGCCTGCGCAAATTTGTTAAAGAAAATAGATTATTTGGAACACTCACTACAGTTATGCATTAAATCTCTGTTACCTAAATATTATTATGTACGCATTTAATTTGCCTTTCATATTCAGCGGTAGCCTTACTAGAATGTATTATGTTAATGAGATGTTGGAATGTGTTAATATCTGTTCCGTTTATTTGTTGTTGAAATCATCTTTTAAACTTTTCATTCTTATAATTCCTTTAACAGTATGTATCATTTTGACGTTAATCTCTTAAACTTTTTCATCTAAATAAATAGTTAATGTTTCATGATCCGATAGCGCATTAGGATCAGTTAGTACATGGTCTAGAAATTCATTAGTATTTTACGTAATTCGTGTAACATTTAAAATATTTATTTTGTTTTTAATATGAAAGTTGTTAAGGGTTAGCATATTTTTGTAATCAATTATTTCCCTATTACAATTGTTTAAGAAATCTACATTAATATCACCAACAATAACATGATTCTTTAAATAACAACTCATATTATTTTCTAATTTGCTTAATGATTCAGCAAATGAATATGTAGGTGGTCTATACACTAAACTAATAATTAAATTTCTGTGACCAACATCAATACATACCAAACTAAAATTATAATTGATATTGAATATATTGATATTTGCAGTACCTTAAAGTCTAAGCAATTCTTCAAATATATAGAAGATCCTCTCTTTTTTCTCTACATGAATGGATGGGATACCAATCCATTCAACTCAAGTAAATGCGTTTCATCATAAGAAAGCCAAGTCTCAGCAAACATAAAAAAATCTACATACAACTTTTGCATAACATTGAATCTCATCAAACTTATTCCTTATACTGTGTATATTTAAATAAACTATACCTAGCTTCTTTTCGGCTAGTTTTTTAAATCAGAATCCATTTTCGTGTTTCTATAATAAAATTGACCCAACACCAAAGTATTTAAATTGTACTTTTTAGGAGATTTCATAAGTTTTTTCTTAACATCTTTTTAAGGTTATTTTGATTGGTGTCTTCTTTCCTTCCTTTCTGGTTCCAATTCTAAAGCTGTGAAATTATTTTCTAGTTCCACTTGAAGTTCTCTTTCAATTTTACAGATCAATTGCTGCAGCTTTTCTGTAGATTTATACAGGACACCATGAACAATAATATTATTAGCCAGCTCATTTTGTTCCTTCTTATTTATTTGGTCTTTTATATTACTAAGTTCTAATTTTAGCTGCTCATTAATCTTAAATAATCTGCTCATCTTTCTGGAAAAGAACATCATACTTGCTTTCCATGCTTTTTAAGGCATCCATGACATCATCCTTGGGATCTCGTTTCTTACTTTTTTCACAATTAACGCAAATCCATTCGGTGTTGTGTTGATTTGCTTATCTTCTGAAAGTGCCTTATAGAGAGGCATAGCCTATGTTTCCCAAGAAGACATTTATCACATAGTAAACAATCTTCATTATCACCCACATTTTTATTACATATGTATATCACAAATTTCTATTTCAGGCATATTAGAAATATTCTATTATTACTATTATTATTATTACTATTATATAGCATATTCTATTAAATATGAGATAGGACGTCCGGCAACCTCGCGACGATGTCACATTCATAAAATGTAAACAAACACATATGTTTTCAGAAATATCGGGCTATAAGGGATTATTTATATCTGAACTTACACCTTACACCGTAACTATATTGCTTGGAAGTTTTATATATTTAATTCGCCTTATAACTTTGGAAACAACTAGTTATTATGCACAATGAAATTAATTAGCTACACACCGTCGCCACTAAATTACCTTAACATTTGGCGCATAACTGTAGTTGCGGTTCCAAATAGTCAATTTTCTTTGAGCAATTTGCACGGGCTGTAGCTCTGAGGAGGAGCATTTTAAGACACATGTTTATAGAAAAAAAACCTTACTTTGACTTCAACAATACGCTCTTAAAATATTTGCACCGAATTTTGTAACACCCTATATATATTATTACTAAGAAAAAAAGCAGAGGATGTCCGTAGTGCCCGGCGCTTTTTATTTTGCCTCTCAGTTCTTTTTAAATTGTCATTCATTTAACCATGCATTTTTGAACATTATCTTAAATATCCAAGTATCACATTATCCACAAGTATCAAGTACCCAGTGTGCAGAGCTAGTTCACCATCTACAAAAAAGGAGTAAGTGTTCTACAAGTATATTTATTACTAATTTAACAATAGACGTGAATAATTATTAGATAGTAATAGAGCCTAATCATTAAAACATTTCTTAACTAACTAAAGTTTGGTATACCTACTGCACATTATTCTTGTGTTACAAGACAAAAGCCTGTGAGTCAAAAAATTAAGGAAAACTGTATTTAATATCTAATAATGTAATATCTACTTAAAATAAATGCCACAAAAGTTTCAGCAGAATTTGCATAAATTGGCCTTCCTATTGAGTTGATCTCTTGAACAGCCCCTGTCAACAAATATTTTAATATAAGCATTTTTGAAGAAGTAGTCCATTCTTGCAGTGGAGTTAATAGATCAATGGATAACTAAAAGTATGTCGGTCATCCTCCACTTAATTTATTTAAAAACTATTAATCCAACATGTTTCAGACATATAACATGTCCATCAGGGATAACAAATTAAGGGGTTCTGTCAATTCATCTTATATGTTCTAGTTAGACAAGATAAAAAGGTTAAAAAGAATAATAATATGAATAAAAATGGCATATTTAATATGCCATAATACATGCGAATGGGACAAAACTTGGATTTACAAAAACTCAAAACGACATACCTAAAGCAATAGGTCAAAAATAATAATAGAACTATTGTTTTGTAAACAAAAACAGAGAACAAAAAAAGTTTTTTTTTTCATATTTTAATTTTTATTCGTTTTAACCTTGTCGGAGGCACTAGAACAATAAGGTGAATTGACAAAACCCCTTAATTTGTTATCCCTGATGATGGACATGTTATATGACCGAAATCCTTTTAGTTACCATTGATAAGCATTATTACTTTTTGTATGAAGAAAATTAAAAGTTACAAAATATCAAAGCCCAAGCCAAGATTGTAGTAGAAAAGACAATTCTAGTTTTCTGATCCTTTGTCATACGATTAAAGACTATTTATTAGCAATTTTCTTAACCACAAAATATCCCCCAATAATAATAACTATAGCAGTTGCAATACTGACCCCCAAAATAAGTGGCATTTGTGCTTTAAAGAAAATCTTAATAAGGCTGAAAGCTGAAGGCACAGTTTTTTTATAGGAGTCTCTTTCCTGGACCCTGTTGAAATACCGTTCACAATGTGGTCTTTTTCCATTTGTCCAATAGTAGGGTTCCATACCGATCTGGTATATGCGCACCATCAAAATTGATAAGGATATATCAGCTACTGTAAAAAGTTCTGAACATAGCCACCAGTTTTTCTTATCTGGAAAAAAAAACGGAACTAATGTAATTTTGCAATTTAATTTTTAAAGTTATACTGGATGTTGGAAAAATATGTTATATGGTGTTAAAAAATGGTTCGAGATGCCTTAAGACAACCAAAATAAAAAAATATATATTTTTATGAGTTTATTAAAAAACTAATATTAAAATAAATTATCTATCTGCCCTGAATTTTTCTCTACATTATGGCGTTTCTAATTTGTTTAACAACTTTGTCATCCAATGTTTCATTTTTTAACTTATTTTTCAATTTATATTCAGTCTTTGAATTACTTTAAATATTCTCGATATTCTTTTTCCTCGTCCTGCTATAGACAATAGGCAAATATTTATTTCCATAGGCTATAATTATCAAATACTGTTAACTAAATCTTATAATACTACAAATTAGTAGTTTAACACACAAACAAAAGTATCTAGTTGAGTTGCCACAATTCTCCTAAGATTTTTATTAAATAAACTTTTATAAGTACTAACACTTTCAATCAATCAGTTATATATAATTCAATTAGTAAAACCAATGTGGGATTTGCTACTTTGGTTAGTTTATATTTGGGTAAATTCAACTTTAGATTAACTAGAGTAAAAATGTAGTAGGTTTAGATCCTCAATTAAAACTAATTTTGTTCCAGAAGAAATGCCGAGGTTTCGGTCTTTATTGAGACGATATTCAGCTTGCTGGTTGCAAATTTCGCAACCAAATAAACATTTAATTGTATAAACGAATTAAATGAATAAACAAGAAACACTATAAAAACGAGCAGTTTTATTTTTTATGACCTTATACCGAATAAAAGTACAGCACAAGGATGGTGTTAAAGTGTAGATGCCTATTTCTGTTTTAAAAAATAGTTGTGTGAAAAAGTTAGATAAGAAGTGATGTAGATGTAGATGAGATGTAGATGAGAAGTGAAATAGTTGTGTAGAAAAAATGTTGAGTGACAAAATAAACATTAGGGAGCCTCTTACAATAGACATATGATAATAATAGAAATGTGCAGTTATGTTCTTTTATTGGTGGCTTCATGTCATGTTTATAAATATATAGCAATTGGTTATGTTGTGCCTTATTAATTTGATGGCTCTATTTCAAGGCAATTGCCTAGACGATTTGGACATTCAGGCAAACCGTCGGGTATGTACCCTGTTCCCTGAATCGAAAACTTTCTTGAAAACACAATTCTTACGATTTCTTGTACGATTCTTATTGTATGGTGACGCTTCTTCTACGATGCATCTGTCCTGGCTACCGGCGTAAATAGGGTCAGCTACCACCGACAAGGATAGGAAAGGAGAAAGAACAACCACGTGTTTTAATAATAGTATTTCTTATATTTTCTCGAAAAAAAAGTCTTTTGATGTACGGAAAATTGAAATATTATACTGATTCACATTCTGTATAAATAATGAAATTCTGAACTTCTAATGTGCCGTGACCGGTAAAGTAAACCGTTGGCTCCATTCTGAAGTGGAGTCCATATAACATTAAAAAGTTAGTACGGGAAGTCTTTTGTCCACAAATAAAATTAAACAAACAAATAAAATTAATACACACAAATTATAAACAATAAATATTTGTGATTGTTTATAATTTGTGTGTGTGTTAAGTAACTCTAGTCTGATGATGACAAGAACACTTGCCAAAATGCATCATTCCTGAAATTAGAGGATTAGCATTTTATTTGTGGAGAAAAGACTTCACCTACTAACTTTTTATTAAAGTTTAAGTGAAGTTTTAAGTATTCAAAGACATAAATACTGGATTCTTGTTTAAAATTGTAAAAAAATGGATTGTGATCTCGATTTAATATATGGAATTAATAAAGATATTGGAGACTTATATAATAAATATATTGAGAATTAGAACTGCATGCACCACATAAGTAGAAAGTTTATATTTATAGAAAAATATGTCCTTTTTTTATTTTTGCCACTAATTGTTATTTTGATGTGCGTAATTTCGTAAAAACAAACTCAAATAAAATCCACTAGAGAGTTTTTATTCTATAGAAGGTTGATCTGCAGTATTTAAGCACTCATTTTTATGTGCAAATTTGTAAAACTATGTATAAAAAAAATTTCAGATATATTCGGAACATTCGAAATCCACCTCGACATGAAACAGTAAACACCACTAAAATACTAAGTACGTTTATTAATTTTCAACTAATCACAATAAAAAAAAGCTACTTCTATAATAAAAAAAATTGTAGAATGATCAGAACAGATCAGAAATATTATTTAAACCATAGCTAAACCAAATGCAATTCTGGAACCTTATATTTAATAAGATAAATCGTACAGTTTTTGTACAGTTTTCTAAAAACTAAAATACAAATTGAAAAGTGTGTATAACCGACAACTGTGGTATGATCACGTGCTGGCGACTAGCTGGCGGAGATGTGCTGGAAATCGACTATGCAGTAAAAACAGGCTGATGACGATTCTTCAGCGGATCGCTGGCGCTTCGCTGGGAGTTTCTCTAGCAAATCGCCAGCGATTGACTATGAACACGGATGTGTTATTATTAAATAAAGTTAAGAAATCGTGGATATTTTTTGGGAGATAGACTAAAATCGTATCATCCACGTCTTCATCGTATCATCCACTACTTCAGGTCAGTACTTAAAAGAATATATGACTGCCACTACCAGAGGATTGGCTCAGACCGACTTTTGTTAGCATTCCTACGAAAAGTACCCCCAAACAGTGTGAGGACTTATTAGCCTAATGAGCTTAAGGCTTTCCTCAGAATAATTCATCATAGGATTCATGTTTACAGGATATATAGGATATATCATCATATATGATGTGAAGAAAGGAGCGGTGACACGCAGTACGGCTTCATTAGAGGATTGGGAACAAGAGAAGCTTTGTTCTCGCTAAAGCTTTTGGTACAAAACTGCTATGATCTACAACAGCACATCTTTCTCTGCTTTATTGATTACCAAAGAGCTGCCTATAATGTCAAACATGATTTACTTCTGTACTATGATGATTAGAATGATATTCAAATCATGAAACAACTATATTGGAACAAGAGGCCCGAGGTGAAGATGCACGACATAGTATCAATCGAGGCTTTCGATAAAACCAAGAGAGCGTGGCAAAGCTGTATTTTGTCTCCGATGCTTTTTAACATCCATGTGAAAATAAACCATCCTCGAAAATAAACCCAGGCTTCATCATCTATTAAACAGGATAAATAAAATCGGCGGTAAGACCTGCATATTAACATCTCCAACACAAAATCCATGGTGATCATTAGATGAACCCGAGAGGTTACTTTCGAGGTAAAGGGTGAAAACATCGAACATGTTAAGAGATTTATGTAACTCGGATCTATCGTTAATAGAGAGGTGTGTGACGAGGAAATGAAAGCTGGACATGGCCAAAACAGCAAATTGACAACTTCAGGGTATCCTTTTACAGAAATGCTTGCCCCTAAACCTCCGACTAAAAGTGATAAAATGCTATGTGTGTCATACCTGGGACACATCCCGAGAGAGTTTCGCTATACCAATCCTGAAGCTGATCCTAGAGGGCAAGATGGAAGGCCGAAGGGGACTCGAACGAAAATAGCACTAGTCGCTCCGAAACATCAGACATATGCAACCACCACATCTAGCCACATATATCGTTAGGCAGAAGACGACATCTTTACGATCATTTGAGGAATGTACGAAAGATCCCAAACGTGCAGGATGCATATAGGACTGAAAGAAGAAGTAAAGAAGTAGAGCAAATTAATATTTTATTACATAAATACCAGATAACATATGCATAATTGAGAGTTTCTTTAAGGCTATATAATAATAATTATTATAATACAATATAATATTAATATTTAAAATTGCGTGAATATCATAAATACATTTCTGCAAAGATATAAGGGAGGCAAGACTCTCGAAGCTAAGCTACCTAAGCCCTTTAAAGTAAAAAATAAAATATGCGATTTATTAACGAACAGCTATTTAAATGTGCGCTTATCTATAGAGTAGAAAAAACTACTTACAGAATGATTAACTTCACGATGTATTGTATTCTATACAATATATTGATATATTGTATTGTACTCTACAAAAGAAAGTAATTTAGAAGCTTTATCCAGTAGTAAGTATAGATTTTTTTTTAGGTAGAATGTAGATAATGAAATTGCAACAAAAGAAGTTATTTATAATAATATTAATAATAATAATAATAACTTTTATTAATCCACATATACATATGTTTACAAAGCTGTAAAAAAACATCATTGTAACAAAAAATGACAGACAAAATGCGAATTAAAAGGCATAATTTCAGCTTCCCAACGCAGTTGAGGGCTGTTGTAGCCTATAAAGTAGAATAAGTATCTAAGATCAAAAAAGTAACTAATAGTAATTACCCAAAGAAAAATAAATAAATAGTGCACTAAAATCGAGGAAACACATTTAAAACATTTTTAAATAAATAAAATGAAAAAGAGAATATACGAAAATAAAAACGTATAACAAATCCGAAATTCATATTTTTAAATGCATTGCTCTGTTTTTAAATATTATTCTGGAGGTTAGATTTCATGCATTTTCGGAAGCCGTTTGTCGTTAGCGAAAGATCAGTGATATATTTATTTACTACAGATGCAATATTATAAGAAAATGATCGTTTAAAAATTTCTTTTCAATGTCGTGGAATATCTAAACGCCGTTTATTTCTAACGTTAGCCTGATGATGAATATCAGCTCTAAATACCACCCTATCCAATAGATATTGTGGGCACCTCATCTTGAGAATATTGTAGCAAAATACCACATAATGTAACTTTCTCCTCAATTACATATTAAGTCACTCAAGATCTTTCAACCTGTGCCACACTCCATATGGCCTGCGAATACCAAAAATAAACCTTATACATGCATTTTGAACTTTTGTATACGCTTTTTATCTCTGTTATCTAAACAAGGGCCATACACAGTATCACAAAGTTAAAATGAGAAATAATGAGAGAGTCGCACAGCATTCGCTTAGTATCCACACTTAACTCATGGCGATGCGGATATAAAGTTTTCAACATTGAATAGGCTTTCTGCAATTTTGATGTCACAACAAACAACCGAGATTTTGACCTTTAAATTTTTCAATAGGTGTTGCCTTAAATTTTGTTTGGTAAACAACATCGCAACAGATTTCTTAGGGTTTAACTGTAAGCCATGTTTTACAAATAAATTATATAGACTTGACAAGCCTTCATTTAAACAGTCACCAGCATTGCCCGGATTTGATGAATCAAAAGACAACATCAACTGAGTATCATCAGCATAACTATGATGTTTACTATACTTTAAACATTTAAACAAAACGCACGTATAAATCAAAAAAAGAAGAGGACCAAGAACACTGCCCTAAGGAACTCCCATAACTACGGCCATGTCTTCCGAAAAATTGTCATTTAAACAAACTCTTTGCTTTCGATGTGTGATAAAGCTTTCCATGAGTTTCATTGCAGCATTAGAAAATCCTACAAAGCCAAGTATCGACAATAAAAGCTCGTAGTTAAGCATATCGAAAGCTTTGCTATAATCTAGCATCACTAGTACAACGGATTCGTTTTCATCTAAAGATCGAATAATATTATCCGTCACATCGAATAGAACGGTCGCACAGCTATCTATGATTAGAACGGCATCCGGAACGGACCACTTCAAAGGAAGGATAGAATTGCTGTTTAAAAACAACGTAATTTGCTGCTCAAGACATCTCTCTAGAACCTTCGATAATATAGGCAAAATCGAAATTGAACGTAAGTCGCTAAATTCTTTTGGATTTTTTACTTTAGGCGATGGAAGTATATTAGCTAGTTTCCAACTGGTCGGAAATATATTTGATGACGCATGAATTTATCAAATGAGTAACATGTGATATTATAAATGGACCACAGAGCAATTTAACCAGAGTAATTTTAACCAAGTTTAAATTATCACGACCAATTGCTTTTGACTTAAGTTTTCCTTAAATTTTTAATGACGGTATTTTGTGACTGAACATTAAACTTAAATGAATTATGTGTTAGACTATTAGTACGGTAATAATTAAGAAGCCCTATATCGATGTTAAATGGCTTGACAGAAATATTGGAAAAATGTGAATTTGCGTCATTTAAGTTTTTTGATAAATTATCAGGTAATGTAGAGTTTTTGGACTTACAAATTCCTATTTTTCTCATTAAATTCTACTTTTCCTTAGTATTACTATGTTTTAGTTCATAATTAAGAAAAGCCTTTTTTTCAGCATGAATAGCAGAAGTAGTATAATTTCTAAGTTCTTTGTAATACGACCTGTGATTATTATTTTTTGTCTGTCGAAACCTATTTAAAGCTTTATTTCGTAGTTTAATCATTAACCGAATATTCTTAGTTATCCACGGTGCATAGGGTTTCTTTTTTACCTTTGATGGTTCTTGTTGGTGCATGACGGTTAAAAGGCGGAAGCAATTTGTCTGTAACGAAATTCACCTTTTCGTCAATATTGTTGGTATCATAAAAAATATTCCAATTAATATTCCGCCAATCAAATTATAATTTATCTTTATCAATGTTTCGGATGTCACGATAAGTAAAACTATAGGTTGGAGGTTTTAACAATTTTTTCAAAATGCAAACTGATTATTTCAAAATCGATTCCAGTTCAGTATGTAACGCCAAGACCTGTTTAAAAATTTCTCAAATATATTATAGCATTAATCAAATATATTATTATTTTTTTTTAAATAAGTAGTACCTCAACATTTTTATTTCAAATGTCTTTTTAGCTTTAAAAATAAAAAAATTCGTTCTTATTTACAGTGACTGAGTTTGTTGATTAAATAAAAAAGAAACAATCGCGTTTTATATTTAAATTTCTTGGTATTAAATCTTTTAAAATTATCAGGTATGAAATTATATAAAGTGATTGCATTATATGAAAAGAATCTTTTATAAAGTCCAGTTCAGAGACCCATTAATCTTTGATGTGTGCAGATGCCGCACTACAGTCCGTGCGCCTATATCGTATGATATACATGTTTAAATGGCATAATTTTATATAATTTATATATGGAATCATTTTAAATATACGTAAAGCCCCATGTTTTACACTATTTTTTATTTTTCTTTCGAAAATATACATTTTTAAAAAGAAAATAATATCACAAGAAATTAATATAAAAAAATTGACCGCAGACTAAAATCCAAGCATTTTACAAAACATTTTAAACACTCCTAGCACTCAGAGACTTCCACCTCTTTTAGCCAGTCTATTAAACAAAGATAAAACACCTGCATTCTGGCGATTCCTACTTTGGGCTGTGCAAGTGATTGTGTATCTTTCTCTATCCCACTGATTTTGAGTGTTACGGGGCTGTACCCAGATAAATTTTTGGGCTGTTTTTGTACTTTCGTCGTGTTTTTAAAGATATCTTTAAGGATGGGTCTATCGCCTTTAAAATTGTTCTGTTGGATGGGCCTATCACCTTTAATAGTTGGGAGGGGGTCATGTGAGGTTATTATTATTTGATGGGTTTTGCTTTTTACACATTTATGAAAGTGGAGAATTTAGAATTTGGCCTGTATTCGTCTAAATTTTTTGCAGTTTTTACTGTGAGGAAGTGTGTTTTTTATTTGTGTCTGTGGATTTGTTTTGATATTATACTTAAAGACCTTAAAATGTTTCGACCCTGGGAAAATAGGCAGGAAAATGTGGCAAATGAAATAAGGACAGTGTTTGTGCGGGTTTATGGAGACCGTGGGTGCACAAGAAAGACAATAACATTTGTGGTGAAAACAATAAGAATGATCTGGACAATGATTTAGACTCATTTTCATTTTCCAGTATTGAGGAAGCAGAGGAAGAAGCCAGGGAAATAAAAGCTACAGGGAAAAATCAGGGAGTTTTGAAACGTAATTTGTTTAAGTACAGACGCCAAACAAATTTGTTTAAAGGTCTATACCAATCTAAGGAATGATCCTCAGTTCACAAATGATTGTAGTGCTTTGCAAAAAAATAGCGTTGTTAACAGGGGTTTCGCATAGTACAATATGCTATTTTGTAAAAAAAGAGATTAAAGACAGAAAAAAAAGGAAATATGCAGGACAATCAAAGGAACTTGACACGAATATTGCCAAATTGGTAAGTTGAGTTGTGTATTCAAAATATAAAAAACAATAAGGTTCCAACTATAGAGATGGTTAAGAACACCTTATCGACAAGGGACAAACATTTTTTAGTCTCAACTTGCTGAAAAAATCACAAACACATCTTCACATAAATTGGAAATTGAGACATTTTTATTAAAACATGATCTCTATTATCATGAATCTTATACAAAGAAAGGTTGTAAATACCAAATCATGGGAAAAGCAGTATGTAGTAGATAAGATAGCTAAAAAGTATGAACATACTGTCCTCAGACTTCCACCGTATTATTGTGTATTTAATCCTATCGAGTTGATTTGGGGACAACTAAAAAGGAGAATTTGCAGGAAAAAAAATCCAAAATTTGATAAAAAAGTTATAAATTTGATTAAGGAGGAAGTTATGAATTTAGGAGAGGAAGAGTAGAGAAAGCCTGAGAAAAAAATTATAAGTTATAAAGAGGAATATAAGGAGATGAAGTTGGAATCTATAGCGGCATCAGAGAAACTGTTCCTTAATGGAAGAAACTGCTAAAGAAAAAAATGCGTACTCCTTTTGAGTACGCGACATCTCCGCACCCAATCAGGCACAAGATTCCTATTCTTTTCACGTTCGGTTAATTTTCGCATATTTTCTACAATATCAGCTACACTAACAACACAATATCGGTAATAAAGTGTAGTTACTAATAAAACGCACGATGACAAGAAGAAGAAAAGGCGAAAGCAGCGCCTCTTCACTTTTTGGCACTGACAACAACAACGATAACAACTAAAAAACCAAAATACCAACATTTAATTTAGATAGGCATTTCTTTAATTTTACATTTTATCATCATTTTTTATTTAAAATTGCTTATGTAACCACTATTCATTTGTATCATATCCTTTGTAAAAACATGCGTTCTTTCTGATTCTGCACTAAAAAATTGTGGTTTCCATTTAAAAAAACATATTGATGACGTCATATCTTTTTTTGAGTCACCCTGTATATTTAATTTCCACGTAGAAAAACCCTAAACCCAATATTATAATCGACGGGTTCGGACTTTTTTTTTCAGAAACGGTCCATTTCATTTTTATTGAATTTATCCGCTACGTTAGGGATGCACTGTATATACTATATAGGGATAAAGAATTTATTTTTGTTCCTAATATTTTGTTTATGAATGATTGATCGTCCTTGGCAGAAATTTATTTTCAAGAGTATTCTGTGTGTTAATGGTATTAAGAATATTATGCACAAAATTTACGAGATGGAGTTTTCCATATTGGGCCAGTTCGATTCTACAATTTTGTGAGTAACATGATCATGCTTCCTGATTCTATAAACTAATCGACACCATACTTTATGTACCCTTTATATTTTCTGTTTGCCGAGAGCTGTAAGATATGGACAATATACAGTGTGTTACAGAGTAAGATGTTGATCCTTAAGGATGTTAATCTATAATATTGATTTTAAGAAGAAAAGTTCAAATGAAGCTCTGTTCTAAGCCCGTTAACCTTTAGGCTAGAGTGTGCTAAAATCTTAAGAAAAAAACGGTTTTATAACTTTAATACTTTCCTAGATACATATATGATGTGTACATACATACAGATCGTGTTTTCGTTCGTTACTTATAAGAAACCGCATAGAGGCGAAATTTTGCAACGTCGCGTGTGTACGAGTGCCTGCGATAGAGCACCGCCCCGGCCGGCCCGAAGACGGAATTAGTAAACATCTGACTTTCGCGGGACCTGCGTCGTTTGGCAAGAAAATGTCCCAAAATATTACGCGAAAATCCAGGCATTTTAAAAATATTTATTCTAATGCGGGTTTTATAGACATGACAATGTGTAAAACCCGCATAGAATTGTAAACTTAAAATGTTTAATATGCTGTGTTTTGCATAATGAAAATTAAAGCGTTATTCTAATAAAAAATAAAATATCAACTCTGATAAAAATATAATAAAAAATCAGAAATAAAACTCTAAAAAACAAACTTAACAACATATCATTTTTTTAAATAAAAGGCTCAAAAATAACGCTCAAAAATTATTAATGCAACGTGCGGTAACACAGCAAAGTGAGGTCTGCTGACTCCCGGTTCAAAAAATAAAAACAAAAAATTCCGCCGCCTGCAAGCCCCAACCAAGCGGTGTTGCTATTATTTTGGGTAATACGTAGCTCACGTAACACGATCTGTATATATGAGTATGCTGCTTTTAGTTTAAACAGTGGCATCCATCATTTTTTCTTAAAAATTACCTAAGGATTAACACCGTTAAGAATCACTATTTTATTCTGTAACACCCTGTATAAGGACGCCATAGTTAAAATGTAAAAGCTCTAATAAATTACATAAAATTTTGTTCATTATATAGCTAAGAATATGCTTATTATTAGGTTTATAATAATTTTAGTGCAGAAAAGCTTTTTCTTGTAATATTCTATAGGTACGTGCGCACTAAACCTGAGATGATGATTTATCAATCATTTATTTTTAGTTTGAAGTTATTTTTAATAGAGTTTCTTTTGATTTTACTTCCAGTACAAAATAGATAGTTTTCTCAGAATTTAAGTTTGAGTTATGTTCAGCAGATAATTCTTTAATTATTTTAAGATCAGCGTTTACTTTATTGGCCAATTCTTGGGATTTGTTATTTTTAGAAGAAAGATAGATTCGTGTGTAATCCGCGTACGCTTGTATTTGACTGTATTTACGAGCAAGAATTATATCAATTGGATAAATCATTAAAAGAAATTACACACCAGATAGAATATCCAATGCATCCGATATAATATTATTATAGATTACCTTGTGTGACCGGTTGATTAAAAATTAATTTTCTTATTGAACAGAGTCCATGTAGAAACCATAATTTTTGAGTTTAGCTAATATGAGACGGTAATCCAGAATATCAAATCTGTAAGAGATTTCTTTAAAACTATATATATATATATACTATAAGCCATAGTAAAACCAACTAAGATGCTCGTCGATTAATATACCTAAGTTTTTAATAACTTTATTTTGTTTTATTCTTTTGTTATGCTATTTAACGAGTAAACTTTTATTTAAATTAGGAGGTTGAAAAATTTCATCTGGGTTTTGTCTCATTAACGATTATACTGTTCGTATTGCAGAGATCCATCCTATGGTTGATCACGCTAGGTGACATTTTAATGACTGTTCGGACTCTCCAATTGATCAAAGGAAGAGAAAGTATCCTCAAAGTCAAAGTCTCACAAATCAAGCGTCTATTTAAAAGGTTACCCGTTTCGCCGCATTAGGGCATCATCAGACCTGTTTTTGAAGGTGGTAGACAATGGTACAGTGAAAACATCTTGTCGGACTTGCATTGTCTTATTTATTTATTGTAACACGACGTTTCGGTTGGTAAGTATCTCCAACCGTTATCAAGTGTAACCAGTTTACACTTGATAACGGTTGGAGATACTTACCAACCGAAACGTCGTGTTACAATAAATAAATAAGACAATGCAAGTCCGACAAGATGTTTTCATCATCAGACCTCATCTAAATACAAAAACTACTCACTTACTCTCAGTAACATAAATAAAAATATAAAATATAATATGTCTACATCATCGTGTACCATTATTGACTACTATTGTTGGTCATATTTCTAAGTCTCTTTGAGAATAATGCATGATTATTTTGAATCTCTAATTGATGTTTATATGATCACATCATCTGGAAATGCCACTAGGTGGCAAGGAAATTTATCAAGAAATATAATGAATAACAATAGCCCTAGAATGCTGCCCTGGAGTACACCACTAATAACTAAAACGGATATAGAATCATAAAATCTGTCATTACAATATTCAAATTCAACATTCATAATAATTCAATATCCATTACATCGAATGCTTTGTGTGAGAATTACTCCAAAAGCTAAGAGAAACATTTTTCAAATATGGTTGAAAATACGACAAATAAAGATATACCATATTACTAAAAACTCAAAAACATATTAAAACATGACCTAATTATGTAAAGAATTTCACAAAAACACCCTGCACATTATTAAAATGTCTATCGTTATTGTCAGTGAAATATTAAGGTCGATTGGAATACCCTGAATTATTGGTATTATTTTAATGCCATTATCAAAATTTTTGCACACAAAATTTTGAAAATGTATGTATGCTTAGCCATTTGAATTTTAAACTCCTGTTGTTTTTATAATTTTATGTCTTTTAAAATTATTTTTGTTATGTGGTTTATTTATAACTTTTAAATAAATGCCTTAAAATTTTTTTTACAAGATCATCTGTCATGCTCGGCTAGTAGGCGGTTAAATCTTTCCAAGAGCAAAAAACAGCCACAGCAGTTTGAGGTTTATTAATTAAGCTGTGAAATTTAGACTATGGAATCTGTGTACTATCAGGCTGCAAAAGCACTAAAATAAGCTGCATAAAGTGATCATATATTTTTATTTATTAATTCTTAGGTCACAAAAGGTAAATTAATTTTTTTTAATGCAATCTAGGCAAAATGCCTCCACCTATCATATCAAAGAGTAAGAAATAAATGTCATAATGATATTATGATAAAATAAATAGTCACAATGATAAAATAAATATTAAAAGAATTGCCCCTTACATAAATGGGACTTTTTGTTAATAATGCTTCTCGAATAATTCAAATGAAAAATCTTTCTTTGCCTTATGCTCCCACACTTTTCCATACAAGCCTGTAATGAAGTTACAAGATTTTGTTTTTATTTTATAAAAATATGGGTTAGCTCAGGCAATATTTTACCAGAGAATTCAGATAGTTTTGAACCGGTAACATTTCATTCCGGAATGGATAATTTACCTAAAAGTGATGTATATTTCAAAGCCTTACATATGCGTTGTAGGTAAATTGCACCTATAAGCTACAGGGATAAAGCAATTTAAAGAGGTTTTTGGACTAGTTAGTACCCAGAATAGATTAGATTTCTAATGGGTTGTACCCAGTTCTCCGTCAACTGTGTTGTGATCCCTCGTCTTCGTTATTTTCAGTCTTAGAACAATGAAGAGCACTGAATGCCTTAGTTTTTAGAACCGACAGTTTTTCATCACTAGAGTTTATGTTTTTCAGTTATTTTCATGAATTTTCTTTCATTTTATATACATTGTTCACATGTTATATACATTGTTCCCTCTGTTTTCACATAAAATACCTGGTTTTAAGGACTGAAATTAAGGTTATTTACTATATAATGTCTCCTCTTGTTCATTCATACCGCTTTCGCGATGAAAAACTCAATTTCCTTTGATTTTCCTCAATTGCATTTTTTTTGACCCGAATGTTAACCTCGAAAATGGTTCGTTAACGACGTTTTTGACTAGTTGCAGTAAACTGCACTTAATGCGAACTCGAACAGAATTACAATTTCGACTGGTAGAAACCAAGAAAGAGTAGTGTTAGTGCGTGTTCGACTCGCTGACCCGGTACGGATTGGTTTTTTGTTCGTCTGCATTAAAGCAAATTCGTAGGTTCGTTCATCATTAATCAAACATAGAGATAGGTAATTGTCGAGTTCATACGATTCATTTTCTAGGATCAGTTGTATATACAAAAAAAATCAGCCGTACCTATCTATATTAATATACTATATTATCATACAATTTTTTTTACAGATATAATGGCAATGATCTGCTTAATGATTTATCTTTAGAATACTCTAGAAATTTGAAAATTTTTGTTGGATTGTATCTGCAGATTTCGAAATTCTGGTGCAATCAATAGGCACATCTATAACTAAACGGACCACTAACATGAGGCGTACCATTTCGGCTAAAGAAAGATTAGCTGTAACTTTACGATTCTTTGCTTCTGTAGACAGTTATCAGAGTTTGAGTAATTTATTTAAAATCTCACCGCAGCTCATATCCTTCATAAGTATGTAACGCACTACAAAAGGCACTTCGAGAGCACTTCCAAGTACAGGTAAGGAATATGTTTATTGTACTTTTATACATTTATGTCCTTTAAGATTTAAAAAAAATTATATTGAAAAATGGCCTTAGTTCAGGATGCTTTGCTTAGTTCATATAAATATTTTAAAAAAGTAAAGAAATTATATTTAAATAAATAATAATAATTTATATTTAGTTATATCATCAACGAAACTTTTATAAAATTCAACAAGTATAGGTGTGCTAGTAGATGACTGCAATGTATTATAAATTAAATATTTATTTATTTAATAAATATTTAAGATGACTTTCTTGACTTATTATAGACACTTTCGAAATTGCTAGGACTGATATTAGGATATTCTTTCTTATGCTAAATATGTCTTTTTATTTTATTTTCACTTTCTAGATAGTTAATTACAGTGTACAATTCATGAAGGTTGTTAATGGATTTTTCGTGATCTCATATTAACTAATACATAGTCCTCTATCTTTTTGGACCTTCTTCAAAGCTTTAAAATTTGAAAAAGTTTCTAGGGCGTTGTCACTGTTGATGTCTACAGTAAGGTTGTGCACCACATTGGTTTATGAGAAACTATCATCCGATTATTGAGATTTCTTATTTTTCTCCCTTTTCTCTTTTTTTTTCCTTATACGGCTTCCTTATACTTAATATATTTAAATATTCTTTGTCAGCTTCATAGTAAGAAATCTTATTTTTTATTACAGTTTCTTTGGAGCATATTTCAGTGGCAAAATTCCATTAAATTCTGAAAAATATGGTGCCACAGGGATGTTGTTCTTTTGGTAGTAGGCCATTATCAGGGCTTTTAAATGAATGTACAAAAAGGCGTGAACAGGTTCAAAAAATCATTTAAATTTAATTTCTAGATAATTTTTTATAATAATTTTATATATATGAACTACTATGTACTACTACTATATATATATTCTACTATGTATTGCTGTAAAAAAATTATCTGGAAATTAAACTTCAATGATTTTTTAAATCTGTTCACGCCTTTTTGTACATTCACAGCCCTGATAATGGCCTACGACCGAAAGCGCTAGGCAAATATTAGATATATCAGTAATTCTTTCTTAGGCTGAATAGGTGTTTTTATTTTATTTTTACTTTCCCGATAAGCAATACATTGCCAAGATAAAAATGGAATCTTGTAGCATGTAGCATGTCTTTTAAGGCAGACCAATAAAGTAGCTGGGTTTTTCTATATCCACAAGTTGATGACATCAAGACAGTATATAGCAACACCTCCACTATGATTTGATTCCCTGGAAAAAGATGCTGCTCTTTTGTATCCAGTGAACCAATTTCTTCAGCAGACAACCTATAATTAACCCACACATTGTAAAAATCTTTAATTTTGATTAATAAAGATGTTAAATTCTAAATTCCTCTTCTATTTGAAAGCTTTTGAAAATGACTTTCAAATGGCTAACTTCTGTAACCAATACTTTACCAATGTTGGTAATGAAATGGAAAAGAAAATTCCAAAACCCAAAAATGTCCTATGCCTTCAAAAAACTCTCAGTCGGTCTGTGTTTTTATCTCCGGTTACTAAAAATAAACTAATAAAACATATTCAAAATCTCAAACACAGAAGTTGTCCAGTAATGGTATAACTCATTAGGGTAGAGTAGAAAATTATAAATTGTAACTAAGGGTACCTAACCCAAAAAATTATACAATTTTAATTCAAATGATGTTCCGAATAACTATTCTTAAATTTTGTTATACAAACTATAACTAAAAAACTTAAAATGTCACAATATACATTTAAGATTTTAGAACATCCTAGCATAGTTATCGGATATTCTAGGAGAATCCCGTGTCAATTATAGACATTTAAAATATCATTTTCTACTATATCCTATCAAAATACATGTTTTCCTAAAATTTTCGAGAAGAGTTTAAAAGATCGAGTATTAAACTTCCTAAATAGGCAAGGGCGCAATGACACTTATAAAAAATTATTTACAAAATAGACGACAATTTGTAAAGGTCAATAATATATTAAGCAATATTGAAATTATAAAAATAGGAGTGCCACAAGGTACTGTACTTGGACCACTTTTGTTTCTAATTAACCTAAATTCTCTTCTTGATATCAAACTAACAAATGGAACCATTGTTTCATATGCAGATGATACTGGCTTACTTTTTAATGGTTCGAGTTGAGATCAAACAAAACAGTATGCTATAGAAGGCCTGAATAAAATAAAAAACTGGTTGGAAACTTATAAATTAAGCTTAAATGTAGCAAAAACAAATTACATTGCTTTTTCTCTCACTGGGGTAAACAGACCAAATTATTCATGTTTTTCAATTGAAAATAGTTATGAAATAAAGGAAGTTTCACAGACTAAATACCTTGGAATTTTTATTGTCCAAAAACTTAAATGGCATATACATACTGCATATCTGGCAAATAGACTTAAAAAGTGAATTTACAAATTTGATATTATCAAAACATTTTTAAATTCAAAAGAACTTATCATTTATAAATCCTCAACTGAGTCTTATACAATAATGCATTGCATAAATTAAATATTGTACATTTTAAAAAATATATACAAGCCAAAACTTTACCCCACAGAATATCTATTTACGGAACAAACCATCAACATAAGAACTTTATATATAACATTTGTTCACACATTCACAACCATGATATTGCTAAAAACTAAATAAATCACAATCATAATACAAGAGCAAGAGCTAGAGGTAACTTAATCATACCAAATAATTTCAAGTATTAACCTAAAATTTTTAGTTTTTAGTGTTCTACCACCTGAGTAAAAGGGAGTAAAAAACAAAAAAATTAGAGAAGAATGTAAGTATGTGCACAACAAATATAATATTTTCTCCTCATTTTGCTAGGAATTTAAGTAGGTATTATAATATAGACCTTTTTCATAGATTGTTAAGTAGTGTTAACTAATAAATTAGATATTGTAGTATTTAAGGTACTTAAATTTATTTGTTTCTGTAAAAATAACAATCACAAGCGATATTTAAAAATTGTACTTTACCATTAATATATTGAGACAATTCTTCTTCTACTTTGTTAAATACTTCCTCAGTTTGGTTGCATATGGCTGAAAACTCTTCTTTTTTTAACAGTTTTTCTCTCTTTTTCTCCTGATTCTCAGCCTTTTCCAACAACATTTCCCTTGCTTCAGGATTTTCTTCTGCATACTTTCTTAAATTTTTTGCTAAGTTAGTGTCTGATTCTAAAAATAATAGGCATTCTTATAATTCTAGTTTTAAATGTTGTTTATGTAAGTCATTCTATCTAATATTATTACTCACTTATTAGTGCATTACGAACAGGTGCAATAAAAGGGACTTTCTTAACCCCAGCAGCAAACTCAGGATGAATGAAAGATCCCATTGTCAACACATTTCCATTTATTTTATCTATTAGATTTCGAAAATATATCACTTTCTGTCTAACTTCAGGGTTTTGGTGTGTTGGCATTAGTCTTGGAGTATCTCCTAAACAAATAGAATATATTCATAATATACAATATTTACATGGACACATCCTGTGAAAATTGTAGGATAATTTACCATTGCTAAAGTTATCCTCTAAATAATCTATAATTTTAGCAGAATCTGCTATAATTTTTCCATTGTTTTGTAGAACAGGCACTTCACCTTTTGGGTTAATTTGTAGAAATTTAGGATTGTATTGTTGCTCATTGTTTAAATCAATATCTTTAGTTTCAAATGGGAGGTTTTTTTCATGAAGAGCCATAACAACCTTAAAAAAATAAAACAACTTAATTTTAGAAATTGTGAAATAATTAATTAGAAATTAAATTAGAAATATATATATATATATAAAATATAAAATATAAAAATATATAGCCTATACTATACAAGCTAATGTCAGGTTCAACTGTTACTATAACATACCACAACATTATAAACAAAAAATTAGGCAAGCTGTGTCCCTGCCAGAAAATAATTCTAATTCTTACTTTTTGTGAATAGAAGGAAAACATATTGTAGTATAAGAGTAGTCCATTTTTCTCAGCACCCCTATTCATTTCTGAGGCTATTTCGGAACTGGCACTTGAACAACTGTTACCATTGGTGGCTGCCGTGCTTAGAGATATACAAAAGGTGGGTTTACGCAATAAGAAAATGAGAGGTAGTGTACGTCTGATGCTTACCAGATTGACGAAAAGAAACGACTTGCTCTTTCTCATATTTCAAGCATTAATGAATGGAGATGTTTGGTACTAATTTGTTATTGGAGCAAAAGGTTACTTCTAAAAAAAAATATGTGTGTGTGTGAAGCTAGCGCAGGGTTGCCAGATCAGTCAGCGGAATTTACCCAATTGATATTTAAAAATCCCCTATATTTAGGATTCAAAAGTAAAAATTCCCAATTTTTTTAAAATAATAATATATAGTAAATTCAACCGATTTTTTTGAAAATAATGTGTTTTCTACATTCGCATAAAATCCCTAAAAATAGGATGCTCAAATAAATCCCCAAAAGTAGAAAAATAAATTTCAATGTACCTATGCAATGTTAATACATTATTTATAGTAATACGACTTAGAAGAAACATAATAGTACCTAAATAAACAAAAGCTTACACAAAATATCGTTGGTCTATTGGTCTAAAACACAAATAACATAAAACTAATATCTAAGGACATACCTATATAAACACAAAAATACATAAAAAAAATATAAGTAATATAGGTAAAAAGTTTTGGTAAAATTCATACTTCTATATGTATGCATCTAATTATCATTAATGTCATAAAGCATTTTCGTTTTCCTTTTTATTAATATGCATGTCAGAATTAAATTTGTTTAGCATGGCTTTTGACGGTAGAAAAGCTACACAACTGCTACTTGGTTCGGTTTCGTAATTAATCTTTAATTATATAGACATTATTGAAAACGCCCGTTCTACTATAGCGTTAGAGAATGATAAAGAAAGAAGCGATAAAGCAATTTTGAAATATATACTGAAACCGATTTTCACCTACGGCATTTTTATTTTGGGCGACTTCAACCCAAAAAGTCTCAGGATCTTTGGAAGGTGTCCACTCTATTCCGTGACGAGCATTCCACTCGTTAACAGTGGAATTAATATCATCGCAGATTAGATTTTTAAAATGGCTGGCTAACTTTGTTATGTTTTCTAATTTTCTCTCTATTTTTTCTTTGTCAGGTTTAAAAATTTATGACGTGGCACTTTCTTGGTTTAAAAAGGCAATTTTTTCCAAAATGTCAATGTTTAATGGTAGTCGGCATTGAATTTGAAGACAGAGAGTAATTAAAAAATATTTACGTCTTTCTCGAATGACTGCTTTTTCGTTGCTGTGAAGTCCTATTTGCGACTCATTAAATGAATATCCGAAATTCATGATATCTGCGCTCATCACATACTCCTGAAAGTTAAAGGAAAAAAGATCCTTATCAAGAATTTTATCTAGGCGCATGGGTGGTACGAGAATGCATAGGTACTGTCTTAATAAATGCAAAAGCTCTTTCATTAGTTTAAGGGGATTTGCTTTCTCACTTTAAAAGGCGGTATTGAGTATAATCAAATCTTTTAAAGTTACATTCAAAAAAACCATGTATACCATATTCTGTTTTCATCTGTCAACATTTCGTAAAGTTGTTGGGCAGTATAGCATCTCTCATTATCCTTTGCTTGCTGAAAGTGTAGTTTTAAAATGTCCCACTGATCCAAAATTTTAATGATGGCATTATATCTTGCCAGCCACCTGGTGCCGCTTAATTTGTCAATTTTTGTTGGGGTTGCCTCGTTTATTGGAGTCCCTTGAAGTAATTCGGAATCACTGTCTAAACTATTAAGTAGTTCGCTTAAATGGTCCGCTGTTTTTGTTGAACAATGTTCTGCTATAAATGCAGCAATCTTTAATTAAGCAATTTTTCTTTTTTGAGTAATCTGTTTTGGCATAAATGCTGGTAATTTTTTTACTTGGACCAGCATTAAATCTATTTCCTATTGAATTATCAGTGGATAATTTGGGGATTGAAATGAAACGACACGCGGTTCAGATAAGATCGTGACAACTACAACTTTATTTTTAATACTGACAGTTTATATTACAAGCGGTTAGGCAACACGACATACTGAATACGGCACTTTACTCAAGCTACCAGTAGATGGTGTTAATAGGTTTAGATATCTAATATTAACACTCCCACTTATCTAAACCAATTAATCACAACTTAATCTAAGTTCACTGTAAACATCTAACAACCTAAGCCTAATTCTGTCGTAAACCTAGCGTGCTTTACAGAACATAATGCTTTTGTTAAGACATCCGCCAGCATTTCATCCGTAGATAAGTAATTTAACTCTACAAAACCATTTGCAATTAATTCTCGGACAAAATGGTAACGAACGTCTATATGTTTAGAACGCTTGTGACATATAGGGTTCAAAGCTAATTTTTGTGCACTTTGGTTATCATTAAATACACTTATGCACAAAAACTTATCGAGAATTTCAGATAACAAATTCCTAAAAAATACAGCTTCTTTAGAAGCTTCTGTAATAGCCATATACTCGGCTTCAGTACTACTTAATGCCACCGTTTTTTGCTTGTTACACTCCCATGAAATAGCCCCACCAGACAACATAAACACAAACCCTGTATATGACCGCCTATCCATTTCATTACTTGCAAAATCTGCATCAACATATCCCTTTAAGTCATAATTGCTATCTTTTTTATAAGCTAAACAATATCCCTTGGTCCCCTGCAAATATCTAAGTAACCTCTTAGCACACTTCCAATGTTGTTCGGTATAGCAATTATTGAACTGACTCAAAAAATTGACAGCAAATGTAATATCTGGCCTTGTTAATACTGAAATATACATAAGACTACCCAAGAGCTGTTGATAAGGCAGTTCCTTTTGACAAACACTAGGATCTGGCTTATCAAAGCAAAGTCCCTTTTCCATGGGTGTATTTACTGGCTTACAATCGCCCATATTAAACCTATCTAGAACCTGATTTATATACTGTTCTTGGTCTAATAAGATTTCACTTTTGTCATCATTTATTCTAACCCTCATGCCTAAACATTGTTTAACCTGGCCTAAATCCTTGATTTTAAATTTTCTAGATAAATGACCCCTGACAAAATTGATTTCATCTTTACAGTTAGAAAATAAAAAAAAATCATCAACGTATACCGCAATGATTGTAATGAAATTACCTATACGTTTTATAAATAAACATGACTCATTATCACATTTTTTATACTCTAAACCTACAAGTACAAGTTCAACTTCTTTATACCATACACGAGCAGATTGTTTGAAGCCATAAATAGCACGATTTAATTTTAACACACTCTTTTCATTTGTGCTGATTTTACTATTAAAACACTCTGGTATTTCCATGAAAACCTCTTCTTCCAGTTTGCCATTTAAAAAGGCTGTGACAACATCCAAATGGATTATTTCAAACTGAAATTGCACAGACAGTGCTAGTAACAACCTTAAAGTTGAATGTTTTACTACTGGGGAGAAGGTTTCATCGAAATCTATACCCTGTTTTTGACTAAATCCCTTGGCAACTAATCTAGCTCTGTAAGTCACATTATCATTGTCATTACTATACTTAGTTTTAAAGACCCACTTACACTTCACTGGTGTATGTCCCTCCGGTATGTCCACAATGTCCCATGCGCAGTTCTCACTAAAGCTGTCCATTTCCCTGGTCATAGCTCGTAACCACTGGCTGCGGTTAGGACTGGAAAGAGCCTCCTGGACCGTCACTGGATCTCCCACTGGAACTGAACTCTCTGGCCTCCCTGTAAAGTAGCTGACAAAGTCATCCCATGTCCTTGCCTTTCTGCGCCTTTCAGATTTCCGAACAGCCTCCTCCGCAGCAGGAACATCCTGATCTGGGGTGTAGCTCGGATCACTCTCATCACATACCTCGTCCTCAGTCTCCCACTCAGACAGCACAGGTGTTTCAAGTGTAGAGCTGGTCTCCTCCTGAATCTGGATATGAGCACCATTCAAATTCTTTTCCATGATATGGACATCTCGGCTTGTACATATTTGCCTTGTAGTAGGGTTATACAACCTATAGCCCTTTGTGGTATCAGAAAATCCCACCAATACCAGCTTCTCTGATTTTCTGTCCCACTTCACCCTCTTTTCCTTAGGAATATGTGTCATGGCTGTACTGCCAAACACTCTGACATGACTTAGGTTGGGTTTCTTACTATAAAACATTTCATAAGGCGTTTTAGGTAAGTTACTTACCATAGATCTGTTTCTAAGATAGCAGGCTGTGTTGACAGCCTCTGCCCAAAAATTCTTTTGAAGATCAGCCTCGTAAAGAAGACACCTAGCCTTCTCAACCAATGTCCTGTTTAGTCGCTCGGAGAGCCCATTCTGCTGGGGTGTGTACGGGTTTGTGGTTTGGTGTACTATTCCTTGCCTCTTCAGATACCTCTGGAATTCACCACTAATGTATTCGCCACCATTGTCGGTACGCAACACCTTCACCTTCCGGTCCAGCTGTTTCTCAACTAAACGTTGAAACTCCTTAAACTTCTCGAAGGTTTCATCCTTCGTCTTAAGAAAATACACAAACGACATACGGGTATGATCATCCTGCATGGTCAAGAAATACCTCGAGCCTCCTATAGATGGTGTCTCCATCGGCCCCGCCAAATCACTGTGGATGACATCTAGCGCCCCTGTAGCTCTGGTACCTTTATGGCTAAAAGGTTGTCTGGACTGCTTACCCTCGCAGCACACCACACAGTTCTGCCTGTCAATCTCCACCCGACCAGGATAATCAATGCCATCAACTAGACCTTCCTTCATCTTGTTTAAGAAGGTTGAATTTATATGTCCGAGCCTCCTATGCCAAATTTCACCACTGGTGACTTGTCCAGCAAAACCATCTCCTGGATATGTAGTGTCTAGTTTGTAAACCCCATTACTTAAAAATGCTTTAGCCACAAGAACATTCCTACTGTTGAAAATCCTGCAACAGTCCTGCCCAAAATCAACATGATTGCCCCTTGCTATTAACTGGCTGACTGAAATTAAGTTTGTTGTTAATTCAGGTACATACTGAACATCTTTTACCTCAATTTCAACAGTATCACTGCACACATTTGTGTAAATATTCACATCACCACAGCTGTGCACCGGCAGCTTCGTACTGTTAGCCACAACAATTTCTTTCAGGAATGGAGCTCTTGTATTCTCAAGCCAATCTTGCCTACATGTAAGGTGTACACTGGCACCTGAATCTAAGTACCATTCCATGTTGTTATACTGGGCACTCAAAAACACAACATTGAACGCACTTTTAATTTGATTTGGACTGTCCTTGTTCGTTTTTTGAGCAACTTGTGGGCATTTCGACATGTAATGTCCCGCTTTTTTGCACCGGTAACAGATTACTTCACTTAAATCCCGTTTTTTAACAGAATTTGTGCTTTCACAACTTTCCTTGGGTTTATTTTTGTTTTTATTTACATTCTGTTGACGTTTGTGAAACCCAGCGCTCCCTATAAAAGCACCAGCTGACGAGGAAGTCGCGAATATGCTGCCATCTGGCTGCATATCGAGCAACTTTGTCTTAATGGCATCGACGGTAATATCGATCCCGCTATGCTCCAGCGCCATCACCATCGGAGCGAAATGTTCAGGCAACCCTGCCAACATTAAACTGCCTATTAGCTCGGAATCCAACTTGAGCCCCGTACGACCAAGTTTCTGGGACGTTTCGATAACTTGGTTCACGTATTCTTCCATGGAGCTACAGTTTTCCAATCGCAACGAAATTAAACTTCGAAGAAGTCCAATCTTTCTCGTAAAGCCCTTGTTTTCGTAGAGATCTTTTAGTTTATCCCACACATCTTTTGCTGTAGTCGCCTCTTTAACATGGACGTATAAAGAAGGATCAATGGACAAAACAATCTTGGCCTTGCACTTAGCAACTTGCACGGAATCGGTCGCGGTTCCAGCTATGCAATTACTTAGGCTTTCTAAAACTAGGAAATTTTCCATCGCGAAGCACCATTCTTCGTAGTTTTCGCGGCCATGAAGCTTCGAAATTGACGACAAATAGTTGTTTGCTGCCATCTTGAAAACTGCGACACTGCAAAACCGCGGTGAACAAGACCCGGCGCGACGCTTTTCCGGCACAACTATACTGTTTTTCGACCAAAACTAGCCGTTTTCTGCACGAAAACTGAACAAACTCGCGTAACTTCGTTATTTTATCGCCCTGGGCCCATAACCTATTGAATTATCAGTGGATAATTTGGGGATTGAAATGAAACGACACGCGGTTCAGATAAGATCGTGACAACTACAACTTTATTTTTAATACTGACAGTTTATATTACAAGCGGTTAGGCAACACGACATACTGAATACGGCACTTTACTCAAGCTACCAGTAGATGGTGTTAATAGGTTTAGATATCTAATATTAACATTTCCGAACTAATAAGTTTTTTTGACTTTTTGTGTGCAATTAATGAACAATTACATAATTTGCATATGGCTCTTTTTTCATCGTAAGGGTCAGGAGCAAGCCATCCTATTAAAAACATATCATCGTTTAGTGAAAATGTAAAATATTTATTTAAAAAATATTTTAGACTTACCCTTAAAAGCAACATCTTGCTCCCACATACTTCTGTATTTATTAGACATTATATTACTTCAAAAACTAATTAAAATATAGCAATAGCCATTGACACATCGGCTACAGTTAAATAATGAATTAAGAAAATAAACACGTTTGGGAATCCCGGAATCCCGAAATATGCCGAACGCTGGTTCGATCTTATAGAATCCTAATTTTCTTGTTTAATGCATCAACATGAGATGGCACCACTAAGAAGCAGTTTTCACAGTTAATTTGTTTCAAGTTATATTTTCATGGCAGCGCTTTTATCGCTGGCGACAGGCCTAGGGACCCTAAAAAGCTGGTTTAGCTTTTTGGCGTGATTGTCGGTTTCTGACATCGTGTGCCGTGAAAAAAATTAGAATTAAATATATGTCGGATCGAAATTAACTTATAAAATATCAAAAATTATTTAAACGAAAATTGTCCGTGCAATTTAATTGTGGAAATGCCGAAATATATCGTATTTAAATGACAAGACACCTCGCATCACCATGCGTCAGATATCGCAAAAAAACCACTAGAACCAGCGACGGCCATGAAAAGGGCCCTTTATTGCATTAAGATAAGATAGCGCCTCGATGCGATGTTTGCATTTAATAGAAATTAGAATTTATGTAGAATAATTTCAAGAACATAATATATCCGGAAAGTTTAAATTATAAGTGATAAAATCTTAAATACCCCAAACAAAAATTATTTTCCTTAGAAGAAATCCCCAGAAAAATAAAAACCCAAATAAAAAAAATCCCCTGATTTTTGGGGAAAATCTCCTAATCTGGCAACTCTGAGCTAGCGTCTGATCGATGTCCAGCGACCAAAATCGAGAACGCCGCATATGTCGATGTCGATGTATCTCCTGAAATTTCCAAGGGATTTTAATAATTTTTTTGTCCAGATGTTATCAATGAATAACTAAATCTACTGGCAGTGGTTTCAAACCACTACAAACTAAGGTTTTGTTGTGAAAATTAATTAAAAAGTCAAATGTTAAAGAAATGAAAAAGGCTCTAACTTCCAAAATTCCCAAAGGATTTGGATAAAACTTTTTTATATAAAAGATAATAAATACCTAAACTGAGTTTAGATGGTTGCAAACCTATACAAACGAAAGTTTTTTGATAAAAATTATTGAATTTATAGATGTACAAAAAAAATAAAGGCTGTAACTTCTAAAACTTCCAAAGGATTCAAATGAAACTTTTTTGTGTAATTAATAATAAATATCTAAACCGATTTCAGATGGTTGCAAACCTCTCCAAAGGAAAGTAATTATTGGGTAAAAAATGACTGAATTGTTAGATGTACAAAAAAAACGTAGTGGCTATAACTTTCAAAACTCCCAAAGGATTCGAATTAAACTTTTTTATGTATTTATTAATAAATATCTAAATTGATTTCAGATGGTTGAAAATCTCTACAAACAAGAAAACTTTTTTGGTAAAAAATTTTTGAATTGTTAGATGAACAAAAATATAAACGGCTATGAGTTTCAAAACTCCCAAAGAGATTCGAATGAAACTTCTTTATGTATTTAAAAATAAATATCTAAATCGATTTCAGATCGATTTCAGACAAACGAAAGTTTTTTGGTAAAAAAATTATTGAATTCAGATGTACAAAAATATAAATGGCTATAAGTTCCAAAACTCCTAAAGGATTCTAATGAAACTTTTTTATGTATTTAATAATAAACATCTAAATCGATTTCAGATGTTTGCAAATCTCTACAAACGAAAATTCTTTGTTAAAAAAATTATTGAATTGTTAGATGTACAAAAATATAAACAGCTATAAGTTCCAAAACTCCCAAAGGTGACTCTAAAGATAACTATAACTATCATATTAATAAATATAATAAATACATATTATTTCTTTAAAATAAAAAAAAAATGTCGTTTAAAACCACCGCTACCCATAGGAAAATAATAATTGAATTCATGGAAAATTACAAAAACTTATTGTGTTCATCCACTTTTGGTTTTAATATGGCAACATGGGTGCAATCAATAGGACCTATAAAACAAGAGAAATTGGATCTCTCTATAAATGTTAATTTATTAATTTGTCTCGCATCTCTTATATTATAAAAATTAATGAATTGGTCAGCAAGGCGATCAAGTATAGATCAAGATAGTGATGTGCAACGATGACTTTTATAAGTATCGAGTAGATACTGATACTTTATATCTAAGTATCAGATACTTTGTATTCGTTACAAAGTAGTCATTACTTGTATTGTATATGTTACTTGTACTATAGTTGTTAGTGAATATACAGGCGAATATTAAGATTTTATATGAATACCTAAATTAAATTTAGGGCTTGCTTTGGCGTTTGTTATATTTTTGAGTATAATAGAGGGTTGTCAAGTTTTAGTAAGATATTACAAATGCTACTTTAATACTTATGCTAATAAAAAGTAATCAAGTAATCGGGCAAGACAAACGAATTCAAATACTTTTACCTAGAACAAGGTATCGAGTATCGAAGTATCAAGCAAGTACGTGGCGACTGGCGACAACGTCGGGTAAATATAAATAGGTGTTATTCATAGAGAAATGAATATTAAATACTTTTAATTACTTTATGGTGTTATTGATTAATTATTGTTGGACCTCTCGGCAGCGGTTTATTTCATTTTATTAACAATATTGCCATATTTTACTTATAAAATATATTTAGTACGCAGAAGCAGCCACCGATGACTTGGAAATTTAGGATTCAAAAAAGTATTCGAGTAACGAGTAGTTGGGGTCGAAGGATTCGATTACTTCAAATCTTCGCATGTATCAGATATTAAAGTATCGAGTTCGATACTATCCGCACATCTCTACGACTTGTAGTAGTTTCGCTAATTCCAATGCTACTTTGGTAACAATCTGTGGCATAAAATCTTAACACACATTAAAACTGCCCATTGTGAAAAATAGGGTCGAATTAAATCTACTAGTTGTGTTTAAGAAAACTTCTTGATATACTAATGAAAACGTTTGACTTTTGGTAAACAATAAATAATAAATGAAACAAATACGTTTAAAAAAGGATGCTGTCAGATTATGCACGTATTAGAAAAGGAAGAAGCTATATCGTCTGGCGTATACACATACCCAAGCGTGTCGTCGACAAATCGTTAAAAAATAGGCAATCCGCAAGACACTCACGATTGTCTAATTTTTGATGTACATCAAATATGACAATAGTGACGTTAATGACATTTTAACTATCATATTTAACGATTGTCTTTTTTTTTTTAAGTTTTCTTTGGGTCCGTGGAAAACATAGAGAAATGAATATTAACCATTATACTTTTAATTACTCTATGGTGGAAAACAAGCGAAGCCTCATGATTATTTCCCAATTTAAAGTTTTTAAGTAAATTTATAGCTTTTTGTAGTTTTTTTGAGTCCTGGGTTGATAAATTATTTTACGAACGTGCCAACATAGAATCATCGTGATACATAGAGCAGGAGAAGGGTAAATTTCAATTAAGACATATCTAAGTGTTTTCTAATAATGTTTAGGTGTATCTTCACAGATTTACAGAATATTGTATATAGTACATATATTGTATATAGTATTCTGTAAATCTGTGGTATCTTGTTGTATTATCATTTTCCAGGATATAATTATAGATTTAATCCGATTTTGGACACATCTATGCCACACTTCTCAATTTAACTTTTTTTTTACAATTCAGTTTTAATTCTTGAACCTTCACTGGGAAAATATCAAGTATTTCCTTTTCCTTGTCTTCATCTAGATTAAGATATTCATGCAAATATCCTTTATTCACTAGTTTGTATATTAGGAATTGTCCAGACAGTCACAGAAATCACAATTTCCATTGAATCCATCTTTACAAAAATCTTGTCTGTCATGTAAGTCTGATTAAAAATGTCACCAATTATTGAGTTTGCTCCAAACACTTTTCTGGTTCTTGAGTATAGTGCACATGGAGTAGAAACACAACATCTATTTGTTCAATTTAACAAAAATGATGACACATCCAGATTGACATATCCTTCTCAAACACTGATTTCCCTAATCGACTTAATCCACCTTAAGTTATGCACATTTATGGATAGCCGTGGTCATTAAGTCAATTTAGAGAAAAAGTTTCTGTTGGTTTATAAATATTTAAAGGATAAAATCAAAAGTCAACTTCAAAACCACAACAACAATCTTTAAGTGTTGGTCATTCTATAAAACAGAAAAAGTTTTGATAATCTAAAATGCCTTCAAAAAAACAAAAATCTTGAATATCCTCATTTAATACTCATAATACACAATCAGAACAATTTTGTTTTTTAACTTTTTAGATAATAATACTAAGATTTTAGTAACTAATATCTTATTGTTTAAAATACCTAAATTACCTGAGACATTTTGATAGTAAATGCTATGCTTTTTACACTCCTATTTCATTTACTGACCCATAATTAAAATCATATTGTTAGCAAAAATTATAGACTAATATAAAATTCTTTAAAGTATTATTTAGAACCTTAATTGCAATCATAACTAATGTGAATGATCGATACTTACTAATAATAAAAACTTATGTATTTTGGATTATTAGGATGAAATACTTATTAGGAGATTTAATTTTAACCCAATTAGAATATAATATTGTATACACAATACCATGTCTTAATTTGTTTTCTTATGTTTCATGTTCCATACTTACTGGTGACAACCCCACTCACTTGTGACATCTTTACCCGATTGTGACTAACCAAAAATCAAAAGTCATATTTTGTTTTTATTTGCTTATACTAAAAAAATAAAATGGAAAAAAACCTGTATATTAACTTGCACATATGTGTTTGTGTTATATCTAGTAATTATTAATTAACTTATTTACAATGAGAAGCCAGATTTATTTCAAGAGATAGGTTCAGTTTCTGTGTTTATAAGAGCTTATATTTTGTTTTCCATAATATGTGGATATATATTATTTTGTTACAATTGTATAGATGGTTACAAAATATATATGTTTAATTTTTTATTTAGGTATGTTTGTTACATATTTCTTATAATGTTTTATACATTTATGGAAACAAAAAAAAAGGTAATTTTTTCTGAAACTCCAGAAATTAGGATTTTCAGTTAAAATATGCTTTATACCTGCAACAATTCTATTTTTTACATAAAAGGTCTTATTAATACCATACTTACAGTTTGCAGTATTTAATTTAGAATATATTGTAACTTTTTTTATGCATTTTAAAACCCTTTGTTAAATTTATTTTAATTCATCTTAAAATAAAATATTTAAAAGACAATTTAGTTTTGTTTTTTTTTTATTTAAAATTTGGTCCCATATCAATCGTGCCAATTTATAATTCTTGGTAAGTATCTATAGCTAAATATCTTAAATAAGCAATGTCTTGAGAACCAAATTTAATTAATATTTTTGTTGATGTGTTAATTCTTGATTAAAGTGATGAGGGATGTCTGAGATGCAATATTTTTATTTTTTCTCAACATTTAAAACTAACGATTTTAATTAAATGTGGGTATTTCTAAACTGATAAGCAAATTGTTTTTTCAAAATAAAATAAAATTCTATTTAAATATATCTCATCACTCGTCAGTTAACGCATCAAATTTTGTAATTCTGCAAATTACTTGAAATTTAAATATCAGGCGATAGATCAGGCTTAAATTTCCCGCCACATGCCACCCAAGATGGTTGCCCCCGTCTTTGTCAACAACGCCAATAAAGCTATCAACAGAAGTTCTGTCTGTTCATTAGGCAACACGCATTTCTCTATATTTGTGTTCTGTGGTAATTATATTGTTTTTGCATGGTGTCTGCAACCTGCATCTATTTTTTATTCTGATTTGTTTTTATTAAGTAAAGCCTCAAAAATGGATAGTTTTATTATTCCGGATGATTATGGTTTTATAAAAGTGAAAACGCGATCAGATGTAAAATAAAAACGAAAAAAGAGGTAGATGTAAGTGTATTTTGTTTGTGTTTATTGTACGTATATAGATAGGCATCATCCACCCCGATGTCAGGCGTTAAAGTCCAGTTCAGAGATCTATTAGAATCTTTGATGTGTCGCAGATGCCGCACTAACTAGTCCGTGCGCCTATGTCATATTTATTGTTGCATGATATATATGTTTAAATGGCAAAATTTTATATTGTCTATCTATGAAATCATTTTAAATATACGTAAAACCCCATGTTTTATACTATTTTTTATTTTTCTTTCGAAAATGTCAATTTTTAGAAAGAAAATAATATCACAAGAAAATAATATCAAAAAATTGACCGCGGACTAAAATCCAAGCATCTTACAAAATATTTTAAACACTTCCAGCACTCACAGACTTGTCACCTCTTTTTTGCCAGTCTATTAAACAAAGATAAAACACCTGCGTTCTGACAATTTCTACTTTAGGCTGTGCAAGTGATTGTGTATCTCTCTCTATCCCACTGAATTTAAGAATTACGGGGCCGTACCCAAATAAATTTTTGGACCGTTTTTGTATTATTTTCGTCGTGTTTTTAAAGAGATCTTTACGGATGGGTCTATCGCCTTTAAAATACTTGTTGGATGGGTCTATCACCTTTAATAGTTGGAAGGGGGGCCATGTGAGGTTATTATTTGATGTGTTTTGCCGGTTATGCTTTTTACACGTTTATGAAAGTAAAGAATTTAGAATTTGGCCTGTATTTGTGTAAATTTTTTGCAGTTTTTACTCTGAGGAACAGTGTTTTTTTATTTGTATTTGTGTATTTGTTTTGGTATTATACCTAAAGACCTTAAAATGTTTCGACCCTGGAAAAATAGGCAGGAAAATTTGGCAAATGAAGAGGAAAGTGTTTGTGCCGGCTTATGGAGACCGTGGGTGTACAAGAAAGACAATAACATTTGTGATAAAAACAATAAGAGTGATCTGGGCAGTGATTTAGACTTACATAGTTTAGATAGTTCATTTTCTAGTATCGAGGAAGCAAAAAGAAGCAAGGGAAGTAGAAGCTACAGAGGAAATCAAGCAGTTTTAAAAGAACAAATTTATCTAAATATCTATAACAATCTAAGGAATGATACTCAGTTCACAAATGATTGTAGTGCTTTGCAAAAAATAGCGTTTTTAACAGGGGTTCCCTATAGTACAATATGCCTGTAAAAAAAAGGATTAAAGACAGAATAAAAAGGAAAGATGCAGGACAATCAAAGGGACTTGACATGGATATTGGCCAAATTGCTAAGGAAAGGTGTGTATTCTAAATACAAAAACAATGAGGTTTTGACCATAGAGACACCTTATCGGCAAGGGACAAACATTTCTCACTCTCAACCTTGCGGAGATACCTGATAAAACTTGGATTTAAGCTTAAGATGGTTAACAAAAGAGCTGCTGTAATGGAATTGTCAGGTGGTGTATAGAATATTTGAGGAAAATTAAAAAAATTTGGGAGGAAGAAAGATCCATATATTATTTAGCCGAAACATGATATGATACATTTATGATTGATGTATGATTTCCATTCTCTGGGAAAAAAGTCCCTTTTTTGCCATAGTAAGAAAACCATATTTTTATTAATAAAACAAGTTTAAAATTTTGTTTTTTACAGCTTACTGCCCCTGTTGTCCTTCAGTGATACAATAAAGACTGCTTCTTCCACCATTCTCTGGCAAAAACCCTTTTTTGCTATGGTAAGAAAAACACTGTTTTTAATAAGAAAACAAATCTAAAATGTTGTTTTTTACAGCTTACTACCCTGTTGTCCTTCAGCAACACAATGAAGACTGCTTCTTCCTCCATTCTCTGGAAAAAAGTCCCTTTTTTGCCATAGTAAGAAAATCCTATTTTTATTAATTAAACAAGTTTAAAGTTTTGTTTTTTTCAGCTTACTGCCCCTGTTTGTCCTTCAATGACACAATAAGGTATATATAATGTAATGCTTTAGAATCCATATGCTGATGTGCGAGATGAAGTTGGAATCCATGGCGGCAACAGAGAAACTGTTTCCTTCCTTAATGGAAGAAACTGCTAAAGAACAATGGCAAAAAAACAGAATTTACAAAATTTGTATTAACTTTTTGGGCCAGATTCAAAAGAGTGGTTAAATTTATAAAAGTATTTAGTATCCTCACTGTAGTTTTAGGATCCAGTATACTTAAAATGTAGTGTTTTGTATAAGATTTTTAGTTTTTAGTATAAGCATTTATTTTTGTTAATTTTTATCTAATCTCTCCTAATATGCATAATAACTAAATACGAGGCAAACAAATTAATAAATACGTTCAGGATGTAAAGTGTGTTTTTTTTTATAAGTAAAACTTGTGTCTTTTAAAGGCATAAAGTATAGACAGCCAGATGATTTTTAATGTAAAAGTTTATTTTAAAAAATATACTTCCAATTTTCTGACTACATAATTACTTTTTATCAAAAGAAGTTGGTACTAAATATAGAGATGGGGGTTTTCATGAGTATATTATTATAATAATATATCATAATATGTATTAATTAAAAAAAACTATAATAAAGGACATCGAATATGGCAGTCACAATCCCCATTAATAATCACCATCATGTAAAAATAAATCTCAATTCCCAAAAAAAGGAAATATATAAAATTTGAAGACAAACCAAAACATTTTACACTTTTGTGTCAAAAAGTAACTATTTAATGCCTTAATCCACAGAATAAATGGGCCTAAGTAATTTGTCACCTACTCTCTCATTAAACGCAAAAATGCTTTATTGTCAATATAAACATAGAAGTTGTAGACAAAGCCAATAGACTACATTAAAGGAATAAAAACGAGAAACTAATTTAAAATAAAACTAAAATTATATAAAACTTTGAAAAATACTTAAATGCTAATCATTAAAAATTCATCATAGTTTAGGTGCTACATAGTTTAGTACGCTTTACTAGCAAGAAATATTTTCTTCCTTGTACGTAGGCTTTTTTCAGTCTTAAGTTGTCTTATTTCTAGTGGAAGTTTATTAAACAGCTTTCTACCTCCATATATGATAGAGCTACGGACAAGTTCAAAATGAGGAATGGGTAGCCTCAATAAATAGTTTTGTCGCGTATTATAGTGGCTTCCTAAGTGGAGTTCCTGTTTATATTTTCTAAAAACTAAGCAAACTGTTTCGAACATACAACACAGGGTTAAAATATTATGACTTACAAAAAGCGGGCGACATGAATCACGAGGCTTGGCCCCACATAGATATCTAATGGCCCCTTTCTGGAGTACAAACACTGAACTAAAAAGTGAATTTTTACATGAACCCCAAAAGCAAATTCCATATCGAAGGTGCGACTCGATAATCGCGAAGTATGCAGGCGATGTAGAAATTAAGACTGGTGGCAATAACCCTTAGGGCGTAGCAGCCTGATGAGACTTTTCTACATACATTCACGATATGGTCTTTAAATTTAAGGAACTTGTCTATGGAAAGACCCAAAAACTTACTGAACGGTGGCATGTTGATGGCTTCATTACTTAAACATATATCATTTGTATTACATTTAAGGATATTTGTTTTGGAAACATTAAATGTCAAAAAATTTGCATCACACCAGTCTTTTATTTTTAACAAATCTGCACGTATATTGGCCTCCATTTGAGAAACATCAGAGTCGTGCCAGAGGATGGTGGTATCATCGGCACACCAGTTACCTGCAGTTGTGGCAGATCGTTCACATAAATGAGAAAAATTAAAAGACCAAGTACTGATCCTTGCCAGTGGCGAAGCGTGAACTTTTTTTTCGGGTAGACAAACAATAAAAATCGTTAACCTTTCAGCGGTCGCGCCCATTTTCAAGAAAATAGTGGTCGCTGCGGACTCAGAGTCCGCAGCAACCACTTGTAGCTAAAAAGATCATTTCTTTTAAAATAAAAACTAAAAATATTTTTGGTTTGAATAAAAAATACATTTTAACGTTAGTAACATTTATTTCAACTGTTTGTTTTTTATTCTAACATAATTGGCGAGTAATTATACAAGAGAAAAAAAATAAACGAGATTCAAAAAACCTAAAACTAAAAGGTCAATTTTCCCACTTCGCTGTTTCAAAGCAATCTGGACATGTGGTGATAGCATGCTCTAAGCATACAGCTGCATTGCATTTTTTGCAAAAATATCGGGTAGGACGATTTTTTTTTCTGTCGCATAAAATACAACGTCCGCGTAGATTTGGTTCATTTTCAACTGGATTTTTTGAAGTCTCTGTTCCAAGGATCTCGTGGATTCTGAGTTTGGTAACTTTTAATATATTTGGAATCTCTACACGAGCTTTAAGTTGAGCTTGAATGAAAGTTGACGTAAAAATTCTTTACGCTTTATTTTTGCATCTGGATCATTAGCTTTGTACACAACTAATTAATTTATTCCGGCAACATTTAACATACTATAAAATATGACCATTGGCCATCTTCGAGTAGCGCGGGCACAATTATAAACTGAACATAACTTATTCACCGTATCGACCCCTCCTTTAGTTTGATTGTACATTGTAATGATCTCCGGTTTTCCATTTTCAGAATCCAAAGCATCATCCTTGTGTAAACTGGACATTAGCAAAACATTTTTACTCCTCTTGGGTATATAGGATACAAGTGTACAGGTTTCATTAAATCCAAACATTGATGAAAATTCGATCGGAAGTTCTCTTTTATTTTTTCTTACTGTTCCCATTAAAGTTAGTCTAAAATTTTGCTTTAAATTCTCTATAAGGCTGAACCTGGTAAACCAGTTATCAGTTGTATTACATTCCTACCAGTACCTCTAATTGTTTCACACAATCTTTGTACAACAGCATCTGGAGAGTTGCTAGCTTAAAAAGGGCCTTCAGGTTGTTTACCCACATAAACTTCCATACTACATGTATAAAACACCTTTGAGTCACACATAGCGAACACTTTTAGTCCATATTTATTCGGTTCGGACTTACTTATATTTACTCGGTATGTATTGGAAAAAACTACACCGACCGCGAAAGGCTTCTAGTTTTTCATCCACAGTAACATAGTGAAATGGAGTAAATCCAGATTTACATTTTTGCACGAAGTTATTAAAAACAGCCCTTATTAACGACAACTTTTCTATGGCTCTACGAGTTCCACGTGTCTCAATATCGTCAAAACGTAAATGTCTTAATAAAAAGCGAAATCTTTGTAAGGACATTGTAAGCCTAAAAATTTTAACACCAGTGCCATCGGTTTTTCACAAATCTTCAGCATTTAAATGACTGCTTTTTAACAATCCACCTAAATAAAGAGACCTATCAAAGCAAGCAATTCAGCAGAATCTGTGGGTTTAGCATCTCCTTCGCGTGAATAATTGCCACAGATGGATTCAATATGCTGGTTTGTATAATGGACAATGGTATTTACTGTCTTTTCAGAAAAAAAGTGCTGCCATATTTTTGTTAGAGATTTTTGATTTTTTAAATCTCCTTTGAGACCAGGCAAATGCGTAACCAAATTTTCGGCCGGTGTTCGGACAGCTTTTGAAGGACAATGCTTTCGCCACTTTGTGGTCTTGTCTTTGCCTATAAAAAAGGGACCTTCATTGTATTCATTTACTTTAATTTCAGTATCCGAAATATCCTGTTCACTATCAGGATCATAAACCTCTGTTTCGACGACACGTTCTTCTTCATCATCAGATTCATCCAGAGGCAATTCTTTTTCAAAGTCATTTTCCAAACATTCCTGCATTAATTTTTCTAGTCTGTCTTGCTCCTTTTCATACAAAGCCATTCTAAAGGTTAAACAAAAGTAAACTATTAGTAAATAGATCGAAAATAGGCAATATTTACATGCCTTTTAGCAATAAAATAATTATTTACTAAAAATGATTTTCGACGCGCCGCTAGTCGCTGCGGACTGATACTCTGCAAATATAAATATCTCTCTAACGCACTACAACTGAACCCTCCCGAGTTTAGCGGTACACTAATAATAGTAATAATGCTATTTCATTAAGATTTTGAAAACCGCAGCCCGAGGTGCGCAGTAACTTTTAGTCAATAACCAAAAACATTTTAAAATGGAGCGAGAGTCCGCGCGCGACCATTGAAAGGTTATTTAGAAAAAAATGTGTATTCAATATTATTCACTTTATTGAAATAGAGAATAAAAGCGCATGAAATATTAACTCAAAGAGAAAAATTATGTAGTGACATAAAAAAGAAAAAAATTATTACTACTAGCATAAAAAGTTAGATAGATTAAAATAAATACTACTTACAAAAAAACACAACTAAAATACAATTGCCAATATCGAACAGTCGTTCATAAATAACCACTAAAAAAACCTTTTTTATACACCAAAAATAAAAATACTAATTATTAAATTACTATAGCACGCGCCCCCACCAAATGCCAAATGCAGATTCATCAAAACAAAACAAAACTGAAAATGTATTGCGGCCGACCAGATCAAGCGTGTCCATAAACAATAACCGTCAACAGCATAATAAAATAGCTGGTCGACTTCGATAGACAAATGCTCGAATGTCTTTCCCGCGAGTAAATTTTGTATACGTAATAGGCTGAATGCTGATGCGGCCGGACTCTATAGTCTGCTTGACGCGTATTTGGTTCGATTAGATGCTCCAAATTTCGGAAGACAAATATCAATGTGTCTTCCTGGGGCTCGTATACATTAATTGGGTGTCAGCCCTGCATTTTTATCTTAATCGGTGCGGCAGGCGGGGCGAGCCTTCGGATTAATCATGTTTAGATACTATATAATAATAGTAAGGATAGCGACTACGTTCTGTATTAATTTTTTTTTTAAATTTTTATTCAACAATTACGTGATAAATTAATGACAAATAACTGGATAATTTTGGGTAGACAGTGTCTACCTTGTCTACTCGTACGCTTCGCCACTGATCCTTGCAGAACACCCACATTTATATTAAGTTCCTTAGACATACCACCATTAAATTTGACAGCCTGGACACGATTTGATAAGTAGGAACGAAACCACTCAAGGGCAGTTCCCCTGAAACCATAGAGCTCCAGTTTCATCAGCAGCACTCTGTGACTCATGCAGTCAAATGTTCTGTTGGAGGAATTATTTATCCTCCTTTGAAAGTAGGTCCACTTAGCCATTCTGAGTTTCTGTAAATCTTGCGGTATCTGTTATAATAATTTAAAAATGTTGCATTGTTCATAGCGTATTTCCTAATGTAAAAAAGGAAGCGCATATTTTTCCCAGATACTCGTAAACCCTTAGTATATCAAGGTTTTCTATTTCGTTTCTTAATATTGACAACAGGAAAAGCAGTGTTAAAATTGTTTAATACTATTTGATGAAAGCTATGCAGTGGGTTAACAGTAGTCAATGCATTATTCCAACTTGACGTATTGCAAAGCAAAGAGACTTGACTTGTTATAAGGGACTGATGGCGCTAAAAACTAAACTTATGAAATTAAAATTTTTGGTTAAACTCATTTAACGTACTTAAATCTTATATTTAAATTAAATATTATCTTGCTATCAACTATCCTGAATTTCTAACTTAATAAAACTAGACCTAAAAATCCCGAATAATAAAGTTTTAAATGCAAATAAATTTTAAGGCCGGACCTGTGCAACTTTTCACGCTTGAGTGGCTGTGACTAAGGTCAGGCATTTAACAAAATAGTACGTGGGCGCATGTAGTCACATTTTACGAATCAAATGTATAAATTCTTAAAAAAATGCTTAAAACATTTATTTATTTAATGAAATGATTAAATATCGCTTAGAATATTACTTTATGACTCTTTCCACATAAAATTTTGCGATTTAAACATGCATGTCATGCATGTGTGACAATACAAGCAACACCGGCACACGGACTATTTGGGGTACATCAAAGATTCTAATAGATCTCTGAACTGAACTATAACGGTTTTCTTATTACTTTTATAAAAAGCCAATTTTTAATGACACTACACGCTACTACACACAGGAGTGTATCACTGCAAAACAGCTAATTCTTTAAGATAAATAAACGAAAAACAAAAATATATTTGAAAGGTCAATGACACATAAAGTAAACAAGAATCTTTCACCGCGTAACGTCAAAGATTCGCAAGGAGCTTTCGCGCGAGGAGATTTCTTACATTAATGTTAATTCATAATTTTTGTTAAACAATTAAAGTAGTCGTTTTACAAATATTCAAAATATAAGAAAAAATAATAGGGGTGTCAAAGGAGTTGGGGTTGGCTTTTTGGAGGATAATTTTGTCGGGAGTATTTTTTAAAATACTTGTGGGTAGTGCCCCTATAACTAAAAAAAAATATTTTTTATTTCATTTTCTTTAATTTTTCACAATTTTTATTCTTTTAAATAAAAAAGTTATAGCCTGTCAAGTTGATTGTGAGACACCCTCTATAAATCTATAATCTAAAATCTATTTTATTCGTTATGACGCGTGTTGTTTTAAGAATGGAAAAATCTTAAATTTTTAGAGCAGCCTTAAATAATTTAATGAAAATAATGTCTATTAAAATTAACCCTAGTGTAAGAATAACAGACAATGACCTAAAGGAACACCCCAATTCCAAGTTATTGTTATGCACCTTCCAGGTTCTCAAAGCGGTTTGGAAATGGCTCATGACTGCATATAATGGGATAAATAAAGACGACCGTCAGGGTTTATACAAACTTTTTCACTTGATATTAATGGCTCAATTTGGTTACGAATTCTGAAAAATATCCCGAATATAGAAAATATGTTCAAAATTTATTAACTAGAAAGAAATTGTGGTGTCTTTTTTATCGAAAATCTTTAATTACACGTGGCCCGAATATAAATAATTATGTTGAAGTCATGTTTAGACTTTTTAAAGATATACCCCTTGATCGGACAAAAGCTTATAGTGTCACGCAACTGACTGATTTTATAATAAGTAGTTTTTGTAGCTAGTACAAGCAAAGGATACTGGGTGTAATAATGGGTAAAATAGATAAGACAAAAATGCAAAAACTACCAGATTCCAAAGATTACTCCATTATAGCTGTTCCAGGAACCTTGCATTATTATGTTAAAACTACTATCTCTAAAAATACAAGTTATTTCGTCGATATGAGTGGAGTTTGTTCATCTTTTGAGGAAAGTTCCCGAAAAATATGCAAACATCAAGCAGTCGTAATTAAAATTTTTAAAATAGAAAATGGTTGCAATACTTTAACTACACAAACGAAGGCATTGTTATTTAAAATTACAACGGTACTGATGCTCCTCTAATTTTTTTCTACTTCTGTTAGAAGTACCTGGTACCCAATCTCTAGAATAGTGGAAATAGAAAGTCAACCCAGCACGTCAGGTATAAATAGTTCTTCCTCAAAAAATTAAGCAGTTTCTGAAACCAATGGGCACAATGAAATATCTGAAAATGTAAAAGAAATGGCTGCAAATTATGCATGTTTTTTAGATGAAATTAAAGAAATGATCTTGAAAAATTTGAAGGAAGATCCGGAACATTTTCAACCAGCCATAAAAAATATATTAATAACTATAAAACAAACGTCAAAAATCATTTACATTTGCAAAGCTTATTGCATACTTCCTTTAAGTACGTACACTATTCTGGACGTAGTCAAAGAGGGACTCTTAAAAGAGGAAAAAATATCCGTTCCGCCTACAACAAGAAGCAAGTCAAAATATACTGGTTAGCATAATATAATAATTTACATATATTTTAAATATAACGAAACCATTTTTAGGAAAAAGAAGATTCTAAGGTGGTGGAAGAAAGAATCCAAACAGAAGTCTTGTACCGCATTCCATCGCACAGCGCGTCGAGAGCAATGTAAGATTGGGAACAAGAAAATTTGTAAAATAGTTTTAAATTTTTTTTAACTCGTTAATAATAAATATCATTTACTTATTAATAATGTAAAATACATATTTATACCTTTTTTATTTGATTATGGTATTATGTATTTATTTGTTCATATATATATTGTATTTATTTGTTCATGCGTTTTAATATTTAGATATTATTTACACAATAATAAATTATGCTAATACTAATATGATAAGTAACACTCGATAGGTTTTCGAGAATCATGCTATAACATGTGCTACATTCAAAAAACCGAATGTGTTGCCGAATGGGTTTCGGGCGTCGTATTGAGCTATAATGAGTGCGACTTACCTCCATGCATCCCGGACAGCTATTACAATAAGAGAGAAATTCAAACAATTTTTTGAACACCTTATAAATAGGAATACATAAATTTGATTTTATTGTTAATAATTTTGTACTTAGCTGTCGTTCCCATGACTTCACCGACTTTTTTCTAATCTCTCTGCGTTAATAGTCTGTTGTAATAACTCTTATTTCTCTTGTCTTACAAAATAGGAAGTTTCTGTATTAAATTAATTTCTAGACCCATGCTTTGATTTAGTGCTTACAATCACGTGCGGATCGCGCGAATTTATCAACCCAACTGATTGTGTCGCATCCCTTTATATCGTATGTACGCCGCAGGTCTCGTGCAATTCCTCACGTACGCCATGCCATATTAATGACGGCCGTTTGATTTTGACACATCCCATCGCTTCGCTCAGCATCGCAACTGATCGCTCACGTAGGACAATGCGTAAGCGATAGCCTTAACCGTGACGTCATTTGACATTTTTGACAGTAACCGTTGGTTCTTACCAGTGCTGGGATTCTAAAATCACGACTCGATCTCGATACGATCACGACTTCGAATTCGATCGCGACTCATTTTCAATTTCAATCGTCGGCTAAACTCGTTTTATTCGATTTGATTTAGGTTTCTTGGTAAATATTTGTTATTTTCCCTAATATTGGACAGATGGAAACGTCAATTGTCTTTTCTATTGATAAACAGTAAACACTAATAATTTTCATTTATTTTCTTATTTTTTTTTCACCTTCGTGTTTTTTTATTTAAATATATGCCTATATTATTTCTTTAAAATAAAAAAATGTTTAAAACCACCACTATCCATTGGAAAATAATAATTCAGTTCATGGAAAATCACAAAAACTTGTGTTCATCCACCTTAGGTTTTAATATGGCAACATGGGTGCAATCAAAAGGACCTATAACACCAGGGAAATTGGATCTCTCTATAAATGTTAATTTATTAATTTCTCTCATCTCTTATATTTGAAAAATTAATCGGTCAGCAAGGTAATTGTCAATAATTTCAGTAATTTTATGGATTCAACGACTTGCAGTAGTTTCGCTAATTGCAAATTTAAAATCTTGTTCAATGCTTCTTTGGTAGTAATCTGTGGCATAAAATCTTGACATACTAAAACTGCCCATTAAATGATACCTCTACTTCCTCTGCCTCTATTATTAACAAAAAGTTGTGGAAAATAGGGTCGAATTAAATCTACTAGTTGTTGTGTTTAAGAAAGCTTCTTGATATACTAATGAAAATCTGGTATGACTATTGGTAAAGAATAAATGAAACAAATACGTTTAAAAAAGGATGCTGTCACATTATGCACGTATTAAAAAAGGAAGAACCTATATCGTATGGTGTTTACGATATACCCAAGCGTGTCGTCGACAAATCGTTAAAAACTAGGCAATCCGCAACACACTCACGACTGAAAATTGTATTTAAAATCAGTCATATCGAGTAATCGTGTCGAATCGTGATTTTAGAATCCCAGCCCAGACTATCGCTTGGAAAGGCTATAAGCAGGTGCACAAAAAGTGCACAGCAGTTTTTGTGGTTTTCCATGAATTCAATTATGATTTTCCAATGGATAGTGATGGTTTTAAACGACAATTTTTTATTTTAAAGAAATAATATAGGCATATATTTAAATAAAAAAACACGAAGGCAAAAAAAATTAACAAAATAAATGAAAACTCTTATGTTTATCAATAGAAAAGACAATTGACGCTTCCATCTGTCAAATATTAGGGAAAATAACAAATATATACCAAGAAACCTAAATCAAATCGAATAAAACGAGTTTAGCCGACGATTGAAATTTAGAATCACCCTTGTCGTCACGACTGGGTCGCGATCGAATTCGAAGTCGTGATCGTATCAAGATCGAGTCGTGATTTTAGAATCCCAGCCCAGGGTTACTCGCGGTTAAACCGATGACGTCAAATGTCGCTTGTATGAAGTGGTATTTAGAGTAATAATTTAAGTAATTTGACAAATACTTGGCAAGTGTCTATACCAGTTTAAATCAAGTTTACTCCAAGTGCCTTTTTCTATTGCGGGTAGTAAAAGTAGTTTTCTTTAAAGATTTGACGAAAAGACAAGTAGTTTATAAAACTAGAGAAAAGTAATCCAATATATGGAGCTGCTTTTATCCACTTTACGTTTAACTTTACTAAAGAAACACAAACAAAAAAGCAAACCAAGGGGAAGTAGGTATATATGTACATGTCAAGCTTATTTTAATATTAGTCAAATTATAATACGCCGAGGCTTTGCCTACAATTTGACTAATAATTTAAATAATTAAAGTACAAATTAATATTTTGGATTATTTCTTACAATATAGTCCGCGCTCGATTTGAGCATAACGCTGCTCTGTTAAAAACAGCAATCTAGAGACATAACAGACAACTTTTTTGTTTCCCGTGGAAGAAGCATCAGCAGAGATGATAATCTTCTGGCTGGCGTCAAAATATTTAAGACAAGGACTCTCTTGTAGTAATTTCTTAATTTTCTCGAATGCCTGAATTTGAGCGAGATTCCAAGAAAAAGAAATATTCTTCTTTAATAAGGAAGTAAGAGGTTCTAACACATCAGATCTATTAGGAATGAATCGACGTATTAACCATACCTAAAAAACGCTAATTTTTAAGTTCATTTTTATCAGAAGGCTCGGGAAATTTGACACTCGCGCTTATAGGCTCGCGATATCAGGTAAATTTCTTTACCTGATATTATGTAATGACTCAATAGTCGGGGCGTGTATAAGAATATCATCGATATGGGATACCACGTTATCAGGTCCCTTGAGAATTTTATTTATTAATAAAGAAAAATATTCAGATGCACAGGTTATACCGAATGGCAACCTCTTGAATTTTAAACATCCAAATGGTGTTATGAAGCACGTTAAATCCTGACATTCTTTTCCCAACTTAATTTGATAAAATCCGTATCTAAGCGACTAAAGTACTTAGATCCCTGAACCTGAGCAAGAAGTCTTGCAACTTTCCCTATAGGAAAATGCGTGCGCATCACGGATTTATTTAATTTAGTGTACTCAACACAAAGACGGATTTACTATTATTTTTTCGAACAATAACAAAAGGACTGACAAGAAGTATGATATTCGACATGTTCTATAATATCCAATTTTTGTAAACGTTCAAGTTAATCTTTTAAAGGTTTAAGTAATGGAATGGGTACGACTCTTTCAGTTTTGAAAATGCCCAGTTGATTAAAAATTGTAGGAAACTTTTGCTCAGTTTGTTCTAATTAAAGAAAATTCACAGAACAAAATCCATCACCCTATAAATAGTAATAAATAAATTGCAATATATGTAAATCAATAATTGCCCATTGACCCAAAATGGGTTTACATAGGTCTTCAATGGCATAGATATCAGTAAAACATTTATTTTTGGAATTACTTAATATACCATGCATAATGCCCCCATGATGAATATTTAATCTTTGGCCCTGTCACGACCTTAGAAGTCATATGTAATCTTTGAATTACATTTTCATGTAATAAAAAAACAGGTATACAAGTTATGTCAACACCAGTGTCAATCATGAATTTAAATTCTTTATTTAACTCTGCACAATTTTAAAGGAATTAACCATTCTTTCTGATTCTGAGATGTTAAATTTCATTTGATCGAACCTAAAAACTGGCCTGAAGGGCTAATATTGTTAGAACAATTTTTATAACATAAAGTAGAGTTTGTATTACAATCACTACTTTCTACAACATATTGAATAGATCTAACCTTTCTCCCTCGACAAACAGCAGCCCAGTGCCCTTTTTTGCCACAAGAACGGCATGTTGATTGCTTGGCAGAATTCTTTTCCCTGGAATGCTCTGCTAACCTACAAAATTGGCATTTCCTGGCACCATTCTTTTTATTTTCCTCTTCTCTCCTGTTTTTGTCAGAAAAACGGAAAGAGCATTTTCTCCTCGCGAACTGCACCCTTGTACTGCAATAGGATCACTGACGCCATCATGGTGCTCTCGCAGATAAATCTGCTTGTAAGCCACCTGGCTTCTTGTGACTGAGGTCACCGTACCTCCTCGCAGCTCCGCCTGCTTTACTGCTATGATGCAGTCTGGAAGACTCAAATTTGACTGTAATTCCAGCCTTTTCGCTGGTTTCGTAATCCAGCATGCCCACGACAATACGATCACGTATCAATTTATCTTTCAATTGGCCATATTGGCAGTGCTCTACAAGTAAATGTAAACTTGTAATAAATAACTCTATGGGCTCACCTACCTATTAGCATCGGTTATTAAATTTATAGCGTTCAAATATTAGATTTCTGCGGGGAATAAAATGATTTTCAAAGGTCTGCATTGTCGCTGCATAGATTTTAGAAACTTGCACAAATTGCAGCATAACTTATTCAGCTTCCTCGCGAAGAATATACATTAATATATTCTTCAGCTTGTCCAGACACTGACATGAAGCGCTCAAAACGTTTTCACCACTGGAACCATGCTTGAGGCATTGAAAAATCAAACTTTTGTGGTGGAGACACCAGCACAAAAAGTTTAGTAGCCATTTTAGCGTCGTCGATAGAGATATCGCCAGGAAAAATCCACGGTTTAGAAACAAAACCCTCGCTACTTTTTACGCGTAAACACCACAAACCAACAACATTAACACCGCTGCCACCATGTTCTGTTGGGTTCTTTTAATAAAACTCGATAGTTGTTGGCTTAAGCCTGACAGAACAGTTTTTATTTGTATTTTACAATAATAACTTAATGTTTTGTGTTGCCATGTAAAATGATTGTCGTATAGTTGAAACCTTTGGTGTGATACTCAAATTACGAGAGTGTTTTACCACTAAACTTCTAATTTCACGTTCTCTATAGTTTAATGTAGTCAGATTAAAAAAATAATCAAGTACGGGTTAGTTTTCGGGAGTACTTGCTTGACTACATCAAAATGACTGGTAATTCTTGAAGGAAATGTTTTTTTTTATATCAAGAATTTGATTTCATACTTTATGAAAATGATCGACGATCTACAAAAGGAGAGCATTTTTAAGTTGTCAAAAAAAAACACTTCGAATGTAATAATTATCTAGCTATTTTGAGGCAGAAGTGTAATTTATTTGAATATTTCCCGCATTAATTGAGAATTTGAATCAAGTAAGCCTAAATATTTTATTAAACAAGTTGAATTTAATAATATTTTGCTTTGTTGATGCAGTTAACGTGCGTGAGCTTATTAAGGCTGGAGTGGTTCTCATTCATCTGAATCTAAGGGGTCACTAACTGGATTTTTAAGTGTTCCTTGTGGAATTTGTAGGCTGAAACAAACTGAGTTTTGTTTTTCTGCAGTTCCTGTCGTAGTTATTTCTGCTTAGCATCCTTGACATCATGGGCTGATTTGATTTGAATGGATTGAAAATAATATTGTAATAGTTGTGATAATTATTTATCAAGAATTTAAGGATAAAATTATATAGCTTATTGATAGTCCTATACTTTATAGCGCTCATCATTTTGCTTTTTACATCATACGCTTAGTTTTTCAAACTATATGCCACTTTTGGAACATTAGCGTTTTATCAAGTCATAAACTGCGGTTAAACATTATTGTGAATTTATGCAGTATTTTCTGTTTTATTTTAGGAATAAATTCTTAGAAATTTTCTCAAAGCAAGAGGTTAGGTCATTATAAAAAAATCAATTTCAATCAATTTTCTGCTTTTGCAGTTCAATTACCGCTGTAATTATTCGATAAATACACTCTTATGGATTTTTTTAAATACTCACATATTCCCCTATCCCCAAAATATTTACATATTCTAGGCGTATAAGACTAATTTTACAATAAACCTGTGACATACACAGCAAAAATTCCGACCTGATTTGTATTTCCATTCTCCATCGCATCCGTACTACATTTAGGTACCGAGTTATCGCCGATTAGGCAGATGAAGTAACGCTAGCACGTAAACGTACGTAGGCGCACGTAGATATACGAATTATCAATTCTGTGTAAATTGTTACCTTTCCTTATATATTTATAGGTTTTGAAACGGAAATCAAACAAAAACTAATTATTTGATTTTTATTGTGGTGTTTAATTATGGACGAAATTCTCAATGCAGCCGCTATTGGAGATTCAGATTTCAACCACGATAATGTAGATCTTCTTCTTTATTGTTTATTTTAAAACGAGTCCTTGGGCAATAGCCTAAAAATCTATGTTTGGATTTGACAATCAAATAGCTGATGTAAAAACCCGACTTATTCGGTTATAACTTATAATGGCTACTGTTCTCGAATAATCGCAGCTAAACGTTTAATCAAGGAAAAAGTCAATTCTGAAGTAGAGTCAATGTACCTATTATTGAAAAGTTTTGTAGGGGAAGGCTATTAAGCTATTAGGGGAAGACTCCACAATTAAAATGACAATTCTAATATTCGAAGTGATGCATTTCGGCGAGTGTTCTTGCCATCATCAGTCTAGAAAGCTGCTAATTGCCTTTACACATTCACAAAACATATTCAACATTTCTGGGGAAACAGAATATAGTAACTTCTAATACAATTTCTTATAATTATCAGGTTCTAGAAAATCTGTCAAATTGTAACACTTATTTATATAACCATTTGACATAATGACTTGCTTTTTACTGACACGGGTGATAATAATCCTTTGTATTCCTCATGTGATTCATCATTTTCTTGTTTTTTTAAATAGGTATAAGTAGCCTTCCCTAAAAACCCACTAGCCGCCACTGATACATAGTTCTTTAATTCGTTTAACGTATCCGCATTGGTGCACGCCATATTTGTTAATCATTATGAGTATGTAATATTTGACCACACTTATCTTCTTTAAGTCGTCTAAGAAATTAAATTTACGGATTTAATTTCTTAATAATTAATAATTTAATGCTTTCTTCTATGACGCCGATTAGTCCAATACTAGCTCCAATACTTGGGGACAATTTAAATGGGGATCAAGAAAAGAATATATCTTCTCTACTGCTTTCTTACATGCCTTAACTGAAATATTGCCGCTACTGAATAAGCACTTTAAAAAGTTGTAAGCCTTAGGATAAAGCCTAATCACAAAAAACTTAAATTTAAAGTACCAACATCATCATGAGAAGAGGAATAGTCATAATCTATTTTTAAATCAATTTTATACAACGAATGGCACAGTATGTTCTATATAGAGAATACTTCATGGACGAGCAAGAATTGAGGTGTTGGCCTCTCTATTAGAGGTTTCATTGCTGTCTGCTTTTGTGCAATTTAGATGATGTCTAGATCTAATTTATTATAAGATAATACTATTTTTTTGCCTAGGACTAACAAAATAATATAAATTTAATACTTTTGTAAGAACATAGATTGAATCTGTCAAGCAATTATAGTTCGCTTATATAGCATATTTTCTTTTTCTTTTTATATTGATTATTGACTGTGTCACTGTAATTTGTAAAGGTATATAATAAACAATTAAATTTAATCTGGCAAAAAAAACGAACATAGATATATACATATATTAGAACTTTTATTAATCTAATTCTATTTATCAATTTTTATACAAATATTATTTTTGAAAGTAAGCCTTACAAAAAAGATTGTCTTTATGATAATCAGAATTACACATTGAGGATAACAAATGTCTTGATTTTTTTCAGAATTGTTATTTTGGTATAGTCTTATTATTTCCCTTCAAGGTCTTTAAAATAAGTCTAATCGAATGCAGCTCGTCGTTATTTAATTTCTTTGAAATATATGGCCCTGTAGATGTTAATGGATATATAATGGATCGTCTTTTTAAAACTTGTTGTTTTGTATGAATAATCTAAAAAAGCAAGTTGAAGAAATATTGTAAGGTTAGGAACTTAGGAACTGCTGGAAAAACTGTGTTTCTGTATAAATAAGAATAAAGCAATTATTATATCTTATTCAATTTCAGGGGCACTTTTCTACTGTCTCTACAACCAATCGACCAAAGCAAACAATTCACGTCGGCTATCGATCCTTTAGCTTTAGCAGTAAGCCGCCTCCGAGTCTGCTGCAGGTTTACTGGCCACTGGCGCCATTAAACATAGCGTAAACACAGCGTCGTCAGTTTATGTTGTAGCACCAACCTATACAGTGTCCTTAGATAATTACCGTGCGAAAAAAATTTGGTTTTACTTTTACCAGTGTTCGTGCAGTGTCAACAACATTGCTGACCTCGTAATAATATGGATCAGCATACAGATATTATTGGTGTGTGGAGGCTGGTAAGTGTGACTAAGCTATTCGGTTTGTAATAATTAAAGTTTGTAGTTGGAATGAGGATGGATATTTTCATTAACTATCAGATATGATAAATGGTATGCCGTCTCCCACTTTTGTGTCTAGATAAATTTGTGTAGGTGGTTGTTTTACCCTTAGGTTAAAGGATCCTAGTTCAAAGGATAAAGCTATTGAAAAATAAGTTTTAATATTTATAAAATATTTTAAATTTTTCATAATCAAAAACCGAATATTTTCTTGATCGAAAAATGTTATAAAATTTGCTTAAGACTAAGCTAGTCAATGCAATTCTATATTAAAGTCGTCTCATACTTACTTAAATGAGCAAAAAATTATGCATCAAAAAAACATACAGGGTTCTGCCGCCATCCCAGGTGTATCATTGTCAAAATAAAGCTTTAAAGCAGTACGACAAAATAAGATTTTTATTTTTTTTCGAAATAGTTTTACTGACTAAACCGCTTTGATTTGCTTGAATTTTCATATTTTTTAACGAAATTTCTTGGTAATAACAGATTTATTATTAATAACAGATTTGTTATTAGTATTTTTTTATCTTGCTTACATGAAATTTAAATAGAAAAAAATGTTATTGGTACTAACGTTATACACTAATTTAGTGTAGGAAACCAAACATAGATAATAAATAGCAAATAAATAATTCTCCAGATATAAGATATATTTTAAAATACGGATTAAAAATTTATTCAACTTCAAAACTTTTTTATTTGTCCTCAAGTTACAGAGTTATAGTTACAACACAATAATAATAAAAAAATGACAAATAGGAACCACCTCACGATTATATAACCGATTCACAAGACTCGTTTGAATACAAGATTGTGTGAAGTAGCCCTGCTTTCTATAATACTTTACAAGTAATATCGAGGTGTAGTTCAAATATAATAGATTAGAATCAGGTTAACACATAAAATAAAATTAAATATAATTCTGACATATATAAGTGTAAATTAGAAAGAAAACTTATCAACTTATACATCGTAAAGGAAAGAGACGCGAAAGGGAACAAGAAATACAGAAAAAAGTGTGCAAAAGGGAAGAAAAGATCACCGAGAAGCAGGCAAAAACAAAGTAATGAAATATAAATTTGAATTGTTAGTGGAAACTCAAGATATGCATAAGGCAGGCGAATATTACCAATAACAAAAAATAAATAATGTAAAAAATTATTTAAATTATAAGGAGCTTTTTTAAACCACTAAAGCATATGCAATATAAATATATCAACATGCTTAAAATAAATAAGTTTAAATTATCTCCTTTGCTCCTCCAGAAGACGTGATTTAATAAAGTCCTTGTAAAGGTTGGGCGACACTTGTTTCATATCATGTGGAAGACTATTCCACATCTGTATTGCAAAATAGCTAAAAGATTTTTGGAAATTGACTGATTTATGTTATCGAATATTAAAATCAGCTTTATTTCTAGTAGAGTGAGTATGGTCACGAGCACTAAAAAGTGCCTTTAGATATGATGGATCTCCACTTTTTATTACTCGGTATATAAACAAAAAAATATGATATTTGCGTTTATTAAACGTTGATAAAATCAAATTATTATTTAAATGTGGGGTAATGTGATTTCTGAAAGCTATATCAAATGAAAAGAGAAGTAAAAAGAAGAAAAAGTAGTTTATTTTCCTTAAACGTATATATGCTATACCAAGTTTTTGTTTAATGTAAGTTTGAAATGAGAGGGCATTATGCAAAAACATTCCCAAATTTTCGCTTCGGTAACTACTGGCAGAGAGGTGTTTATTTCAATATTAATAGTGTCAGATAATTCTATTACTTGATTTTTATTGTTACCAAAAAGAATAATCGATGATTTGTTTGTATTAAGTCTTAAGTTGTGATTTTCCGCATGCTGATTAATCACGTGAATTTCGTCATTAAAAATTTGTTAAAATATGGGAAAATCACTCGGAGAAAAAAAAAGGTATATCTGAGAGTTCTCAGCGTATTGCTGTATTTTAGCTTGTGTAAGGACGTTGTGCAAATCTACTACTACTACTTGACTGATGTAACTAAAATTATTAACTTTTTTTCGAATTGTAACAATGGAGAGGATATTTCCTCCCATGATGAAATTGAATTTTACAGACAAAATATATATCACAAAATGACAAATAATTTTTTTATATCATTATTAGTCAAAACAAGTCTATTAAAAATTGTGATTTCTATAAAAAAATGCAACCGGTGAAGATGGAATTTCTATACGTGATATTAAACTTTATTTTACATTTTGTAAAAAGCCTCTTTTAAACATAAATAATACTTATCATCTATCTTAGAAAACGTATTGCCAGATATATGGAAACAAGCAAATATTATACCGTTACCTAAGATATCCAATCCTATAAATTTTAAGGATCTAAGACCAATTAGTATTTTACCTACAGTTTCAAAAATATTAGAAAAACACACCTAATTATTCATCTTCACATCTAATCAATTTATAATTTTTTTTAAATCAATGTGCGTAATTCCTGATTGTCAGTCTGGTTTTCGACAAAATTTCAGTACTACCACATCTCTAGTAAAATTTATCAATGATATTAAAAAATATAAAAAAGAAATAACATGCGTTGGACTTAGATTTTATTAAGGCTTTTGACACTATTAATTATGAAATGCTTTTAGCCAAACTAACATATTTTGGATTATCTAAGGATGCAATATGTTTTTTTTAAATCGCATCTTAAAAACCGAGCGCACTGTGTTTGTTTAAAAACAGAATTTGGCAATACCATCAAATCCAACTTTTTACCTATGAATCCAGGGGTACCACAGGAATCCATATTGGGGCCACTCCTTTTCTCTGTTCGCAGTTCTCGATTATATTGTAAACCTGAGTCTCTTTTACCTTTCAGATAATTATTATAAGCTTTATCCCGTGGTCTATTTTCTCTTTCAGTAGTTTTTTTTTCTGAATAATAGGTGCAATGCTTATTGACAAAATTTAAAATGTTGGAGTTAAATAATTCTAACTTTATATAAACATCTCTCACGTGATAAATATCTTCCAATGGCAAATAATATGCATCTAATTCAAGGGTGTTATAATGGAGATTCTTATAGTTTCTATATTCCAAATACCTTTCCCTTACTTCAACAATTAGATCAAAAACAAGTTACTATTTGATATAATTACATCTAGAAGAATGTTGGTTTGAGCATTAATATTTATCCGAGTGGGGTCTGTAATATGCTGATTTAAATTAAATGACTAGAGTAAAGTGTAAAATCTTGATCTAGAGTTACTTTGCTGTAGTAAGTTAATATGTAGATCTCTTGTGAGAATTATGTGATCATAAAAGGGTACTGACAAATTTAAAAGATCTTCTAAACTATCCATGAATAAATTTATGTCGGAGGAGGATGGGCGGTAGATAGAGGCAAAAAAATTTTGCTTTTTGTTGTGCTGAATCTTAATGCCAATGATTTTACAAGCATTATTTATATTGTCGAGTTCTATTTTCTTAAATTTAATATGGTCTTTTATATAAATCCCAACTTCTTCGCCGTTCCCGCAAGATCATTTCTTAATAATGTATACCCATTGATCATAAATGTATTAGTCATGTTCGGGTATCAGCTACGTTTCTGGTAAGCCAAACAAATGAAAGTTATACTTAGAAATATAGGTAACAAGTTTATCAAACCTGGTATTTAGGGATCGAACATTAAGATGTGTACAGATGATCTTTTGTAAATATTCTTTGCCCATTTGCATGTAAAGATTCAAAATCATCCATTTCTGTCACCGAAATTCCAGATGTCCATCCCACCACCCACTGCACACACCAATACTCCCGCTCCACCAGCAAAGTCAAATTTACTTATTATTATAATTGTATTACAGTTACATCCTTTATATTTATCAAAATCGTGACAAAATACTATTATATTACCTAATCCTAATAATACACGTATAAATAATATTAGCAACATGGTAATTACCGAAAAAATAACCAAATGGTTCTATTAATATAACAATAAAAAACTATAATTATTTTGTAAGAAAAAAAATTAAATTTAATTATTTTTAATAATTTGGATATGTATATAGTAAAAAAAATTATGCTTTACAAACTATTAACCATTTAAGCCAATACGAAAGTCATAGCTTTTAAAATTCCATAATTTTTCCATGCTACTCATTGATTTCGCACTCACTACCCGAACCATTTTCAACAATTTTTTTAACTCTTCCAATGAATTCACAATCGTTTTTGACCCCTTAGAACACAGAAACACTCTACCCCTTGCAGTCCAACAAGAATTTTGGAAATCCACACGCGTTTATTTAAATAATTTAAGATTATTAGTTGTTAGCAGCTCAGTAAATAAAATAAAACTTTAAGTTTTGTTTTACGGTACTATATTTTGTCCCATAGCCACTGCTGACAAATACAAATGACAACTGGGTTACTGGGCTTGTTTGGTTTTGGTTTGATTTGGTTTTGATTCTGCTAGACCGTCTATCAGCACTTTGTTTTGGTTTATTTGCATCCGTAAATCCGTCTTTAATCGCGCTACTTTCTATTGCAGGCTCTTTAAAGACTCTATAACAGATTTTTCAAAGGCGGTAAACATCTGTGCCACTACTCATACTACGCAATTTAAGATTTTTTGATGGTTTTTCCTGTAGATCTTTTTTAAATGTCTCCAACTCGGCCGTAAACTAGGCGGCTATTTGCTCCATGCGTTCGCTGAGTTTGTGATACTCAACTGTTTGCTTCTTAGAAGGATCTTCGCTTTATTTGCACCTTAAGTCATTTTAAGAACTCACAAGGTTATCGTTCAGACACAATTACGTAATTAAATAACAAATAGATTAGCGAAAACAGTAATATTTTACGACCAATGTTACCAGTGAACTTATTCGTAACGCACGCCCAACATCTCTCACTAGAATTCATTCAGCATAGATGAGTTATACAAGTTCTCCGTTTTTCTTATAAAAAATATAGAAACAGAAACATAGTAGTTCTTTATTGTATCTTTTAATAGTGTAGTACTTCCATCACTATTAAACATATTTATTTCACTTATTTTCTTATGTACCAAAATATTATGATGTTTATGAAACAAAAATTCCTAACAGTAGCAAAAAAACAATCAAAGAGTTGTCGAGTGCAGCACTCTCCTGCTGCTAAGCTCCACGTCCCTCTCGCATCAAGCTCGATTTTGCTGATCTTACAGATAACGTAATCGTGGTCTTAGATTTAAAGATTTTTTATAACTTTGTTTTTTTTAGTGAAGAAATAACAATTTGTTTTTTTTTATTCGCCTAGGTAGTCCCTGATTAATCTACAAGTACATTATACATCTTGTATGCACTTGTTATATACACTATCAGACAAAAGTAGAGCAACTCTTTAAAATCCCTTATATTGTAAAAACCTTTAGTATTTAAATTACTATTTCCTGAAAATATTGTCGCGTTTTTCCATTACATTCCATTTTCGTATTATCAGCTTTTTATTTATAGCATGAATCCATATATTTTAGGTTGGACATAAATAGAGAAACTCATATAAGAATTAACCAAATTTAGTAACTTAGAAAAAAGATATGTATAGAAAAAGTTGTAAATGGTCATTTACATCATTTACAACTTCTAAGAAGCATCGTAAGTCGACTTAGGTTCTTTTTTACTTGTAAAAGCGTCGAAGATTGGCCTCAAATCCATCAAGTGCAAACGTGCATAGACTTAGATCCTCCTTCCCTTGCTCGAGCGTCACGTTTCGTTACACGAAAAAAAAGGCCTCTGTCTTCGTTCGGTCTCGGGAAACGAGCGAGGAAACCCGAGGGTCATCAGCTGTTTTCCTGTTGTCAGTGGCTTAGAACATTGAAAGGCTAGAACACATGGATGAAACTTGTATGGTGAAAAGCGGAATCGTATATCGGCCATCTTGCTTGGCAAAATTGACAGGGAGCTGATAGACAGTTGTTGACATTGACTGATAGAACATCATTTGTCATTGTCATACCATCTGAGTTTGTTTTTCATTTCAATGAATGCAAGCGTGGGTTGAGTTTGCTATTTGTTTTAAGGATGTTATTTTAAATTTATGATTTTTTTCTAAAAAGTTCTCTTTCAATATTGGGAGTGGTGTTTTAATTAATTTGCGGCAAGCAATTCCAGGTTTCTGGTAAGAAAATCTGATTTTATTTATTACTATTATGTTTTTGTATTGTCAATCTTTCGTCTTTAATAAAATCAAATTCAGTTGATTTCAATGAAGAAGTTTCACTTTTCAAGTATTTAATTTTCAACTTGATTATTATAAATACATATTACAAAATGTCTGGCCTCTCATTTTCTATTCAACAATTAAATATTGATTGGAATTTTCCTGACCTTGATGTAAGAGTATAATGTATGTATTATAATTATATATAACAAAATATCTGCATATATCAGTTATATATATAATTATATATTTTAATTTATATGTATATTTTAAAGGTTTCTGAGAAACAGTAATAAAAGATTTTTTTAATTTCCTTCAGTTCATATTACAAGAAACACATGGAGAGGGATATGCAATGTAAATATTATTAAGACTTTGAGCTATAGAATTTCTTCTGATCAGTTCTCCACAAATTTTAATCTGCTGTATAGCGTCTAAGAGACCTGAGCACCCGCAATGGATCAGAATTAATGTTTTTCTTACAACTTGTTTTTTAAGCGTTTCTTTTTATTTTATGTAAACATCTATCCTTGAATTAAGTTTTTAGTAATATTATAGTTCCAAGATATGTTGTTAGTATTATAAGAGACCAACAAATATATTCTATGTAAGTGATATATGTGTATACTAAAAAGTTGTTTTCATTTTGAAAGAGTTTATTTTGTTTGGTCGATGGATATATTGTTTCTTTTGATAATAAACTGTTATAGAATTTTTAATTAGTTTTAAAAATTAATATTTAGATTATAATTTAAATAATTTTAAAATCTGTTAAATTTTTCTTTAGGAAACAGATACAAGTACATATTAAATAAGAATAATTCATCCTCTCTTGACTCTATGTGTTAATAAAATGAGGATATTATTAACCTAATGGGAATGCCTTTAGATGTATTATGAGAAAATAGCACAAAAATGTTGACAACCTTTTCTAATCTGTATAAAATTAGGGTAGTTCAGTGCTAACAAAATAATTTTAAAAATTTTTAGAATAATTCTTATTTATATAATGTCTGTTATAATGAATTATTGAATATTATGTATATCATTTTAAGTAATTTTTTTTCCAGGAAAATTAAATAATAAATGTATTAAAGCAAAAAAAACATTGTTTTATTTCCATTTGTCCAATTGGTGATATGTCGTACACTATTGTTAGTACACTTTCGTAGATTATTGCAGAAAATTAACCTATTTAGATATGTAAAATAAAGCTAAAAAGTTTTATTTTTGTTCAGATAAATATCTGATGCTAATACCTAAACAAAAAGGCTCTTTTCTCTATGAGTAACCTTTTTGATTAGGCGTTTGCTTTAGATATTACGATTAAATGATAAGATTGTCAGATTAAATAAAATGTCATTTCCCGCCTTAATTTGGCCACGCCTTTCTACCATTTCGATTGGTCCAATTAGACACGTTAAACTGTCAAGTTAGTTACAACAGTTTCCGCTGCCAAGCGAGAGGCCGTTAGCTGATTTGTTAGAAGAATTTCTTTCAGTTTGTATGCAACCACCACTTCTCTATATATTTGTGTTCTGTGGGCTAGAAGTGGCATGTCGTGGAACTATGGGCAAATTTGTTTGCTTGCAACATCTCTGATGCAATGTGCATGATGCATTTCTATTTAAGCATTTGTTATATAGAAATGGCAAAAATCACTTAATAATAAATAAATATAATAATCTCATAACAATTTTTGTATAGTTGTTTCCGAAGGTACAAAACAATACTACTGCTCCCCAGTGGCGAAGCGTGAACTTTTTTTTCAGGTAGACAAACAATAAAAATCGTTAATTAGAAAAAAATGTGTATTTAATATTATTCACTTTAATGAAATGAGAATGAAAGCGCATGAAATATTAACTCAAAGAGAAAAATTATGTAGTGATATAAAAACGAAAAAAATAATTACTACTAGCATTAAAAGATAGAGAGATAAAAATAAATACTACTTACAAAAAACAGAACTAAAATACAATTGCCAATATCGAACAGTCGTTCATAAATAACCACTAAAATATCCACTAAAAAAACCTTTTCTATACACCCAAAAATAAAAATACTAATTATTATTAAATTACTATAGCACGCGCCCCCACCAAATGCAGATTCATCAAAACGAAACAAAACTGAAGATGTATTGCGGCCGACCAGATCAAGCGTGTCCATACACAATAACCCTCAACAGCATAATAAAATAGCTGGTCGACTTCGATAGACAAAAGCTCCAATGTCTTTCCCGCGAGTAAATTTTGCATACGTAATAGGCTGAATGCTGATGCGGCGGGACCTCTGTAGCCTGCTTGATGCGTATTTGGTTCGATTATATGCTCCAAATTTCGGAAGACAAATATGAATGTGTCTTCCTGGGACTCGTATACATTAATTGGGTGTCAGTCCTGTATTTTTATCTTAATCAGTGCGGCAGGCGGGGCGCGCCTTCGGATTAATCATGTTTAGATACTATATAATATTAAAGATAGCGACTACGTTCTGTGTTTTTTTTTTTAATTTTAATTCAACAATTACATGAAATAATTACGTGATAAATTAATGACAAATAACTGGATAATTTTGGGTAGACAGTGTCTACCTTGTCTACTCGTACGCTTCGCCACTGCTGCTCCCCTTTAATAAAATATCAAGCGACTAAGTACATTAGATTAAATAGTTTATTAGTAGTAATACACACTTTTACAAGTCAAATAAAATATGTAATGAAACTTATAAATTAGGCATTAAATATTAAAAAAAATAAAGTTGCTACATAGTTTGTACATATTGAAACGGTGAAATCATCAGTGCTTAGGTCCCCAGGATACCATTTTGAGTTTACCCTAGAATAATGTACATAAATATATAGTATTACCAAAATTTAAAATGTGTCAATTTTTTAAATAATTATATATGAACTTATATAAAAAAAAACTTACTTTTTGTGTGGTGGTGATATTAATGTTATTAAATTATTATCTTTCTCCAAGCATACCTCTACATCTCTAAGTCTAAAAGCAAAAACGAAAAGAAAAAACTAAAAAAAAAGTATTATGATATTCCAATTGATCAGTAAAATGTATGTTATTATAAAGAACCTTTATAATATCGCATATATTAATTGCATCTAATTAAACAAATATAACACAATGAAATACTATATCACTTTTAAATAAGAACTGCCATACTTAGCATAAAACTCTTATTTGTACTTAGAGAAAGAGTTGAACAATAATTTTGTAAATGAGCTATATTGATGTCTATTTTGAGAGTATTTTTACCTTTTTCTTGGCGGAGTCAGGGAGTGTGTAGCAGTTGAACTAAAACGGCTTAGATGAGAAATAGTAGTTGTTGACCTAGACGCCACGGTTACTGTAGAACTATTAATCTCAGATGCAGTTATCGTTGATGATGAATGATTCAGAATGCATCAGAAATCCTAGTAAAAAAGTACTTTTACACACATACCTAATTCAATAAGTACCAGAAGTCCTACTGATAATATCATCTCCCTCATGTAAGAAATCACTTCTAAGGAAGTAATCTGAACAAACAAATATGTTCTTTTTAATCGTGTTGATTTCCAGTAATGAAATCCATTGTTTCCTTTGGGCATGGTCATTAGGCAATCTATAATAAGTATTTGACATTTAATCAAAAAGCAAAAAAAAATACAGTAATAAATTAATATGTGGTGCCAATTACTATATATATTATTGTAAGTTTCATTAAAGTAAAAAAAAAAAAAAATTTACGGAAAGACAAAATTAACTTTATACATAGATATCAATATCTTAATAAATTTCAAAATTCTTTAAGGCGAATAAAAAATTAGTAATTTCATCTATCTACCTAATGTCTATATTAAAAAAATATAACTACATATACATGTCTTTTTTTAATATTATGCCTTTTTTCGCCAAAACAACAAAAAGAAACATAAAATCCTGTTAATAAAACCATGGACAAAACTCTAGTTTTAAATTTTTTATAGCCTATTAATAGATGAATATTTTCAAAAAAATATTTAGATTTAAAAATATAAAGATTTTTGTATTTAGCACACTTTCACATTTAAGGTTTTATTAGGTCTATTTCTATAAGATCCCCTCTATTCTACGTTTATGATCATGGTAGCCCCATGATATGATGTTATGAAAGAATCGGTACTTACTTGTGACAAGATCGGCTTTAATCGTCTTTTTATCTTGATGTGGCACAAACGACACACGTTTTTGCCATCCTAGCAATTTAAAAAAACACTAAAATGTGACCTTTTTCCTTTTTAAACCAAAAATGAAAGAAAATACACAAGTCCCAAATATAAACAAAAAGCCGTTTGACAGATGACACTACGCGTATCGCTCAGGCAATTAAGCTTCCGGTGTTGTCGCTTCAAAATTTTTAGAAACAGTTTTAGGAATAAGAATGTTAATAATTTTGTTTTTTTTTTGGTTAAGGATATTATATTAATTCTTAGAATAGGCTAATTCTATTTACACATTTTATTTTAAATTTTCCTGTAAAATACAATATAAATAAGTTAAATTAACTTTATAATGGTTGTTAATATATAGCTAAAAATTTCCTCCGTTGGAAATTTGTGTGGACTTGACAACAGAGAATCGGCAAAGATGTATGTAAACAAAACACCCCTCTTGCCCCTGTGCACATGTTGGACTCAAACCACGAACTTAATAAATATACCTGGACTGCCAATTCAATGCAAAGTAAATGACCACTACTAGGGGGCCGCCATTTTGCTTGATTGTGTCTTTTCGATGTTGGTCACTCTGACAAAGTTTAGTCGTGCCAATTGTATGGAAACCGCAGTGTTGCCAAGTCAAAAAATAAAAAATCACCAGGTCGGAGCCAAAAAAGTTGCCAGATTTACATTATTTTTCACCAGATTTTATTCAATCAGTAATAATTGTTTTTAAGATGTTTTAAATTATTTGTCGCTTTTTTTAAAGATGATTCAGTGGTACATATTATTATTATATAAGTTAAAAACGCTTTACTCGAAAATAAATAAATAAAAAAACTACTTTAAGTATTTTGTTTCTATTTATTTATTATTTAGTACAATATGCAAGGTTCTTTTTCCCTCAAAAATATTACAAAAAATAATATTCTATTAAAAAAAAACATTGAAAACAGGCCAACAAGATATTCAAATGTATATAAAGATATATTTTATTTAGGTATACATATTATCATTACGTTTTGATGTAACAATTTTTGGTATGTTATAATCATAGCAGTTTTTATCAATCAGTCTTTTAGTATGTAAAATACCACTTATGGTTACTTCTCCTAATTTGTTTCTCAATTTTGTTTTATTAAGATTGATAGTACTAAATACCCTTTCGACGCACGCGCTGCTATGAGGTAAAGTAAGCAATATTTTAACAAATTTGGACAATTCCGGATATTCATAGGTATCATCGCCTTTTTTTAATAAACATATTTTTTTCCATAAATCAAAATAATCTATTGTGAAGTCAATGGAACTATTTTTTAATAATCGAAACTCTCTATCCAAACTATTTATGTCATTTACCACATTTGGAAAATTAATAGCAGCAGACGCTATACTATCCACGTTTGGAATATTTAATGGATTCAAAAATTAAATCTGTTTAAGAATGTTCATTTCTCTACTATTAAACGGGAATCTCTGGTAAATTTGATGAGCTGCTTTAACGTAAAAATCCAGGCATTTGATCAAAAATGTTGTTTTTTCCTCATTACTTATCTCATTTTGTTGAAATGCGCTAACTATTTTGGGTCCTAAATAAATAGATTCTAAAGGCAAGAAATTTTCCGGATTTCTATACTGTAGTTTGGATACTTCAGTGTTTTTTAAATACTCCGGTTTAATATAATAGCTCAGTAAAAGTTGATATTGGGTAGTTATTTTCTCATATAGTAAATGAATTTTTGGGGTTTCAGCTTGAAACTCTAAATTTAAGTTAGTAAACGTTAGCAAAATATATTCCCAGAAAAAATTAGTATAATTTTGCCGTGGGATCAGAAAGGGCTGTATGGATCTCACTTGCTCCCAAAGATTGAGATTCAAATGCTTCTATTCTAAAATACAGCTTTAGAGCGTCAAATTGCTCAATAACTTTTACAACCACAGCATTTAATGACAACCACCTTGTTTGAGAGGGTTGCAAGAGCTTATGTGGCTTAATAGTAAGAAATTTTTGAAATTCTTGTTGCCTTTTATAACTATATTGCAAGAACGAAAAAATGTTCCTTACAAGTTTCTCTACGGAATTTCGTATTTTTTCGCAGGCATATGACGCACACAAAGCAAAAGAATGGCAAACACACTTAATTACAAATAAATTCGGAATATCTTTTATTAGTAGAGTTTTAAGAGAATGATTTCTGCCCATCATTGCATTTGCGCTATCTGCCGCGAAACCGACTAAATTCTGTTTGTAAGGAATAACATGTTCATTGAAAAAATCTACTATAACATTATACAAACCCTCGGCAGTTGCATTTTTAACAGGAACAAGTGATAGAAATTCATCTTTTATAGTAAAATATTCGTTGAAACGTACTACCATTGCCAAGTTTTTAATAGCGGATTTATCAGTAGATTCATCCACCAATAAAGAAAATTTGTTACATCTAAGCTTTTCTACCAAAATGTCAAAACTGCTTTTGCCCGTTACATTGTTTATAATAGCAGTACATTTCGTTCTTCCGCATGACATTTTCGAAATTTGCGTATTATTCATTTTAGAATTGCAGATGGTCTTAATAAGTTCTACTAAATGATCTGATACCATTATTGGAATATTATGCTCCGCAATAAAACTTGCAATTCGTATTTCATTTTCTTTAACAACTCTACTATCAGAAAGCTGAAAAGATGTGGATGAAAGTACATGTTGTTTTTTTAAAGCAGACATATTTGTCATATGTTTTTTCGAATTTGCATGTTTTTTTTACTGCCGCTATCCCGCCGATAAAATGTTTATCACAAACCTTACAAGAAAAATATATGTCACCCTTATTACTACTACAAATCCAAGATTTGAATTCGTTCATTTCCTCCCATGATAGATTGTATTTGTGGGCATATTGCTTCTTTCTAGCACGAGGGGAACAACATCACAATCCGAATCTGAGTCGTCAGAATTTTTCTTACAACGGATTTCATCTTGCTTCTATTCTGTTTGACCTGATGACTGGCTAGTCGACGGTTGAGGATCGTCAGATGGAGATTTTTTTTCCTGACATTTCAAAAATTTTCTTATCTTGACACCTTAAAAGATTTATTATAAAGTAAATGACTCCGTATAGCTCGATAATAAATTAAAATTTGCACATTAATTTTTATAAACTGCTAATTAATATCTACCTATATAATATTACAGAATTCAATAAATAGCCAAAAATCATAAACATATTTTTTAAAATTACATACCTTCTTGTATAACACGTGCAATGTTGAATTATTTTAACACAAGACAGACAAAGCGATGCAAAAATTGCAGCTATAATAATGAGAGTACGAGAGACAAGAGACGAGACGCGACCTGCTAAGCTAAGCCATGAACAGCGTTTTTGCATAATGCATAGTACAGCGTTTGCGAATCCCGGGAATCCCCGGTTATATTAAGATTACCTTAGTGATGTATTAAATACAATAATAGGAATGGCCAATGGGCAAATTCGCTCTAAAATAAAAATAATTCTTGTAATTAAATATATAACTACGATTTTGTTAAATACGATTAAGGAAACCGATTTATGTTTACACAAGTTGGAAAATCACCAGATTTAAGATTTTAGGAAAAGTTTTTCACCAGTCACCAGAAAAACCTAAAAATCACCAGATCTGGTGAAATTTCACCAGACCTGGCAACACTGGGAAACCGACACAATTAATGTTTTTGAGAGGTTATGTTTACAAAAAAACAAAATAGGAAGTTACATATAGGTAAGAATTTAAGATAGTTGCGTTAGAACTGTGATTTTCCTTGTACTTCCTTAAGAATTTCATTAAAATTTATGAAACAAAATAATTCTCACCTAAAATGAGACAAAGTTTCAATCAATGAAATAGATGCATGCACTTTAAAATATTTGTTTTATTATTCTGATAATCTTGAATCTTATAAATCTAAACTTAAATTTGAATCTTATAAATCCTAATACCATGAAAATGATGATCTTCATTTAAATTTTTGCTTGTATTTACTTAACATATTCAGTTAAAAACACTTTTATTTTATTTCTATTTTTACTATTAAGAGTTTTACTTTCCTTCCATGTACAGCGTGTTTCCACATTAATAGGTACAACCATCTATAAAATTCAAAATATAGATGATTTTATGAGGGTTTGTAATTAGCAAGGGTTCATATAGTAAAAATATATTATTCGGTTTTGAGAAAGAGTGTACCAAATACCTTTAAATAAAGATGGTGATACATTATTCACGTATTAAATAAGGAGAAAGATACATCGCCTGTTCTAGACGATATACCCAAGCGTCGTTTACAAATCGCCAAAAACTAGGCAATCCGTTATACACAAACGTCAAACGTCAGTGTCGTCAACTTCATTACCGTTATTCAATATATTTTTTATTGGCAACACTTCAGCCATCAAAAGGACACAACCACTATAAAAATGGCGGCCTCCAGGAAGTGGTCATTTTCGGGTATCGTGACCATATGCATTAGCAGTCCAGGTATATTTATTAAGTTCGTGACTCAAACAAAGTTGATGTTTACTAATTCTAGCCTTTCAATGTTCCTTTCAAGGTCACCGGCAAACATTTCATCAGCGAAATGAACATCAAATATTTGTCAATTGATACTCCGTGTTAATATAATCAATAATCTTTGAATCTTTATGAAATCCGTTTTTTTGTCACTCATAAATTCAGCATCATGCATTTAAATTATGAGACTTTTCGTGTCAAATAAGGTATAATTTTTCTTTCTTCAAATATTTATTAGAACGATTGATTTTGAATATTTATTTAAGCGAATTATCAATAGGATTACGATTTGCAATGTTCGTCAACATTAAACCGGGCGATAATTTCAATGAATAAAGAATATATTAATTAAGTGAATCGAGAATATAAATTTTAGGTTATATAGTAGCTGACGTCATCAGAGTTCGAACTTGGTAGTTCTTTGCTTGTAAGTGGACGATACTCGAGCGCTTTTACAAGCAAAAAAGCCCTATGTCGACTCGAGACTTTTTTCGCCTATTTTGATTATTGCACGGACGTAAGCCGTTTTTCTTAATGGAAATAACAAAAATTATTAAAAATTTTAAACGGAATCGAAAAGAGCATTATCATTTATTATTAAAAATGTTTTATCCAGTAGGAAAAGATAAAATTTTGATATGTATTTGAAAGAAAATAGTTTTTGTCGATTTTCTCCGTTTCCAGCTGACCAGACTATAGAATAGTAAAATCAAAATGTTTATTAAAAAATAAAAACTAAACCGTTATTCTACTAAATGTACATAAAAATAAACTTAACAAATATTAGTTATTTAAATAAAAGGCTTAAACATACTTTCTTTGTTAGCTAAACCTAAAAGCCATTTCCTATTTCGAAAAGAGTATCTGGTGAAATAGCATTTTTGTTTTTCTACAAAATGTATTTTTTAATGATTTTGAGACCCCAAAAAATTAAGTCTTTTTGAGACAAATCTGTACATCCAGAAAGTGGATAAGATGGATTAGGAAAAGCATTTTTTTAAAATTTTCTTACTATAACCGCATTGCAGGACAGGAATGCAATACAGGTATCTTGATGAAAATACACCGATCCCAGATCTAAATCGGAGAGAATTTAAATGGCAGGACGAACTTATTTTGTAGCAACCCAAGGTATTTTTCGGCGTTTATCATGAAAATGGCCCTATAATATGGTCGCCAAATATTCAATTTTTGAGGATACTGAGAACATTTCCTAAAAAAATGTAATTTTCATTTGCTTTTTCTATTTTGGTTTCACAAAATTCCTTTCTTCCTCACCGGTCTTCGAGAAATATCTCCTAAGTTTGGACATTCCTTGACACATACCTTCTTAATTATATTAAAATATTGTTCCTGGTATTAAATAAATAGTTTAAACTCTTTAAGGCGGTATTGGTAAACTAAAAAGTCAAATAAGCATACCATTTATCACGCCAGCCCAAGCATTTAATGAAAATCTATTATCTTGAAATTATCTAGAAAATCTATTATCTTGAAGTGTATTTTCTACGGTCTAAACAAGACTGTTATAGATATTTTACACTCCACCTTGTGTAGAGATGCCTTCGTCTATGCCAAAATTTATTTTGTAAAATCTCTAAAAGCTCCTGAAAAAAATGAAATTCTTTAAGGATGATATTCAGGTTGTAAGACCCCTGTACATCATAATAATAATAATACTGTTAAACTAAATTTACATACACGGGGCCGAATAATTTCTTCAAGAAAATCTTTCCGCATGCAACCTGCATGTTGCGGCTGTATTTGATTGGAACTCTCCATAGGTAAGTACTATGTTCAATATTTCATTGTTTTCTTAAATATGGGCTATTTTTACGCACAAAATAATCAGATAAATGAAATACGCACTATCAAAAGACTCATACAACTGATTGAACCAAAGATTCATTCTAAAAATCACACAATTACATAAATTTTGATAAACGGAAGATTAAATAGTAGTATACAAAAATCAGATATTTTTTCTTATGTTTTCAATTTTTTTTATGTTTTACTTTCTCTTTTATTATGCAAGTTTTAGACAGATTTTTGGTAGATCAACTCCTTTTGAAGAGTCCAGCAAGTAGTTAAAATAAATGACTTAACTTTCAAAACCCCTGTTGTACATATACTGTCACACTTTGAATCAAGAATTCATAGCACTAAGGCTTTACACAATATTCTCACTTTAAAATTTTTTGAATATGCCGTTTTTGGGGAAATTATATTAAATAAGATATAACATAGGAATAAGATATAAAACATAAAATAATAATAAATAAATAAATGCGTCTTTATTTTATACTCGGCGAAGTGCAGCATAGCTGTTTGCTTAACCGAGCATGCAAAAGGAAAATTAAATACAATTCATCTATATATAAGCTTTAAAATATCTAAAATAAATCTCTCAATCTTACTATTACCAAAGGCTAACTAAGGAATTATACGTTTTGTGTTTTAACTTTAATTTGACTAAATCAAATACAAATTGGCATTTATGCCCTGGCTCATCGAAATGTACACAGTTAAACACAAAAATACAGATACACAATTACCTTACATTAATATTTTGACAGTAAATAATTTTTAAATTTATTCTTAAATAAGTTACAGGATAAGCTGACAAAAACATTTTGCATATCACTATTAAATAATTTGGGGATAACATTTAAGAAAGAACGCTGAAAAAGAGTAGTTCTATGACAAGGTACATTGACTAAATTATTGTGGTGTATCTGGCAGTTATGAGTGCTGGAGCGAAATGTGAGCTTTCCATATAAGTACTTGGGCTTCCTTGTCTCAAACAATTTATGCAAAAGACTTGCCAAATGAAGCTTAAGCCTATCTTGCATATTTAGCCAGTTTAATAAGCTCAACTTGTGACTTACATGCTCTCTATTTGTAAGGGAAATTATAAAACGAATACAAGAATTTTGTATTCTTTGTAACCTAGCTTTAGAGTGGACATCCAAGCAGGGACCATACACAATATTTGCGCACGAACAGTGGAAAAAAACCAATAACTCAGAAAATTGTTTTTTAATGATAATATTTAATATGTCTTTATTTTTATAGAGATTGAAATGCAGGAAATAGATAATGAAATTGAATGAGTGAACATATATATATCTTCGCACTTTTTATCTTCTGAAGATAGGTGGGGAGGCCTAGGAATTTCCTCTAGTTCCCAGAATGTTCGCAATTGTATATCGAGATGAGCATCTAAGGATACGTGACAATTAACAAGAGTATGAGAAGGGGATGAAAATAAATTCGAAATGCAACTTGTAGTTTTGCTTTGTAAAATGTACCCGAAAATGGTTTCTAGAGCTATCGGTTGATTAGGGTATCCACTAATTTTTCCTGTCTTAAAGATAAAAGGAGTTAGTATCAAGTAGTACTCTGATGTTTGCAAAATTACCACGGTTATCCTTTATTTCAACTTCACATGTAGATAACAAAACCGTGTACTGAGGGACAGACAAGGCAGTTGTAATGCAATCATTGGTGACGTAAGTATTGGCAAGAGTGTTTGTCACGAGAATAGTGGGGTTAACCTCAAACGAGGGCTCAACAGAAGTATTGGTATGAGTTGCCAAATTAGAACTATTCTGTTGGGAAATTATAAAATTACATTTCTTGTCAAAATGCAGAGTAGTATGATGAGGGTTTATGCAAATACGACACTTATGAGGCGATCCACAATTTTTGAATGCATGAGGAGAAACTAAACAATTACTACTAAACAAGACACAAAGATTGTGTTGTTTAGCAATTCAAAACCTCTCTTAAGGTGTTTTAGAGCGAAATATGTCACATTTATAAATCACATGTGGTAATGAACTTAAAGTGCATTTCGCTTGTTCACATGAATTTTGGCCTGTGGAAATCATTAAATTAGAAAGGTGTTTTTTATTTTTAGTATAACGCCTGGGCTGGCCTTTATTATTATTATTAAAATATAATGATGAGAAAGTATATTGAACAGATTCTAATGCTAGACATTGCCTTTCTAAAAAGGAAGTTAATTGTCTATAAGTTGGCAAATCTTGACTGAGACTATTTTCAATTTTAAAATCAGATCTCGTTTTTATATAATTTATTTACAAGCAAATTAAATAATAAAGTATCCCAATGATCTACAGGCAACTTAATAATTCTGAGAGCTGTAACGTTTTCAGAAATAATATTAAGAAGTTTTCTTAGTTCAAAAGAATTGGCTTTAGAAACTACAGAGGCATTAAATATTTCATTATAATAATGACTAGCTAAAATTCGTTTATTTTGGTACCGCTTTTCTAATTTTTCGTAGGCTATCACATAATTAGAAACCGTAAGAGGTATTCCTTTAATTAGAGCCAAAGTTTCCCTATCTAAGGATGTAATGATGTAAATAAATACTGAAATTTTTTCACATTGGATAGGTCTGAATTATTATGGATGAGACTATTAAATAAATCATAAAAAGTTAGCCTTATCTTAAAATTACCATCAAAATGAGACAATGAGATTTTAGGAAGATTTACTACACTTCTGTGGTTGGAATCTATATATTTGTGTTTTGTGGTTGGAATGGTCACCAGCAGACACATTGGCAGATTGAGATGACGAGTCATTTAACAAAAAAATTATGTTTTAAAGATAAAACGCCCTAATAAGCCTTATAAGCATTAATTCTCATTTCATCATAAGAAGAAAATTATTTATCACTAATCAAGGAAATAACCGTTTTATGGTTCCTTTGAAATTCATTGTTTAGTTTAATTTTTTTGTTTTTTTTTCAAGTTTAGTAGTTAACGATAGTATTTGCTCTAACAAGAACTGTACAACATTAAGGCCACACTCGTGAGCTTCCAGTAATCTTTTAAAGGCAGTAGTTCTTTTTTAAATTAGCCTTTGTTAGTTTGTCAGCCATGTTTTAGAATTATTAGGATTAAAAATAAATGCCTTATACAACTTGCTCAACTGACAAAAAAAAACATAAATGGTCGTACTCTACCAATAATTTAGTTTTATGAAAAAAAATCAAATAAAAAAGAAAACGCTTGATAATATTAAATAATTTTCACGCTCGTCAAAATCAAACAAAATCTGCAAATGCAAATGGCCCGCGATTGCACACAAAACAAAACCAGATTTACCTGGTACTTGGGCCTATGAGGCACTTATAAAAATTTACAAATAAAGATAATAATTTCGTAGTCCCTCAACGTGAATTAGTAGTTTAAAGAAAGAACCAAGCGACCGGTTGGATTTTGCAATTTAAAATAAAATAAAATAATGATTTCTAAACAGAGATGTATGAGTGAAATATAATATGATTGACCTTTGCATAACTTTGCTTATTGGGTTTTAAACCTTAAATTATGATAAAAAATAACTCCAAGATTTTTATATTTAAGAACATTTGGAATTAAAGTACTGTTCATATAAAGTTGCATATTTTGTTGAGCTAAGTCTTTGTCTGGACCAAAGAACATCACAGCTGATTTGGATGGATTAAGTTTTAACCCAATATTGTGAGAATATGTGTAAATAGATTCGAGACATTCATATTTTATAATTATAGCGGTGTCATTAATTTTATTTTTATTAAAGCTTATACGCAATTGTGTATCGTCTGCATACCTTTGTATATCACAATTTCTCACTCACCAATCCATATCAAGTGTATATTAAAATCAATGGGCTAGTATGGATCCCTGAGGTACTCCTCTAATCACAAAAAGTGGATCAGACATTTTCCCGTCAATAAGTACCCGCTATGTTCTATCTATGAAAGATAGTTCCTGAAAAAATCTAATGTATTGTCAGAAAATTCGTAATAATGTAATTTTGCACATAAAACCTGTGGTTTAGGATATCGAATGCTTGCATCTATTTTTATTAGTACTGAGGCTGTGCTATAGTTCTTTCGAAATCCTGACTGAGTCTCCGGTAGTAAATCATTTTGTAGCAATTATTCTAGTACCTGTGAATAAATTACTTCCTCAAACAGTTTTGATACAACCGGCAGCAAACTAATGAGACTTAATTCGGAGATGCAACTAATATTAGACTCTTCGGAAAGTGGTAAGATAACAGCTGTTTTTCATGTTATTGGAAAAGATGAAGTACTTAAACATTGGTTAAAAATATGGGTCAAAAAAGGCGTTATAACAAGGGCACAAAGCTTTATCATTTGGAGAGAAATACTATCGGACCCAAAAGCATTAGACTTGAGCTGCTTAACTGTATTAACAATGTAAAGGTCGCTAATTTGTTTAAAAAAGAAACTGCTTAACGTGATTTTATTTGTTAGAAAATTTTATATAACACATTTTATAAACCATTTTCGCCATTGAATCTACAAAAAATTGGTTTATTTTGTTTGCATTTTTTAAGGTATTTGGAATATCACTAATATTTCTTTTTTTATTATAGACGTTTATCTGAGATGAGGTATTCCAAATCGATTTTGAATTTTTCGTCTGAGCTACATAATTGAAATAGGCTTTCTTTTCATTTCTCATGGCCTATTTAAATAAATTTCTCATCTCCTTGTAGACATTCCAATCAGATAAAGCTTTAAGTTTAAAGCTTTAGTTTTTTTATATTTAGGTAAAAGATTATAGCGATGTTTTTTCATAATTCGCAGTGTATCAGTAAACCAAGGCGTTTTGGGCCTTGTTACCTTGTACAAAGGCTGATTTTTTAGGGGCATTAACGTTTAACAGAGCGATAATTTTGCTATTTAAATGTTCAACATATTGGGTATAGAGCCAGCTTCAAATATTAATGCCCAATTCATATTTACAAGATCAGTAAAATAATCATCATGATCAAAGTTTTTAAAATCCCTATATTCCAGAACTTTGAGTGCCCGTCGCGACGGGGAAAATTGCAGTTTAACTTGCAGCTAATAACCTGATGATCAGTACTTTTATGCATATTATAATGCCGAACTTCGCCTTTAAGTAGAGTCTTATTCAACAAGATGATAAAGTCAATGAGGCTATGAGAAGTGCCAACTGAACGAGTCGGAAGAGTGACAATTTGTTCTAAATTATTTATGTCGGCTCTACGTATTTTGCTAAGAACATTAAGATAAGGATTTGTTTTGATTAGTAATAGGCTTGGTGTTAAGTTACTGCCAACGATCGGCGGATCGCGTCCATTAATTATTTTTATGACTCTGGGTACATGTTGATTTTTAGTGAAGTTTGTTTAGAAATAAAATAAAGGTCATGACTTAATATCTTTTAAGAGATATCGAGAGAGTGGAACGAAGCCGGGAATGAATGCTTGGGGAAGCATAAAGAAAAAAAGGCAGTCTTTTGAGAGAACTGATGATAGACAGACTGGCTTCGGATCACTAGTTCTTTTATTTTATTCGCGACGGTACTTGTATTATTTTATTTAGTTGTAGACGTTAGTTTACTTTTTTATTTAGTGTAATTCGTGTTTATTTGTCAATATAGTAATTATGTGTGTTTTTTCACGAATAACGAATTTTACTTACTTATAATGAACATGTCCGCCAAAAATAATGAAAATGAGTCTCCGACATATACAGCGTGTCTCAGGATGAGCGAATTTATACGTAAAAATGACAGAAAATTTTGAGGTTGAAAGTTGACCGTTTGGCATTCAGCCCTGTTTGATTAAAAAATAAAATTTAGCATATTTTTATTTTTTAAAAATCAAGCATGTCGATATGAGCATTTTTTAAATTTTATGAATAGGTAAAGAAGTATTTCTAGGCAAGATATAAAAAAAGTTTATAAGAAAAAGTTATTTAGAATGCAAAATTATGACCGAATTTCGAATTTCACAACCAGTTTGATTTTTGCGTTTAAATTATTTATTATTATTTATTAATTATTATTATACTATATATATTATTTATTATACTATAAAACATTGTCACTGTCGAAGTTATTTACAAAAAACGTACTTATGTCATTATCTTATTGTAAAGTTTATAAAAGTTATTAATAATATTATCAGAATTTACAGAAAAATGTTTAGACCAGAAAATTTTCATTGTGCAATCGTATGGCAGTGGAAATAGTATGTGGTTAAAGTACGTTTTGAATCTTTTTCGTGAAAAATATCGGCAAGTTGAAGTAACAATATCTTCTGCGAGACAACTAATTAAACTTTTTGAGGCCACGTGTAGTGTTGAGATTAAAAAAAGCAGAAAAAGAGATACGATGATAACGATGCTGGTACAATCCTTACTTTGGAGTCAATGGCTGAGAACCCTTGGATGTCATTGAGAGCTCGGCGGTGCTGAACATAAGCAAATCTGAATTACAAAGATTTATCATGCTAACAATATTAAAACATTCAAACCAAGGTATTCGCATACTTTAGAAGAAGCGCGCCGTTTATTATTTTCTGCTTGGTTAGGCGATAAAATTTTAGAGAACAGAGATTTTCATTAAAAAATAATATTCTCGGACGAATCTACTTTCACGACAAATTGTGTAATTTCATCCCAAAATTGTCGGTTTTGGTCCAATGAAAAGCCAAACTTTGTAATCCATGGCGAGAGGCAATATTTTCAAAAAGTCAACGTATGGTGCACCATATCTTACCATTTAGGTATTATTGGACCATACTTCTGATTCCTATTTATGGGGCCGGCTCAAGCAAATTTGAGCAAACTGTTTATTCTGAACCATTACTAAATGACAGGGAATTACTAAAACAAAGAATTAGAGATGTTTGTAATTTAATTTTCATTAAAGAAATTAGAAATTCTTTTTAAATGTTTAGGAAAGATATTGAAATATGTTTCTGTAATGGAAGTAGCTACCTACATTTAATAATTTTAAAATAAGTATATGAAATAAATTTTCCTGTTATATTAGACGTACTACATTTACATTTTATTACAAAAATATTTTTGAGGATGGTTTGTAACTCTTAGATCAGTGGTTTAACTATTAGATAAATAAATTAGTTAGTTTTTCTCTAATAATTAAATATGAATAAAAAAAATTAATTGGTACACAAAATATAAAAATCAAAGTAGGCCTATGAATTACGGTATTCGGGCATAATTTTGCATTCTAAACAACTTTTTCTTATAAACTTTTTTAATATCTAGCCTAGAAATACTACTTTACCTGCTCATAAAATGAAAAACATGCCCGTATCAAGGCATGCTTGATTTTTAAAAAATAAAAATATGCTAAATTTTATTTTTGAATCAAGCAGGGCTGCATGCCAAACGGTCAAATTTTAACTACAACATTTGTTGTCATTTTTACGTATAAATTCGCTCATCCTAAAACACACTGTATTAACAAAAAATCTTTTAGAATATCAGAGCTACTAAATTAACGAAAAAGATTTATATGTCTTAAAATCACCAAGCATTTTATCACTCAACCACATTAAGTTTAGGCGGCCTGTAAATAATACTCAGACTAAATCGAATTTTGTTAATGCAGAATATGACCCGAATTTGTATAAGAGATTCTAATTGCTCGCTGACATCTAGCAGATTAAAGGATAAGTCATTTCTCACATACACTCCCACTCTACCGCCACGCGATCCTGGATCCACTCTGTAAAAATTAAAACCATTTATACACACGGCGTCATTAGGCAAATCATTCGACAGTTAAGTTTCTGTTCCTCCCAAAATATCAATATTTAAGTCAATTACTAGATTCCGCATATTTACAACGCTTGGTAGGAGAAAGTGAATATTAATGTGAGCAATATTAGATTCATTTCAAATAGATGTAAACATAAACAGTATAACAGTATATAGTACCTAATGCCTAGAACTAAATTTATTCTAACAATTTGTTTAAAATATTTTCGTTTTTAATCCATATTGCTTTTTCGCCGTCTTCCTTACGAACGAAGGTTCTGCCGCTGCGATGCCATATGTATCTGTAATTTTTTTCCTTGAGATTTTGAATAGAGCATAACTTTCCTTAGTAAGTTCCTCATTTACAATAAATTGACGTGGCTCTATTCCGAGATCCAACTTACGGATTGTAATTTTACCCTTTTGGTACCTGACATACATACATATGATTTTTTAGATCCTGATTTGGCGGCACAATGGTAGCCTTAAGTCCAGATTTTGTCTCAAAAAGACGAATGTTGTTGACGTCTTTTTATGATATTGAAACCTCTAAGTAATTCATAAGTGCAGTAATCTGTTCGTTGACATTATTTTCATTGTTGTTATGAATTAAGCCGCTGATACAAATATTATTTTTAATATTTTCAAGTTAATGCACATTTAAGGCGGTTTCCAGCTTCTCAACTTTTTCTCTTAGCTGCTTATTCTCTTTTGAAACTTCAGTCACCATGTCTGAAAGTATTTCGTATCTTTACCTTTCATCTTCGAATTTCTCATTTAGAAAATCTATTGAGTTACGAAATTCACGTAACTCCCCTTGCAACTCCCGAATCATTAGCTTGAGGTCGCTAATACCTTGATTGTCATAATTAGGACCAGTAAAAGTTGTAGAACGTCGAGAAGAAATATCCCTCTTGCATTCCTCACACTCTCATGGAGTTTTTTCTTGTTGCATTAGCCGCGTATCGACTTCGGAGACGTTGCCACACTCTAAGTGAAAAAATCTTTTGCAACTTTGAACCACAGTTGAACTTTGCACCACAGTTGAACAATCAGATATTTAGATGGACGTGACAACGTCGCAAGAATGCTCCTGCAGCGCAGATATGAGTCAAGGTACTCACAAATCGATATGAACTGGGCGTCACAAATTTATTTCCATTTTTACTAGAGATTCTTGGATTTTATGGAAACTCACTCACCAGCCAAGTCTCAGAGCTTCTTAGGATTTGTCTATGAAGGCCAAGCTTATTAAACTTTAAAGAAGCACACGAAAAACTAGTTTCATAAGTAGAGCAAATTCTAAACAAAGCACATAGCTTGGAGCCAATGTTGCCAAATAAAAACCGTAAAGCACAAATCAAAAGTTACGTTACGAGCCAGTTGGTAATTATGGAGACAATATTAGTTTTTGGTTGAGATTAACACGAACTGAGATCGAACCTTAACAGAGAAGAGAGATCAGCAGACACGCCATTTGGCAATTCATATGCACAACCCCAACATGATCGTGCATTAGAGGTACGCGGAGATTGATCCGTTAAAAAAAGTTAGTGCTAATTTATTTTCAAACTTATTATATAAAGAGTTTTAATATATTATAATTTAAAGAATCTTTCATTATCGATTTCAAAAACTTATTTAAAGTTTACCTAAACCTACTTTAAACAAACTTATCAATTTTCTTTTGAGTAGACTCGTTAATAGGAATTTCTAGTCACAAAGTTATACTGGGAATTTAAATTACTAATTGATAATTAATAATGTTATATTTATTAGTATTCGCTAAAATCTTAAGTTTCATTCAAGAATTTTTCACAAACCTAAATTGAAAATTCTAAGGTAACCTGTTGACTGACGACGGTTCGAATAAAATAAAAGGCCTAAAGAAATTCAACTCTTTATTCGCTTTATGGTAACAGTTTACAAATGATTCGCACTGAACGCTTAACAAAAAACAGCAGTTGAGCTGACAACTAATTATCAAAAAACACGTGAACGTCGGAAAAACAGGCAAAACGCAAAAAAGAAACGACATTCTCAAAAAAACGCCGCCGTTCCGTACAACCAAACCATGTCGCGCTTACGTGTCAACTAAAAACGATCGATTTTCCGAGCGGTGAATCACTGAAAGAGCAGGATTGTCATATTACCGATAAATAATTTAAAAAATTAAAATTACTGAACGGCTCAAAGATGCAAACTTAAAAAACATAATTTTCTATTTATAAGTACCTGCTATTTAGGCACTTTAGTTTCATGCCCACTACGCGTCACACGCGATTTAATTACGGGTATTCTGCTTTTCACTCCAGAACACTAGTTTTCATTGATTTTTACACAGGACAATGTCCTTCCACACATATATCCTGTTTTCTTAGTGAAGGAGTCCTACAAAAGTTATCACCTTCCACCACGAATCTATCCAGGTCACATTTCAAAGAACATAAGCTTTGAATCAGTCTTAACAAAGAACTTTTGGCAGTACCAACTCCAGTGGCGAAGCGTGAACTTTTTTTTCGGGTAGACAATCAATAAAAATTGTTAATTAGAAAAAAATGTGTATTCAATAATATTTACTTTAATGAAATAGAAAATGAAAGCGCATTAAATATTAACTCAAAGAGAAAAATTATGTAGTGATATAAAAAAGAAAAAAATATTTACTACTAGCAAAAATAGATAGATGGATAAAAATAAATACTACTTTTAAAAAAACACAACATAGGTATAACAATTACCTATAAATCCATAATATCCATTATTTTAAAATTAATGAAAGACAAATAAAAACACAACTAAAATACAATTGCCAATATGGAACAGTTGTTCATAAATAACCACTAAAATATCCACTAAAAAAACCTTTTCTTATACACCCAAAAATAAATAAATAAATAATAATAAAAAATAAAAAAATAAATTATTATAGCACGCGCCCGCACCAAATGCCAAATGCAGATTCATCAAAACAAAACAAAACTGAAGATGTATTGCGGCCGACCAGATCAACCGTGTCCATAAACAATAACCCTCAACAGCATAATAAAATAGCTGGTCGACTTCAATAGACAAAAACTCGAATGTCTTTCCCGCGAGTTAAATTTCGGAGACACTGATGCGACCGGACCTCTGTCACCTGCTTGATGCGTATTTGGTTCGATTAGATGCTCCAAATTTCGGAAGACAAATATCAATGTGTCTTCCTGGGTATCGTATACATTGGGTGTCAGCCCTGCATTTTTATTTTAATTGGTGCGTCACGCCTTCGGATTAATCATGTTTAGATGCTATATAATAATAGTAAAGAGAGCGAGTGCGTTCTGCGTTAATTTTTTTTTAAATTTTAATTCAACAATTATATAAAATAATTACGTGATAAATTAATGACAAAAATGACTGGATAATTTTGGGTAGACAGTGTCTACCTTGTCTACTCGTACGCTTCGCCACTAACCAACTCTCACCAGGCAAACCCTTACCAGGAATCACTTCAGGAACACGTCCTAGCGGCCATTGAAGACGTTATCAGCACCTTTTTCTATAGACGCAATTTCTCTTACGTAAATTTGCATACCAGGTTTTCTGCAACTCTATGACTTTAACTGCCCCAAGTATTCTGCTCTGAACCTCTGTCTCAAATCATTTCTGTTTGTGCTGAAACCGTTTACATAGAAGTTTACCATCAACTTTATCGCAATCCGGCACTCCAGCACCAATTTGCTCTTACAAGAACATCGTACGCGTTAAAGCAGCAAGTTGTTTAGTATCAGTAGATACATAAGTGAGTGGTCGTAGGCTTATGATCGATTCGCAATCACACAAAATAGTTATCAGGTCCTCGTATGTTACACAAGCCTTACTAAGAACCTTGCGTAGAATTTCCTTCATTGTCCGACCATTCTTTCTCAGAAACCGCCACACCAACTCGCAGTTGAAGGGTTAAACCGCCACAAAACTCTGTTGACACAAAAATCCGCGATTTTTCTTTGCCAGTCCAGTCTATTAAATGCATTCTTGGTATCGACAAAATTCGTGCCACTGTCACTGTATATAGTTTTTGGATGGCCGCGACGTGCTTGTATAAAACTAGATGTAGACAATCCTGTGCACAATTCAAACTGTACCACTCGACAAACGGCACAAGTAAAAAGGCATACCTATGCTTTTCCCCCATCTTTTAGAAAAAGTGGTCCTGCAAAATCCACCCCCGTTATTTCGAATGCAGTAGCATTCCGAACTCGATTCAATGATAGCGGAGGTAAACTTGCCAATATTGCTTTCCGTTCTGTCGCTTGCAAACTACGCAATTTGAAATGGCTGATTTAATAACACGAAGCCCTCAGAGAAACCAATAATTCTCCTGCAAGAGACAGATCAAAACTCGAGTACTGCTCAAATATCAGCCTACACACCAAAGTATGTTTTGCAACTACCAAAACTATCCAGCAAAACTACCGGAAAACGACAATGTTTACTACATTTTCGATTACTAATTCTAGGGCATCCACGTTCATCTCTAAAAGAATTCAAATTTCTAATTTCAAATTTCTAATCGAGAATTGTTTTAATCAGTAAAACATTCCTGTTGAATTAATTTTAAAAGTCTTAGCAGTCTCTATTTCTTTTACAAAGAGCTCTCCTTATAACTTGCCGGGTACCTTATATTGTACAAAAATCTAAAATCTACCCAACCATTCTCTAAGTCATAGTAAACTTTAAAAAAAATTTCAGCCTAGATTCAGCAAGGGCAAAAAAATTGGGTAAGGGTGGATGACCCTCCAACCATGCCAACAGAACCTCATACCTTCCCTCATTATTGATGTCGACAGTCTCTAAGAACATTGGTTTAGTCGCTAGGGCCAATCCGTTGCGTGACATCCTCTCCACATCTTTCATACCCAAAGTGTCCATTTCCAAAGTTGAGGCAATGACAAATCCTTATGAAAAAGGGCTATAGCAAAGATTTCAATAGCGGAATCTTGCCCATCAACGTCCGGGTTCGACGTTGATAAATGTCTCAACAACTACTAGCTAGAAAGTCCGAAAGTCCGCTAGAAAGTACATGTCTTTTTCCCGTATATAATGTATCCGCTACATCTTAACCTAGGAGTATATCAATGTGTGCACTATCATCGTTAGAATTATCTGAAGGTTCAACACCAAGCGAGTTGTGTTCTTCAACCCAATCGACCCATAAAACACAGGTGGAACCTTGGAACAGATGACAGACTGGCCCAAAACCTACAAAAGGACAAGTTAAAAATGTCCCAGTGTCAATCATTATTGCCTTCTAATCGAATTCCCAATGTCTTCATAAAAACATGGCTAATGGGGCTATTGACACTAACTAACTCATTAGATGACACCAAATTACTAGCCGAATTATTTACAACCCTCGGCGTTTCTGGATCGTTCTGCTTGATACAGGTAAATTCGGACACATCAGGGAGACATGGGCCTTATGACAAACAACACGCTTTAAAGGCACCCTATATTTACGCGCTTGATGATAGAGTTTTAAGCTGCAGAAATAACCCTTTTATTCCCTAAGACGGACTTTCTTTCATCAAACGATAAGTCGTAGGATTTAAAATAGTCGGCGAATTCATGTGAATTATTACAAAAAATATATTTTATCACACTCGAATTAAAATTAACAAGACCTGCAGCAGTGAGTACCCCTTGATTTGAAGATATAAATTTATGCTGAGATAACCCCCGCCCAGATTCTCTTTGACCAACAAATGTCTAAACTCTTCTCACGCTAAACTAATTCTTTGATCATTTTCCACTTCGGTTTGCAAAAAGGACCTAAGGCTATTTAGCTTCACTTCCCTACTTGGATGTAATGAATCCCTCCAAATTAGTTTGCGAGGAATTAAATTCTAAAATATGCGGCGAAAGCTCCCAAACACGCAGTAAACTCTCAGACAAGCACGACCCTATCAGTGGTAAAAGTATGCCTGCATATTTATCTCATTTTATACCTAAAGTCTTTAAAGCACTTAGCTGTGTCTCTATACAGAGAAATCGCAATAATGAAAATCAACTTGAGAAACTTCTGCGTCGTCATGAACTTTTTTGAACTGTGACCAAAATGGCAATCACTCTTATGTTTCCATCAAAAACTTTAGGCTGGATAGTAGGTAATTTTAATTTTCGGTTCTTACCTGGCATGCTGACTGATGAGTTATTACCTGGTAACGAGCCTTGGGACTGACGATCTCCATTCTTAGATTTTGTGGCATTCTGCACCATCTCTTCATAGCACTGTAAAAGACATATATCGCTTGGTGCTTCGCTTCGCTCGCGCTTCGCTTCCTTCCATTTCCTTAAGCAAATTGTCCTCAGAGGCATCTTCTTTCAACAGTGTATCGTACACCTCACCATCAGCAATTTAAAGCGCTAATGCCCTTGGAAAAGTTAGTAATTTTAATTTGCCGAATCTTTTTCTCATCATTCTCAAAATCGTGAGTGCTCTTGGAAAACACAGAGCATAAAACTTTTCTATGTTTTCTTTTGGTATCTATTTTTATAAGATAATGATAAAAGACTACGTGACTTACACTCGTTTGCCTAAAAAAAATACAAGAGCCCGGTGCGTTAAAATCTGTAACCCAAAGCCCGATAAACTGTTCAAAACTACACTCGTTGGCATAAAAAACTTACGGCAATCCGGTGTTTATCTATCAGCATCTCAGTTCAACGAAAGCACAACAAAACTTACAACGCGGCAGAAAAAAAACACTACTGTGTGTGTGCTTTCGTGCTGCTATGTTTAGTTAATTCTTCTTTTTCACGCTTTCGTTTTCTGTACTGTGCTCCAGAAAGCTTTTTTCGATTATCAGACATCTATAATAAAACAAATCCAAAATTAAAATATATCCAAGTTATCCTATATTTTGCCTGAATGAATAAAGAGATATATTTTTAACGTTTCAAATTAAAAAAAAATAATTATTAAGGTTAAATGCTACTTTTTTATTAAGCAAATAACTAATATTTGAAAGGTGAGTACCCAAACGGAATTAGTGGAGGAGTGCGACTACTGGCTATTCATAACGCATATCATTTTTTCCTCAAGTTCAAAATTAATTATTTTTTTTAGCTATTATAATATTTGACTCTAAATAAGTCAACATTACTTTTTAAAATAAAATTAATTGTGCTAACAAAAATTTTAAAAATCTCAAGAGTAAAAAAATTGGGAGATTTCTAATAGGAGTAATAGGTATCTAAAAAAAGGAAAAAAAACTCCTTAAATTTCAGGAAAAATAAAAAAAATATTATGCATTATAAATAGGCAGTAGGTTCAATCATCCACTATTTCCGTTTGGCTACCCATTTTCCAAACATCCTATATATTTCAAAAATATAAAAACGATATTTAAATTTTATATGACAGCTCAAAAAAAAATGTAATCAAATTAACGAATGTGTAGAGATACTTACCTTTTTAATTTTTACTGTCTGTTTTACCACAATGTTAAACAAAAGCTTTTAATAACGTTGCGATTTACAGGACTACATGCTACACGCTTAAAATTTAAAATGAAACAAGTGCACGCACTACACGCATTTATATGCCTTGACCACAGATAAATATTTTCCTGAAAAATCTCCGTCGCGACATATTTTTTCCAACTCGTTGCGACCTGAAGCGCACTAAAGCGTATATCTAGGTATACCTATTAAATTTGAATCGGAAATATAACTAATAATATTTAGAATGTTATAAAGTAACTTTAATACATTAATTAATAATTAATAATATTTACATATGTATAATATTTTAAAATAATGTGTGTATAAAAGTTTTTGAAACAAATTATTAAATTTTAAAAAATATTTATTTAGTTTTTTTTTAAAAAGCATTTTGAACGGAAAATAATATAATATGGAGTTTTCTGATATGAACAACATAAAAAATGCAAGATAAATGAACTGAAAAAAAATTAAAGCAAAAACCAAAAAAAAAAATCACAATAAAGCGGAAAAAAAAACACCATATTCAAGTTGTTAACTTTCTTTGATCAATTCAACACATTTAGATTTTGAACCCAAGTTAAAAATAAAAGCACTTACAGTAGTAATTACTCGGGTCCTGATTGTTGTCCTTCTTCCTCGTAAGTTCACCCAGTTTGTCTTCGGAATTTATTAGCACTTTAACACCTTTATGCACAACAAACACTTGCCCCCCTTTGGTCCAGCAGGAGTTTTTATATTGAACTTGAACTTTTTTTAACAAACTATGCTGGGAAACCGTAAGCAGCTCGGATAACATGACTTTTGTTCCCTTCAACGACCGTTTACTGTAGAAAATTTTATCGCGCAAACATCTCTGGCAAAATGAGACCACAACTGGCCTAGGTTTTAAGGCTAGCTATAAAATTTATATCATATTTGCGTACCGGAATATTTATTTTTGTAGAAATGAGATCAACAATACCGTCGTACAGATCGTCATTTGAATTTTCTTCGATACCGTGTTGTATTATTGGTCGCTGTACTGTGTTTTGACACTTGAAGGTTTAATTGCGTAATGTTTTGACGGATATTATTTTTGTTTTCTAATACAGTTATTTCAAAGGTAGAAAATCTTACTGATAACTCAGCAATACCCTCCAAATAAGAGTTATCCTTTGAGGTGGATGTCGATGTGGTTCTTGCTTTTAGATTCCTCTTAAAGCTGTCAAATTTGGTTTTAAACTGGGACGCCATTTGCTCTACTCGTTCATTCAACTTTTGGATTTCGGGATTTTTACTTGGCCGTTTGACGAATTAACTGTATTTCTCCTCATGACTGGAACTACTTAAAATAACACCTTAAACACTTGTAACTAATTATTTTTACATTAATAGGACATAAATTAATGAAATCTACGGACCGAGGTGACCGAACGTTGTACTATCTACGCCGGCGCATAATTTTTTTTTATTTGGTACTGGTAACGCAAATAAATGGTAATATTGAAATGAGTCTTTGTCAACCAATGGAAATTCAAAAATAAATATTATTTCGAATTAATTTTCACTATTTACTTTTATAGGTAATTTATCATTCATTGTGTAAATGTTTATTTAATTATTCTATTTTTTAAAGCAATTCACCTGGATTGATTATTGAATTATGTAAAGTATTTAGTTTAGAAAATGTCGAAGCGACTTCACTTTTGTCCAAGAGGTTATAAATCTATTGATAAATAGAAGTTATTTGACTAGTTATAGTGAACATTCTTAAATATTCATGTAATTCAAGATTATGGAGGTCATTATTTTTAATAGACTCTTCGATTTGTGAAATTCTTGCCTTTATAATTTGTTCATTATAAGTGATGTTTGAAATCATATTTTTAAATTTGTCAATTGCTTTATCCAACAAAGAAATTCGATTGAGCGCATCGATTTTTAGTTTATTTTGATTAGCTTGTAATGTTTCGATATTTTTATCGATTAATTCAGCGTCTGTTTGATCTAAATTTCCTGTTATACCTTTTATAAGTGATCCTAATGGATTAAAAATACCTCGTTTTTATCTCTGTTGAAATGCATAGAGAAATATTTGATTTAACAGCATAGAAATGCGGTTTTCTAAGGTTTTTAAAGGTACTCTTCGTAAAATTCATTGTTAATTTTTAGTTTTAATGATAAAACTTTCAATGTCCTTTTATTGAGTTAAATTCATTAATTATTGGTTTTAGGTCAATAGTCTGTAGAAATGTCCAGTGATTGGTTACTAGTTGTGTTGTACCTAGTTTGTAAGGTAGTATTCGGGAATTATCGTTTAGGTCGTTGAACTTGACGCTGCTGGCATAGACTGTCCAGGTCCATCTGCAATAATGAGGACTAATTTAGTCTCGTTCAGGTGGACTACTTCTTTCTTTTTAGTTTTCGGGTTTTCAATTTCAATTTTATTGTTTTCTAAAATTTGAGTTATTTTAAAAGAACCTAAATAGCGATTTTTAATTTTTCCGGATCTTTTATCCACTTTTTTATAAATTGTGGCACCTACTTCTGGAATTAATAGTTTTTTCGATTGATTGGTTTTATCGATAATTTTTTGTTTTAATGCTGTCGAATTTTCTGCGATTTCATTATATAATATTTGGGTTTTATCTTTATGATTTTGAATGTATTCAGTGTATACGTGGGAGGCAACTAAATTCATGGGGTCTCTACTATCAGTATGACCATGTACTAACTCAAAAGGGGTGAAATGGGTACTCGAGTGAATTGTGCTGTTATATGCTATTATCGCATATGCCATGAGTAATGCAACGTCACTATTAGAATCTGTTTGTTTTAATAAGCGGATATGTTCTATAAGAGTTGAATGTAATCTTTCTATGGGTGAATTGGATTCATGATGGTTAGGGGTTGTGAAATGAATTTTTATATTATATGCTTTTAGTAATCCACTGACTACTTCGTTTTTAAAATCTGAACCATTGTCAGATATTATGAGTTTTGGTACACCTACGAATAAGAAAAGTTTTACGAGTTGTTCACTGCAAGATACAATCACTGCAAGTACATTCATTAATATAGTCAGTTACATACTTTTTCATTGCTTTCCAATAATAATTGGCTTTTAAAAATGTAAGAGTTTCATCGATACCTCGGTGATTAGTTTTTCTTTCGTGTCTATACTTAATCATTAAAGTTCTCTCATCTATTTGTACATTATTAATAAATTTTGTACATTCAATTAGCTAAAAATTTTGAAAGTGATTAATTAAAGCTTGATGAACGTATGTTCTCAATTCTTCTGAGAGGAAATATATATAAGATGGTGAATGAGTCAAGTATTCTTTAAGGAATTTTATTATTTGGGTCATATCAGTTGGAATTGTTGCGTGTATTATTTTATTTTCGTCAAATGTTTCATGAGTTATTTTTACATAAGTTGGATCAGGAGATTTTTTGAAAATAAATTGGTGTGATTTATTATTAATTATCTCATCTAATAGGGTCATAGAAACTTAATTTTGAACAGAATTTGTTGAATGTATGCATAGTTTCATTGTTTTAAGGTAAATCGTTAAATATTAAAAAATCTTGGTTTGTTATGACAGGATCAGGGGGTCATATTTAGATATTTTGTAATATTTTTTATCTTTTTTGGAGCTTTAGGAATCTCTAAGCTCTTTAATGTTTCTGCTACTGATTCAGGGTCAAGTGATTGTGGGTCAAATTGTTCAGCATTATTTAAAAATTTTGCTATATTAATATTAATGTCTCCTGGATTATTAAGGTTAGACTCAGTTTCTATAGCGTTTAATTCTGTGTCAGTTTCCATTTTTTTTGATAAAATTAAAATCAGGTTGGTGTGAAATTTCAACTTGAAAGGGTTCTAACTATGTAATTTTTGTTTCTTTTTCAGATGAATTCACAATGGTTGTGTATGCATAAAAGTTATCAATGTTAAGTAAAGCTTCTGGCATTTCTGCTGGTCCAAAATTAAAATATTTTATTATGCCTACTCCGGATTTAAAATTTACTGGGAACTTTAGACGTTCTCGCGGGTATAATAATTTTGCAAGGTTCGCAATGTGTTTGCGTGGCTGTTGAATTCCGATTCTCGAAATGCAAGGGCAAGATTGCATTTTGCGATTCTAGTGAAGAATTTTTTAAATTAATATTCGCATTTATTTTTGTTAAAAAGTCAATTCCTAATAATCCATCAACTTTTGGAGAAAAGTCAAAAAGATAGAATTTATAATATTCATTTGAGTTAAATGAGGGAAATATAGGAATCTGCGCGACTTCGTTATGGGGTGAAGTTGGGTGTACAGTTTTAATAGTAAAGAGTTCATAAGATATGGAATTACTATATTTTTTATAGGCTAAATCGGGTTTATTGAAGCTTTTTCCGCTGCCTGTATCAATTAAAAATTTAACTTTAAGTTCCGGTAAATAAATTATTGGTAGATCAGAATTTGAATTGGTATTTAATAAAATTATGTCACATCGTTGGCTTCTGGAGGTTCTGGAATTTTTAAATAATTAATATGTGTATAGATAAAATATACAAATAAATCTTTACAAAAATGATAAATATAAGGTTTAAAATTAAGCAATCAAATCAATAATATACTATCTTGCGTACATAAATATTTGCAAGTAAATATATTAATAAATCAATAATTTAAATTCTTCAATATTACTTTCTTTCTTGTTAATACACCAAATAAACAAAAATCAAATCACTTACAGTGTTAACAAAAGTATCTTCATTCCAATAGGACGGATGAGCGATGCTGTCTCTTCCCTGGAGTACTACTTATGAGACTTGGACGATGCTTGTTCCGCCTCTCGTACCAATAGGACGACTTTCCTAGGAGTATGGATTGGACGATGCTGTTCCTCACTCAGTACCGTCGTATCTTCGTATCTTCCCTGGTCGTTGATCCCTTTGAAACGCACTACCGTTCGCGAAATTTTTATTTTTCAAATTTGGGTATGCACCATTAATTGTTGAAACAAAAGCGACGATTGATCAGATCGCTTGATGCATCATATTCCGACTGCGCCAGTTTTGTTCGTGAGGTTCAAAACAAATTTTTTTAAAAATAATTTTATTTCGACTGACAGCAAGTACGTTAACAAATGAGCTGGTTAAACTTAAAGGTATTCTAATTTATAATTAAAAAGTGCTTAATAACTAAATCTTATCTGTGCAACCAATGCATCCGCCTACGTCTGGTTTATACAAAGTATTTATTATATACAGAGCGTATAACTGGAGCAAGACGCCATACTTTAAAAATCGCGTACGTCGAGTGCCGATAAGGTCCCGACCACTTTGACCCCGAAATTGCGTCGTCTAGACCGTTGTTGCCACTTATTAGTGATTTGAAAACGAAATATTCCTTGGATATTTTAATAAAAACTTTAATTTACCAAATAGACTATTGATAGTATAAAACTGACAATAATATCTAGATATTTTTAGCGAGGTTAGTCCTATCCGAAAGAAATTTTAAGACATGTTTAATACAAAAATTTATAAATTATAGATAACAAAATACATAAATGAAGCCTGACAATCTTGTAAATGCCACAGATTTTTGTTTCCGGCATTCTTTAAATTCTGTCCGTCCACGTCTATTCTCTGGGCGAACAATAAGCTTTACAACAATATTATAATAAGATTTTAATAATATAAATTCTAAATTTGTTAAGCTAAAAAATAGACCTAGAATTAATAAAAATTTAATCAGATCAAAGTAGACAAAGATAAATAGTAAAACTATTATAAAAAAAACTGAATTGAAAATCTGATGGCGGCAGGGTTCAATAATTTTTTTTGCGGTCGCTCAATATTTGGCTCCTTCAAGTACGAATAAAAAGACTATACTAGGCTATAGTAGACCTTTGATGTTAAATTCTGGATTAAAAATGAAACGTAAAAATAGATAAATCTTAAATATAACAACTTCAAAACGCAAAAAAATATAATATTCTTATTCCTAAACATTCTTATTCCTTATTCCTAATGGCAACACCGCAAACAATGTTGTCATCAATTCAATTCTGATGTCATCTCTCGAAATGTCATCTTGTCAAACGGCTCTGTGGTTACATTCGGCATTTGTGAAGTTCTGTGTTTTTTCTTTAGTTTTTGGTTGAAAAATTTTAAAGGTTTTTGTGAACTGGTATGTACAATGGCAAAAACGTGCGCCGTTTGTGCCGCACCATGGGAAAAAGACGATTCAAGCTGATCTTTTCAAATAAATACCGATACCAACATATCTTCATATCAAGGGAGAACCGTCATCATAAACGCAAAATAGGGTATCATAGAAATAAACCAAAATGAAAACTTATTAAGAAACCGATAATAATTACATAATTATAAAAATTTAATTTCTATAAAAATGCTTTCTATTAGATACTTTAACTCTAATGCAGTACGTTAAAGCAACGCATAAAGAGTTCAGAAACGATAACATTGTTTATATTATAAAGCATAATCTATTGTTAATAAATATTTATCACGTGAATATTTTTTGACGATGTCAGTGGTAAAGATTCCTTGTATCGGTGGAATCAACAGTGTTGAAGGTAACAATTGTTTCCTTTTTCTCTAATATATGTAATCTGCATTCATTTAGGTTGAGGTTACATATATTGGAATTCTAAAGCCTTCAGTTCAGGAATAACTCACATCTCCTGCTTGTTTGATGTGCATGATATGTTTAATGAAACAACCTTATACGTCTGTTATGTTAAATCGTAACTAAGAACAAAGAACTTAGAGCCAAAAAGTAAAGTCCAGTTCAGAGATCTATTAGAATCTTTGATGTACGGCGAATAGTCCGTGTGCCGGTGTTGCTTGTATTGTTACATGTCATGCATTTTTAAATCGTAAAATTTTATGTGCTAAGAGTCATAAAATAATATTCTAAGCGATATTTAATCATTAAACAAATAAATGTTTTGAACGTATTTTTTTTAAATTTACACATTTGATTCGTAAAACTTGACTTCAGACGTCCACGTACTATTTTGTTAGACGTCTGACCTCAGTCCTAGCCACTCAAGCGTGAAAAATTGCACGGGTTCAGTCTTAAGATTTATTTGTATTTAAAATTTTATTATTCCGGATTTTTGGGTTTAGTTTTATAAAGCTAGAAATTCAGGATAGTTGATATCAAGATAATATTTAATTTAAAGATATGATTTAAGTACGTAAAATCAGCTTAACCAAAAATTTTGATTTAATAAGTTTAGTTTTTAGCGCCATCAGTGGGGTGTTTATAATAAGTGATGAGAAAATAGGCGGTACAAATTACTTAGGCCCATTTATTCTGTGGATGAAGGCATAAAATATTTACTTTTTGATATTAATTTTTATTTGCTGGTTATTATTAAGGGGGATTTTGGCTGCCACATTCAATGTCCTTTATTATTGTTTTTTTTTAAATTTATACATATTATGATATATTATTATAATAATTTACTCATGAAAACCCCATCTCTATATTTAATACCAACGTCTTTTGATAAAAAGTAATTATATGTAGTCAGAAAAATGCAAGTATATTTTTTGAAATAAACTTTTACATTAAAAATCATTTAGCTGTCTATATCTTATGCGTCTAAAAGACACAAATTTTACTTATGAAAAAAAAAGACACTTTACATCCTGAATGTAATATTTATTAATTTGACTCATATTTAGTTATTATGCATAATAGGAGAGATTAGATAAAAATTAACAAAAATAAATGCTTATACTAAAAACTAAAAATTTTATACAAAACATTACATTTTAAGTATACTGGATTATAAAACTACAGTGAGGATACTAAATACTTTTATAAATTCAACCACTCTTTTGAATCTGGCTCAAAGAGTTAATACGATTTTCTAAACTCTGTTTTTTTGCGATTGTTCTTTAGCAGTTTCTTTCATTAAGGAAGGATTCAGTTTCCCTGTTGCTACTATGGATTCCAACTTCATCTCGCACTAAAGCATATGGATACTAAAACAGATTTTAAAAGTGTACACGAGTAGCAGAAATAATTTTTAAATTTAATTAATAATAATAAATTTACAATATTTTTTTTTAAATAAATACAACTCAGATGTAAAATAGGCTTTTTTCTTCCACTGAATAATATTCTATTCACCACCTGATAATTCCATTACAGTAGCTCTTTTGTTAATCATCTTAAGCTTAAATCCAGTTATCCTTAGTTTTATCAGGTATCTCCGCAAGGTTGAGGCTGAGAAATGTTTGTCCCTTGCCGATAAGGTGTCCTTAACTATCTCTATGGTCAAAACCTCATTGTTTTTTTATTTAAAATACACACATTCCCTTAGCAATTTGGTAATATCCGTGTCAAGTACCTTTGATTGACATTATTGATATCTTTCCTTTTTTTCTGTCTTTAATCCCTTTTTTTTACAAAATAGCATATTGTACTATAGGGAACCCCTGTTAAAAACACTGTTTTTTGCAAAGCACTATAATTATTTGTGAACTGAGGATCATTCCTTAGATTGTTATAGATATTTAGATAACTTTGTTTGGCGTCTGTACTTAAACAATTACGTTTTAAAACTGCTTGATTTTTCCCTGTAGCTTCTACTTCCCATGCATCTTTTTGCTTCCTCAAGACTAGAAAATGAACTATTAGAACTATGTCTAAGTCTAAATCACTGTCCAGATCACTCTTATTATTTTCATCACAAATATTATTGTGCACCCACGGTCTCCATAAGCCCGCACAAACACTTTCCTCTTCATTTGCCAAATTTTCCTGCCTATTTTCCCAGGGTCGAAACATTTTAAGGTCTTTAGGTATAATACCAAAACCAATCCACAAACACAAATAAAAACACACTTTCTCACAGTAAAAGCTGCAAATTTAGAAAAAAAATTTAGACGAATACAGGCCAAATTATAAATTCTCCACTTTCATAAACGTGTAAAAAGCAAAACCTGCAAAACCCATCAAATAATAATAACCTCACATGACCCCTCTTCCAACTATTAAAGGTGATAGACCCATCCAACAATTATTTTAAAGGAGATAGGAATCGCCAGAACGCAGGTGTCTTATCTTTGTTTAATAGACTGGCTAAAAAGAGGTGAGAAGTCTGTGAGTGCTGGAAGTGTTTAAAATATTTTGTAAGTCGCTTGGATTTTAGTCCGCGGTCAATTTTTTGATATTATTTTCTGTCCAAAAATTAACTTTTTCAAAAGAAAAATAAAAAATACTGTAAACATGAGGTTTTACGTATATTTAAAATGATTTCATAGGTAAAATATATAAAATTTTGCTATTTAAACATGTGTATCATCATAGTGCGGCATCTGCGACATATCAAAGATTCTAATAGATCTCTGAACTGGACTTTACCTCTTATTTATTTTAAAATTAAATAACTAATAGACCAAGTCCTTCCAACAACCTTTCTTTCTTGGCGTGATCAGCAGAAAAAGAACAAATCAAATTAAGTCATCTGTCATGACTGTCATGTCAATTATAAACGAAATGCAACGAGGTAAGTACAAAATAGTACAGGCTAGAAATGGCGTTCTTAATTTGTAAGTTTAGGGCAAAGTAATTATTATAAACTTTAACACTCCTCCTTAATCATTACTTTACTCTTTAGTCTTAAATTTTCAAAAGTAGTTCGGCTTAAGGGTTTAGTTAAAACATCGGCCAACTGATCAGAACTTGAGACATGCTTTAATTCAGTTGTGCCAATGTGTTCTTGAATAAACCTAGAAATTTCAATATGCTTTTTACCCTTAGTTATCTTTCCTTCATGCACGTTCTGTAGCATATGTATAGCTGATCGATTATCAATACACAACAGTGTTGGTTGGCTTGTATCCAAAAAATGTAACTCTCCTCCTACTCTTCTAATCCAACAAATAACATCAATTGATGAAACAGCCGCCCGATACCCTGCTTCCGCACTTGATGTAGCAACAACTCTTTGTTTTTGTGTGCTCCAAACTATTGGACCACCTCGCAAAATAAGAATCCCAGAAGTTGAATGCCTTGTAGCTAAATATCCACTATAATCCGAATCATTATAAGCAACCAATTTGTCATTAGGATTAAAAAATAACCCATATTCAATAGTACCCTTTAAATACTGAAATATGGCGTTTTACCATTTGCCAGTGACTTGTCACTGGACTGCTTGAAAACCTACTTAAATAATTGACTGCGAAATTTATGTCAGGTCTAGTGAGTGTTGCCAAATACAATAGGCTTTCAATTGCTTCCCTATAAGGTTCGGTAGGACAAAACTCTCTTCGTTAGTTGCATTCCCTTTTTTATTGGAATGGATGCCTGATTCGTTAGGTCAATATTAAAACGTTTTAAAATCTTCTCTGTATATTTAGGTTGATTGACAAAAATACCTTTACTATCACACTTAACTTGCATACCCAAATAACAAAAAAAACTCCACTTTTAGCTATATCAAAATTATAATCATTATAATATCAAATTTCAAATTTAACTTTTAACTGATTGAGAATTTTAATCATTTCGATCTCATTATAGTCGGCTAGAATACCGTCATCCAGAAAAAGTGCTAATATTATAGTTCTATTGTCGTTATGATAAACACAAGGGTCGTCATCCGTATTACAAAATCCAAAGGATCTTACAAAAGAAAAACATTTCTCATCCAATATCTTTGGAGCTGTTTTAAACCATAAATGCTTTTGTTTAATTAACTCTGTCTGTTTTATCTTTAAATCCTTCAGGCTAATGCATAAATATGTCTTCTTGATCTCCATACAAAAATGCAGTCTTGATATCAAATTCATTAATTTCATTTGATTTGAAGCTGCCAGACTGAGAATTAATCTAATTAAAACATAAAGAGCTACTGGACTAAAAGTTTCTGAATAATCTATATCATACTTCTGCTCAAAACCTCTTGCGACAAGCCTTGCCTTAAACTTGCCATCCTGCTTTTGTCTAAGAACCCAAAAACACGTTAATGGTCTTACATTCTTTGGTTTCTCTACCAAATCCCAAGTTCCCATGTCAATCAATGACTTGTATTCATCTGTCATAGCTTGTTGCTAGTTTTTATCTTCAAGAGCTTCAGGGATAGAAATGTCCTCTACTTCACCAATCATGGCTTCATCTTCAAATGAGCCATCCAACAGATAGTCTTTAAATTTCACCGGTCTTTTCAAATTTCTTCGTTCACACAAGTTTATTGCAGGATTTTCTTCTTCCTGTTTGTGATTTTCCTGATGTTCCAGATACTGCCTGATCGTCAGAGTTGTCAGAACTTTTAACAAAATGTTGACTTTGCTTTTTAGCTAAAGGCAGATCAATTTCATTCAGAATTGCTTCTTTATGAATCTTCTTATGAAAAATGACATTATCAGAACAAACTATATAATTTTTCTCTGGAATAAAAATTCTGTAACGTGGTGAATCTAAGTCATACCCTACAAATACCTTTTATGGATTAAAGCACAATCCTGATACCATAGTTCATGACAGTTTTGCTTCGACTTTCTTGCTGTCCATGTTTGATGATGTCAGACCTATGCCCTGAGGTTGATGTTCATTTTATTTCTTGCAACATTACATCACTAGTCTTTCCTTTTTGGCAATCCTTAGCGAAATGCCCTTTTGTTTGCATGTATTGTAGCTATAATTTTTTGTACAGTATTCAACATATATAGCACATGATTTGTTTGTACATACTTCGTTCTAATTTTTTGACATGGCCCTTTTTGCCACACTTAAAACTCTAAAGGCTTGAGGAGTTTGACTGATGCTGCTGAGTGGCTTTTTTTATTAAAAGTGCATTCTGTGATAAAATATTTTGGCATAATTTATCTTCTTCTAACCGTAATTTATGAAATAAAGTGGCTAAGTTTTTGTCAGCTGCATTTGCATTGTCATTGTGCAACCCTTGTCATCACCTAACCTTCTTTGACCTCGTCACATTTCTAAGAGTTTTTATTAGAATCTTCAACTAAAAGTTCAATTTGTGATCTTAATGTATCCATTATGATAACCGACTTACACTGGCAAAATGTTATTAACAGTCCCAAATAATACCCAGACTAAATTAAATATACCGGTTTAAAAAATTATTACAGGCTGATAAAAAGCTTTTTGCTGCGACACCTATATTTACTTTCTCACATTACTTACTATAAAAAGTTATTTTATTTTAAACTCCTGAGAAATTAAGTACAACAAACACTGTTTAAATTATACTGACATATAGTATTATATTTATCCTTCTGACTACTTCTTACTGGGCCCTTAGAGTGCTGCCTGGGCCCATAACCTGTCGAGGTTACATATCGTGGAATTCTAAAGGCTTCAGTTTAGGAATAACACAAACATATCTCCTGATGATATGTTTAATTAATCAACCTTATACAGCCTGTTACTATCTTAACTTCCTTTCTGTTATGTTAAGTTGTAACTAAGAACAAAGAATTAAGAGCCAAGAGGCACCTCTTATTTATTTTAAAGTTAACTAACTAACAAAGTCCTTCCAACAACCTTTCTTTCTTGGCGTGATCAGCAGAAAAAGAACAAATAAAATTAAGTCATCCGTCATGTCAATTATAAATGAGATGCAACGAGGTAAGTTTATAAAACAGTACAGGCTAGAATGGCGTTTTCGGTTTGTAAGTTTAGGGCAAAGTAATTATTATAATTTTTAACAATTTATATATTATATACTTTAAATATTGACTTCATTATAGAGTATCATATCATATTACATTAAAAAAAAGTACTTCATATTTTATTAAAGATGAACACTAGCATTGATCTGTACTTGTCTTACTTTTATTTTTATAATTTACTAATTTTTTACAACTATTAATTTTTGTAATGAAATATATACGTAAGTGCGGGACCGCCAGGTTACCAGGTACACCACTGCATGTGCCGGTGCCATTAAACAAAAATCCTTAGAACATTCAAAGGCTAGAATTAGTAAACAACTTTGTTTGAGTCACTGACATAATAGAATGGATGGGCCCTCATTCATTACGCGCCGTGTAATCTTTTGGCTCGAACATATGAGAGAGAGAGGTCCGAGAAAGAGTAGGAGCTAATTTGGGCAAACGCAGGTTGAAAGTCGTTATTTTAAACGGTGTTTCCTATGTTTGTTTGTCTAGTTAGAAGTGTTTGTCTTCTAGTACCAAAGGAAGCTTGAAATAAGCACAAAATAGTTCAATATTATGCTGCTATAAACTGTACAAATAGGTGGAAAAATAGGGGAAGCAAATTTCACAGGTATAATAGTACAAATTATGTTTTACTGTTTTAAGTGTTTTATTGCTAATTTTATGAAATTTGTTTGTTTTTAATGTTAATTAACATATATTTATACATATTTTTAAACGTAACAAAATACCTATGCTCATAAAACTTTTAGTACTTAAGTTTGATCATCCTAATAATAAAAAACCATACCTTATATAAAAAAGTTTATAATAAAAATCTCTCATTACTTAAATAATGTGTTTTATTTTAAGATACTTTATTTATATACCTTTAAATATAAGTAATAATATTTGTGGGTAAAACATCTCGCATATGATCATTAGACTTTATATAGAATTATAACCATTCAATAAAGCCAAAAAAATGATAAAACCTATAAAAAAAATCAAAATTCCATTTTATTAATTAATACAAGATTGTTCTTATTTCAGTAAAAACTGAAAGAAATGCAAGAAATAATAGTGACGGACACCTGAAAAACACTAAAAATTTCAAAAAATACTTTGTTAAAGAACCTTGGTAATTAGATATACCTATATGATGTTAGAAGACAAGAATTGAAGAATTTCAGTTTTTAATTCGTCATAAAATATTGGTTAAAATAATTATTACGAATAAATTAAATCTAACACATCTTTATCTTCTCAACAAATAATTTTTTATTACATTTTCATCATTATTGGTCACTTCCCACACATTATTGATTTCTTCTAATATCACTTTCTAAATTTCTTCTATTTTCTGAATGTCTATGGGGAGCAATAATAAGGAGGAATAAAAATTTGCCCAAATTAGCGCTATCCTTCTCATGCTCTCTCTCTCACACTGCGATGGGACCGATGTCGTCGCGCGGGGGCCAGTCCATTCTATTATGTCAGTAGCTTGAGTCCCGGAGGTTTGAGAAGCGGCCTCTTGCTGGAAATATATTTCAGACGACGAGTTTCCAGATAAATGGATAGGGCGAAGGGGGCCTATAGAATGGCCTGCTAGATCTCCTGATATAACGCCGTTAGACTTTTTTCTATGGGGTCATTTGAAATCTATTGACAAATCTCGTTTTTAACAACTCCTCGACCTGATGATGCGATAAGATTGTAATCGCGAAACGGTCGTCATAATAAAAAAGGAATTTCTGGTGAAATAAGACGTTTATTTTCTACCCTATTTACTTGCAAATACCTACCTAATGTATAGATGAAATTACTAATTTTTATTGCCTTTAAAGAATTTTAAAATTTATTTAGATATTGATATCTAAGTATAAAGTTAATTTTGTCTTTCCCTAAAATTTGTTTGATTTTTTTTGTTTTACTTTAATGCAACTTACCATAATATACATGGTGTTCATTTGAAAACTTCCTACCACGGATTTATCGAAAACCACTGTTTAAAAAAAAAAAGTCGAAATACGTCAAAAGGTTTGTCAATGGGGACAACTTAAATTACTTCACTTAAAAATTTTAAATGGCAAGGGGTATCGAATAATAGCTTGTTCGAAAAGGTCTTTCGAAGTCTTTTATTTTGACGTTTGATTTTTTAAATTGTTGGTCGATTCGTTTTCGAGAAAATTAGAAAAATAAAATTTGTTTATCTAAATAACAATCTTAATACGTGTTCAAAATGTTGCCCGTTAAGGTTTACCAAATCTACAATTTGCTTATAATTTAAAACGGAAACTACCATAATAACATAAATAGCAAATAAATAAACAGCAATTCCGAAGATTAGACGTGGAAAAAACTAAATAACAACCTGAATTTTTTTTCTGCATTCTTTTCATCAACACAGATATCCTGGGCGAACTGTATTTATTGTTATACCTGCTTATTTATAGTTGCTAAGGAAAATAAAGAATTTATTTTGCCGTCAGTTTCATTTGTGACAGTCTTGGAATAGTGAAAATTTATGTTAGCAATAAATGCGCCGCCTTACGAAAAAAATTAAGAATAAGCCAAATAGGTCACGTAGACCTAACTCGGTACGCGAGGTCAGCGAGAAAGAATAAGTCAGTCGTTTTCGAGGAATCGAGGAATTTGCAAGCCAGCTTCGCGGTCGCCATATCCTAACTGATATTCTTATTTAGTGTTATTTCTCGACGTGAGAAATATATATTTTTTTTAATAAACATTCGTTTTGGGTTTTATTCACTTTTAGTTCAGAAGTGGGATAAACTTACGGCTCTAAGACATTGCTAGTAGTTGTGATTTGTTTGTGATTGTGTAGTGAATTGTACTTAACAACATGCCGAAATCAAAATAACATTCCCATTCTCGTCACGGCGGTAAAAGAAGTAGATCCACTTCCTCTTCTAGTAGCTCCTCAACTTCCAGCGGGAATACTGAACGAGAAAGGTTATCTCGCTCTAAGCGACGCAGCTTTATTCAAAGTCGAGGTGAACGGCAAGTGATCCTGTCTCGAATAGAGATACCTAAAACTTGCACAAGTGTATCTACCGAGAGAAGCGTAGATCGATATGAGCAGCGAATTAAAGATGTAGAGGAAATGGTTCGCGACTTAAAGAACCAAAATTCAAACAACAATATGCAGCACAAAATACACCCGCGTGTCGATGCAAATTGTGTGCCTGAATTTTCGCCGGAAAAATCTCATCTTTCGGCATTGAAATGGCTGGACAAAATTGAGTAATTGGCACTCATCAATGGATGGGATGATGCAATTAAAATTTATGTCATGCAACTTCGATTTGCAGGAATTGCCAAGAATTGGTATGAAAATTTGGATAATTACCACCTGCAATGGGATGAGTGGAAAACGCTAGTACTCAAAAGTTTTCCGGATTATTCAGATTTTGCAACCATAATAAAAAAATGCATCGCACGAATAAAGTTATCAAACGAAACGATGACTCAATATTACTATGCAAAAATGTTACTTTTGCGGGCTTGCAAAATTACTGGTAAAAAGGCCCGTATTATTGATGGGTTGACAGACCCTACTCTACAAACAGGAGCTAAGGCAGGGAGGTTCGTTACTCCTGAGGCACTTTATGAAGAGTATTTGTCGATCAATAATGAAAAATCTGACGGTATGGTCAAACTAATGAGGGAAAAAGCAATTGCTAATATCAATACAAGATTTGACAGACGCTCAAATTTTTCCCATAATCAGCCAAGTACTTCTGTTTTCATAAGAACATCAGAATTACAAGACATTAAATGTTACAATTGTAGAAAGAAAGGACACCGCTCCAGAGAGTGCCCTAAACCACGGTTGGAATGTTCTCGCTGCAAAAGACTAGGACATGAAATAAGCAAATGCAATCGCCACCACAAAACAGGCTCATTTATCAATGTGATTTGTAATGAGAAGTCATTAAATAGTACAAAGTATAGTTACTATACCGATTGTCATGTCAACGGAGTACTGGCAAAAGCATACATCGATTGTGGCAACGAAGCCATTACCATCACGGAGGAATTTGCAAATGATTTAAAAATCACAATGTTACCTACAAATACTATTGTAAGTAGTTACGGAGGTGGTAAAAGTTTGGCAATTGGAGAAGTTAATATTAGTCTTCAAGTGGACCAAGCAGAGGCGAACGTAAAAGCCCTGGTTGTGCCCAACAATATACAGAAGATTCCTATTATTATTGGACAACCATTTATTAATCACAAAGACGTATTATTTATGGTGCATGAAAATCAGGTACGTCTGCTACAATCTCGCACCGCACCACTCTCGCACAGATCCCTAAAAAGAAAATTCCTATTTGGGCAAAAGCTGCCACAGTTATTCCTCCTAATCATGTTGGCCACATTGAGGTGAATACTGATTGCGATCACGGTGAAATTTATGTGGAATTAAATGTCCGCTCTTGGGATATAAATTTTTATATTTTACCACGATGCATCATGTGAAACAACAGTTAATAATTAATTAGTCATAATACCTGTAATGAATGCAGGTAATATTCCGTTAACGTTTTAGCGGAATCAAGTTATTGCCAGGGGTGAAGCGTGTCAAGAAATTGCTGAGACATCAAACGAGACCTCGTGGATGTAACGACCCAGTTCTCTCGGCTGAAGTGACGGAGATCACACCAGATGAAGATATCCAAAAATCTCGGGCTAACGTTAGCCTACGAATCTCTGCTGATCAAAATAAGCAAAAGAAACGCTTTGATCAGACAAGACATAAAGTATCGTTTGATGTTGGAGAACAGGTAATGGTATTACGAAATCGAAGTAATAACGATGGTACAAGTCGAAAGTTAATGCCAAAATACGATGGTCCATGCGTGATTAGCGAAGTGCTAGATCATGACAGATATGTTGTAAAAAGTATTGCAGGTTCTTCACGATTTAAAACACCTTATACGGGAGTGAACCCCAGGCAGAAAATAAAGAAATTTTCTATTAGGTGCACTAGCCCAGAATCAGATGTGTCACAAGAGTCAAAAGAGTAGACCACCAGCTGATTGGCCATCTGCTGAAAGGTGCACGGCGCCATCCAACCTGGATATACGAAGATGTAAACGATTGCGTCACTACGATGGTTACAACGAAGTAACGAACTCGATTTGGTCTCAAAAGACAAGAATATGACATATCAAATGTAAAACCTCTAACGCGAAATGAGGCATTGGAACCGCTAACGACAATGTGGTTCTACATGACTTTGTTGTTTATTTACGTACTAATAATTGTCTCTATTTACGAAGCTGATGCAAAGCACGAGGGCGTGAAAAATTGCAGGACGGCCGACTGTTAGCAATAAATGGCGCCGCCTTACGAAAAAAATAAAGACTAAGCAAAATAGGTCACGTAGACCAACTCGGTACGCGAGGTCAGCGAGAAGGAACAAATCAGTCGTTTTCGGGGGATCGACGAATTTGCAAGTCAGCTTCGCGGTCGCCATATCTTAACTGATTATTCTTATTTAGTGTTATTTCTCGACGTGGGAAATATATTTTTTTAATAAACATTCGTTTTGGGTTTTATTCGCTTTTATTTATTTGTTGAATTGAAGATTTTACTTCCAAAATGGTTTACACACTAACCGAAAGAGTGGAAATTATTCTAATTTATGGTGCCCAAAATCAATGTGCTCGGCAAACTGCCGTCACGTTTAACGCCAGACATCCGGAGAAGATAACTTCGCATAGGTATGTTTTGGACCTTGTTACTAAGTTTACTAAAAGTGGATCTGTTGCAAATAAAAAACGTGATCATCGGCGAATTTTGGATGAAGCCGCTTAAGTTGAAGTTTTGGGTCATTTTGGAATAAATCCTAATACTTCATTATGCAAAATTGTTGCTGCCACTGGTATTTCATTAGGCTCTGTTCACACAGTTACCAAATTTCATAAATTTCATCCATTCGAAATAAAAATATTGCAAGAGTTAACCGAAGACGATTTCGATAGGCGAGTTGAGGTTTGTAAAAATGACTGAAGCGATAAATGATAATACTATTCATGTAAAGAAAATCTGCTTCAGCGATGAATGCACATTTTATCTAAATGGATTTGTTAATAAGCATAACTGCAGCTATTGGAACAATGAAAATCCTCATGCATTTGTAGAAGGGCATACCCAGTACCCTCAAAAAATTAATGTATGGGCAGGCATTTTAGGAAATAGAGTAATTGGGCCATTATTTATTAACGGAAATTTAAATGGAGACATTTATTTGGATATGTTGGAAAATACCATCAATCCGCTTATCACTGAATCCATTGAAAACCAAATCGATGATTATGGAAACCCTATACTTGATGAAGCTGAAATATATTTCCAGCAAGTCGGCGCTCCTCCTTACTATGTTCTTCCCGTTCGGCAATGGCTAGACGACGAGTTTCCAGATAAATGGATAGGGCGAAGCGAGCCTATAGAATGACCTGCTAGATCTCCTGATATAACGCCGTTAGACTTTTTTCTATGACGTCATTTGAAATCTATTGTGTTTACTTCCCAACCTGAAAGTTTGGATGAACTTCGTCAACGCATCATCGACTGCTGCCATGATATCCTACAACATGTTTTCGAAAATGTCCGTCAGGAATTTGAACATTGCCTGAATGCCCTAAAGGGAAAAAGCTTGACCTTCTGGAGAGGATGGAAATTACTAAAGCCAAGAAGAGTCCTTTTCTTGTCTGTGTTAACGACGTATTTAATTTTGAACCCAACCTTATTTTTAATAATCTTATTTAATCAATTTTATATTTACATAATCTTTTCCAGCTGAAATAAGTTTAATATTGTGTTAAAATGCCTTGGCTTAACAACAAATGTTTTGAACTTCTCCTCAGCGTTCCGGTAGCCCTTAGGTTATAGTCTCTGGCTTGTAAGGTTGTTGTCGCGGGTTCGATTCCCAATAGGTGTGATATTATTTTACAATTTTTTATTTTTTATTTTTTGATTCTAAATAACTGTATAGTCATCCTAACCTTAAATGTATGTGACTTTGTGTTTTTCATTGTTTTTCGTCTGTCGAACAAATTAAGATAAACAAAGATTTTTCTAATTTTCTCGAAAACGAATCGACCGATTTAAAAAAATCAAACGTCAAAATAAAAGACTTTGAAAGACCTTTTAAACAAGCTATTACTCGATACCCCTTGCTATTTAAAATTTTTCAGGAGATGACCCTCGGGGGCAATGGGTGAAAGGGGGTGAAGTAATTTTAGGTTAGATAGTTGTCCCCCTTGACAAACCCTTTGACGTATTTCGGCGTTTTTTTTTAAACAGTGGTTTTCGATAAATCCGTGTGGGAAGTTTTCAAATGAACACCCTGTATATAGTAATTGACACCACATATTAATTTATTACTGTAATATTTTTTTGCTTTTTGATTAAATCAAATACTTATTATAGATTGCCTAATGATCATGCCCAAAGGGAACAATATACTTCATTACTGAAAATCAACATAATTAAAAAGAACATATGTACAGGGTGTTTCAAATTCGAGCCACATCATTGGGATTTCGGAAACGGTAAGAGATACAGGGTCGGTTAAATTGGAGCAAAGGTGCGTATTCTTATGCTTAACAAAATGCCGTTTTAAAATTTAAAAAATTCCGACTACGTACGAAGTTATTCGGAAAATACCGAAATTTTGGAAAATCGTTTTTATTTTTTTGTGAGGTTATTTGAAAACATATTTTAAAATAATTGACACTTTATTATTGTCATTTTTTCTCCTCTACCAGATGGCGTCATCAAATTTAAAATCCGACGTTTCGTCTTTTGGCAACCATCATCAACTTTATTTTTTTAAATACGGCCCTGGAATTTTTTTTACTCATTTTAATTCCCCTTTTTATTCTTAGAGAAATGACATATCACATAGTTTAATTTTCCAATATTTTGTAAAAATTGTCTTGATGTTGTTTTTCAATCAATAACATGGTAAAAATATTGCTAATATGTTATATTATATTATATTTTCACAAATTTTTCTGCAGGCCTGATGTCTAAGTCTCCGGCTGAATAACTTGAAAATTCTTATTAGCAAAGATGGCTTTGAATTAGAAAAAAATGGACGACCATCTGTCATTAATTGTTTATATCTGTTTGACATTTGGCTTTTTCGATATTTTGTGAAATCAAAAATGGTATTCTCCAGTAGCGAACAACGTGATATGGTCCAAATTTACTATTCTTTGAATAGAAATTCGCAACGCTCCTGCCAACAATATCTGGAGCAATATCCAGAGCGCCCCCAACCTAATTATACGTATTTCGGAGCTTTGGACAGGAACCTTAGCCTCTATGGAAGTTTCACTAAACCTCGAAATATGTATGGGACTCGAGTGCATCCTGAAACCGAGCAGGCGATTATTAATGCTGTAAGTTTTATAACGATATACTTTCACAATAACTTTTTATCAAATAGCTTTCGTTAAAGGTTACCCAAAATCCGCAAGGTTCAACCAGACAATTTTCCCGTGAATTGAATATGCCAAGTACCCGTATCCACAGAGTATTGAGAAAAAATCGCTATCGCCCCTATAAACTTCATATCAGTCAAGAACTTAGGCATGGAGATACCGATAGAAGGCTTCAGTTTTGCAATTGCTTGAACGAAAAACTGCAAGATGATAAAGACTTTTTAAACAAAATAATTTGGACAGATGAATGTAACTTTTCGACCAACGGGCTATTTAATCGGAATAATGAACATTTTTATTCAGTCGAAAATCCGAGACAAAACCGCGAAGTAAGAAGACAGGGGCATAATTCTTTCAATGTTTGGGTGGGTCTTTACTGGAATCGAATTTTGGGACCTATTATATACGACGGTATTTTAACTGATGAGCGCTATTTAGATTTAATTCTGCCAAATATATTCGATGTTCTTGAAAATGAATCTCTTGATATTATCCGCGATTTGTGGTGGCAGCAGGATGGTGCACCACCCCATAATGGAAAGAATGTCACACGATTTTTAAATCATAATTTTCCTAATGAGTGGATTGGAAATCAAGGGGTGGTGCGCTGGCCAGCTAGAAGTCCCGATCTTTCCCCGTTGGATTATTTTCTTTGGGGCTATTTAAAGAACAGACTATTTAAGAACACCCCAAATGATATAAACATTCTACGTGCAAATTTATTGACAGAATTAAGGGGTATACGAGCCAGGACTATCCAGCGGGCAGTGTCTGGAAATTTACGTAGAAGGATACAGAAATGTATTGAGGTGCAGGGTCAACTATTTGAATATTTACTTTAAACTTAAAATATTGCATTTTTTCGCATTAAGTTCTATTATTTTTAGTTTGTGTTGTTCAACATAAAAATTAGTAATAAATTATAGTTGTTACTATTATTATTGTTAAAATTTAGTATAATATATCAAATTTATACTATTTTTACCATGTTAATAATTAAAAAATTTCGTCAAAAACATTGATTTATTCAATAAATGATAGTGTTAAGATAAATTATTACTTTTTATTTCAAACAACAGGACAGTATTAACTTTTTTTTAATAAAAGTAAATTTTTGACATCAAAATATTGGAAAATTAAACTATGTGATATGTCATTTCTCTAAGAATAAAAAGGGGAATTAAAATGAGTAAAAAAAATTCCAGGGCCGTATTTAAAAAAATAAAGTTGATGATGGTTGCCAAAAGACGAAACGTCGGATTTTAAATTTGACGACGCCATCTGGTAGAGGAGAAAAAGTGACAATAATAAAGTGTCAATTATTTTAAAATATGTTTTCAAATAACCTCACAAAAAAATAAAAACGATTTTCCAAAATTTCGGTATTTTCCGAATAACTTCGTACGTAGTCGGAATTTTTTAAATTTTAAAACAGCATTTTGTTAAGCATAAGAATACGCAAGTTTGCCCCAATTTAACCGACCCTGTATCTCTTACCGTTTCCGAAATCCCAATGATGTGGCTCGAATTTGAAACACCCGGTACTTAGAAGTGATGTCTTACATGAGGGAGATGATATTATCAGTAGGACTTCTAATACTTATTGAATTAGGTATGTGTGTAAAAATACTTTTTTACTAAGATTTCTGATGCACTGGTTAAAAATACAGCAGCCGATAATTCAGTTAATTTACCAAGTGATTTACTCCTGAAAGTTCCTATTAGCAATAGCATTATTCAGGAAAGTTCTTTAGCTTCCAAAACAATACATAGTACAAACAGTGAAGCTAATATAGACAAGTATGGATAATCAAAATATTCTTGATACACCAAATTTTGTGTAATTACAGATCTGATCATTCATCATAATAGTTCTACAGTAACCGTGGGGTCTAGGTCAACAATTATTATTTCTCATCCAAGCCGCTTTAGTTCAACTGCTAAACACGTAAAAAAAACGTAAAAACGTAAAAAAAAAGAAAACGTTAAAATACACTCAAAATAGACACCAATATAGCACATTGAAAAATTATTGTTCAATTCTATTTCTAAGTACAAATAAGAGTGTTATGTTATGTAGGGCAGTTCTTATTTAAAAGTGATCATCATTAGTTCTTTATTTAAAAGTGATATAGTATTTTATTGTGTTATAGTTGTTTAATAAAATGCAATTAATCGTTAAAATGTATGATATTATTAAGATTCTTTATAATAACATACATTTTATTGATCAATTGGAATATCATAATACACTTTTTTTATTTTTGTTTTTAGACTTAGAGATGTAGAGGTACACTTGGAGAAAGATATTAATTTAATAACATTAATATCACCATCGCACAAAAAGTAAGTGTTTTTTTATACAGGGTGTCCCGGGTCATGTGGGAAATCTCTCGGATTCAGGTAGAACATCGAAAAATAATACCGAACGTTCCTATAAAAAAAATTCCTACAGACCTTCTTTACGAAGATACAGCCTCCTAAAGGACGCTGCTGGAAATTGGTTTTTCATAAATTACTTTTAAACTACCCAGTAGAATTTAATAAAAATTTTAGGTGATGAACACTATTAGGGACCTCTTAAAATGACATCCTCAAAATACATTTACCTTGTTTACTTTACCAGAGGCGGACTAGGTTGTACACTTTAATGCGTATATTTTTAACACCCTGTATGTTAATGTTAAAAAAAAATATTTTGGATACCTTGAACCCTAGGCTAAAAAAAAGGTACTCTTGTTCATTATCGATAAAATGAACCGTTTTGGAGAAAAAAAATAATAAACGAGCCAATGTTTTTTTTTCTTATTTTTTTAAATGAGATAAGTACGCTAGTTATTTAAAGAACAGAGAAATTTCGATGTAAGTCATTTAATTTAAAATAATACATGTTCCTAAAAATACAGTGGTGTCCTAAAAAATACTTTTACAAAATAATTAAAAAAAACCTATGATGAGTGTATGTTTTTAAATTAGAAAAAACAACTTACAAAAAAATGCCAAAAACCAAGTAAACAAAAGTTAAATTCTTCAATGCGAGCAACAAACAATTAATTATTAAAAACTTCATGAGTAGGTTCGACGTGGGCTCCGTGATTTCATTCGCGGGCACGACGAATCGAGGACTGCTGCACTCGCCACAATAACCCAAGATTGTTTTTTATATTATCACAATGAAATGTAATTCTTTGGAGCAGTTCTTCCCGAGTATCGACTGGGGTGGAATACACCAAGGTTTTGCGGTGACCCCATAGATACAAATCTAATGGCGTTAGATCGGGAGACCGAGGAGGCCAAGCAACAGGTCCTCCTCTACCTATCCAACGGATTTCAAAAGTATTATTTAAGTGGTGTCTTACAGCAAGGCTAAAATGGGGTGGGGATCCATCATGCATTAAATACACATCTCGGCGGGTTGCAAGAGGCAAATCTTCTAATAAATCTGGAAGATTGTTCTGGAGGAACTCCAAATAAAGTTCTCCGTTTAAACGTGGTGGTAGTTCAAATGGCCTAATCAAAAAATTGCCAATAATTCCTGGCCAGATGTTTATTGATTGGAATTGATGTTGATGATGAGAAATAATAGTATCACGGGGATTTTCATCAGCCCATACATGCGAGTTATGTAAGTTTTCAATTCCATTTTTGATAAACCCTGCTTCATCCGTAAAAAGAATCGTGCTGATAAGGTTAGGGTTATTTCGCTGCTGATCTAACAGCCAGTTTGCGAAGTGTATTCTAGGAGCAAAATCTCTGGGCAGTAGTTCATGCACTTTTTGTAAGTGATATGGGTACAACAGTTCTTGAAGTACCATATGTACAATTGTTTTGGACGAATGAAGCTGAGCGGCTAATTTTCGAGTACTCGTTGTAGGAGTGTCAGCTACAGCGTCTAAAATATTTTCTTCCAATTGCACTGTACGTGCTGTTCTCCTCCGGCCACCATTATTCTTTTTTTTTCAAAACATCCTAAAATTGCATTAAGGAAATTTAATAGTATTACCTCATTAAGTGGAAAACAGAAACCTACCAGTTTCCCTTAGACGTTGATCAACACATTGAAATGTTTTCTGATCCGGAATAATGCGATTGGGAAATCTTTCTCCGTACAATCTTTTTGCTTCCAATGCATTGCAAGACGCCAGACCATACATAAGATGCATATCTGCATACTCAATAAAAGTAAACTCCATATTTTGACGTAATTTAAATTAAAAGTTACCAAAAAATACAAAAATTAAAAAAATATTATCAAATAAAGGATGAATATGTTGACAAAGATTAGGTTTAAATGATAGGTATTTGCTAAATTTGGAGTATAGCAACGTTTGTAACAATAATGCGTTCAAAAATGCAAAAATTCCGATAAATAAGTCAGGTACAATACAATTGGTTTGCATTATTTTTTTTGTTTTTTTTATGTTTAGTTTTTATCTTAAGAATAACAAAAAAGAAATAAACGTATAATAATAATAAGAAATATTTTGTAAAAGTATTTTTTAGGACACCACTGTATTTTTAGGAAATTTTCTGGTCTTTGAATAACTGGCATACTTATCTCATTTAAAAAAAAACATTGGCTCGTTTTTTTTTTCTCCAAAACGGTTCATTTTATCGATAGTGAACAAGAGTACCTTTTTTTTGGCTAGGGTTCAAGGTATCCAAATTTATTTTTTTTAGACTTTAACATACAGGGTGTTAAAAATATACGCATTAAAGTGTACAACCTAGTCCGCCCCTGGTAAAGTAAACAAGGTAAATGTATTTTAAGGATGTCATTTTAAGAGGTCCCTAATAGTGTTCATCACCTAAAATTTTTAATAAATTCTACCAGGTAGTTTAAAAGTAATTTATGAAAAACCAATTTCCAGCAGCGTCCTTTAGGATGCTGTATCTTCTTAAAGAAGACCTGTAGGAATTTTTTTTATAGGAACGTTCGGTATTATTTTTCGATGTTCTACCTGGATCCGAGAGATTTCCCACATTAACCGGAACTCCCTGTATAATAAGTTCATATATAATTATTTAAAAAATTGACACATTTTAAATTTGGGTAATACTATATTTTTATGTATATTATCTCGGGTATTAAAACGATATCCTGGAGACCTACATATTCTCAAACCTATTAAGTCACAATTTGGAATAATTTACGTGTAAACTTGTCAACTCGCGCACGTTGAGTTTGAGAATAGGGGATTGGGTCCGCGTATTGAATATTTGGTACTCGCGGTGTAAACTAGGCTAATGAATCAAATAAGTATGCATTTAATAAGGAATTTTGGTAATTGGTTTATTTCGTTTTTTTAAAGCAATACGATGTTTTAAAAATCATGAAATTTAGATTTTTCAATTAATTATTTAATAACTACTTGTTTACTTTTGAAACCCCATAACTTTCATAAGTTTATGTTGTTTAACCAGTTAGCAGCCCATCAGAGCAAACTTTTTGCCTTCAATTTTCTCGAAAACCATCGTTCTGGGCGATGTGCAACAAGAGTACCTTTTTTGTAGGAAAAAGTATGTAGTTTTTAAAAAATGAACCCACGTTGCGAAGAAAATAACCTACAAAAAGTTATTCACGAATTAACCCCCTACCCTTGCAAAAACTACCCTTTCCGATTTTCCAAATTATTTTTCAGTATCACCATTTGATTTTGGGTCAAAATTTATGGCAGAGGATTTTTTTTCGAAATTTTATCTCGTTTTTTAAGCCTACAATTTCAAAAAACCGTTTTTTAAATTTACCCTTTCAGTGCCCCTAACTCCCTTAATATGCATTTTCCGCCCTATAGTTATAGGAACTTTTTTTAAAATTTTTAGGAGTACTATCACCCCCCGAATTTTTTTACACCATTTCAATGACACCCTGTATATTATGAACTTATTATATCAAAAAAACTTACTTTTTATGCGGTGGTGATATTAATGTTATTCAATTAATTAATCTTCTACATCTTTAAGTCTAAAAACAAAAATGAAAATAAAGAATAAAAAAAGTGTATTATGATATTCCAATTGATCAATAAAATGTATGTTATTATAAAAAATCTTTAAAATATCATACATTTTAATGATTAATTGCATTTAATTAAACAAATATAACAGAATAAAATACTATATCACTTTTAAATAAAGAACTAATGCTGATCACTTTTAAATAAGAACTGCAATACATGACATAATACTATTATTTTTACTTAGAGAAAGAATTGAAAGCTAATTTTTAAATGTGCTATATTGGTGTCTATTTTGAGTGTATTTTTACGTTTTGCTGGCTTGGATGAGAAATAGTAATTGTTGACCTAGACCCCATGGTTACTGTAGAACTATTAATCTCAGATGCAGTTATTGTTTATGATGATTGATCAGATCTGTAATTATACAAAATTTGGTGTATCAAGAATATTAATCTATTTTAATTATCTATACTTGTCTATATTAGCTTCACTGTTTGTACTATATACTGTTTTGGAAGCTGAAGAACTTTCCTGAATAGTGCTAGTATTAATAGAAGCTTCAGGAGTAAAACACTTGGTAAATTAACTGAATTACGGCTGCTGTATTCTTAACCAGTGCATCAGAAATGCTAGTAAAAAAGTACTTTTACACACATAATACCTAATTCAATAAGTATTAGCAAACCGGTGGCCTGATTCCTTTACCATGGGAACCGCTGACACCGCTGTGTAAGTTTTAATAATTATTTTAATTAAATAATAATTATCTTATTAAATAAACCTCTTTTCAAAAAGCGAAATCGAGTTTCAAAGTGATAACAAATATATTATTGTAAGTTGCATTAAAGTAAAACAAAAAAATATATTTAAAAAAATTTTAGGGAAAGACAAAATTAAGTTTATACATAGATATCAATTTCTAAATAAATTTCAAAATTCTTTCAAGACAATAAAAAATTAGTAATTTCATGTATCTACCTAAAGTCTATATAAAAAAAACATAACTATATACAGATAGGTACATAGGTATTATGCCTTTTTTCTACCAAAACAACAGAAAAACATAAAATCCTGTTAATAAAACCATGGACAAGACTCTAATTTTATATTTTTTATAGCCTATTCATACATGAATAATTAAAAAATATATTTAGATCTAAAAATATAAAGACTTGTATTTCAGGCACACTTTCACATTCAAATCTTTATTAGGTTTATTTCTATAAGATCCCCTATTCTACGTTTATGATGATGGTAGCCCCATGAAATGATGTTATGAAAGTATCGGTAGGTACTTGTGACAAGATCGGCTTGAATCGCCTTTTTATCATGATGTGGCACAAACGACATAAGTTTTTGCCATCCTAGCAATTCAAAAAAACACTAAGACGTTGGCTTTTTCCTTTTTAAACCAAAAATGAAAGAAAATACACAAATCCCGAATATAAACAAAAAGCCGTTTGACAGATGACACTATGCATATCACTCAGACGCTTAAGCTTCCAGTGTTCTCGCTTCAAATTTTTTTGAAGCAGTTTTAGGACTAAGAATGTTAATAATTTTGTTTAAGGATATTATATTTATTCTTAAAATTGGTTAATTCTATTTATACTTTTTATTTTAAATTTTCCTGTAAAATACAACACAAATAAGTTAAATTAACGTAATAATGGTTGTTAATATATAGCTAAAAATTTACCTCCGTTAGAAATTTGTGTAGACTTGACAACAGAGAATTTATGAATATGTATGTAAATATAACCCCTCTTGCCCCTATGCACATGTTGGAGTCAAACAAAGTCGTTGTTTACTAATTCTAGCCTTTCAATGTTCTATGTTAGTCCCTAATTTATAAGTTTCATTACATATTTTATTTGACTTGTAAAAGTACTTGTTTGTATATTACTACTAATAAACTATCTAATCTAATCTCATGTACTTGTACATAGTCTTTATTCTTAGGTAAGCTTTGTTTTTTAGTATACATTAATATGATATAATTGATATTAGGATTATTAGGTATGATAAAGGTCAGTGTTAAATGTCGCAACCATTGTACAGACTAAATACCCCTTAATAAAAATCTTATAACCTGTAAAAAACCTGCAACTCCTTCACAATTTGAACATCCTTGTAGTTCTACCTGTTTTCGCTGTAGCAATACTGTCCCTTTGAAAAAGTACGCACCATAGAAGTATAGATTATGTGATATAAAATAAGTGATGTAAAAATGAGTTTTGATCAATACAATAAAATTTTGCAAAATGTTAAAAATTTGTGTGTTAAAACATGATTTATTAAGAAATCTATAATAATAATAAAATATGTAATTTTCATGAAAATCCTTTTTATTAGGACCTTCCTCTAATGCAGTCCGTTAAAAAAACATAAATACCTCATAAATGGTAATAACTTATACCCGAACTCTATTTTAATTAATAAATATTTATCATGTAAATATTTGTTGATGACGTCACTGGTAGAGTGCTTGTATCGGTAGCATCAACAATGCGATCGAGCGGCGTTGCCATGCCATTACCGTTTTCTCTATATTATATTATATTAATATACTTTATTTACATTTATTTAACGTTGTATATTGATTCGATATAGAGTATCTTATCATATTTATCAGGATGACTCAATAATACACGGATGTGCTTTTTATGACTCGTCTATTAAAACTAAAAACTCAGTATATTTTCTCAGCCTGTTTCCAAATAAAATCATAACACTAAAAGTCTTTCATCAGCACATCAATACGATTCCATGAAACCCATCTTAAGAACCGAAATTAATAACCAGCCTAGCTTTCAATAAATATCGGGTTACCACTTGAGGACCGTGGGTCGGTGTCGGGCCATATTTTACTTTGCCTGACAGTCGGCCATCCTACATTTGTTTCGTCCCGAAACAACCTTTTCTCCAAGTGGACCAACCATCCTGTATCTCAACTCATCAGAAACCTGCCGACAATAAAACTATCGTTACACCGAATCAAAGACAATATAATTTATTCGGGCCAGAATTCTAATCCACATTAATTTATACTAATATTCATTTGACATATGTAGAATACAACATTGTCAATCTCTTTTCCAAATCATTTCCAGTACCTACTTTTGTAACTAGAAAATGCGACAACATTTTCTCAAACAGGGTTCTCTAACTCATACTTAGAGCAATCCCACCAGCTTTATCCAAAACCAGGATCTACCACTTAGTGTGCTATACCATGCTTTAACCATCAAGAACAACTCAACTTCATTTAAAGCAAGAATCAACACTAAGATACTTTACACAACCTTATTAACACTCTTCATGTTACAGCTTTGGCTAACACATAGCCCCTCTCAGTATAACAGAATACAGATATACTAATTCACCTTTTCGCATGAACAGAATACAGTCATGCCTTTGATAGCCTTAATGTCGATCAGAATTCTGACCGATTTTATTATTATATACACTCCAGTATACTTTTATTTAAATTACACATCAAAATAAAAAGGAAATATCAAGAACAGCCAACTGGGATTCTCAGAACCTTTCAATCAATTTACTCAATATAGACATTAATCATTTATCCATACCATAGAAATAAAATAATGTTAAAATAAGAATCTGTAACTTCTTATTTCCAAACCTGTGGATATTACTTTAATTACTTTATAACCTTAAGTTTTCTTCGACAAAATCGGGGATCAAAAACTTTTCAACAGATAAACATTATATTTACCATGTTTAATATAGGTACCATGTAGTACATCATACACTACTTAATATACCACTATACTTAATTTTTTTAAAAAATTTTTTTTTTAGTACATATACTACCTAATCTAAGTTTTTATCATCAAATGGCAAATCGTTATCACTATTTAATACTACCCAAGGTTTAATTTTATCTATTGCTACAACGCTAATACAAGCCCGCTTTTTATCCCTTAAATCTTCTACTACATAGTGATCATTTGGCAACACCGCCTTTATTTTAAAAGGCCCTTTAAATATTGGTTGCAACTTTTTACTACGGCCCGTAGCTACATCACTAGTGATTTTTACCATTACCAGATCTGCCTCTTTGTATACCTTGGGACGGAACCTTTTAACATCAAATTTCACTTTCTGTTTTCGCTGAGCCTCTGTTATTCTCTCTTCCGCTCTCTCACGCAGTTCTTTTAAATCGGTTTTCTGTATGTCTATCGCAATTTCTTGCACTATTTTTGCATCAGCAGGACAATTGGGAGTTATTCCCATTAACAACTCATAAGGGGTCTGTCCTGTAGTTTTGTGCACTGAAGTATTAAGACTTAATTGGATCAATGGTATATGTTTATCCCAAGAACAATCGTCTTTGTCATTGGCACTTAGATACCTTAAAGAGTCGAGTATCGTCCCATTAAATCTTTCGCACTGGCCGTTTGCTCGGGGAGTGCAGACTGCATTTAAAACATGTTTAATGCCCATAGAATTGCAGAAATTATTCATTGTTTTTGATGTAGAACAAGAACCTCTGTCAGATATAATCCTTTTAGGGACACCAAAAAGATAGATAAAATGTTCAAGTGTCTTGTTTACGTATTTTATTTCAGTAGATCGCACCGCTTCTAAGAATACAAACTTGGTAAATCCATCAACAATTACCAATAAATCAGCTTTTCCGCTAGTCAGTAAGATATGTCAAACGTATACTCTTGCAGTTCCAGCCACCATCTTGCTATTCGCGGCAGTAGATCTCGCTTCGTGCTTCTCGCTTCGTGCTTGTTAATGGACTTGTAATTTGGGCATAGTTTTTAACAAACTTTCTGAAATATCCAGATAATCCTAAAAATCGTTTTTAGGATTCCTAAAACTCTTTTTTATTCTTAGGTTCATGTAAATTAATTAAAGCTTGTATTTTTACCTTATCGGGTCGCACTCCTTCATGAGATATTTCTCTTCCCAGATAATTAAGCTTCTCCATAAAGAATTTGCACTTTTTCAGTTGTAAGGTAAGATTATATTTTCTAAATAAACTAAGAACTTTTCTTAATTGTTCCAAAGAATGTTCGTAGCTTTCTGCAGGCACTATGACGTCATCAATGTATCCAAATGCCGTTTCAGGTGGTAGTTCTTGTAGAATTTTATTAATCATTTTTTGAAACAGAAAAGGGGCATTACACAGGCCAAAACTCATGCGTAAAAATTCAAATTTTCCATCCGGAGTAATAAATGCGGTTTTTTCTATAGAATCATTAGCCATCGGAATTTGGTAGTAACCAGAAAACAAATCCAATGAGTTGAAGATGGAGAATCGCCTTAGTTTGTCTATTTGGTCATCTATGAGTGGAAGGGGAAACTTTATTTTCTCCGTTATACTGTTTAATTTCCTGTAGTCGATACACATACGCAGCGATCCATCAGGCTTAGGAATTAGTACTACCGTACTAACTCAATATATTTTCTCAGCCTGTTTCCAAACAAAATCATAACACTAAAAGTCTTTCATCAGCACATCAATACGATTCCATGAAACCCATCTTAAGTACCGAAATTAATAACCAGCCTAGCTTTCAATAAATATCGGGTTACCACTTGAGGACCGTGGGTCGGTGTCGGGCCATATTTTACTTTGCCTGACATATTTTATTTTAAAAAATGCTTGATATTTTAATAAAGGGGAGCAGTAGTATTGTTTTGTGCCTTCGGAAACAACTGAACAATTTTATGATATTATATTTTGTGAAGTGATTTTTGCCATTTCTATAATATGTATAAGCATTTGGCATCATTGAATCAGAGATGTTGCAAGCAAACAAACCTGCCCATAGTTCCATGGCATGGTACTTCTAGCCTTTCAATGTTCTAAGTAAATAATCAGATTTTTTGCTGAATTGGCTTATTCTTCAACAAAAATTAGGGATATTTTTTACAGAAAATTAGATTAAACATGGACCCGAAATGAACGCCGTTCGTTCATTCAACTTTTTCTTCAATTTATTAAAAAAATCAGTTTCTAAGGTCTGTACCACCAAGTGGAAAGGTGTGTTAACGTCGCCTTCTACACTCCTCCATCGTTCCATCTCGCCGGACGTGTTCCCACTCCACGCTAGTGCAATTCACCGTGAGCACCGCGAGGCAGGAGCAGTGAGTATTTCATTTACAGTTTAATCGGTGCGCGTTATCATAGTATTTAAAAATGATACGGTAAAAAGTATGTTGGGTTGCAGATTTCGAGTCAGGCGCTTTGTTTTGACGTTTTACCTGTGTTGTGTGTGAGTTCGACATTTAGCCCATAATTAGTAGGTTTGCATTATCTTAGATCTGCCTAATCTAATCTGTAGCCTATAGGCCTAGTGATGTTTTTGGGTGGTTAGGGTGAAGTGACGGTAATACCTATATGTAAGTGAAACGTGGCGTACGTGCGTAATGTTTTGTTTTTGTCTGAGTTGCGGTTTCGGATTTTAAAGCTTCAAGAGGAATTTAATTATTTTTTGGTGAAATTGGAGGTGTTTTTTAAGTATCTACCTAAACATCGGGTATGTATTTTATTTTTTTTGCTATGATGAACGTTTTTGCAATGCATTTAAGTTGTAAGTATGTGTACCTAATAGGTTTCAATCAACTAAGATATTTGTATTCAAGTAGAGCACTTTCATATTTTTACCGCCTAATACCAAGGAAAATAAACAAAATTAGGTCAAGTGTCTAAGTTCAGCATAATTATGAGAGGTTATGTACCAGGCCTTTATCTCTTCATTTTATTTTCTGTTATGGATATGGCATTATTTTATTTACTTCATGTCAGCTGTGTGCGACAATGTTAGGTTGTGAGGGAATAATTGATTTAGAAATACCTATATATATTATTATATATATTATATTACTATATATATATATATATATATATATATATATATATATATATATATATATATATATATATATATAGTATGGATAAATGATCTAATAATAACAAACTTGTTACTTTGTCTTTCGTTAATGGATACGAAAGACAAAGTAACAAGTTTGTTTATTTTCAAAAGAAAGTACATGACAAAAATTAGCACAAGTTAAAACAGTTTTTGGAATAGGAATCCCTGAAGTCCTAGGACTATAATGTTCGAAATAGTATATTCAATTATGGGAAACATAAACAAAAAGTCACCATGAGATATATATTATGAGATTTTTATACAGTATATGTGCAAACATGGTTTTTTAGGGCTAACAACAGATGAACAATTTGATTCCTAAGTTATTAGACTTTAATGTATCATTGTACTTATTTATGTTGTGTTGAAACCATTTATTAACTACATGGCTCTATTATACCATAGTAGAAACAGCAAACATTTACTTGAAAAAAACACAACTTCAACAAAAACTTTGTTTTTTGTATTGTTTTTAACTTTATTTGTTATTCACATAAGTAAAAACTCTTATTGGCTTAACTCCTTGATCTACTGAATCCATTTTTGTTCTACACTTGCACACTTATGATTCATCATAAATTATATAATAAGTATATTATTCAATTTGACAGTTACCATTTTAAGTATTTATTAACTACATATGACCTCAAATAGTATTAAATTAGAATTATAATATTTATTGACACATTTTCTTTTGTAATAAGAAACATTTTTATTCTAAGGTACTCAGTTGTGAAAGATAACAAGTTGCAGTAAATGTGCAATATTATTCAAGATGTCCATTTTGGAAGTCGAATGATTAGTTGATGTTTCCTTGTTTCAAAAGTGATGCATTTCAATAAGATAATTCATCATCATTGGACTCAACTCTTAAATATATTTGTTTTACAAAAATATAAATCCATGTCTTAGTATAAATTAATATAAATACTACATAATTAGTATAAACAAAAATATTGTGAGAAACAAAATAATGAATAAAAAGCAGGAAAAGTAACCAATTATGCAAATATTTAACATTATTTTTGGAATATGCTAATGCTACTAATCAAATGTGTCTGTGCCTACAATGTACTTCACCTTAGCTGAAAACCCTTATTAAACCTTATTAATTTAATTGAAAAACTCACACTGATTAACTGACTTGCAGATTGCCTTTTTGCATAACACTTTAAAGTCTTTAATTAGACAATTACTTTCAATGGCATTGAATTGTATAAATAATAAATCACAAAAAAGATTATTGTATTTTTCATAAAAAATAGAGTGTCACAGGGCACAGTGTTAAGTCCTCTCTTGTTTTTACTTTACATTAATGATCTATCAAACTGTCAGGATGACTCTAAACTTTTTGCGTATGATACAATCCATTTTATAAAGTATCACCTTGCAGATCCATTGGTTTATGATATCCTCGAAGTGACTAAGAGGATTGGTTTATATTCAATAAAGTAATCTCAACAGGTCTAAAGCTCAAAGTGAATTTAAAAGTTCACCATTCATCAAAGTAATCCTATTCTGCCTTTTTAAGGTTTCTTTTTTTCTAAGTTTCTTGAAATTACTTCTGATCTCTCCTTAAATTGGGAACAGCATGTCCTGCAACTAAGTAATAAGCTTTCCAAGATCATTTTTCTGTTAAGAGCATTATTGGGCTTTGTATCTCTTCCCATTCTTTTAACAGTCTACCATGGGTACATATTTTTCTTCTCATATGTCATATGGAATATTGAATTAGGAACATAGTCCTCATGCAAAGAAGATTTTGTGACTGCAGAGAAGGTATGTGAGAATTCATCTCTCCTCCATCTCTATATCTATATATGTCTAGTCTATATTAAGGAGAACATTCCTCAATCTTCATTGCATAGTTAAACATAATCCCTGATTTCTGCAGGCTCTCCAGCACTTCGAGAGGTACAGACTATTTTTGCATACATTTCTTTAATGCCTATATTATTACTATAATGCTTATTTGTGTTAAATTCCAATATGTAATAGGGTATGTATAACTTTATATTTAACTGTGTTTTTATGTTTTACAATGAATTTTAACCACATATTATGTGAGTATTCCAATATATAATAGTTTGGTGATGTTATTTAAAAAAAAATTTATGTACTTAATATGTGTAACATGAAATTATATGATTATCTATGGTGTACAATTTTATGTATTGATCCTAATAAATATTCGATTAGATTAGATATTCAAGAGATTATAATTTGGTGCTGTTTTGATTAAATTTAATTACATGAGTATATAAAATATTTTATATATCTTATCTGTAATCAAGTTGGGTACAAGCAGTTTTTATTAAGAATAATTTTGAGTATGTATCTTTGTATTCAAATAAATTTGTCAAATTCATTATTATAAAATCTACCACAACAATATTCTAAAAAAAAACAATTATTAATATGTTTATTGTTTTATCATGGTTATAAAGTAGAGAAAACTATTTTTTAGTATTATTTACATATTTAAAATCTTATTTAGAGTTAAATAAAAAATGCTCTGAATCATAAATTTTAAAATGAAAAATTCTTTTACTTTGTATCTTGTATTTGGTAGAGATATGAGAAAAAGGTCCAATATTACATTTATTTAAGATAAAATAATTTTTCATTCATTTAACATTAATGACAGGATTATTATAGCTAATGGAATAACTTTTTGTTTGTTTGTTTTTGTCTTTTCGTTTGTTTAAAAGGAAAATTTTTTAAAAACAAGATCTAGGTTTGCTAGGGAAGGGTGAAGGGAGGGTTTCTAATTCTCGAACTAGCAAAGGTTGACAATTATTACAACTGGATTAAATTTGGTATTTTCATTTCTAGCCTATTGCTAAAACGAGCAATATTTTTTATTCTAATTTTAGACAATGTCTGTATTCTATGTCCCCGTTACTAAAGCAAGTAAAGTTACAGGTTAGTTTTGGCAGTGATACCTCTGTTAACCCTTTGTGGCCTGAATTATTTCGTGTTTTTTTGAAAGTAATATTTTAAAGTTTTTTTAGGAAATACTATTTAAAGGGATAAATAAAATGAAATTATGACTCAAAAAATAAGTTTTATTATATAGAGAAAAGAAAAAGATGTGGTTCCACTATGGAACCACTAGGAATGTACATGAATGCATTATTTTTTATGAAATGCGTGAAAACAATTGGATTTATCAGACAAAGTCCAACTTGACACATACTGCAAAACCACCTAGTGGTCCACACTATGTGGTTTTGACCTAGTACTGCAATGTGCACAACAAACCTTCGGACCATGAATGGGTAAATGTGCAACTTTATCGTATCTTACCTCTGACGGCACTATTACTTTAAATTTATTTATGGGTGGATCTGAACTTCTTCTGCCTCTTTGTGGAGTTTCTGGATCTGCTCCTATAAGGCCACAAGCCACAGCAAAGCGAAACTCTTTTAAAGTAATAGATTTGCACAAATTTTATATTTTTGCGCACGATTTTTAAAAATAATGTATGCATTGACAGTGGTAAGGTCTAAAAAGTTCCAAAAAAGACGGTGCCACCACTTTCTAGACTTGCGGTCAATTCTATACGTAGCAATATGCATATCTGATTTATCAACATAATTCATATGTACGTTATAATCTTTAACTAATTGTAAACAGGAAAATTCTTTCGAGGTTCCATCTTTTTGTTTTCTTGAAATAGTGGTAACATCGTCGGGATTATGAAAATTACTTAAAAATCTTACTGATTTTGAATCCATCCATTTGAGATAGATATGCCCTTGTTTGTAATTCTCCAATCCGAATCTCCTCTCTTCATAACCTTGTCCTCTTTTAAATCTTTTGGTTCCAGTTTTCTTCCCTTTCTAATGGTTCCGCAGGCGTAAATCTTATTGCTGAGTAAATCTTTTTGTAGTTGGATATCATTAAAATAATTGTCAAAAAAAATCCTGTGATAGTTTCTCATTAAAGAACGGGTCAAGTCTTTGACAACTCTTGAGCCTAGATTCCTCTCAACAGTATCAATTTTACCAGTATAAACTTGGAATTGTGACACAAAAGCCGATTCATCGGCTCTTATCCAAATTTTGTATCCTCGCTTTATAGGTTTCATTGGTAAGTATTGGCGAAAACTAATCCGTCCTTTAAATTTTACCATTGATTTGTCTACTGTTTGATTTTCTTGTGGCTTGTAAGAGTTTAAAAATGTATGCGACAATGTTTCTAGTAAAGGTCTAATTTTGTACAGCTTATCATATCCAGGTTCGTTTTTTTTGGTTGAATGGAATTATCATTCATGTGGAGGTGTCCGAGAAGCCAACTAAAGCGGTCACGTGACATAGCCGACGATATAAAAGGATCTCTCATTTGCATTTTTGAAGACCAATAGTCCTTGTAACTGGGTTTCTTTGTTAGTCCCATTATTAAATTTATTCCCAGAAAACACTTAATTTCTTCAAAAATTGTAGGAATAAAACGGTTATTATTAGTCACCTGTGTTGCATATAAATTTGTTTCAAATGCAATTTTTTCTATAAGCTCTTTTGTAAACAAATAGAAAAATATATCAATAGGTGATTCTGCATCTTCGGGGATATTTGGTCCACTGGTTTGTTCAAAACTGCGGGATATTAGCCTGTTCTCAATTACTAGTCCACTGGTGTATAAATGTTGATAAGGGAAGTTCATCCTCCATCACTCCATGGACTATGACTCCTGTCATAGTCCAAACTTTCTCCGTTGGTTGGCAATGGCGAGTCAAGCATATTTTCTTGCAAGTCTTCTTGAATTGGATTCAACTCATCTGCGTCAACTGCATCGATTTCATCCTGTGATGGTGCCTCTGAAGTGATGGAACCCGAATCGGACGGGATCTCATCCAACATAGTAAATGCCAAGTCAGAGGTCATGTTTCCCAAATTCGAATAATAATTTCCTAAAAATAAGAAAAGTACCCAATTGATATATTATTATGGCCTAGTGGACACAAATGGAACCACATTCATTTTAATAAGAAATTATACTTCTATAATAAAAAAACCATAATTATTTTCACAAAAACCTACACTAAAACTAATATTTAAAAAAATAAAACAAAAAACTTACGTGACATGATGTTTTTTCTTTAAAACTCATGCATAAGTAAACACGTGTAAAAAGAGTTATGCGAGACTGACAGACAACTTATCACAAAACACCGACAAACAAATAAACAGATCGCGCGGCATTTGAAATAGAGTGGGGAGGTGACGCGTAGCCGATCGAGAGTTCTAGCCGTGACACTGGTTTCGTGGCGTCAAAATTGAAGCCGAGATTTGGTGGCGCACGCCGTACAGTGGAACGACTAAGTGGAGATACCGCGGGACCTAATATTTTACATTTTAGTGCGGGTATACACGATCCGGTTTCAACGGATGCGGTAGAAACGGATGCGTTTCTACCGCATAGGATATACGCGATACACACTGCGTTAAAAACGGATAGGTATTAAAAAAAATTCAAAAATTTGATTGCTTCGAGACTTTCATCGGGAAATAATGTTTTCATTGCAAGATTCTTCATCAAGAATTATTTGTGGTCTTGAAGCAAAAGATTTTTTGCGAGAGTCAGTATAACGTGAAAACATTGAAGGCATCCATATTTTGAAAGTGGTGTAGAAAAAAATCGACAAATTTCATACAAATATTCGGCAGTATCATAATAAGTTTTTTAATTATTACAGAATGTCTAAAAAATCATTTGGCGAATTGTTGACTGTGTTAAAACAAGATATATAATGTAATAATTTGGGTGAAAATAACTAAAAACGCGCGTTACAACCGGAACGTATATCGCGATACATTGAAGTACGTGTGTTGCCCAGGATGATCCGGTTATCCGGCGCGCGGTCTTGCCGCAGCAAGCTGCGGCGCTGATCCGTCGATCCGGCATTGACGCATCCATGTATCGTCTTCTATTAAAACCTATGTGTTGTCGTGACGATCCGGCGCCGGACTGTTTTCGCCGGACCGTTCATACCGGATCGTGTATACCCGGCCTTACAAGATAATATATTTTTTTTATTATTACGTATTTTTAGGTATATGATAAATGTTTTAAATATTTTTTATTATTTATTTTATTGGAAAAATATACATAAACGGTGTTTCAAATTCGTCTACCCTCAAAATACGAAAATGGATAATTTACCCCAAAGTTGCACATTATTTACTTGTAGAAGAATATGCCATATAAAAAATATATATATTATATTTTATGTAGTTTTGAAGATTATTGAAAAAAAAAATTTTTTCAAAAACTTATTCTTGACACTTTTGTGGGTTATCTTGGTTGCTATGGGAAAGTTTTTGCATTGCTGTATTACTTTTTCGTAAAAATGTTAATGCCGAAAACAAAATTAGGTAGGTATCTACGCCAAACTTTTGTTGCTTATTTAAAAAATCGAAAATTTGTATGATTCCAGAGATAATTAAAAAAAAGCAAAAAAAAAATTTTAAATCCATTTTAATTTTTTCTGAGCTTAAACAGGAATGCAGCAAGAGGTAGGCATCATTCTAAATAAAATTAAGATTGTAAAATGTAAGTTAAAAATAAAATTGTAAATTTACCCACCTAATTTAAATACCGAATTTGTATTCTTTTTAAAACTCAAAGCGAGTATCAAAATAGTTTGGCAGTTTAAAATTTTAAATGCGTAATCTTACTATAAACTACAATAATAACTGCAGTAAAATATTATTTCGAATCAACGCAAAATATGTGCCCCAGCGCGGAATTTTTGCCATCGCGATGCGGTCGTCGCCTCGCATGATTTCGGCTTCTGTTGTGAGGTATCGATGGAAGCGGGGATAAGTGTCCAGGCTAGAACTATCGATCGGCTACGGGTGACGCCGAAGCGTTGATTGAATATTTGGGAAGATACGCAATCCTGTGTTAAAAAGTGTACCCGGTCGACTATCGGATTGCCGTTCAGTTTCGTGCACCGTGTGGTGCTGCCGCAAAGCGTCAAATCTAGGAACGATTTATTTTAGCTGCGTGGACCTGGCTTTTGGCTTCTTTGAGTCAGGTTTTCAACGACGATGGAATCTCCGGTTACGCGGCCGTGTTGGATATTTTTTTAAGATATGGGATGATGCTGCCAACTATGTTTTTATTATTTTTTTTGAACATACAACACAGTGTCATTTATGTAGTGGTCAAGTGATAAGTGATATACTTAAGGGTGGAGGCATATTGAAATTTCTTAAAAGTTAAATTTTATAAACAAATAATTACTTACCAAAATATGTTTTTGAGACAAAAATTAATACAAAAATATATATAAAAAGCTATTTTTACAAAATTACCAAAAAAGTTTAATACAAGTTATAATTCCAACAAACATTATGTTTCCTTCATTTTGTGTTCAAGAGGGTCAAGTTTTTAAATAAAAAGCCCGTTGCACTTAATTAACTAAAAACTAATATACAAAAAATATGTGGAACAAATTTTAAGATATAAGTAGGTTTCACGTAAATATTATAAGGAATAATTTAAATAATTCATAAGACTTAATACCGATGGTAATATAACTTCTTGATCAATAATTTTTTGTAAAAAGTAACCCATTTTGTCATGTGATTCAATATCTGAAAAATTGTGCAGCTTAGTGAGATCTGTAAAGTAAGGGGTTGTGAGTGAGGATGTTAATAGAAATAGAAAATAGGCCACATTTTAAGTTTTAAGCGACACAGGAAAATTCTCAATTACCAGTTGTTACAACTATACCTAAAACTATAAAAAGATACCTAGTAACAAAAAAAAAACATTTTGTTTAAAGACCCCGCATCACGGTTATACAGGACGTCAATAGAGATGGTCAATTAGAGGAAAGTTGAGCAATATAGTGTCCTTTTATAATAAAATCTAAATACTTCCTAAATTTTGCAAAAAACTGAAATTTGGCAAAATCATTTTATTTTTTTTCTGGCGTTATTTCAAAATATATGACAAAAGTATTTATTAAATGAATAAATTATTGGGACCACTTTTTCTTGCCTATACGATGACACCTTTAAATTTAAAATACGACATTCTGTCTTTAAAGAGCCATTATCAACTTTGTTTTTCTTTGTCGGCGCTATATTGACCATTTGCAGTTTAACGACGCGGGAATCTTTGGGCGCCCGGCCGTTTTGTTATTTTTTTAAGACAAGGGCGATGATGATAACAGCGCTTTTATTTATTTTGTTATTGCCGATATTTAAATGTGCTGTGATCTCGCATAAATAACTAGATAAATGTGGTGGTCAAGTAATGTATTGGAAGGTGCTATCTCTTACAACTTAAATTTTATTAACAAATAATAAATTACTTACCAAAATCCTTTTTTGAGACAAAAATAAATAAATAAAAACAAAAGAAAAATTCAATAAGCTTTTATTTATTAATTAGAAAATTAACAAAAATATTAAATAAAGGTGATGATATAGGTAGGTTTCACGTAAATATAAAGAGTAAATTAAATAATTAAAGATTTAATATCTATATACGATACTATAGTTTTTTAGAGTGAATAATTTATTGCAAAAAGTAGCCCGTAATATGATTTTTGACAATACGGGTTTGTGAAACCAGCCAATATCTCAAAAACTGTGTAGGGTAGTGAGATCTGTGAAGTACACTTTTTTTGGACAAAAATATTGAAAAATAGATACCTTTAACTGAAATTAATATAAAAATAAAATCGCAAAATTTAAAAGGTTTTGAATAAGGGTGTAACAACACTATAAAATATAGAAAATAGGCCACATTTTAATTTGCAATACAGGCAAACACTTAATTACTAATTCTTAAAACTAGAAAAAGTTAATAAGAAAAAAAACAAATATTTTGTTTAACAGTATGAACGGTCTCATCGCGATTATACAGGATGTCCAAAATAAGGATGAGCAGTAAATGGTTTAATTAGGCGAAAGTTGCGCAATATAAATGCAATGATTGAATAAATGCAATCTAAAAATTGGAAAAATGCCAAATACTTCCTAATAATCAGGAAAAAGGTGAAATTTGGCAAAATGGTTTTTTTATTTTTTTCTGGCGTTATTTGAAAATATAAAATAAAATCATTTATACATTGTTGTAAACACTTTCTCTTATTTACAAGTTAACATCTTTAACTTTTAAATACGACGTTCCTTCTTTAGAGAGTCATAATCAACTTTGTTTCTTCTTGTCGACGCCATGTTGGCCACTTGCAGTTTTGAATAACCCTTTTAATTACTTTATCAACGAGGTAATTTCTAGCTAGTAGTTGGAATCATCCCTATTTCGAATTTCAAAAAATTCAAAACATACTTTATTCATAAATACATGGTACCTACTTGTTGACATGGTACTTTTATGATATAAAATAGGCACATTAATCGACATATTACTAACACATAATTTAAAAACAATACACAATAGTGGGTTCAACATACTAGTATAAACACAAAATGTATTTTCAATTTCAAAGCAAGACGACTTAAAATTTTTTTAGAGTAACATCACAAATTCAAACCTTTACATCTTTACTAAAAACTAATTATATAATATTGGCCTATTCCTAACTATCTTCAAAAAATTCTAATGCTATAAAAATATTTGCTTTTAAGAAGTTTTGTTAAGGACTTTTTAAAGCGAGGAGACTTTTATGACATTTGGAAAATGATTAAAAATTTTTATGCTCAAGTAAATAAGAGAATTCTTAGTTCACTTTTCGGGATGGGCATTGGAATATTGTATTTTTTTCTGATATTATAATGTTTTAAGGAGCCATTATTTTGAAGATACAATTTATATTTTTTGTATATTAGTCAAGCAGACTCAACAATAAACAAGCAACACAAGGAAAGTATCTTTAAATAGGGGTCTGCATGTCCTGTGGAGATTTATGACACATATATTTAATGGCTTGTTTTTTAAAAACAAACATCGAGTCAAAAAGCCGTTTACTAATGCAACTCCAAAATGTTATTCCATACTGTAGGTATTTTTGTATGAAAGTAAGTTCCAACTTTCGACAAAAAAAATATCAATCTCAGTTCATTTAAAACCATTCTAACAGCATAACATCGTCTAGCCAGTTTTTGCTTCCTGACATATCTCCATAAAACTTAGGTTTATGATCGATAACAATTCCAAGAAATCTGTTAAAATTATTCACTTCCAATTCTTTGTTGTGAATCATGAACTGCTCTGAGCATAAAAACTTAACAATTTAGTCTTATCTATGTTTAAAGACATCAAATTAGCATCAAACCACTGTTTAATCATTAATAAATCTTTAGAAATTGTTCTAGGTTAATGTGCTTTTATTATTGTCCATAAGATAGTGGTGTCATCTGCAAAAATAGTGAAGAATCCTCTTATCTGGAGCGACCCCAGGTCATTTATATACAATAGAAATAAAATAGGACCGAGAAACGAACCCTGCTTACTACACAAAGTTCAGACAAACTGCCATTTGGCCAAACAAACTTTTTTCTGTCTTACAAAACAAAATTTTAACCATTCTAGAGCAACTCCCCTAAACCCATATCTAGAAAGCTTACCGAGCAATATTCCATGGTTGACACAGCCAAAGTGTTTAGAGAAGTCGCAGAATACCGCTGCAGCAAAGTGACCTTCTTCAAGCTCAAATATAATCTCTCCAGGAATGAAAACATTACTCGACATTCATTTAATATGTTATTTTTTTAATTAGGAAAGCTACCATTCGTACTATAACCAGTTTCTCAATAACTTTAAAGGCTTTTTAGGCTTTATTTTTATCTTTTTCATGAATGAATTTCATCATGAAAACAATTATTGAAAATACTTAAAACACTAAAGACCATAAACATAATATATTGATTTAAAATTTTCTTAAAGTAAAAAAAAGAAAAAGAGAAAATGGCTCTCATAGACATGAAGAGACAGTATTTTTAAGAGTTCGGATTGATTTTTGTAGATAAAATAGATAATTTTCTGTGAGGTTTATAATTAGATTTTTTTAAAGATTTTCTAATAAGATTTTGAGATTCCCATATTAGGTTGTTATAAATCAAAGTCTTAATTAATATACGCACACTGATTAATTTTGCCTAAAGAAGCCATCGTCTCACAAACTAAACACATTTACATATATCTATCTATTTGTGATTATGATATCCAAGAAAAATTTTTAACAACTACCAAATTGCAATACGGCAAACACGAACCTGTGCAAAAACTCTCCCACACGACTCGGACGATCGGCCGATTACTAATGAGAAGCGACGGACGAAATTATTTTCGCGCATACTGGAGAGAATCGCCATCTATTTTTCACGCATATTTGCGGTCACGTTTTAGCCCATAAGGTTGCGTATCTTCCCAAATATTCAATCAACGCATTTACTATGTGGTCCCGGCATGCGACTACTAGGCCGCTATACGACAGCGTTTGAAATGTGGTCCCAATAAGGCACCACTAGTACACAAAGTGTTAAAGGGTGCATTTTTTTCTAAATAAGCCAGAACTAAAGAAGGGTTCCATATTATTTGGTATTTGGGTTGTTGCTGGTTCTTAAAAGTAATGTCACCATAATTGGAAAATTTTGATTATTATTATTATTATTGTTTAAACTGTTACTTAAAAATCACTTTTTTTCCAAATTCTAATATAACTGACGCACATTTTTCGTCCACTGTCCTGGCATCTTAATTATTATTAATTAATCAATCTGAAATTATGGTATCAGATTTAATTACTCGGTTCTTTCTCAAATTTTATTAAAATGGCTCTTAGAACATTGAATGGCCTTTCAAATGGCTATAATTAAGATTTATCTTCTTCTTCTGCTTTATTTATGAGCTCGCGTCATTTTAGACGCCCGCCAAATTCGATCTAATAGACCTACAGTTGGGTTCCGAACCACGAACCAATTTTTTGTAAAGACAAACATAAACAGTCATGCCAGGATTCAAACCTGAGATCACATGATCGCATTACGAATATTTGCCCACGGCTAAGATTTTGTGAAAATCCCATTTTGAGATAGCGATCGTTCTAGAAACGGGAAAATAATTTCCAGTAATTTCTTATGGTCTCTTTGCCAGAGGTAATTTACAATATTTTTTTTCCTGAGGACGAGGCTGATTCTACCCGCTAAGCCGATGCGATTCTCAGTGAGACACCCGGTATATGTAAATCAACGAAATCAATACGAATATTGATTCTTGTAAAACTCCAGACAACTTTGGTTTTCAAATGTATATCATTGTAATATTATAATTTTGTTTATATGGCTTACATATATTTATATTATAATTTATTAAATTAATAAAGACATATCGTTCAATGATTTTTTGTTTTTAAATGTAAGCCAAGAGGAATTAACTTGATTTTTTTTTTAAAACTTTCTATATAGGAATTTTACTTCACTATTTTATATTTATTTTTGTAGAAGTAGCATAATTACAAGTCCATAGAGTAAAGGCCCATAGGTTTAAGGTAAAACAGTTTATGTTGCTAAATTTTCAGCAAAGGTTAACCTTTCATTTATCACAAATTTCCAAAGTACCATCAACCTGTAACTGAAACCTGTATTAAAACATGTACAACATGAATTTTAAAATTACTTACAAATTGAATTTCACAATGTTATTAAGTCTTTTCCTGGGAGCAGAAGGGCGCAACCTGCCTTTAGCTTCTTTTTTCTGGGCGGGCTTTATGATATAAAGTTCAATACACAATATAAATTGTTGATATATATTATTCTACTAAATACCACAATAACAAATTTCAAAAAGCTAAACTTAAACACTAACACCAACTAAAAACAAATACGAGTAAAAGACGCAGACTTCTCCGTAACCTCAAGATCGAGCTAAAGTTATCGTACGACTGACATTTGCAGTTGGTGGCCTAATAGCATATTAGGCAAATGATACAGCTTTTTTTTTCCAGCTCAGCGCCGCACGCTTTGAGGCTTACAAAAAATATAATTTAATTAATATTAAAGTTAAATCTACGTCCGACAGTATACAAAATACTTCCACAGAAAACACAAGAAACCACAAAGAAGAAAATACAGCTAGATCGGCGACATAATATATTCGGATTAAATTATATCAGGAAGGGCTCAGTAGTTCTGTAATTTCATTGTCTAAATTTCATAAAAATAGGTAGTGTTTGGTACTAAGCCGTTTTTGGATTTACGACTCCAACATTACACAATTAATTTTTGAAAATAGGGTTTTAATTTAATTGTTTTACCAGTCGATTTCTCAAATTCCAAAACAAAAATCCCAATTCTGATTCAACAGAGACATGAGAAATATGTATTTTTGTTTAATAGTTTTCAAATTATACTTTTAGCTTAAACCGTGCAGAAAATATACCGGATATTCAAAACATTATAAAGCCCATATATTTATTTTGGCGAGTGGTGGTCTCTTAAAGTAGAAATTTATTATATTTACAAATTTTCGTTGTACCTTTTCAATTTGGTCAATATATTTGTGATACATCGGATTACAAACTATACTGTCGCATATCCTATAGTCGGTTTAACAATTGCATTGAATAGCAATATTGATGTTTGATTAGTGAAACCCTTTCTAATTCGAGATATAAAACCTAGATTTTTTAGAGGTTTTCGAATAATGTTTTTTATATTAATTTCGAACAGCAGTTTGGAATCCAATGCCACAGCCAAATCCTTAATACTTGATTACTTGGACTATATTTTGACATAAGATAGAAGACATAAACTCAGAAGTACCAATAAATTTTAAAAAATCCTATATATTGCATCAGAAACTTATACTAACTACTCCACATGTCTTTTTTAATTATTATCATAAGTATACTAAAATAATAATAAAATAGTTTTTACCTGCTGTAGTGCTGTATGAGCTAGAATATATTTAAAATTCTTTGAAACAATATATAGACTAGACCAATTTATTTTTAGTACTATTTCATGGTCTAAGATTTTATAAAAGAGCCTTATCACTTCAGGGTTATTACTACCACCCATCAGCATGGGCAACTGACTAAAAAGAATATAATAAATATAAATATAAATAATGAATAAATAATATAATGAATAAAAACTTTTTATTATTTTATAATTTTAAATTTGTTCTTCAAATCATCACTCAATCATCAAATTGAGTACCAAATTTGATTGGAAAATTTTCTATTAAACTTTATGCTTCTAATTTCTGAATTTGCCAATTTTGCAATATTTCTCATATCCTCAGATATAAAATGTAACTTTCTGTAGTTATCAACACACAAGCAATAAAAATATTTATGAAAATATTAAATATGTAACTTTATTGTGTACTTATATTGAGAAAAGTCAATGTTCTATTGTAGCATTTTTACAGTTCGTTTGAATTAAAACACTTAATGCCCAAAAACAGTAAATTGATTTTACACAATATACACAATACCTTAGGACTACTAAAAACACTTAAGTATCCTGCATTTATTTTCTACTATTTACTTCGATTTTAGAACATTGAAAGGCTAGAATTAGTAAACAATAACTTTGTTTAAGTTCAACATGTGCAGAGGGGCAAGGGGAGTGTTTTATTTACAAACATATTCATCGATTCTCTATTGTCCAGTTTACACGCATTTTCAAAAGAGGAAATTTTCAGCTATATAGCATATGAACACATATAATAATCTTAATTTTACTTATTGATGTTAGATTTTCAATTAAAAATACAATTAGGTATATGTTATTCTAAACACAAAAATAACATCTTCAAAGCAAAAAAAAATTATTAACATTCTTATTCCTAAAACCGATTCTAAAAAATTTGGAATGGTAACACCGCAGGCATAGCTGATGTCATCTTGCGAAATGTCATCTTGACAAACGGCTTTGTGTTTACATTCGGCATTTGGGAAGTTCTGTATTTTTTCTTTCGTTTTTGGTTAAAAAAGGAAAAAGGTTGAATCATTTCAGAATTTTTGTGAATTGTTACGATAGTAAAAACTTGTGCCGCACCATCGGAAAAAGGCGATTTAAGCCGATCTTTTCACGAGTAAATACCGATATTGTCATAATATCATATCAATGGACAACCGTCGCCATAAACGTAGAATAATAAAAACTTATTAAGAAATTTATTATAATTATAAAATATTTAATTTCCATAAAAATGCTTTTTATTAGATAAGTAACTTTATTCGAATGAAGTACGTTAACAAAAATGCATAAACAGTTCATATACAGTAATATTATTTATAATTTAAACCATAATCTATTAATAATAAATATTTATCATGTAAATATTTTTTGATAACGTCCCTGGCAAAGATTACTTGGGTCGGTGGAATCAACAATACGATCGAGCGACTTTGCGATGTTGTTGCCTTTTTCTCTAATATACGTTCTCTACATTCATTTAACTTTGAATGTTGACTTCTTTATAGAGTATCTTATCATATTTTAGGAAAAAAAGCTTCAAGACGAATAGTATTGCTTTGCACCTGTCAAAATAAGTGACAAATATTTATGATATTATAAAGTGTCTTTTTTTTGCCATTCCTATATAAGCATTTGGCATCATTGTATTAGAGATGTTGCAAGCAAACAAACTGCACATAGTTCCACGGGAATGCTAATTCTAGCCTTTCAATGTTCTACAACTTCGATTTACAAGTCGCGCCAATATTCCGACTTGAATTGGTGTCCTATCGGCGAAGGTTTTTTTATATATTAGCTAGCTTATTAGACAGTTATCAAAGATGCATATGTTTTGACGCTTAACATAGACATAAACATTATCTTAACCGCTGTTTGACAGGACCCCAAAAAGTGTTTTCGGAATAGATGGCACCTTTATCGCTAACCTTACGATAGCAAAAAGCTTTATTTCCAAGAAATTCGTTTTCATGGTTTTCTTTGTGATTATTACTGCTAAAAATTTCTAACCTCATTTTTATTTGATATTAAACAAACTATAGATATTTTATTAATATTTGGGCTACAATATTATATCTAATTTAATTAGGTAGCATTATTTAAAAATTGAAAAGTACCCAAAGTTATAATATGATTGAGGATTTTGCAGTCCTAGAATCCTCCAGCTATGACAGCGACTTAGATTATGCCCTGTTAGAAATAATTAATCCAGCTATTAAAAATCTAAACCGAGCCAATATCTATGGCATAACCAATATCTATAGCATGTTTAAGATGGACTCTGCATTCTTTTAAGGAGATGATCCTAGCCCATTAGACCAAGTGAATTAGAACCCTTCTTTGGTAAATCAGCTCCAGCATTATCCAAAATAATTGATTATAGTCCAGTTCAGAGATCTATTAGAAACTTTGATGTGCCGCGAATAGTTCGTGTGCCGGTGTGGCTTGTATTGTCACATGAAATGCATGTTTAAATCGCAAAATATTATGTGGAAAGAGTCATAAAGTAATATTCTAAGCGATATTTAATCATTCCATTAAATATATAAATGTTTTAAGCATTTTTTTAAGAATTTATACAGTTGATTCGTAAAATTTAACTACATGCGCCCACCTACTAGTTTGTTAGACGTCTGACCTCAGTCACAGCCACTCAAGCGTGATAAGTTGCACAGGTCCGGCCTTAAAATTTATTTGTATTTAAAAATTTATTATTCGGGATTTTTGGGTTTAGTTTTAAGTTAGAAATTCAGGATAGTTGATAGCAAGATAATATTTAATTTAACCATATGATTTAAGTACGTAAATCAATTTAACCAAAAATTTTAGTTTAATGAGTTTAGTTTTTAGCGCCATGAGTGGGATGTTTATAACAAGTGATGAGAGACTAGGTGGTAGGAATTACTTAGGCCCATTTATTCTGTATGCCCATTTATTCTGTGAGTTATTTTTTCTTGGTGGTTATTATTAACGGGGATTTTGGCTGCCACATTCAATGTCCTTTATTATTGTTTTTTTATTTAAATTATTACATATTATGATATATTATTAAACCCCCATCTCTATATTTAGTACCAACATCTTTGGATAAAAGTAATTATGTAGTCAGAAAAGTATATTTTTTAAATAAACTTTTACATTAAAAATCATCTAGCTGTCTATATCTTATGTGTGTAAAAGACACAAGTTTTACTTATAAAAAAAACACACTTTGCATCCTGAATGTAATATTTATTAATTTGTGTACCTCATATTTAGTTATTGTGCATAATAGGAGAGATTAGATGAAAATTAACAAAAATAAATGCTTATACTAAAAATCTTATACAAAATCTTAAAATTACAGTGAGGATACTGAATACTTTTATAAATGTCACCACTCATCTGAATCTGGCCCAAAGAGTTAATATGTTTTCTAAACTCTGTTTTTTTGCTGTTTTTCTTTAGCAGCTTCTTCCATTAAGGAAGGAACCAGTTTCTTTGTTGCCGCTATGGATGCCAACTTCATCTCGCACAGTCGCACTGAAGCATATGGATACTAAAACAGATTAAAAAAGTGTACACGAGTAGCCGAAATCATTTTTAAATTTAATTAATAATAAATTTACAATTATTTTTTTTAAATAATTACAACTCAGATGCAAAATAACCTTTTTTCATCCAGTGAATTATGAAAGAAGTAGTCTTACCTCTCTGGGACAGAACAAGTGTGGCAGTAACTGTAAAAAAACTAATTAAACTGGTTTTATAGTGCCTCTGTAAGACCGATCATGGATAAAAAAGTGTAAAAAAAAATAACTTGTTTAATAAATTAAAAAAAGGGTTTTCTTACTATGGCAAAAAAGGGACTCTTTCCCGGATAATGCAAGAAGAAACAGTCTATTGTGTCCCTGAAAGACAAACAGAGGCAGTAAGCTTTAAAAAAAAAATTAAACTTGTTTAATTAATAAAAAAAGGGTTTTCTTACCATATGCAACAATAACTAGTTTAGCCACAGATCTTCAATTTCTGCATCAGACTCATCATTATCCCAATTTATAATGAAACGGTCCCCTCCATTGAAAATAAGCTGATGCAAATTACGATATTCCTCTTCATATCTTATAATTTTTTCCTCAGACTTTCTACTCTTGGTAAATTCATAACTTCCTCCTTAATCAAATTTATAACTTTTTTTTATCAAATTTTGGATACTTATTTTTCCTGCGAATTCTCCTTTTTAGTTGTCCCCAAATAAACTCAATAGGATTAAATACACAATAATATGGAGGAAGTCTGAGGACAGTATGACCATACTTGTTAGCTATGTTATCTACTACATACTGCTTTTCCCATGATTTGGTATTTACAACTTCTCTTTATATCCCATATCTCCAATATCTCTTTGTATAAGATTCATGAAAATAGAGATCATGTTTTAATAAAAATGTCCCAATTTCCAATTTATATGAAGGTGTGTTAATGTGGGATTTTTTTAGAAAGCCTTGAATGGTATGATGCATTATCCATAACAATCACACTATTTTCCTTTAAATTTGGAATTAACGTTTTCTTAAACCAGGTTTCAAATATATCTGCATGCATCTTTCTATGATAGTCCACATTGCACTCTTCTATTTTTTTGCCACACACTTTCAGTCCATCTTTCACCCAACCTTCTTTTGAACCACAATGAATAATGATCATCCGAGATCTCCTGTTTGGTGGAACATCTTTTAGGACACATTTGTTAGAACTATCAGTCCAACTCTTTTTTACTATGTCATGTGCATCATAACATGTTTTGTCTAAATAATATATGAATCTTTCTTCCCAAAATTTTTTAATTTTCTCCAAATATTCTATACGCCACCTGACAATTCTTAAATCTTAAATTTTATCAGGTATCTCCACAAGGTTGAGACTGAGAAATATTTGTCCCTTGCCAATAAGGTGTCCTTAACGATCTCTATGGTCAGAACCTCATTGTTTTTGTATTTAAAATACACAACTTCCCTTAGCAATTTGGCAATATTTGTGTCAAGTCCCTTTGATTGTCCTGCATCTTTCCTTTTTTTCTGTCTTTAATCCCTTTTCTTACAAAATAGTACATATTGTACCATAGGGAACCCCTGTTAAAAACCCTGTTTTTTGCAAAGCACTACAAGCATTTGTGATCTGAGCATCATTCCTTAGATTGTTATAGACATTTAAACAAATTTGTTTGGCGTCTGTACTTAAACAATTACGTTTTAAAACCCCTTGATTTTCCCCTGTAGCTTTTTTCCCTGGATTCTTCCTCTGCTTCCTCAACACTAGAAAATTAACCATCAGAACTATCTGAGTCTAAATCACTGTCCAGATCACTCTTATTGTTTTCACCACAAATATTATTGTCTTTCCTGTGCACCCACGGTCTCCATAAGCCGGCACAAACACTGTCCTCTTCATTTGCCAAATTTTCCTGCCTATTTTCCCCGAAACATTTTAAGGTCTTTAAGTATAATATTTATCAAAACAAATCCACAAACACAAATAAAAAAACACCCTTCCTCACAGTACAAACTGCAAAAAATTTAGACGAATACAGGCCAAATTCTAAATTCTCCACTTTCATAAACGTGTAAAAAGCAAAACCGGCAAAACACATCAAATAATAACCTCACATGACCCCTCTACCAACTATTAAAGGTGTTAGACCCATCCAACAGAACTATTTTAAAGGCAATAGACTCATCCTTAACGATTTCTTTAAAAACACAACGAAAGTAATACAAAAACAGCCCAAAAATTTGTATGGGTATGGCCCCGTAATTCTCAAAATCAGTGGATTCAGAGAAATCAGAAGTCAGAGAGAAATCAGAGAGACATACACACTTAAACAGCCTAAAGTAGGAACCGCCAGGTCGCAGGTGTTTTATCACTGTTTAATAGACTAGCTAAAAAGAGGTGACAAGTCTGGGAGTGGTGGGAGTGTTTAAAATGATTTGTAAAATGCTTGGATTTTAGTCCGCGGTCAATTTTTTGATATTATTTTCTTTCTAAAAATGTACATTTTCGAAAGAAAAATAAAAAGGAGTCAATGGAAACATGGGGTTTTACGTATATTTAAAATGATTTCATAGATAAATGATATAAAATTTTGCCATTTAAACATGTATATCATGCGACAATAAATACGACATAGACGCACGGAATATTTAATGCTATCTGCGACACATCAAAGATTCTAATAGATCTCTGAACTGGACTTTATATGTTTCGTTATGTATATGATAATTTTGGGCAAAAACTGTCTAATCTAAGAGATTTGCAATGGTTGAATCTTGATAGATTTAGGCTTTATGCTAATGCAATAAATATAAAAGCATACCAATTCCCAATTGATATGCTATCGCGGCGTACCCCGTTAATATGCCGTTTAAGTGTTGTGCACCGGGATACCGCGGTAATTTCGATAACGGACCCAAAAATGCCGAGTCAAAACAAAAATGGCTGCGAGCTATTCCGCGAGATGATTTAGTGCCTAATAAAAACATTGTATCCATACAAAGCAAGGTATGGATAAATTCCAAGCAGAATCCTGTTACAGGTAGGATTATTTCAGTCACTTTGAAAAAAACCTCGCTTGAAGGAAAATGCCACACCAACTATTGTTCCAAATTGCCCTAATTACTGCTCAAAAAATCTATTATTTCGTATAAGTAGAGATAAAAAATCTAAGCAACTAGAGGAGCAACAATTTCTTAAACCATTAGAGGAAAGTAAGGAAGATTACCCTGCTTTTAGGGTAATCTTCCTTACAGTTGTTTTGCTAGGCCAGTTGTTTTGAGACTTTTGAGGAAAGTATATAAAAATTTTCATATTAAAGGAGGATGGTTCTTAATAAAGGGTTGTCCCTCAGATTCTGAAAACACTATTGAAAATTTGACATTGTTTAAATTAAAACATACACCGGCCCCTACAATAACATAGGAAATTGTTATAGATTAAAATTTAAAGCTAGAGTAATTTTTATATGGCCAATCTGTTTGTGTATCAATTTCTAATTTAAAATCACAATACAAATAAATTTGAAAAAGACTTAATGCTTCAGAAGAAAGGTATAGGTACTCACCCAGCAAAATTGTCTTATGCTTTATTTTATTTACTATTAGTCCTCATTCATACAAATATTTAAGAAATCATGCTCCTATTACTTTACCACATCCTGACACTATCAAATCTATCTGCAATAAATTTTTGACCGAACCGCATGTTGATGAAAGAAATTGTTTTAACTTATGCTCATAATATTCATCAATATTTAACAGAAAAGACAAATATGTTGTGTTGCTCCTTAATGAAATTTACATTGTGCCTTATTTAGATTACAAGGCTGGCAATACAGTAGGAACAGCAGTAAATAATCATAATTTAGAAAAATCTGCAGTGGCATTTATGATAATCAGCTCATGCTCAAGCCTTTATCACTCAAGAAGTTATTCATATATCTCCTGTGTTTGTGATAAATTCTGAAATGTTATATATCTTTATAACAATAGTAGAAAATTTGGAGATTGGTTACATAGTTTTGGTGTAGTAAGTGATAATGCAATAAACAGTAAATCAATGAGCAATTTTTCACCCCTTAATCAGTTAACTATAGTTTTCCTACATCCTATTGACTCCATAAGGCCTCTTTTTTACCTTTTTGACACTGTTAATTTACTTAAGTGTATTTTCATTAACTGGCTTAATTCCAAACCTGGACAAACATTTTCTTATCCCAACTTTGAGACAGGTGAAACAAATTTTTCACTGTTAATTTTTTTACACTACTTACAATAATAACACTAAGAAAATAAACTTTTAAGTTATATAGTCACAGTTTTTAAAAATGTTAAAATAAAATAAATTTGGTCTACTATTTAATTTGATGAAAATATATCTTAATTTTTTGAGTTGGGTTTTTGGTTTGAAATTTCGTTTTCCTGGAAAAAAAATCGAATTGTGCGCGACTATGGGTTCAGTTCATATCTGGCAGCCCTGTGTTTACCTTTAAACTCTTAATACCTATTAAATATCCCATATCAAACTCCTTTATCATAAATAATATCTTAGTGCTCATTTATAATGCTTAATAATATCAGCCTACGTTAAATGACGTCACGCGCAAGCCCTGAGGCCTTTATTCTTAAGGAGGTGTTGATACTACTCCGGACATAAACGACATCATTACATAAAATTTCAAGGTTTTACCTGTCCAGATGGAATAATTGGAAATTTAAAAGGTACCTATGAGGGTAGAAAACAAGATTCTATCGTTCTAAGGGAATCTCAGCTTCACAACCAGCTAGAAGAAGGTACAAGATTTCCTGATGGGGAGAGCTTTATTGTTTATGGTGAAGGGATATAGAATCAGGCAGTTGCTGTTAACCCCATTTCCAGCTGGTCTGAATCCAGAGAAAATTTAACGCAAGAATGAGTCCGATCAGAGTTGCAGTAGAGTGGGAAAGGTTATAACTGAATTTGCATTCCTAGATTAAAAAACAAGCACAAACTTCTCTTGCAAGAAGTAGGCCTCATCTGTAGTGCTGCAGTTATTAAAAAAAAATGTCATTCCTGTTTATACAGGGTGTCCCAGAATGTAGAAAATCTCTCGGATTCAGGTAGAAAATAAAAAAATAAGATACGATTTGACTTGAATACTGTATATATAGTAATCAAACAGCCCAGTCATTAATATTAATCCTCTAGAATTAGAAGAATATCTGCGGTAACCAATATGTAATTTATATATCAATGTTTGCTCTACAGTTATCTCAATATGACAAATATTTTTTAATATACTCAAAAACTCTAGAGTTTTCTTAGACAAATCATGTTACAGTATTTTATAATATAGTTTTTTGTGAATGTTAAATGTTAATAGAAATAAAATTGATAAAATTATAGATACATTGATTTTTATTTACTCTTATCTAACTTAAGATCTAATGTTTGATAAAAAAGGAACATTAACAACATATAAAAAATGTAGAGCTAAAGGCTTATCCTTATCTACTACCTATTTAGGTAAAACCTTTTTTAAAATATCATTTACAAGGGCTTGTTGGGTTTTTAATAGATGCCTCAAAGCCTGTATTTCTTCTTTCGCTATGAAAAATTTTGCCTGCCCAAAAACCAGTCTTGTTTTTTTTTATTTCCCACTTCTCTGATTCTATTTGTTTTTTTCCTCCAAAAATTGTAAAGTATTCTTTTTAAATTCGTTTGTACTGCTATGCTTTTTTTTTTCGTCTTGGGCCTGAAATACACCAAATTAATGACAAGTTTTTTTCACTAAATGAAAGGATAACATAACAAAAAATTATTATAAATAATAGTTGGTATTAATCATAAAACTATCTTGAATGTTTGATTGTGCTTCTCTCGGAAATTCATTAATTACTGGGCGATCCAAAAAGTGATCCTTTATTGGTATTGAAGATTCAATATTAATTGGAGATTGAGGTTCATTATTTGGAATCTCTTCTCCTGGAGGCAAAAATATAGTAAACTCTATAGCTAAATGTCTATATTTAATTTCTTATTAACTCCAAAATTTGTGAAGGTGAAGGCTTTGCTGTATTAAAAGTTAATCAAAAATATAAATACCAAATATATATTTAATATTAGGATAGCCTGGATTCCAATCAAACTTCTGCTGTTCCCGTTTCTCTTCATATGGAGAAGAAAAAATAGACCTACAACTGTCTGTTTATCCAATATATAAATGACCACATAAAATATATTTTCTATATAATAATTTTTTTAATAAGTTCTAAAACTTCTTGAAGTAATACGTTCAAGCCAGTATATAGTTCCTAAACTCCTGATCGTTTCAAAATTATAAAATTAATATTACCAACCTTAAAATTTGCTGGATCAACATAGGGATTATTTGCTAGGATATCCATTGGAAGTATTTGGTCATCTTCATCATTAGATCGGACAATACTTAAATTTTGTCAAGACACTGGAATTTGATTTGGGTTGTTGGTGGTCATTGTTAGGCAAAACAAAATAAAAAACCAATTTCTTTTTACTGTTTCAGACAAAAGGAGACTAAATAAACTTGAATTATTAATTATTATTTGACAATAATGTAAACAACATTTGTTCGGAACTTTTATATCGATAACGAACCTCTTACTATTGCGTATCGATCGTGGTCTATCGGTGAACCAAGCAGCTGAAGCGCGGTAGCGAAGTCCGTTCATCGCAGCCATCGGACGTTGCGCTCCAAACCACTAAGCAGTTGGCTGACTTTAAAGGGAGAACTGCGTCGCCTTGCTCAGCAACTAAACCACGTGATTTTCTTTAAGTTAATGTTTTATGTTTTGAGTTCCCTCTTTTACCAAATGTTTAGCTGTACATACTAACGAAGTGTGTTTCATTGGTAAACGGGTATGAGTAACAAACAAGGAAATAACTAAAGTATAGTCCACTGTGAAAGTAAAAGGGGAATAATTTTCCCACTATATTAATACGCATGCGTTTCGCTATGTTTATGGCTGTCTATCGTCCGTAAGATAGTGTAGGGTGCCGGTAGGGATATACGATAAATGCTATACATGTCAATTAGTGGTTCCCGGTAATACTTTTTAATGGTTTCGAAAACGGTATTGTTACGGATAGTTCGCTACTTGTGCCACCGAGATGATTTCCGAATGATGGAGAATAGCTGGTCTATTCACGGCGGATAAACTGGATAATCTGCCGACTCCCTAAGACTCATTTTGCTCTGAAATGGTTTAAAAGATGATGGATGTTGATATTGTCAGAAGGTCCTCCTCTTATAACAGGACCTCTTGTCCAAATATAAATCCACGCTTTTCTCCAGAGAAGGATGTTGAGGAGTGTAAAAGCACTTCAGAACTTTCTTGTCTGGAAACTTGAAGACTGGTTGAAAAGGACTTTTTACGCGCTATTTTACGACGTATAAAAGATTTAGCCCCATATTTTGAAAATCCCTGTAGTTATCGTGGAAATTAATGTCATGTTTGATTGGGCTTGGAACAGCGCAACTTTTCCCCTATTTAAGTTATTTACGAAATCTCCGTGTATATCATTTTATCTGAGACACACTGTAAGTAGTCCTCATTTTCTTGACTCCGAGCGCCATGCAGATATTTTGAAATAAATTGGATTTAAAATTTTTCCCTTGGTCCAAATGAAGCTTCAAAGGCATACCGAAGCAGCAGAACCATTTTTTACTAAAGCGTACGCGTCATTAGAGGCTTCCTGGGTTGGTAGAGGTTATGCCTCAATCCACTTGCTAAAGTAATTTATCGCGACAAGGATGTACGCATTCTTTGCTTCTGATTCGGAAAACGGGCCAAGAAAATCAATAGCAATTATTTTTAAAGGACTCTACGTTGTAATGACGTATCAAAACCTTCTGTTTCTTCTGCGGCCGAAGACTTCCTCACATACAACGTATTTCCTGGACCAGTACGTTATGTCTGCCTTGCTTTTGGCCCAGTAAAATCTTTCCCTCATTTTTTTCTCTTCGTTACTTCAAGATGTCCTCGTGACACACCGGTATGAATTTCCAATATCCATTCTGAAAACCGACATTTAGGCACAACGATTTGTCTTGTACAGAGCATAGATGGTCATAATTTTCTTATACCTAAAGATGCCACGACATGATTCTAGAAAATGCGGTCATTATTCTAATAAGACGTTTCTGTATTAAAATAATTTCTTGAGCCATAGAGTTAGAGGCCCAAAAAATTATACCATACCATGCCTGACACACCGGTATGGATTTCCAATAGCAATTCCGAAATCTGATATTTAGGCACAATGTTTGCCTTCATTTTTTTTGCCATCGTGATCAACTATTTTCCGGAGCAAGAGTAGGGGATGGTTCAGGTTAGGTGTGCTTTTTAGACCCTTTTTTATGTAATAAAAAGCTTCCTAACAGTTTTGGGAATTTTCATACTCCTTATGTCAGCCTGGTCAATGGTGTTACGATGTTGGTATAATCTTAAGAAGCTCCGTAGTTCATGCTAGCCTTTAGGAACTGACCAATCTTGCTAGTCTGGATCTTTGCCTTGTAAACTGCATAGCCCTTTGAAACAGATGACGGTTCTTTGGGGTCAACTTCGGTCCAAAGTTTTTTAGACTCAGGAACACTCAAGGTTTCTCATGTGGTCCTCAAAGAGTTTTCCAACCACAATAATGTCATCAAATAAACCAGACATGTCTTCCAGGATAGTCGTATTAAAATCGCTTAAAAAGTTACAGCATTCGACAGCCCAAATGCCATTGCGTTAAATTGCCATAATTCAGCACCCACCGTGAAGTAGTCTTTTCCCGATCATCAGGGGCTAACTTAACTTGCCACTATCCACTTTTCAGGAATAGCAAGGAAAAGATCTTTGATTCTGCCAGGGAGTCCAAAATGTCAATGCGAGGAAGAGGATTGCTGTCCTTTTTGGCCACGTTATTAAGGTACCGGTAATTTACGCAGACTCTAGTCGAGCCTCTTTTTTTTTACCAGTACCACCGGTGAAACAATAGACAGTGAAACCATGGTCCTCCCTTATTTTGCAGTATCCAAAGCATCTGGATATTCTTGAAGATTCTATTCATTCTTTCCAAATGGCTTTCCAGTTGGTTTCTTTAATAACACAGGATAGACAGGATTGATATTTATTACCCTCACATGAATACTGTTTTCAGCACGTTCAAGAAGCTTCTTCCGAAGTTTCTTTCTGACTACTATCCCTCGACCAATAGTCATGCATTGTAGGTTCGAACATGACTATTTTACATCTGTGGTGCCATCAACGCGGCCGGCCAAACGACTTCACTTCCTTGTGGTATCAAAGTTTCCTCCGGAAGTAGGACTCTTAATAGGTACTCACGATGTAACACAACTTCCTAATCAGGACTCCCTCCTTAAAGTTTAACTTGAAGCCCTTGGTATCCATTATGTCCGTCTTGATTATTGATTGTTAAATTGTGGCTTTTCTTATTGTAAACGTGACGGTTGTTTCTACAAGTACATCAGTTTAAGTTAAAGCTGCTAGATTCTATACAGAAGAGAGCTATTCGATTTATCGATAAACCAGAACTGACAAAGAGTCTGGATAGTCTGGAGCACAGGAGAAAGGTGGCTGATCTCTGTTTATTCTACCGTTATTATCACGGTAAGTGCTCCTCTGAGCTGGCAGGCCTGATTCCACCCAGGGCTGTTCCGGCAAGAAGGACGCGTCTAGCAGTGGCGGCTCATCAACATCGAGTCCACCTGCCTACCCCAAGAACGTCGCTGTATCGGGACTCATTCATCTAGAGAACATCTTCTTTGTGGAACGGGCTTCCACCTCACATATTTCCCGACGCATACAACCTGCAGCGATTCAAGATAAATGCCCACAAATATCTTCGCGCAAGCACCACTCCAAGAGTGACATTGGACTTTCCTCTTGTGCTTGTGTTTACAATAAAAAAAAATAAAAAAAAACTTTTTTTTGCCCGATTTGCCGTCGATGTTCGTAGCGTTAATTAGGCGCATATCAGCTGCAAATTTTACTTTGTTTTATTATCGTCTTTGTCGCACCTGTATCTAGCGGTAAACACGGTTAATATTATGTTCCGCTCTATAGCGGAGTCCACCCAGGAATGCTTGCACTGCCAAACGTTTCATGATTTTTTCCTAGACATCTGGATATAGTCGAACCAAACGTCGAATATCAGCTTCAAATTTTTGCAAGAACTACACTGACTTCTGCCAGCGGTTTTTCAACTGCGTGCGGTAGACATGTTTCAGGTGGGATAGCTCATCGGAACTCTTAACGCCCAATATTGCGATTTCGTTATAAATTTTCTTGATTTTGTTTTCCTCCAACGAAAATATTCGCTTTTTCACTAAAGAATATTTTTCCGGAGTTTCTATTTTAATTCTTTATTGTTTTCCAAAATGTTTTCTTCCAACCTGGCACAATTTTTCAGCAAATTTGTTTTCAGACCTTGCAACATTTGACCGATATCAATCAGTCATCGTCTTCCTCAAGTAATGAGTCAAGTAATGTCGAGTTCGGTTTATTTCCCGTCGTGTTGCAGTTCTTTTCCTCCAGCTCCTTTAAGCTCAGTAAGTTTTAAGTCCAGCTTTGCCATTTTCAGATACTAATAGTCCGATTTATGTAGTTTTCACCAATGTTCAGTTGACTAACGTTTTTACTTGACTTAACGTTCGTTTAGGTGTGAATTAAAATACTCGAGGTACCAAATTGTCAACTGATTTTTTACACATGTCACACTACTAGAAATATTTATTTACAGTGTATTGTTTCGATTTAAAAGTCGCGCCAAGATTTAGGCTTGAACTGGCCTAACGAAGGCTCCTGATATATCATTTAGACCATTGTTCCGGAATATTTGCGCTGATTAAAATATAATTAGGATTTATTTTTTTGTACATGAATTTTGTTGAATTTTTGCAGTACAGTAAACAAATAGCCGCCGTTTGTTCGTCAATTGCTTGAATAGACAGGACTTTAAAAGTATCTATATACGAAATCTATTTGTTTAATTAAATCAATAACGTCTGAGGCGATTCAATTATTATTTAAATGTCATTTAATGTTACTTGTTTTTGAAGAATCTTTTAAGGATTTACAATTAGATTAGTTAATTATTGAAACGTATTTATGTCGTTATTATAAGGGTTACTTCTGCAAATTTGTTCTAAAATGTTGTAATATTTAAGCCTTTTATTTGAAATTTTGAGTTTTTTTTTTCAAACCTATTTTTTCCTTAAACTCTCTATCTAAAGCTCTATGATCGGAAATTGAAGAGTCAGCAATACCAACCTGACATCTATAGTTTTTAACGATGAACTTAGAACGTGATTACTTAGGTCTTAGGGTATGAGAGGAGGCGGTCACGCGTGTTGAATTTGCTATCATTTGAATTTTCGTCAATCTTAGCAACTATGTGAAACCATTCAGAGCTAGTAAATTATTATATTCTTTAGTATTTTTGGAATTAGATATCAAGACTATTTACATTAAAGTCTCCAATGATAATGTGATACTAGGATGTCGGTTGAACATGATTAATAAAATTTGATCTTGCTGGTCATTGATGAGTGTAACCTGTGTGTTTCAGATTTCCTTAGAAATATTTTTCTAATATTTATACAAATACATTTACAGTTCCCTTGTCTTGTTTTCTATTTTTGATAAATGTTTGCATTTTCTATTCAAGAGAGATTTATTATTCAACATTTTAGAAAATGAAATAGAAATAGAAACATTATATTAACAAGTTTGCATGAAAGAGCAGACTTTTTGAAAGAATTACGAGTACCTAATTCCACAACTTGTCAAACGTTTATAATTTGAAATGCACTAAATAAACTGGATCTCAGATAAAGTAGGTGTAAGTGTTAAATTTAGGCATATTCCATTTGGAAATAATAAATAATATATTATTAGGAGATAGAGGATACAACAACAATTACTATAACATCCCAAAGCCTGAGTAATTTTGCATTTGAAGAGGACACACGAGGGAAACAACCTCTAACTGAGGAATCAAATAGTAAATCCAAGGTGAAAAATACCATTTTGACACCTTTGCTGTTAAATGAAAAGACGCCTATAGACATTATTAATCTTGCTTTGTCATTCTTCAAAGAACCTTTACCCGATTTTGACCTAAAGAGCCTTTTAACCACATCCCCATGAGGAAAAAGTATGTTAATATACTATGAAACCAACAAAATGATAGACAAATGCCACAGAAATCGACTAGTCAAAAGTATTGTTCAGCATACAGTGCTTTCATTTCAAAACGATCCGCCCTTAATAACTTTCTTAAAAAAAAAAAAAAAAAAACACGTCAAATTAGATAGATATACGTTTAATTATGCATTTACTGAAGTTCTGTCAATCATCTCCTCACCTCCAGCTAACCTCACTTTAATATGTCAAATGGGAACCCCCATCGTGTGATACATCATAGTAAGGAGCATAAAATTCTCTATTCAACGGTACCAAAAAAAAAATGAAATCGGTAAATGTGTAAGCAAATAGTTAGCGAAAATGTCTAGAAATAATCAATATTTTATTTACACCAAACTTTGGTATGTCAAATGGCTACCCCATGGTGTGATACATTATTTTAAAGGGCATTCATTATGCTATCAATGGTTGTAAAAAAATTAAATTGATTAAGAAGCAATTAAAGTGTAAATCAGTAGGGTAGAAAAACAAATTTAATTAGTTTAACAAATTTATTTTATTAAATGTTCAAAATGCGTGCCGTTATTAACAAGACAATAAAAAAGCCTATTTTCAAACTCCTTACGAACATTGGCAAGGGTCTGCCCGCTAATTTCTCTGCATTCTTGAAATATTCTATTTTTTAAATTCTCAATACTCTCAGGTGGGGTTTTATAAACTTTGCTTTTTAAGTAGCCCCAAAGAAAAAAGTCTAGTGGGGTTAGGTCCGGATACCGCGCAGGCCGATTGCACCACGTCTGCCAATCCACTTTTCTCGAAAATTTTCATCAAGCCACTCTCGAACTACCAAAGTGTAGTGCGCGGGAGCTCCATCCTGCTGAAAATGTATATTATTTTCATTCAATAATATAGCACCATGTTGATCTACTTGATTTTCCATAGATTGGATGATGGAAGGGTATATTGCATTTTCTAAAAAGTTTAAATAAATTTCGCTAGTCAAATTTTCTTCCAAAAAAAATGGCCCGATTATTTCATTCTCATAAATTCCTGCCCAAACATTAATTTTTTGGGGATATTGGGTATGGCCTTCCCGAAAAACATGCGGATTTTCATTATCCCAGTATCTACAGTTATGTCTGTTGACCAGGCCATTTAAAAAAAGGGTCGATTCGTCACTGAAGCAAATGTTCTTCAATAAATGGGGATCATCGTCAATTCGCTGGCACATCACTTCACAAAATTGAATTCTCCTATCAAAATCATCTTCTCCGAGTTCATGAAGAATATGAATTTTATAAGGAAAGAACTTATTTTTTTTTAAAACTTTATGTACGGAACCAGTGGAAATATTTGTTAGTTTTGCGGCCTTTGGTATAGACAAAGTTGGATCTATAGCAAATTGTCCTAGTACTTCAACTTGGCATGCTTCATCGACAACTCTATTTTCATATTTTTTCTTATTGCAAATCGATCCCGTCTCTTCAAATTTTCGTATCAATTCTAATACGTATTTATGGCTCATGTTTTTATCTTGATACCTTTCATTAAATGCTCTCGCGGTTCTGTGAGCACACCGATTTTGAGCTCCATAAAGGAAAATTATTTCTATTCTTTCGGCTAGCGTATACACCATTTTATTAACTCACTGTTTTAACTAAAATTGAAAAAATGCACGCGTCAAACTGACAGTTTTAACAATAATAAATCGCCTGCTTTTTAAACGCCTTAAAAATGTAAGGTATTGCAGTGTTTTTTTGTACCTATTAGGTAGGTTTTGCAAAAAATATAAGTGAAATAAATACACATACAAAGTTATAAGACTGCAAAGATTTTTGCCAAAAATTTGAGGACACTCTTTTTTCTCGCAAATAACGGTACACATTCTTTACTTAAAAAAAATAAATAATTTGCTTGAACTAAATGTACTGTTTGTTACCACACATTTTAACTTCTAAATTGCTTGTATTTTTTTTTTTTTTTTTTGATGATCTATTATAGAAAATGTAAGAATTTTAAAATGATATAGGTACCACACTAAAAGTATTCATTTAAAATACAAAAGTTTGACGTAAATAAAATATTCATTATTTCTAGACATTTTCGCTAACACTATTTGCTTACACATTTACCGATTTCATTTTTTTTGGTACCGTTTAATAGAGAATTTTACTGCTTACTATGATGTATCACACGATGGGGGTTCCCATTTGACATATTAAAGTGAGGTTAGCTGGAGGTGAGGAGGTGATTGACAGAACTTCAGTAAATGCATAATTAAACGTCCCCCTATATATCTAATTTGACGTGTTTTTTTTTTTTTTTTTTTTTTTTTTTTTTTTTTTTTTTTTAAGAAAGTTATTAAGGGTGGATTGTTTTGAAATAAAAGCACTGTATAAAATTCTTACAAAATACTGTATTGTAAAAAAACTTAATTTCTGTCTAAACTACACAAAATTCGGATAGGTATTAAAGTTACCTTTATTTCTCCCAAGGAACCTAAAAATATATGGGGCGTCCCATTTTAAATTCTGGTGTTAAAATCGGTGCAGCACTTTTTGAATGCCCTGTATAAATGAAACTCAAATAATTTAAAAACTCGCTTAAAACAGAAACACTTGTAAGAAATTTGTTTTGCACAATCTGTAGATTCGGAGAAAAGGTATATGCCTCTAATAAAATGGCCACCCTGTACTTATGCTACATACGAAAAAAATGTACTTACAGGTACGCAATATGCAGAATGCCAATATGCATCTTTTTTATTTTTTTGACTTTTTATTTTTTCTGTATGAACTTGAGGCTATCGATAATATTTTGTGAATATAGGTTTAGTATTTCCTGTATCTATTGAATGTTTTATGTCACGTGAAAATGTAAATTTGAAAATCTAAACGAAGGTTGGTATTTGCTGCTTTTTCTTCAGAATTTAGAGGGTCGAGTCTTAATTGTTGTTTTATTGAATACAGATGGTCTTTTTGTTGAAAATTGATATTTTGATAACATTTATAATTATTTAAATATTAGAAAAGATTAGGAAGATATGGATATGCAATATATCTGGTTTTAACAGGACAGTCGTAGCTGCCACGTAGCAGGGTAAAAATATACAGAGTGTCCTTTTGTAGGTTGTCTGGGTTGCTATAGGAGATAAGGCCTTGCGCTTTTTGCAATACTGTGCTACTTTTTTATGAAACGAAATATGCCATTATCAGAAATTTGACAGATATCATAGTTTGTTTCGTTCTCTCTCCTTTTGTTACTTTTTTGTTAATTTTATTTATTTTTAGTTAACATAAGTTATCTTTAAAGTTTAAGATATTGAATAATTAATTCGGTAATACTTTGTTTATTTTGTTTTATTTACATTGCTTTTGCATATAAAAGTTCACCGGGTATAACATACGCGTTTCTTGGTAAATTGTTAATATTTAAACTCGACCTATCTTACATTTCCTTACTCTCTTACTCCAATGTCTCTTCGATAAAGCTCTTTTCTCCTACTTTACCTTATGGACCCCTCGCGGCGAGAGGAATGAGCTATTTGACCGAGGTCATCCGCGAAAACTTAAAATACGGAACATGTGTGCGATACCGGAAAGCAGTAGTACTACATAGTGATGGGCTAAACGGTTATTTTGGACTACCAGTTATAACCGCGACTGTTATTCATAAATAACAGTTAATCTTACCAGTTATCCTGTTACTGGCATAATATAGGTATACTAATGACCTAATAAGATAATACAGGTTCAGAATTTAGATTCTATACAGCTGTTACTGGTTGAAGTGGTCCTGTTTTATTTGGTTTTTAGTAAATGCTTTGAAAGGTTATTGAAATGCAATATAGATTTAGATAAAATATTTATCTACTAATAACATGTGACAGTGGCGTATTGTATATTATATTATACAGGATTAATATTTTTATGCAAATATTTTTATTAATTTAATAAACAAGTAACATAAAATTATTAAAATATTCTGATGTCAATAAGTGTATACATAAAATAATATATTTATTTCTAACAAAACAAAACTTTAAATAAAACAATCTAAACTTAATAGCAGACTAAAAGGAATTTTATCAATAACTTTATATGAATTATTGACAAAATTTACTAATAACGTTTAAAAATAATAATTTTTCTACCTTTGAAGCACTTAGACGACTTCTTCTGTCACATATACTCTTCTCTCTTCGGCAATTAAATTTACAATATGTTCAATTATCCTTTTTTTGTGTTTTCTGCCACTGCTGTATTTGAAAATGCCAACATTTTAAATCTTGGGTCCACGAAACTCGCTGTGTCCAAAGTATTACTAAATTCTACCGTTTCAAGACGCTCATAAAATTGCTTTTCAATAAGATCTATAACATTATTTATTATTTTTAAAAAACCGTTTTTGCTTAGATTTTTACAATTTTAATAAAGGCCATTAACTATTGATATAATATAGGAGGCAGTGGCATAGTTTTCACCACTAATCATTTTGGTAAGTTTATTATTTATTCAAGAAAAAAATTTCTTACAAATATTGCAGCTTGACAGGCAGTCGGCGTTTTCCAAAGGCGTAAAAAAAGTTCCATATTTCACTTGTTTTCGCCCTCTTTGCCCTTGGAGCACTTGACCAAAATTTTGAAAAATATCATGTGTTAGTTTACTTCGTACACAACAATACAGGTCTCGCGATCTCCTCAGAAAAACGTCTATTTAAACCATTTTTTTACTTTTTTAATATGTTAAATAATAACGGGAATACAAAAGGAGTCCCAAAATCCAAAATGTTCAAAATCACTCTGCAGATTAAAAACTATGACAGCCGTTAAATTTTTGACAATGCCATATTTCGTTTCATAAAAAAGCAAAGTACTAATAGCACCGTAATGCAAAAAAACACTATCTTCTATAACGACCGGGATAACCTACAAAAGTGTCTAATTTTGAACATTTTGTACAGTTACTCAAGTTTTTTTCTAGGTCGCAATGCTTCACGTAACGACACGCGACATCAGTTGGTTGCAGCGAGTTTTAAACTCAATTGCAGAATGCCTATCATAATAAGGTATTGTTCCGATTCCTAGTAAAAACATAAAAATAAAATATGTTGATATTGCTTATTCTGCAAATTGATGCTATATAATTGTAAGTGGCTTATACACATAACTCTTGTCCCGAAGAGTAGTCTTATTTCGAACGAATTGATCACGTGATGCGACCTTAGCTACGACTGTTATTTACTTTATATTTTTCAATTATCTTCAAAGAATTTTTAATTGTTATTTTTGAACACCTTTAATGTGGAAATTCAAATTAAATAAGTTTTTTTCTTGTTAATAAATACTATGGGTACAATAAAAAGGCTGTCTAGTATAATTAAAATTTTATAATAAACATATTCATTGACATATATGTTAATATTTAATACATACATAATCATAAAAGATAAAACGTAATTTTCTGTCCTAAAGGTCAAAACTACCACGGTTCAAACCGAACATGCATTAAAATTTGAACAAAAAATTACAAGTTCTCCTTTTATTTGCAATAAACTATAGTTTTATTGACCTTAAAAAATCCGGCGTTGAATAAATAAAAATAATTTTCCTTTTTCTTACTAGATCGAGGAAAATCTTACAGTTTTGAAAGCTGTTAAGCGTAAAAGCCTTTTTTAAGTCAACGAGATCCTTATAAGTTGTTAGCTAAACTGTCCTATTTCAATTAGCAACGGATGAAGGTGATAAATATTTACGAGAAAATTATGATTTTAAAAATCTAAATATAGCAACATTCATATTGGAATTGTTACGTGTGTGTGCATATTAAATTTGAAATCCGTCATTTTCTGTTACAGGTCTACCTTGAAGTGGTACGGAACGTATTTGCTGATATCTATAATGGTAAGTTCATTTTTCCTTTTTTGGTTTACATATTACCGTAACGAAAATATCAAAACATAAAGCGATGTCTTTACCTCAAACAAACTATAAGGGTTTATTAAATAAAATATCACAAGTGCAGTTGAATTCGGCTTATTTTCCGGAGGCTGTTTTACATCACCAATATTTATTATACAGGGTGTCCCGAAAGTAATGGGACATATAACAACAGTAGATTCCTTACGTCAAAATAATGTGGCTGAGGTCAACTTGCCTTATCCTAACTTTAATAGTAACTAAATACATGGTGTCAAAGTATTATTTGATTTATCGTTTTTTTCTCATAGGTCCTGAACCAAATGACATACTTACATGAAATTTAGAACATACGAGTCTTTTAAGAAAAAGAAAAATAAAATTTCGTATACAGTTTTCGTGTTTTCGGTAGAGGGCGCTCGTTGCGTTAGTTTTTACTTTTTTAAATCGCACAACTTTTTTGCAGCTCCGTATATATCCATATTGGTTTGAAAAGCAACAAAATAATTTCCTTTTTTAATATTACATAAAAAATTTATTCCTTGTTGAAGTCGCTAGGAGCAACCATTTTCGAAATGATCGCACTTTTAGATTTTCATAATATGTGAATGACTTAAATTTACTAGATTTTTAGCAATGCAATCCTATATAAAATTAATACCTAAGATTATTAATATTTATGTAAAATTAGAATAGTTACTAAATAAAAAAAATATTACGACTTTTTTGTTAAATCTAATATTTATTTTTTTATATTTTATTTTCAAACAAATATACCAAAAACAATAATAAACAAAGAAACATACAAATAACGCTACTGTAACAACTCTTCAAAATGCTCTCCATTATTTTCAGTGCATTTTGAAATACGTTTAACAAATGACTCTAAACTTAACTTATGACGTTAAAAAATAATGAAAAGATCTTCATTATTATTTAACATAATTTCAGAATTTACAATTTTTACATTTAGTTCATTTAGATTATTTAAGGGCTATCATAAACAATTGATTTAAAATATCCCCAAATACAGAAGTCTATGGGGTTTAAGTCTGGACTACGCGTAGGCCAAAGCAAAGGTCCTCCACGGGAAATCCAACGTTCGGCATATTGTTAGTCAAAGTAATTGCCTACCTGTCGAGCAAAATGCGCTGGCGCCCCATGTTGCAAACATGTTGCATGTTCTGCCTAATATTTAATAGTATATCTTCTAAAAGACCTCCAAGTTCATTTCGTAAGAAATTTAAGTACGAGTCTCCGTTCAAAGGAGGTGGTAGTTCATGGGGGCCTATTATATGGTTTCCAATAATACCACACAAAATGTTAACTTTAAATTCATGCTGGAAATGATAGCTGAATGGGGGTTCTCAGTATCCCACATATGAGCATTTCTAAAGTTAAATACGCCGCATCTAGTAAATGTAGCCTCGTCTGTGAATAACACTCTGCTATTAAGCATTGGATCTGCGGTTTGCATATTTTTAAACTGACGACAAAACTGCGTTCTGGCTGGCAAATCTGGTGGGATCAAACACTGAACTGGTCTAAAGTGGTATGGATAGAGGCCTTCTTTCTAAAGTACTTTACCAACACATATGCTACACCCTTAGCTGCCACTATTCGCCTAGTACTTAACCAGGGATTTTCTGCTACGCGGACTAAAATTTCTTCTTCCTGTTCTTGGGAAATATTTTTTGGGCGGCCCAAAACATGCATTTTTTGCCGAAATTATCCAGTATCTCCTAGACGGCTATAAATTCCTTGGAATAATTTATGGTTTGGTTGTTGTCTAACTGGAAATATTTCCTGATACCTGCGTCTTGCATGCCGACCATTAAAATTTACTTGCGCGTAAACACGAAGCATATCACGTATCTTCAATTTGGTAAACAAATTATGCCTAGGCATTACTTAAAATGATTAAAATTAAGAGAAAAAACTTTTTTACTTTGAAAGTTTTATATGACATTCAAAAAGTTTTACATAAATAATACAAACACTTGTCTTCAACGCTAACTGCCAAAGATGCGATTTAAACTTAGAACATTGAAAGACTAGAATTAGTAAACAACAACTTTGTTTGAGCCCATGTGCATAGAGGTAAGAGGGCTGTTTTGTTTAAATATGTAAATATGATTCTCTGTTGTCAAGTCTACACAAATTTCCAACAAAGGAAATTTTTAGCTATATATTAACAACCATTATAACGTTAATTTAACTTATTTGTGTTGTATTTTACAGGAAAATTTAAAATAAAAAGTATAAATAGAATTAACCTATTTCAAAAATAAATATAATATCCTTAAACAAAAAAGAAACTAAATCATTAACATTCTTATTCCTAAAACTGCTTCTAAAAAATTTGAAGTGATAACACCGGAAGAAAAAGGTCACGTTTTAGTGTTGTGTCTGATGTTCTGTCTGTGATGTCTCAAAACTGTTGTAGAGGCTAAATACCCATAACAAAAATCTTATTAAATAACTTATTAATAACCTGTAAAAAACCTGCAACTCCTTCACAATTTGAACATCCTTTTAGTTTTAACTCTTTCCGCTGTAGCAATACTGTCCCTTTGAAAAAGTCAGCACCAAAGAACTATATATTATGAGATATAAAATAAGTGGTTTTAAACTTTTGAGTTTTGTTCAATAGAATAAAATTTTGCAAAATGTAAAAAATTTGTGTCTTAAAACATGATTTATTAAGAAATCTATAATATTAATAAAATATTTAATTTCCATAAAAATGCTTTTTGTTAGGTAGGTTACCTTCCTCTAATGAAGTCCGTTAAAAAAAAACACATTTGAGTGAGGTTTGAGGTTGGAGTTAAGGTGAGACGCTGGAAACTCCGGTTGCTAGACGCTGAGTTGGTTATTTCTTAAAGATAAAAGCGATGTTGCTAACTACGTTTTTAATTATTTTTTTTCAAAGAAGCGATATGTAAATAAGCTGTGATTGGCCATACATATTATAAATCGGATAACAAACAATATAATGCTGTCATTTAAGTGGTCAAGTGATGTATTTAAGCCTGGAGTGCTTAAATATCTTACAAGTTAAATGTTATTAACAAATAATTAATTACTTACTAAAATCATTTTTGTGAGACAAAAATGAATAAATAGAAAAATATTAAAAAGCTTTTATTTATTTACGGAATCTAGTAGCATTTAAAACTTTATGCATAAAACATAAGTTGAATAATGTTTTTCGTGGCTCTAATGTGGGTGAGTTTAGGTTTATCCCTGACCCACTGATAGTAATACTCCTGCCTCCTGTAACCACATCTAGAAGCAGCCACTCTTAAAAAAATATTTTCAGTTTTTCAATCTGTTCAATGTAGCAGTTATATGAAAGGGACTACACAATTAAGCCATATTCCAAGATGAGCCTAACAAGAGAGCAATAATTCAGTCTAAAAGTAGACAAAGACTAATGAGCTATAGAACGCTGGATAAAACCGAGAATTTACATTGCTCTACCTACCGGTTACCTAATTGGTGTGACTTTTAAAAGACAACCCGGAGTCAATAAATATTCCTAAGTTAGAAATCTCTGTTTTAACACCAATTGCTACATTGTTTATTTTTATAAAGAACAGTAATGGGGTCTCTTTGCTTAGAAAAAGTAATCTTATCGCACTTTATTAATATTAAGGAACATTCTATTCAAGTGGCATCAATCAAAAAACAAATTAAGGTCTTCCTGTAGGAGCATAACATAATATACGGATGTGATCAGCCTAAACAGCTTGGCATCATCAGCGAAAATTAGCACACGACAATTTTCAAGTTTATAAACTAAATCAATCAAAAAGAGGCAAAACAAAATAGGGCCAGAGTGGGAGCGCTGTGGAACCGCAGGTGGCACCAAAATTTCAGTGGAACATGTGCCTCCAAGATTAACAATTTGGGTTTTATCTCTGATGAATTCCGAGATTCACTGAAGAAGAGGCTCCACAATACTTAAAGCCCTAAGCTCCTGCAACAGTACTCCATGATTAACCCAATTAAAAGCTTTGGAAAAATCTGTATATATCGAGTCAACCTGAAGTCATTTCTACAAGCAGCTCTAGAGGTAGTTGACATACAGCACCAAATTAGAGTCAGTAAATCTACCTTTTATAAATCCAAACTGCTTAGGATTAAATAAAGATTTAAACGTCCATGCAATCCTACCTTTAACCAGGCAATCACGCAGCTTTGGCAACTCAGTTTGGTCACACACAGCCCGATAATTGGAAATTTCATTTCTACTACCAGATTTAAAAATGGGTTTTAGAAAACGTCTTTTCCAGAGAGTGGGAAAAGAACCACTACCCAGAGATTTATTAAAAATGAACAGCATCGATTTCGTAAGAACACAAACACATTTCATCAGGAAGAATGTCGGAATCTCGTCTGGTCCACCACAGAGCTTATTCTTAGAAGAAGTAATAACCTCATAAACATCCTGCGTTGACAGAGTTAAAATGCTCAAACAAATTGATTTATCAAAATCAAAAGATGGTATGTCATTAACCTGCTCATCTGAGTAGACGGATGAAAAGTATTCTGCAAACATCGGCAGTATCCGAGATAGTGCTAGTCCTGTCATACGATGCTAGTCGTGTCATTGTATATTATTCTGGAGGGAAGGCTAAAACCAGTTCTTTTATTTTGGGGTGTGTTCGAAAAAAAAACGCTCGGACACGTCGATTTTTATTTTTTTTCGCTCGAGATTTTTTTCATGATGAATTCATTGCGAACCAAAATAAGTAACGACCTTCAACTTCAATTTTTTAAATTTTAATACCTATTTTTTATTCCATTTTTGAATTCTGCATAGAATTTTAAGAATATTTTGTATACCATGTCTTGTACCTAATAGTAACATTATTAATAAATTTGAAACTGGGTCATTTGAGCGTAATCAAACATGTTTTTTCATAATTTTTTATCAGGTATATTTGATTGTTGACACCTTGTCACGATTTTATCGCATGAAAACAGTATGTATTACTTAAATGTCAGTAAGTGCAGTTGCAAAGTTTAAAAGTATGGCGCGTTGAACTGAAAAACAAAGAATTTAAATTTTGATGGATTTTTTATGGCGACAAGACTCAAACACAGGCCGAAGTTTGCTATCTGTTTAACAATAAGTACTCGGAGACGCCTATTACACGTTCGGTAGTAAGCAAAATTGAAAAAATGTTTAGAGATTTTGGTCATGTTAGAGCAAAATATGACCTGGACCGTCCCACGCTTCCAGAAAACAGACAATTAGATATTCTGCTCGATTTACAAGAAAATCCACATAAATCAACTAGACAAGTTGCTGCAGATCAGTCGGTTAGTAAATCATGTGTTCTAAAATAATTGCATGAGAATAAATGGCATCCAATTCATTTAATTCAGAAGCTTATTGAAAATGATCACATCCGCAGAATAGACTTTTGCGAAATAATGATGAATAAATGTAATGAAAACCCACAATTTTTAGGTAAGATTGTTTTTTCCGACGAGGCAAGTTTTTTTTAAATGGTTCTGTAAATAGGCAAAATTTTTATTATTGGGCACCAGAAAATCCTCTCTGGAGTATGGAGAGTGATACACAATTTCCCTAGTATTAAGTTAAACGTATCGGCGGGAATTGTGGGATTGACGTCAATTGTGGGTCCACATTTTATTGAGGGCGCACTTACCTCTGAAAAATCATTAGTTGCTTCAAAATCAGATAGTACCTAGTTTAATTGCACTTTATCCAAATGGTGAAAACCCATTTATACCGGCAGATTCGATATGGTTCTAACAGGATGGCGCCCCCTTACACTATTCGCGAACAGTACCAGATTACCTTACCAACATTTTCCCAAATAGATGGATTGAAAGCGGGGGTTTTATTGAGTGGCCAGCAAGGTTGCCAGATTTAACATTGGATTTTTATCTAATCTAATTTTATTAAAATCTAAAGTTTATTTTGATAAACCTGAAAGTTTAGAAGAATTAAGAAATAGAATTAGAGCCGAAATACAACAAATCCGGCCTCAAACAATAAGTAAAGTATTACAAGAATTTGAATATCGACTTGGTTACTGTCAGGAAGTTAATGGTCAACAATTTGAACATTTATTTAATTTTTTTTGTCTTAAACTGTTTCAAAATTTCATAGTTATTTATAAAAAAATTAATTGTAAATTTCTTAATAAGTATTGAGGTTAGGCATAGGACATGGTATACAAAATATACTTAAAATTTTATACAGAATTAAAAAATAAAATAAAACATGGGAGTTTCTATTTAAAAAACATAAGTTGATATTCGGAGCTCATTTTTGGTCCACCCTAATACATGAATTCATCATCAAAAAAATCGCGTTTTTTCTCGAACACACCCCTGAATTTTAAATGAATTTGTTTCAACTTGCGTGTCCTCACTGTATAGCTGAAAGTACCTCGGATTACCAGCGCGATTCATTTCCACCTTATTAAAGTATAGCTGATAACACAACTCTCTTAAGTCGAAAAATTCATCCATTATCCCAAATATGCTGGTCATACACTTTTATAAAAGGTAAAAATCTACAGCATCACAAATACTTTCTTAAGTACTCACATTGATGTCTCAAAAATACAAATTCTTGTGAATTCGTTTCTTTCTTATGATCAAACTGGGAAGCTCTAAAGAAAATCAAGATGGAAAAAGAAGAACTTTTGTACTTCTTTAGAGGAATAAACCTTTCCATCAAGGAGTAGATCACATTATAGAAAATTGAAACTATGACATATATCAATAAACTCCCAAAAACAATTGATCGCAGTCTATACCAGCAACACAATCATTAATTGCCATGGAATCTCCCTTACCAAAATCATGAAAAATATGCCTCATATATCGTACCAGTAGAATTTTCTGCACAACAAAAGTCAAAACTAATTGCTGTATGGTGGAAGCTATTGTCAAAAATCTTGTCTACTGCACGTTCAACAATAATTAAATCTGAGCTACTAAATACTAGATCTAAGGCAACCCCATTGGTATTTAACACCCCATTTACCTGAAAAAACTTATAGAAACTAAAGCAGTTGGCCAGAGAAATTACAAACTCCCTGTCATTCTCAAGACAACCACCAACCACCAAACCAAGATCATGATTTTCCCATCTAGCATGTGATAAATTGTAATCACCTGCCAAGACAAACAAGCTATTTCCATATCTACTGTATATACATGTTCAACGGATTCACAATGGCTTAAATAGGCTTGAACTGTAGGTGGAGATGGTATATAAATAAACCAAACAACAACAAAGCTTTGATTGTTTATTGTGAAAGTCAAATATATCTGATAAGTATCTTCATCAAGAGGTGGGATAACAATTCTTTATATACATAAACTCTTTTTAGGCGCAGTCAATACACCCCTCCACGAGCCTTGGTAGTATTCATACCCATTTGACATATCTATATACATCATAGTTTGATACTTCAATTTTGGCATCTTAATATTCAGATGTTAACCAAGTCTCTGCAATCATAAGAATATCATAGCAGCAGCAAATAAGTGCCTGCTCATAATCTTTTAATTTAGTTCTCATACCACCCGTATTAGCATAATACGTTGCCACTACATTTTATGTTCGTATGCGAATGAAATTTCGAATGCTGTTCAAAAATGCACTTTTTAATTCGTATGCGAATTATGCCGCTCTTCGTTCGCATTCGAAGATCTTCGCATTGATTGAAAAATACGGCTCCAGGTCGTGATTAAGATTGTTAAAAATTAAATGTGATTCGGAGGTAAAAATATCATTCACACAAGACAGTACAGGAATTATTTTTGCCCTTGTGATCTCCGATTTCTCTAATAAGTCAAGCTTCTTTCTTTTGGGGCGAAGGATTTTTACATTTTCCGGGATGTCAAAGTAAGTGTTTGAAGACAATAAATGGCTTGCAAAAGCCGATTTAGTCTCGGTGATTTCCGTATTTTTGTGTTTCTTATATTTTTTTAAGTGTTAAGCAGTTAAGTGAGTAAACTCCCGATTGGGTTAAGGGTTCTGTTTTATATTTAATGTTTACAAGCTTGTTAAATAATGTGTTATAAGTTTTAAATGCTGTAAATTATAACCAACTCTTTTTGAAAGGCGCTTGCTGATAATGGTATTTTAAATAACCGGTAGAAAAAAGAGTTGAATGCAGTAAATTTATGAGAATAGGGGGAATTAGAATCAAAATGCATAATGTTGTCTGTCAAGGAAGGTTTTCTATAAATCTCAAGGTGATTTTGTTTTTTTCTCTAGTCAGCAAAAGGTCAAAAAAAGGAAGCTTACCGTTTTTTCCTTTTCTAAGGTAAAAGTTATGTGAGGAGAAGAGAGTTTAAAGAATACAAAAAATTATTAAGTCCGAGTTCACTCCAGGCCAAACAGACATCATCCACATACCGTTTGTAAAAAACAACGTATCGTATCTTAACATTGTAATTCGTGTTTATGCATTGTTGTTTTTTATGCTAGGGTTGCTTTCTACTTTTAGATCTGATGATGATGATGATCGCCTTAGGGCGAAACACGTGTAATAGTTTTTTTAAAAGTTATAACTTGGTCTGGAGTGATCGCACTACTGGGTGGAGTTATATTTTATGAATAGGATTATATCGATTTTCTGTGATTAATTGTATAAATAATAGTCATTCGGAACAATTGTGTCTAAAATTTATGATTGGTAGTAATAAATATACATATTATTGGACTGTTTTATAGACCTCCTGCTGGTGGTCTTAGCGTGATGTTTGAACACCGTACAGATATTTATATTTGTCTAGATCAGGGAAATTGAATTAAATAAAGGTATGATCAAAGGTTTGAGATCTTCTAAATACGTAAATGGGCCTATTTTGCTCTTCTTTTTAATAATTGAATAAATGAAATGATTCTAAATTCATTATTTATTAAAATAATGACATATGAATTTGTCACAACAATATCATTTTAAATTAATTTGTCCACTTCCATAATTGGGTAATTGGACACATTTTCTTGTATTTAACTATTTATTTTGAAATAATTTTTCTTTTTTGTGGTCACGATTTTCCTCGCAAAATAATTATTATATATATTTATAGAAATTAAATTAGTTTATCACGTACCACTTATTTTTTGGAAAAATTATCAAACTTTCTCATTGTGTATTTATTTATCAATGCAGCATTATATAGCAGTGAAGAGCAAATTCTAAGGTAACTACTTTCGATTTTCTACGTTATAAAATATCCACCGTGTCTAAGCGGTATTACGGTGCGATGACCTCAAAAATAAAAAAGAAATTTCCGCTCAGATCATTGCCACGATCATTACCATAATTATTATTGTATTTATTGTTTACATATTTGTTAAATAAAAATATAAGTTTAAATGAACCGACGCTGGTTTATTTCCTACTCAGCGAACAAACTCTTTTTGACCAAATAATTATTGAAACATGAGTATGATGATTCGATTTGTCACTACTAAACTGTTAGTTTTCATCGATCTATCGTCTGTTGGACGTGTTCATTGGACATGCAAAAAGATTCCCTCAGATTCTTTGGTAAGAGAAGTATTTTTTGCTGATATTTTGCCAGGATTACTATCTACTATGGTTTTTTCCGTAGGAGCAGAAAAACGGATTGCACATCAAAAAAGCCATGTTCGTATGAACAATGAAGGACCAGAATTTATCGTTTTTTTATAGTTTCCAGTATATTAATTTAAGTCTAAATCTGCGAAAGGACGCAAATATATTCTTTTAAGCATATATTCATTTTTTTAACATTAATTAGTAGGTAACCAAACAGATATTGACAGATAAGAGAAATATGACTAGGAAAACATTGTTATTAAATCTTGTAACAATAAATACTTATTTGAGGCAAGCCATTCGGTTAACGCGCTAAAATAAACGACCTGTTTAAAATTTAACAAAAGTTAAGATTTCCCCTTTCTTACCATGAACAATTATTTTATTTTCATTAAAAAATAATGTTTTGCTTGAATTATTTAATTTTGTCAGTGCTTCGAATGAATGAGGTCAGTTACACGCTTCAATTTCTAAAAATAGTTGAGAATGATTTTAAAATCCGGTTGTAGAATACAAAATTCGAATATTTTTTTCAATTCGATATACTCATTCATTACAAACAAAATAAATCACCTTTAATTTCATCTAACTAGACAACACCTAAACAGACTTTGATCAGTTATCACAAAAAAGAACATTGTATTTCAAAAAATAGAAATATGACGCTTTCGACCTTGAGGCTATATGCTTGCTTATATAATTTGTATGTTTATCATAAATTCAACAATACCATGTTGTTTTTAAAACTACTTGTCTCTATGATAAAACTAACGTGCCCGGTTGACCATAAACTGTTTCATTATTAGCCAAAAAAACGATGAGAAATGTTTTACAAAACAATAAAATACAGTATTACAGTATTGTAGTAGAGAAAATGTTTAATACAGCAAAAAAATATTGTGTGCCGATCTGTGATTTGTGTGCTGTTTTTATTACTTGCATGCCAACTCTCTCTTGATCTTCTTACGCCTACTTCTGCGAACAAATAATCTTAAAGGTTTAAAATTAATTTATGTGAAATCTATATAGAATATTGTTGTGACGATAGGAAAGGCAAGATATCTCAGCAATATGTGGTTTAATTTTACTTTTAAAAGTAATACAAATTACTAATTACGCATATATTAGTAATTTATTATGATTCGAAGTGATTTTGAAAACTGAAAAATTACTCTAAACATTTTTACAAATCTATCGCCATATTGGTTAGGTAATGTATATTTTCTGTTTTACAAGAAAAAAATGCTGTCTTAATCCGGTACGCAAACGAAAATCACACGTTTCTCTCCGACGAAATAGCAATGTTGCATTTCAGCAAGTGTCAGCAAGGATTTCTTTACTATTAGCAAGTCGCTAATAGTAATGAAATCCTTATAGTTAAAGTCAAAACAACGTCTTAAAAAAAGTGAATAACTAGGCTGCAACTATCCACAACATATTATGGATATTTGGATTTGCGACCTATAAGCATCTCGTCTTTAATTTCAACAGTGTTAGAAAGTGTCCATCCAGTCCTACAAGTGTCCTTTTGAATATTACTGATAATATACCTACTTAGCGCCTTAGATTAAAAAAAAACTTGCAGCGGTCCTAATGCGGTGTTAGACTACTCCAAAGCTTTTGATGTAATTGATCATGCTTTTTATTTCCAAGTTGGCTTATTTTGGTTGAGATTATCTATATTTATCTTTATACAACTCTTATTTGTCCAACATACCGGGTGGTGCGTCGCCGAGCGGAACATGGGAAATCCCATGTAAACCGAAAATTTGGTAATTTTGCAATTACATTTATATGAATAATTCAAGATTCGCTTATTAAAATTTTTTGAAACTTTGCACGAGGGTTTGCTAGATTGGTCTCTTCAAAAAGTTATGTTACATTTTGTCTGTAAAATGTACAGGGAAGCCAATAATTGACCTCCTTAAAATTTACATGGGATTTCCTATGTTCCGCTCGGCGACGCACCACCCGGTATAAGCATTGATAATGATTATTCTGACCAAAAGGGGGACCTAAGAGCTCTGTAGTCACACCATCCTTGTTTTTAATATACGTATCCGATGTCCCAAATGCTACGTTTGAGATACATTCAGGTTGTACATTCCTTCGTTCCTAAAATTCTGAGTTAGCTGAAGAATGTATAAATTTAGATCTTGAGCAAGTTATGATATTTTCCAGGGACCACATCTTGCAGATTAATCCGAATAAGACCAAAGTTCTGCTTTTTGCAGCAAAACTTCAAAGGGCTTGGACCTAAATTGTTATTTTAGATGACAACGAGTACGAAATAAAATTTACTCTCGGTTTGTTAATAATTTGAGGAAATATGATCATGTGTCGCAATCCATGCACAGACCTAAATGGTTAAAGGTTTTTGAGACTTTCAAATAGCAGTTTGTTTGTTTGTTTGTTTAATATGCTTACAATGCCGAACCATACCATATGCCTTGTGTGAATGTGCCTTTACCTTTCAAGATGTTAGTTTTTATAAACGTTGTAAACCACACTATATCATTTTTATTTCTATATAGCTGGAGGGTTAATCGATATAATGGACTGTATAAATAAATGTAATCAATAAAAATAGAAATAGGTATCTACACTTGACTGGTTATAATATTAAATCGAATATATTTTATGACAGAGAAGTTCAGAGGCTAACTTAAAACTAAAACCTATAATCACATACATAAGCACGCGCACACAAAATTGTCCGAAATCTATATTTAGTACAAAATAGCCCACTACGATGGTATCTGGACCCCGCCAAACACGATAAACAACGACAGCGTTGTCGGCTTTAATTCTTTGGCAATAAATGCCAACAAACCTGCAGAATACCAGAAACTACAAACTAATAATTCTTCAATAGCTATCAAAAGATGTATATGAAGCTATTTTTGGATAAACAAATTGCCATTTAGCCACTGTTCATATTAACATTTGTTTTTTCAGAATTGCTTGATCTTTTACTGAGATGTCTTTGTTCGTACTTTTTTTTTAATAATAGTATATCATTAATTTTCTTTTTCTCTCCCCTTTTGGTTTAGTTTTCCTTTAATGAATTTGTCTATTTTTTAGTTTTTAAGTCTGTAAGCTAGTTAAAGAATAGCTCAAAGCTAATCTTCTCATAATGTAATTTGCTGAATAAAGACGATCTAATATTATAATTTTGCCAAGATGCCCGACGATGGCCTCGATTTCCGCTATTCATACCACTGTGATACTAAGACGGTTGTTGCAACCTCTACTTACTTCTCTGAAGTAGGTACAGGTGAAGAGTCAATATGCTCTGAGCAACCAAATACCGAAGTAGTTGTAAACAGTTATGTAGTAACTTAACACGTTAACTGCCATGTGTACCATATATGGACACAGTCAATTTTTATTCAGCGCCATGTGTACCACCAGTGGACACAGAACTTCTTACCTTCCAAGTTTTTCGAAATAATATGACACAAAATATTGACGTTTTTAAATGTTACGTTTATTTTTTCAATTGGCAGTAATTTAACATATAAAATTGTTATTTATAATTATAAAATAAACAAACTAATTTTAAAAACAAAATACTTCAAAATGAAAAGATTATTTTATATTTTTAAAAACATGTTTTTGGAAAAAACAGTCCATACAAATAAAAATATTTTCGTCTCAACCTAGACATACGTAGGAAACTCTTTTGGTTGTTTTTTACAGCATAATTACGCCCCTGTTCTTGTGAGTTTTTTTCGTAGCAATATCTGCACCTGCCTCTTTTTAGCTTTTTCTCGTTATCTGTCTTTTCGGAAACTTTGTGCTCTTTTGAGGGATTCTTTGGGATTGGCGGTACTGCCGTTTCCAAAAGTTACATGGCAAGATTTTCTTTGAAAGTCGTTATTGAAATTTTTTTCTCGTTAATTTTATTGTACAGATTTAAGGCATTTACGACTGAGGTACCTGTGATAAATTCAAAAGCCAATATTCTGTACCATTTAATTGACTTTCTAAGAGAATTTGAATAAGCTGACATTTGGTCTGACATATCAACAAATGATTTGGCCTTATTATAGTCGATTATTGCAGAAGGTTTGAGCCTAGGACCCTCTCTATGGTGTACTTCCTTTAGTTCATCTGTATGTTTTGTCGATAAGAAGAGCACGTCCCTCTTGTCATGCCACTTTATAACAACAACTTTATTTTTATTTTGTTTTGCAACAATTTCCCCTTTTTTTAATTTTGCATCAACTACAGACTTTGGTAGGTTTCTTCTGTTTTTACGAATCGTTCCAACTAGATGAGTTGATCTATTTTGCAAATTTTCCGCAAGAGGAATAGTGTACCAATTGTCTGCAAAAAGGGTCCGGCCACTATCAAGCAATGGTTGCAACATTTCCATAACAATAGATTCCGCAACCGATTGTCCATTTTTTTTCTCTTTACCATTATATACTTTCAGGCTGTAAGTAAATCCTCCATCTAGACGTACTTTATAAAATTTAATGCCGAACTTATGTCGTTTTCCTTTTATATACTGTCGAAAGGATAATTTACCTCGGAAAGGTATCATGGTTTCATCGATGCAAAGAGACTCTTCTGGAATAATGCAGAAAGAAGCATTCTTGTTCAGCATATCAACAAGGCATTGAATTTTATGAAGCCGGTCATTGGGAGGACAATCTTCATTATTTGCCAAATGAAACATACGTAAAAGCAGCTTAAATCTATTCCGCGGCAAATAGTTTGATATTTCGTTTTTATATAATGGATGTTTGCGCCAATAATCTTTTAGTGATGGTTTTTTATCCAATCCCATCCAAATTAAAATAGCAATAAATGTTCGTATTTCGTTATAATTAGTATCCACCCATGCATTTAGGCGAGAATATTGGCCAATATTTTCATTCGTTATGGCAAGAATAATTTGCTGTTCCGCGTATCTATTTGTTTCGACAACGATCTTATTAATAACATCGTCGGATACAGGTAATTCAAAAAAATTAAGTTCATCCTTACCGCGCATTTGGGTCTGCAAGGCTAGTGAAATTCCAATATTCATTGGTAGAGTGAATGTCGAAAAATTTCCTGAAGCTGGTCTCCACTCCGGTCTTTCATCATTGCCTAAAGAATCTATGTCTATATCTAACTGAGCAGATGTTGAAGGCTCGGAAGTATCTAAAAAAAAATGGAGGGTAGTGTATAAGAAAATAATCATTACTAGGAAGAGAAAATATGAATTTTAGACGTTAAATTTGATATACATAAGTACTCCACTTAGTTTTGTACGCGAGTTAGTATATTGAAACTTTTTACAACACTGTTTTTTTCTAATAACATTTTAGAAAACAAACTATGTATAAAAAATGGAATTGCCAAACCTCCTACGTACCTAACTGACGTACATACTTCATCTTTTTCTTTTTAGGGCGGTCTTCTTCAGAACTGCTTGAAGATATCTCGCCGGCCAAATATGTCAGATCCAAATCAGAATCTGAGATATTTGAAAACTCGTCACTCATGTCGAGGTCTTTATAAATCTCTATTTCTTCTGCTGCAGCCTCCACTGCTTGTTGCATCTCAGTATCAGAAATAATTCTTTTTTTTGCCGCCATTGCTCCTCCAAATTATAGCCCACAAAACAACGTGTTTTTACACCGATTTTTATAGAAAGAATGACTGAAGAAGGCAACAAACATAAAAGGCATGTGGTATTTGCGCTTCTAGTGAAAACTGTACAACTGCTGCCATCTCTCCAGGCGAATCAACATTGGCCTTGTACGTGTCCAGATAAGGTACACATGGCACACGACATCAAAAAATAAAACCTGTACAATCAGGTGCCATGTGTACCATATTTGGACACACCTTTTTTAAACTAAAAAAAGCAAAAATTACATAAATTTTTACACATGCATTCGTTTTGATGCACACAGACACCGTTTTTAATAAAAGAGTTACGTGGCCCGTAGGACCCGGTAATTTTTTTTTCTAATTGGGACTGGCAGTTAACGTGTTAATTGATTGCTAGGTGAATATTCAGGAAAGTAGAAATGTTCAGGGATCAAAACATATTTTTATACTTCGCAATTCCTTGTCAGAACCTACTTTGATAAAATTCGAGATGATTTTTGCCACTATCAACTACTTCATTAAAAACTACTTTCGGTTTTACAAGTTACGTTAGTCGGTTTCGTAACTTTCACTAATATATTCCTATGAAAGTCTTTGCTGGTGCTCGATCATCAGTTTTATAGCAAGTACCAGTTGTCAAAATGTTTTATCATCGTCTGTTTCTAATTAATATTAGAAATTTTACTTCGATTGTATAGAAATTATTAGAACACTGCTAGACTATTTACGCCTATGATTGGTGGGAAAATGTACATTATCCTTTTGGTTATTCAATTATATTCATTAATGGTTATTCAGTTAAAATACAATTTTAGATAAGATAGCTTTCGATCCTCAAAATACTGAGTTAGCTGAAAAATGTATAAATTCAGCTCTTAAGCAAGTTATAAAATTTTCCAGCGACCACAACTTGCAGATTAATCCGAATAATACCAAAGTTTTGTTTTTTGCAGCAAGACTTCAAAGGGCTAGCATTGGACCTGAATTATTAATTTAGTTCAACGAGTACAGAATAAATTCAGCAGATTTCAGAAAATCAGGCTACGCGAATTAAAAAAAAATAGCTTATTATATTTTGGCGAAAAGGTGCGCTGCAAACACTTATTTAATGTAGACGCAACTTTAATTAAGGTGAAAAACATGAAAATACATTTATTACGTACGTGGCAAATTTAATTAAAACCTCATTAAAGTTTCTATTAATTTAATGTATTATAGTTGCCGTCAACGATAATCTACATATTTTCTTTGATTTGGGCGGAATAGAGCCTGTGTATCAGCATTTTTGTCCGCTGCATATTTAGATTGTTCCCAATATTTTTTATGAAACACAACCCAAAGTGTCCTTAAAACCTATTTTAAACAACTCCGAAATCCGTATAAACGCAGATTTAACTCTTTTGCAGCGCCATGAAATTAAAAACGCATAAGAAGAGCTGAAAGTCTCTCATATTAATGGGATGCCAAGGGTCTTGAACAATAATAGCCACAAATAAGAAAACTACTAAATTGCGACGTAGTGTTAACTCTTGTGTTTATGACATTTTAATGATTGTCGAGTCCTGGCTTACTGCTGATATTACTTGAATTAAGATTTCAAGATTTTAACATCTTTAGGAATGATCGTAATCCAACCATAACAGGGAAGGCCAGAGGTGATGGTACAATGGTGGCCTTGAGAAAGTATATTATGAGAAAAAGGCTAGTGAAATTAAAGTAAATAATACCTCAGTTGAACAACTATTTGTGTAAATATCCTATGTTTGTAAAAAGATTGTTCTAGCTGTAGTTTATATTCCACCGGCGTCTCCTATATCGGTCTGTGAGGGTTTTGCTCAGACTATGTTCGAGGTAGCCTGTATTTATGCGGAATGTGAAATGTTGGTTTGTGGTGATTTTAATTTACCGGATGCTACTTGGTTCAGTGCTGAGGGCAAGTTATGTGTAGACAGTTTGCAATCAACAAGCGCAACTAATCGTCTGTGTTTAGTCTGCAATTATATGAAATTATGATACTGATTAAATATTTGTAGCAATAAATTGAAATTAAAGATATATTAATAAAAATTTAAATAAGTGAGACAAATCTATGGTTAATAATATTTAAATAAATGGCATAAACTGGCCTGTATATTCCTCCAAGAAATGAACGGCTAGCCTTCAAAACCGAGGCTGTGAATGTATGCCATTTGTAGCTCAGCTATCTGGACTGGGAATCTCTAATACTAGCTCTAACTCTGGCTCCAGCTCCACCGCTTTCAGCAATTTCCCGGGGAAATCAAAAGCTTGCAGTCATCAACAATTGAAGGAGAATAAAGAGGAAAACGGAAAAGTAAAACCCTTGCTAAGTTTCATTCTCTATCCATCGAAATCTTAGGCATCCTGCACCAGAATTATAAATTAAACGGTTCCCTAAAGGAACAAGATTAAGGACTATAAATTACAAACCATATTGGCCACTTCCTGCTTCACAAACTTCGGAAATAAAAAACTGAAACTGGCCTTTAACGTGTGCTTCTACCCGCAACACGGGAACAAGTCCTCGAAAAATGGATGCAGTAACGACCCCACCTCTCGCCTAAGCTGTCAATATCAGCCAATCAGAGAAAACATTAATTAAGACCAACCAGAAGAGTGACGGAAAAATTTGTCAAAAAAATTGTCAACAGAAAGCATGAATAAATTAAACCATGAGAGTGATGCGTTACAGTAGTAATATGTCATTGACAGTGTGAATTTAAAGAAATAGGAATAAAAGAAGTTGACTGAAATTATTAATATAATTATTGAAATTAATGAAATGTCAATGGAGCGTTAGTGAACATAACGAATAAAAAAATAAAACGCTACATCCTAACTCATACGGGAACTTTTTTAGATCGTTTTTTTACATTGTGGGGGTAGAAAGTCTCAATTGCGTCCGAAACACACTCCTAGCTTATGAACTATCACTTCCTGTTAATAACCTTAGTAATTTCGAATATGTTTATTGTTATTTAGATTTTAAAAACTGTGATTACTATTCTATGAATAACTTTTTGCCTCTATTCCTTGGGAACTGGGGGTTGATACAAATGACGTAATAACTATGTCAACTATTTTTACAGTATTCTCTACTACGCTCTTGAAAGGTTTGTTCCAGTGTGAACTACAAAAATTAATCACAGAGAAAAGCAGCACATAAAAAATATAAATCAACCAAACTTGAAGTGGATTACATAGTATTTTCCAATTTAAGAAGTAGGTCCAAGGTTATAAGCGATAATTCCTATACATCCTACATTGCTAAAAATAATCATGATGTAGCCCAAAATTCAAATATTTTTTGGAAACATGCATGTAAACAATTTACGAAGATCAAACTCCTATCCCAATATTATGCAGCTGAATGGCAGATTTGCTGAAGGCAGTCAGGATATAGTTAATTTGTTTGCTCATAATTTTTCCGCAACTTACAAAAAACATAAAGGTACAGTCCCCAATTATAATTTTGGTTACAACTTTACAATTTTGATTAAATCTTAATCAAGATTAAAAATCTTAATCAAAATTAAGATTGTAACCAATTAAAACCAAAATTTTGGTCGTTCTCTAAGATCAGCTGTTACACAATAAGTGGCTTGGTTCTCAGATCTTCTACTTCTGTTAGAGACTTGGGTGTGTTACTGGTCAGTAAATTGACATTTGTGCCTCATTATGATGAGATTGTCAATAAGAGTATGCGTAATCTTGGCTTTGTTGTGCGTAACTCTGGTAAATTGTCTGTCTTTTGTTTATTTAAAGTTGCTCTTTGTTTAAAGATGCTCTACTAATTGTTCGTTCTGGACTTAAATATGCCTCACCTCTATGGTCACCTTTTTATTCTAACCACGTGGAAGCAATTGAAAAGAGAGTTCAAAAAGCATTTCTTCGTTCCCTAGCCTTTAAGGATGACATTAATATTTATGAGAATTTTCAAATTAATTATAAGATAATAGAGGATATATTTAACATTTATAGTCTTACAGCAGAAGGACTCGATCAGATTTACTCACATTTTATAAGATATTAAATGGTATTTTTTATTGCCCTGATATTTTGCAAACTGTACCATTCAATATCAATATTAATAATAGATGTCAGAATCCTGGCTATGTTCCGTTTGCTTTTCTACCATTTACAATTACGGATTCTTTTCTCCAATCACCAGAATGACGAGAGCATTTAATAAGTTTAATCTTGACACCTTCGTAGATAGGTCTGTTAATACATTAAGACTTAAAAGGCTAAAGTGCTGAAATTATCTGAACGGTTATGATTTATGTCTTTATATTTTTTGTTTTTTTTTTGTTCTTTTTGCTATAATTCCATTTTTATATTTATTATTATTTATTTTAGATTTATATTATAAGTTGAGGTAATTCAAGCCAATGCCCTAATATAGCGCCATGTGGTGACGGTTCATTTAAGTGTAGCTGTCTGAAACAGCCAGATTAGGGTTCCAATACTGCTTCCAACAAGTGTCTTAAAGGTCTGCGTGTTCACATATCATTTTCTTTATTGTTATTCTAGCCGATAGTGACTGTTAAAAAATTGAAGTTAATTTTTCTGTGGTTTTTGCTTTTCAATCAAGTGAAATTCAATATTTACCTGATATTTTTATTAGTAAGAAGTAATGTAACGACTTAACGTAGTGTGTACTCGTTGAATAGGTAAGCATATAAGTATTGTCGCTTGTAAACTATTATTCTTGTCCTTATTGTTGTATATACCAAATTAAATAAAATATAAATTGTATTATTGTATAATTTAATTAAATGATGATTTCATTTAAATTTAGTTTTATATTTGTAATTTTATTCTAGTAAAAAATATAAATTTTTTAAACCACCCTTTATCCAAAATTACTACGAATAATGTATTTATTAATATACCGTTCAAAAAAACCATAGATGATCATGCAGGATGAAAAATGAGATAAATTAGGAACTGAAGCAGTAAAAGACTGGGAGTCATAGATAATAATAATTCTATTTAAGATTTATATAATTTTTTAATCTTCATACATAATGATGATATTAGCATTAGTAGCCGGTTTGCGTACAGAAGTCGATAATGCATTTAATGTTTTTTATCATTAAATATATTGTTAGATTTTCTCTTCCCAATCGCGGTCAGTGTCAGGCTCAGGCAGTGACTGCCGCGGCGACGTGAGCATACGTTAAAATACAAATATGCCTAGCCAATGAGAGCGCTTCGGCATCCGCGAGGGCGTGGTATGCGAACCGCTAAATTCAAAATAGGAAATTTTCAATGTATGTAGAGTTTTGCTATTCATATTTATATTTAATTAGGTTTTTATGATGCGTATATATTTTAGATGAAGAAAAGTGCAATACGCATTAAAAACATTTAATAAGAAGATATTTTAGCTATTATTAGTAAATGGATTATTGTTTTTTTTTATTATTATTTACAGCGTGTGGTCAATTATTATTTTAAAAATATTTTATAAATACTTGCCAAATTTGGTTTTTATAGCAAATTATCTCTTTTATTGACGAAATTTGTTAATCATTTGGTATAGCGGTACGTGTAAGCGCAATGTATGAATTATGTAATTATTATTGTTAGTTAAATATTAAAAATGGGGTGATACGAAATTGAATTGGTGTGTAGAGCTGATAAATTAATTGTTTAATAGGTGGATGAGTGGATAAATAAAAAAGTTAAAAAATAAAAATAAATGGCAATTAAATTTTTTAACAATATACGGTGAACATTTTAAAGTTCGCATTTTTACATACCTCTATGTCATAATTCTAATATGCACCTTAGTAATATAATAATTGTCAATAGTTATTTGAAAGTACAGTGAGGTCTCGATAATCCGGATCAATAAAAACAACGCTGATCCGGATTACCGAAACACTATGTTAAAATTGAGGATATTGCCCTAACCTATTATAATTATTAAATTAAAAACATGGAAATGGTGTTTTATCAAATTTTCTTTATTTAAAACAAAACAAACACATTTTTTATAACGAATAGAAAATTATTGGGTAATATACATATAAATACATATGTATGTATGTACATAATGTACTTAAATGCAGCCATAACACATACAGTAGGTCAATTTTTTTATGACAATAAAATTAGTTTGGGTTAGTAAAAAAATGTGTAATTTGGGTCTGCCTACAGGTTTTTAAATTTTTTATCACTGCTATCTCTCTCAGCCTCCTTAAGGTGACAAGTTCTGGCAGTTCCACGTCATTTTCTTCCGCCCATTGCAGACACACATTGAAACTCTTAACTGCATCCTGATGCTTCACAGTATTTTTAAGTTCAGGAACAATTTCCACCTCTTCTTCTGAATTCTCCCCACTTGCTAAGTCTGGAACTAGCTCCTCATCTGCATCAATCCACTGATTTACATCCAAATGTGTAAATGAAGTTTCTTTTCCTCCTAGTTGATTAAGCATGCCAGATATGTTATCTTGAATGTTATCGGTTAAGTTTTGTTGGCCAATTTTTTCCTTCAATACACTTAGTGGCATCAAATCGTCGGAATCATACTCTGTATCAGATGAAACAGCTTGGGTGGTTTTTGATAAAATATTGCACCAGCATTTTTCTATGGTCTTTGAAGGAATTTTGCTCCATGCATCATTTAAAATAAACATAGCATCTTTAAGAGTCACTGACTTTAAGCTTTTGGTAATGTCTTGTTCGTCTGAAGAAATAATGGTAGCCAAAATACTATTGCGGTAATGCATCTTTGTTAAACGGATAACATTTTGATCCATTGGTTGGATTAATGCTGTGCAGTTGGGAGGCAAAAACATTGTCACTATATTTCCATCTTCACTAACTAATTCTTCTTTTGTTGCATGAGAAGGCGCATTATCAACAATCAACAAAGCCCTTTCTTCCAGGTTTCGACTTCTTAGAAAAGTTTTCACTTGCTTTACAAACGATTCGTGAAACCATTGTTTAAATAAAGCAGATGTCATCCAAGAGTTCTTAGTTGACTTGTATTCAAGTGGAATCTGAACATTCTTAAATGATCTAGGGTTCTTAGCCTTTCCAATAACTAACAAGTTTAGTTTGTGGCTACCATCTCCATTGGTACATACCAAAAAAGTTATTCTCTCTTTACAAATTTTTCGGCCTGGGGCAGATTTTTCTTTAATATGTGCCAACGTTCGGTCAAACAACATTTTCCAAAATAGTGCTGATTCATCAGCATTGTAAATTTACCGGGGCGATAAATTAAGTTCTTTAATCTTATCTTGGAGCTCTACTAAAAATGGCTCAACGGCTTCTGGGTTATTGCTTAGTTTTTCGCCACTCACTTTTAGACAACGCAAGCCATGTCGCTTTTTAAAATTTGTTAGCCACCCTCTACTTGCAAGAAATTTGTTATCACCATAATGTTTTTGATAAAGCTGTTTAGCCTTTTCGGATAGTATATCTGAGGTTATAACAGCATGCCTCTGCCTTTGAATTAAAAACCAATTCCGTAAATACACCTCCATTTCGGGATATTCCGCTTTGCGTAAGCTTTTTTTGGTGCCTGGTCCAGTAACACAATGTCCAATAAACCTAGAAACAATAAAAACAACTTGAAAAACCCCCCACATATAAACATGCATGCAATTTATCTTTTATCATGAAAACTCGTCCATGCAAGTCAAATCTTTTAAAATAAAATGTCATGCGTCCACATTTTTATCTGTCACACAACTTTAACTCTCAGAAAAAAAAAACAATAAAAACTTACTCTTTTATCTTATCAGAATGCTTCTTGATGTCTGATATTGTCGATGTTCCAACGTTATATTCCATAGCTAAATTTTTAGCCATATATCCTTTCTTTAACTTTTGAACTATATCATATTTCTGCTGAATAGTTAAAGCCACGTGTTTCCGTTTTGGAGCCATCCCTACACTGTCCTACACACGTAATGGTCAAGCGACTAATAACAAGTAATAAGCTGGAATAAAGCGTTCTATATTGTAGCAATCATACGAGCAAAATCATAATTGGAAAAATTCTTGATTCGGATAACCGAGGAATCCGGATTATCGCAATTCGGTTTATCGAAACCTCACTGTATAATATTATTTTAATTCTTTTAAATTGTCCACTATCACTATACATATTCTGTACATTATACTTTAGTGGTTGATATAAAGTATATATATGGTTGGAAAAGCTGGATAAAGGGTAAATATGACTAAAAAGGCAAAGTATAAAAACAGAAAACAAAAAAAAAACGTAGAAATTATATTTTAACTTTGTTTATTTCAAATAATAAAAATCTATAAATTTATTTGTTATTTAAATATAATAATTTATGGTATTTTTAATATCAACAACCTCAAAATTAAATGCAAAGAGGCAAAATGTATTAATCTGGTATATAGTATGTAGACTCGCACTTCTTTAGCTTGTTTGTCATCTCTGCTGGTCATGTATATACAGCCCAAACCATTCAAACTTCCATTCAATTTTTCATTCATTCAGTTTTTTTGTAGTAACATGAAAAAAAATTACTGCTCTGTATACATTTTAATTAATAAATATTGTTAGAGATAAATAAATGTTTTATTTTTGACGAATTTTAAACAACCATGTAAAACAAATAAGTGTATTATAGAACTTAACAATTTAAACGTCACGTAAAGACTGAAAACTAAACTAAGACCAGAGCTATTCATGTTTTTTTCCTTGTTCAGCATTCTCGCCATTGTTTAGACTGCGATGTGGTTAAGGAGACCGCCAATTGATAAAGAAACATTTTGTCCTGATGAAAGAGAATTATATTCGGCCTTGTTCACAATATATACTCCCAGAGGATCTTCCCCCTCGTTCCATGTCAATTTCAAGTGAATCCAATTAGCTTTTCTGCACTCCTAAAAAATATTAAAAAGATAGCAAACAAAATGTAATAGAAAATGATTAGTTGAATATTAACATACAAAATAAGCTAACATTTTAGTCTTAAAATAAAAGATACTCATATAAAAATAGTTATACAGAAACCAACACCTATGACGTCTTAAAATGTATATTTACAATTTGAAACCTGCACTAAAACCTTACAAAAAATATACTTAGTTATATTATACTGATTATAACACAAATCAATTTTCAAAATTTTAAATGCCCTGAGAATTTTCTTCCTCCAGCTCTTTATTTTTAAATTTGTTGATTACAGCCATAAATCTGGCAAATGCATTTTTATCTAAACTTCTACCATAGCTACAAATTTCTTGCAATGCAATCTTAAAATAAGTATAAATGATGTAATAAAAATGTAACTTATATTTTACTCAAACTACTTCTCGATTTTCTTCAATTTTTCTTCCATTGCAGAACTATTGACTTTCATTTTTGAACTCTCCTGAATAAAATGGTTTATATATATATTATGCACTATAATACCATAGTGTTCAAGCAAGTGGAAAAATGCTTCGACAAAGCCCACAACACCAAAAAAATATATATTTTTCTCAAATATTTTTTATTTTTATAATCGTTTAAAATGATGGGGATTCCAAAAATCATGCAGTTTTTTCAAAATATTCTGGTATGGGCTTTATTAAATTTATTAAAAAATAATATCCTAGAAAGAATATAAGTAAATCAGGAGCATTTTATAACACAAGTATCAAACTTAATGTATACCTTTTGTTTAAAATTATTTTAAAAAACTATATAAAGATCTAAAATACCCTAAAAATAGGTCAAATAAGTTAAAGAGTAAAACCTGTCTTTTTAAACCATTAAAATTTTAATTTTCATGCTAACTTTCTATTGAGATTTGTTTTATACCGATTTAATTAATTTTTATCTGTGGAGTTATTTTTTAAGGGATTTTAAAGAACATAAAGAACTTTTGAAAAAAATACATAAAAAAACGAGTAATTTCTATTAGGGTATCATTTGAGAAAATTGATTAAGCTCCAAAACTTGAATTGTCTTTTAAAAACAGAATAATGAAACATCAGTCAGTAGACATATTTTACAATATTTTTATATTTCTCTCTACATTAATTTCTCACTACATTTCTCCTTTTAGTGATATAAAAAAACTAGTAATTAATAACAAATATCACTTGTTTGTGTTAACCTGGATAAGTGACCAATACCCTGGTCATATAGTTCGTATCTCGTAGACTGTGCAAACCTTATATAATGGGTACTATACAAGATGTTATAAAATTGGAAAAGAAAACCATTAATAAATATAAGCGCACACTTACTCAGGCAGATAAGAATTATTACCTAGATCTTAGATTTGCAATAGAAGTGGAAAAACGAACTTATATGGCTTTAGTTGAACAAAGTTAAAAATGATTTAAAAAAACTTAATCAAAATTAAATAATTGGAGTATTCTTTGCAAGCAGTCTTCTGACATAGCCAATTATCTAAGGGATGTCACTGCTATAAGTGATCACTTTACCAACATAGGTAATCTAATAGGGTATATAAGGTAATAGGTAATGCTATTGCTGCTAACAGGGCTCTTTTAACTTCTTACTCTTTTAACACTCTCTTAGCCCCTAGTAAAACTTTTCACTTTAAAGTAATATCTGAATATGTATTTATAAATCATTCTCTCGCATGAAATCATAATGCAATAATATTGACGAAATAGGGTATGATATTTTTAATCTTTATTTGGAAATGGAGAAATATCCAGGCAAAAAAATCCACTGAGGCCTCTTCCCAAAGCGCAGCAAGGATTACCGCATTCGATGAGCTTAGACCTATAAGCATTCTACCTATCTACTATCTAGAGAAATGCTAGAAGTGCCGAATCGGACATGATCAATGACTTTGTTGCACCTAGACATATATTGCCTACAATTCAAACCGGTTTTGGCTTGTCATAATTCATCAACAGCATTTAGCAATGTTACCGGTGACATCTCCAAGAACATAGATGCCTCACTCATATATTGCTAGACTGCAGCAAGGCATTTGATCTCATCAATCAAAAGGTGCTGGTATAAGATGCATTATTTTTTAATAAACTAAATAAACCTAAAACTATAATCTAGTAAGTGCGCATCTTAAAAACTAAGTGTAGATGGTTGCCTAAAACCGCTGTTCATGTAGCCAGTACCAGCTATGCATACTATTGATTTATATGTTCATCAATTTATGAGTAAAAATGGAACATACAACATGGAGATTACAGTTAAATATTGAAATATTCCACTGTAAAAATGACATGTGACATTATATTGGATAATTTGTTCGTCGATCTATAAAGAACGCACTAAATATAATTAAAAATCTTTCATAGATAAAACTTCATAAATTATGAAACATGAATATATTACCTAACTACTATATTTTTTTCTAGGCCCGAATTATATCACTTGGCTTATCTAAACCGCCGACACAAACTTGTCTGTCCCCAGCGCAACGATTCGAGAATTATGACACTACCGGTAACAGTACGTCCGCTGCGCACTGCCCCCGATAACCGTCCTACGGCGCATTTAAACCGGCGCAAAACCGCCTCCTGTCAGACGCGCGAGGACGTGGTCAGCGGCGGGAGGGTGCAGCCGCCCTTAACAAAAATCACCAATCAGACCCAAAACCGTAGATCGTGGCACGTCGGATACGGCGCGCTTCACGACAGAGACACAACGATCACGACAAGTATTACCATCGAAGCCGTGGCGGGGGCGATTAGTGGTGCTAGCAGAAGAGTCGAAGGTTGTAAAAAGGGTAAGTGTAGTATTGAATAAGATTGATCACAAAGAAAAAAAATAAAATCATGACTTCACAAAAAATATATATAAGGATGGCATCCATCAAGCTTTGATGCCGGTACTCGTTCAGTACGAGGCCGTGGTTTCGGGCCGGAAACTACGAAATATGAATGACAGAATTTAACCCTGGAACAGAACAGTTATTTTATCTTACGTACAGTGCACAGTGGGGTCTCGGAACCCCACTTGTTTTTTACGTTTAAATAACTATTATTCATTGTTTTTTTTATGTGTGGATTACAGAACAAAAAACATTGTTTTATTATCAATAAATGTTTATTAAAAGAAAAATCATAGAGTACAAAAATAAAAATAAAAAATATATGTAGGCAAGTGCCTTCTCTTGCATTTTTTACAAATATGAAGCTATAACAAAAAAATATAAATAAAACATCAACAAAATGTAACTAGTTTCTCAAAAAACCTTAAAACTAAAGGAAAACCTAAATTTTGTGACGAGAAAAGTATTTTGTTTTCTTAGCCAGGCACTTCAATTTTTGTTCTGACACTCACAGCATAGTTCAGCCCTATGCTCCAAACAGTATGGTTTGTGGCACATTGCACAGGCAAAATTTGTTTTTCGATCTTTACCATGTGGACAAAAGCAGCATCTGACCTTTTTAGGCAAATTAACATCGAAACGTTCCCTTTGAGGTTCATCTACTCCTAATATTTCGGTTATTTTTAGACGTAGCGAGGTTTGCAAATTGGTAACTTGTAAGCGTTCCTTTAGGTGCGGTTCGATTAGTGCCATTGAAATTTCTTTTAGAAATGTTTTTCTATTGTTTTTTCTTTCTTCTTTCCATTGAGGATTTGCAAGTGAAAATAGTACCATAGCATTTATTCCGCTAGCATCCAATATATTAAAAAACATTCTAAGAGGCCAGCGTCTGGTTTTCCGAGAAGTGGTGTAAGAGTGACATATCTAATCAAAGATCTGTATAAACTTCAGAGGTATTTCTCTTTTATTTTTTCGCAAAGTTCCAAGGATTGTTAGCTGATACTGTTCCAACATTTGTTCACTTAGAGGTATTGACGTGAATCAATTATCAATCGTAATGTTACGGTAAGTACCGTGTATTGGTTCAGAAAGTTTTCTAACATAATATGTACGTACTGGCTCATTATTCTCAACATTAACTTTTCCAACGTATGGGATAGCATTGAGCAAATAAAATGTTTTTGAATCGTTAATCATCATCACTTTCATTCCGTATTTATCTGGCTTGCTTGCCATGTATATGCGGAATGGACATTTTCCTCGACAACTCACAAGCTGTTCATCAATGCTGTTCATCAATAGTATGATTTGCAGTTATTTATAAAAATATCCCATATTTGTCGAATATGAGTAAACTTGTCTACCAGTTTTCTAGCATTTCTGTCCATTTTATCGTCAAATCTTAGACAAAGAGCTATAAACTGAAATCTTTGCTGGGGCATGGTTGCCCGAAATAGTCCATTGTCGTACTTTATTGACCAAAGTTCATCTAAATTACAATTTGAGACACGTAACGCACCAGCAAGATACAGTAGACCAATGAATGCCTTCAATTCTGTCGTATTAGTTATTTTTTGTAACTCTGAGGCAAGTCGCTCTGACATTTCCTACGAATTTCCTGATTGGTATGCAGTACAATTATGTCCAAAATCTCCTCGGTGAACAGTAAATTCCATGATTCGACAAGGCTGTGAAAATTTCTTGCCTCTTTCTTTGTGCTGGGCAAATGTAAAACAATGTTGTCTCGTCTTGGACGTCCTTGGCGTGCTGGCGCCTATGTGGTCCAACGATGCCCATTTTTCCAAGTATACTAGTGACATTTCTTTGTGACGTACTAGGGCCTCCTTGTTCTTCCTCTTCATCTTCACTTTGTTCATTATCGGTGTCAGACTGTTGTTCAAGAGCATCGTTTTCTTCTTCATCTGATAAGTCTCCAAAAATATCTTCAATGATCTCGGGTTGTTCTTCATTTGTCCACAGATTTTCAGCTTCAAACTCTAACTCTTTTTCCGTTAACTTACGACAATTTTCCCTCTTAGAACTATCCATATTAAAAAATGACAAAAAAATCACCTCGAAACTTTAACAGTCCTTAACTGCACACTGGGGTCTGACGTTCCCACAGATCCACTAATATCGTAATTGCAAAGTAATGGATTAACGTATTCGGCGTAGCGACTGGCTCTTAACGCGGTCGGCTCTCTACTAAATTTACGTGAAACGGTTGGTCAAAAAACGCACGACTGCGCGAGTTACATTGAACAACTTGAGCGCCTGGGTTTTTTAGACCCTACTGTGCAGTTCTAGGGTTAATGATAACAGAGATTTTATCAGACCATATCTATTTTTTTTAACAAAATAGATGGTCCTCTAACATTTGCGGCAGATCTTCTTCTGAAGAAGGTGTAAATATAATTGTCAAAAGAGTTGTAAAAAAGTACATATCAAAAATTAAATATTATCGCAAATTTTTTTCCTCCTAGATTCGGGATTCTTCTCTTTTTGAATAAGTAATTTTGTGTAAAATTATACTTCTTTAAGTTTCGGTGGCTTGTTTTTTTTTCAAATATTCAATATCATGCCTAAACTCTAAAACATAAATCGGGATTTCAAAAACATCTTTAATTTTTAGAAAATACGGTGGCGCACTATTTTTTTCTTTGTCAGTTCGAACTCTGTACGGACGCCACTGATGAAAATGTAAAAAACTACTTTATATCAAAAAATGCTTTTTAATGACGAAAACCCTTTTTTTTCTTTTAGTATAAATTGTTGGGGTTTTATTATAATATATCAATAATATAAACTGTAAAATGTCTTAAACGATAGAAAAAAATTAAATTATTATTTTTTATTTACATTATCAAATTAAGGAGTAATGGAAAAACAGTCAGAATTAGGGTCTTCGTCGAATTTTTGTTTCGTTAAATATTGTGTATTCTGAAAATATGCTATTCTTATCGAATTAACATTTTCAAACGAAAAATAAAAGGAAAAATATAATAAAAAAATTATTAAAGATTTTAATTTACGTTGTTGTACCTTTAGTAGTCGTGTAATGTGTTTCGGTGTAAAATTAATTATTACATTCTGATAGATATTAAAGTAAATTTGTTTTACATATTTACTATATTTTACTTTATTTGCTTCTTTAATACTGGAAACTGAACATAGGGAGTTTGATATTGGGGTAATACAACTTTTAATAATGCATAACTCATAACTTTTAATTTAAAATATAGCGTATCATTAATTCACAACCCATAACAGCCTAGTGATAATTCATAACCTTTTTTCGAGGGCTATTTTTTAATTGCATGATTATTAACTCATAATAATTAAATAAAATTTTTAAAGTTCTATAAAAGAACTTCATCCGTATTTCTTTGATACAAACATTATTAAGTTAAGATGAATTTAAAAATTAATAACACCCATATTCATAGTCGTTGGTCGAGCGAATCGCCAGCGCGTTGTCAACGGCCGCCTCGCCAGCGTGTTCGATATCAAGTTCATATAGTCCAAGAGCTAGTGAACCCTCCGACTAACGATCTTCCTGTAAGGCTAGAAATTTGTGGAGTGATGAGTCATAGTACACCAAGGCCAACAACAATGACCTGGCAGGCATCAGCCCTGCACGCCATTAGCCCTTTTATTTTTTAAAATGTAAAATAAATAAGATAAAAAAAACTTACTTCTGTAAGCTTCAAAATTTAATACAATTTAGTTTGTTTATTGATAATTATGGAAAAAAATTTACGGGCGATTTTAGTAAGCAAGAGTATCTACCAGGTGAATTGAAAGGTGCATAGTTTAGGGGATGAAATAAACTTTCTCCTGTAAAGTTGAAATTTAAGTATGTGTTTGAGTAAGTCTTTTCAAATAAATGTGTACAATGACAGGCGGTTCTGAACAGCATAAGACCTTGCCAGGCGAGGTGAAATTAATTCGTAGCACTACAATATAATACGTCTGCGCACATAGAAATCATTGCCACAACTGATGACAACTCAGCGTTGCCGCGACCAAAATCATCTGATCGATTAACCGTTAGTCGGAGGGTTCACTAGCTCTCCTACTAATAGTGAAACTTCGGCGAATTGCCAAGTGGAGGGATCTCCGGCGCATACAGCAACTATTCATCCTAAATATATTGAATTGTTCTATGAGAATCTTGGGGGACCGATGTTTATGTAGTTTAAGGAATGCATTTTAGCTAAAGAATTCGAAGTTGTGCGTTAAAAATGTCTCAAATAATTGCCTATACAGCTGAAGAAAAAGAGATTCTCAAACAATTAATAATAAAATACCCCACTATTGAAGAAAAAAAGACTAACGCAACATCCATAAAGAAAAAAACGGAAGCATGGGATCGTGTAATGCATCAATTTAATGCGTATTCCCAAAATACGAAGGTATGCTATACAGAGTAGTCTATTTATGGCGGAGGTCCACCTATACCAGAGAAGAAAAATCAAGTTGACGTTGCTGTGCCGCATTTATCATATGAAATTCAGCATACACTTGACAGCGATGGGCCATATTTTAATATTGAGAAAAATGTTGCAACTACATCTTCGTTGTCGGAAGAAACGCAAATTACTTATGCTACCTTGCAAAACACACGAGAAACAATAATCCCAAGTAATTTAGTCATTGATGAGGAATCAAATTTTACCAATAACCAAACTATTAGTAATAGTGAAAGTATTATCAAAACGAGTCAAAACACGACACGACGCAACTGATGCTATATTATCAGTCCGAATTAAAAATTCAGAAACCGAAAGGCTTCAGTGCGAAGAACTGCACAAGTTGGAAATGAAACGGCGGAGGATTTTGAAACTGCGAAGTTAAAGCGGAAAGCTGCTGAATTGAAGTTACAAGCTGCTGATATCAATGAATAACTTACGTTTGGCGGAAATAGCATTACTATTTTTTTGTAAATATAGAATGTCAGAAATAAGACTTTTATTTAACTTATTAAATCTTTTCTTATGCTAAATGTTAGGAGTAAGAACGTTAACTTGACATTTTTACCTTTTGAATATCTCGTTTTGTTATATAAATTAATGTACTACTAGTTTTGGGAAAATGGATTAAAAAATATTGTTTTCAGTTTGTGCCTTTGAATTTACATTAAATCTAACAACAAAATAAACAATATTTTCTTAGGTAGGTACATATTATATTATACATATAGTTCTTAGCGTAATTAATTAATTGTTGAAGTGACGTTGTATTAAAGCACGCCTTACACCAAATCCTAAACCTGCATTCAATGCGCGCCTATTAGGAATTTGTTGAAGCTCATTTACAGCATCGTGTTCAAAATCAATAATAAATTCATCATTTGTCATTTTTCCTATGTTATATAAAACTGCACAAGCAACTATTATTGTGCAACATTTTTCTGGTTTGCTGTTTAACGTCCTTAACCAGGCACGGAAATCGGCGTTTCCATACTCCAAATAATCTTTCTATAGCGTTTCTAGTTCTTATTTGAGGACGATTATATGTTTTCAGCAGCAGTAATAGGATTATCCAGTGGAGTCATAAGATATGGCAAACAAGGATTTCCACTATCTCCTAAAAGATATCCTCTCAATATTCCGCGTTCAAATTTAGTCCTTACTGAACTAAAATTAAAAATAGTTGAGTCGTGTTCCCTTCCTGGCCATCGTGCAACAATATCGAAAATTTGTAAATTTGGGCCACAAACAACTTGGACGTTTATTGAGAAGTAGCGTTTTCTATTTCTAAAGACTTCCGCAAAAGGTCCTCCAGGATTTTTGATCCGAACATGGGTGCAATCAATACATCCTGAAACTTCGGGAAATTGTGCAATATTATAAAACATCTGTCTTGTCTGATTAATTTCTTCCGCTGAAGGAAATCGGATGAAACGTTGACATTTTTCAGCAATTTGTCTGGATACGAAGTGAAACATCACAAAACAGTGGACACATCTACAAACAGAAGGCTGTGAAATCCCCTTCAGTCACCACGCACAATCGTATAATTAAAATACGTTATTTATATGTATTTACATCACAGTATATAAAACAAAATAGTACCTGAAAGTTACTTGTACTGTAGAAACGTAATGTTGCAAGAAGTGACAAGATAGGTGGTAATGGTAAACCTCTATTGTTTACGAACTGCGGCCAATTTATCAAATGCATAATACAGTCCATCACTGTGTGCTTCTCAAAACGATAACGCATTTTAAACTCTTCATTTGAATAAAATTCCACAGGATTAGCTGCATCTCTTATATATCTTTTTGGCAATCTGTTATATTCCGTGTCATTAACAACATTAAAATCGACAATTACGGCATGTATTAAATTTAAATCACCTTCCATTATTAATTTTTTCGGTTCGCAAAAATGTAACTACTGCAAGGTGGCGAGTGACTGGAGAAGGTAAAAGCTTCCTCCGGCGAATTGCTAAAAGTTATTTTAATGCGCATGTTACGTTTGGCGACGCACCGTCTATGAAGTGGACGGGACACACATGCCCGCAACGAGTCCGCACCGAGCACGCACCGTAGCACGGCCGTGTCTCGGTTGTGAATTGTCGTTCGTAATCATATGAAGTAGTCTTAACATGACCGCACCGTGCCCGTGCGCCGACTCCGCAACGAGTTAGAATAGTTTTGTTTAATTTTCAACGGTGACGGTGCGTTGTACGGTCTCGAACGAGCAATAAAATTTAGCTATTCAAAATGTAAATTGAAAGGTTAATGGAGGAAGTAAGGAAGTTTCTATCACTGTATGATTAAAAAAATGAAAAATATAGGAATACAGGTTATAAAGACAGAGTGTGGAAGAAAATTTCTTTAATTAAATTAAATTATTTAAATATTAAAATAATAAATAATAAAATTAAAATAATTAATTATTATTATTAATTAATAATTAATTATTATTAAATCATTTTATATTAAATATTAATAAAAAGTAAAATAATATAAGAAAATTAAATTATTTAAATTGCCAGGGCTGTATTTTCCTGCCAATCTACGCTGCCCTCTATAGAACTAAAGAAATCATTTAGTTGTTCTCGTATTGCGAATTGATTTGTTGATCATTACCAAATTTCGAAAACATTTTTCTTTGAAATAAATTTGATGTACCAACCCAATTAAGTTTCGATCCAAACTGAATACTTTAAAGTGCGTCATGACGGTCCAATGCGATGCGGGATGCGGCCGTGTGTCGGAGATGTGTGTTTTGGGAGATAACGCACCGAGACACGGCCGAGCTACGCTGCGGGCACGGTGCGGTCTCGGTACGGATATGTGTGCCCCGACCTTTAGCCGTAGCCGATCGATAGTTCTAGCCTGGACACTTATCCCCGCTTCCATCGATACCTCACAACAGAAGCCGAAATCATGCGAGGCGACGACCGCATCGCGATGGCAAAAATTCCGCGCTGGGGCACATATTTTGCGTTGATTCGAAATAATATTTTACTGCAGTTATTATTGTAGTTTATAGTAAGATTACGCATTTCAAATTTTAAACTACCAAACTATTTTGATACTCGCTTTGAGTTTTAAAAAGAATAAAAATTCGGTATTTAAATTAGGTGGATAAATTAACAATTTTATTTTTAACTTACATTTTACAATCTTTTAATTTATTTTTTTGTTTTTTTTTAATTATCTTCGGAATCATACAAATTTTTGATTTTTTAAATAAGCAACAAAAATTTGGCGTAGGTACCTACCTAATTTTGTTTTCGGCATTAACATTTTTACGAAAAAGTAATACAGCAATGCAAAAACTTTCTCATAGCAACCAAGATAACCTTAGAACATTGAAAGGCTAGAAGTAGCATGCCGTGGAACTATGGGCAGGTTTGTTTGCTTGCAACATCTCTGATACAATGATGCCAAATGCTTATAGAGAAATGGCAAAAATCACTTTATAATATCATAAAAATTTTCAGTTGTTTCCGAAGGCTCAAAACAATACTATTGCTCTCCTTTAATAAAATATCAAGCATTTTTTAAAAATAAATTTGATAAGATACTCTATATCGAAGTCAATATACGATAAATAAATGAAAATAAAGTATGAAGAAACGAGAAAACGGTAATGCCATCGCAACGCCGCTCGATCCCATTGTTTATGCCACCGATACAAGCACTCTCTACCAGTGACGTCGTCAACAAATGGTATATAGTACCTGTTAAATTTTTATTAATTATTATAGAGTTTGAGTATAAGTAATATTACCATTTATGAGCTATTTATGTATTTTTTTAACGGACTTCGTTAGAGGAAAGTCCTAATAAAAGGCAGTATTTTTGTCAAAGCATTTTTATGGAAATTAAATATTTAATTAATATAATATTATAGATTTCTGAATAAATCATGTTTTAAGACATACATTTTTAACATTTTGCAAAATGTCATTGTTATTGTTATATTGAACAAAACTCAGTTTTACATCACTTACTTTATATCACATAATATATACTTCTATGGTGCTGACTTTTTCAAAGGGACAGTATTGCTTCAGCGGAAAGAGTTAAAACTACAAGGATGTTCAAATTGTGAAGGAGTTGCAGGTTCTTTGTAGGTTATAAGATTTTTATTATGAGTATTTAGCCTGTACAATGGTTTTGAGACATTTAACAGTGACCTATATAATACCTAATACCAATTATTATATCATATTAATTTATACTAAAAAACAAAGCTTACCTAAGAATAAAGACTATGTACAATAGATTAGATTTGATAGTTTATTAGTAGTAATATACAAACAAGTACTTTTACAAGTCAAATAAAATATGTAGTATGTTGGGCTTTTTCGAAAATCATGTTATTATTTCTTAAGTATTTTAATAATGACTTGAGACATCTAATTCAATTTCTTTGGCGCAAATTTGTTGCAATCGTCGAATGTTGCTTTGTTGTTTTTTGTTCTTTTTTTTTCCATAATTTGGTGACAAGTGATTTAGCTTTTGAAACGGTGGAATCATCAGTGCTTAGGTCCTCAGGATATCATTTTGATTTTACCCTGGAATAATATACATAAAAATATAGTATTACCAAAATTAAAAAGAAAAAAATTAAAAAATGTATTATGATAATCCAATTGATCAATAAAATGTATGTTATTATAAAGAATCTTTGTAATATCATACATTTGATTAATTCCATTTAATTAAACAAATATAACACAATAAAATACTATATCACTTTTAAATAAGATATATAGAATAGGATGTTACATGGCATAAAACTAGTAGTCTATTTTGAGTGTATTTTTACCTTTTCCTTGGCAGAGTCAGGGAATGTGTAGCAGTTAAACAAAAACGGCTTGGATGAGAAATAGTAATTGTTGACCTAGACCTAGACAGTAACAATTAATCTCAGATGCAGTTATTGTTGATGAATGATCAGATCTGTAATTATACAAAATTTGGTGTATCAAGAATATTAATCTATTTTAATTATCCATACTTGTGTATATTAGCTTCACTATTTGTACTATATACCATTTTGGAATCTAAAGAAGTTTTTGCACTCTTCAAGAAAACTACCCCTGCAGCTTTGAAGGGTAAATCACTTGGTAAATTAACTGAATTATCGGCTGCTGTGTTTTTAACCAGTGCATCAGAAATCCTAGTAAAAAAATATAAAATATAAAAATTTTACACACATACCTAATTTAATAAGTATTAGGTATAAATAAAGCTTATATGAGTAACACTAATACTTTTTGTGACGATTTTTTTATACTAGGAAAATATATTTTAAAAAAAATTACCTTTAAGGTAGAGCTGATTTTTTTAATAAAGTCTGGCTACTGATAATATTATCTCCCTTATATAAGAAATCACTTCTAAGGATGTGATCTGAACAAACAAATATGTTCTTTTTAATTATGTTGATTTCCATTAATGAAATCCATTGTTCCCTTTGGGCATATATTAGGCAATCTATAATAAGTATTTGATATTTAATCAAAAAGCAAAAAAATTACAGTAATAAATTAGTATGTGGTGCCAATTACTATATATATTATTGTAAGTTGCAATATGGTAAAACAAAAAAAAATTATCGACCAAATTTTAGGTAAAGACAAAATTAACTTTATACATAGATATCAATATCTAAATAAATTTCAAAATTCTTTAAAGGCAATAAAAATTACTAATTTCATCTATTTACCTAATGTCTATATTAAAAAAACATAACTATATATAGATAGGTACATGGGTATTATGCCTTCTTTCTGCCAAAACAACAAAAAAAAAACATAAAATCCTGTAATAAAACCAGGGACAAAATTCTAGTTTTATATTTTTTTATAGCCTATTGATAGATGAATATGTTCAAAAAAATATTTAGATTTAAAAATATAAATATTTTGGTATTTTACGCACACTTTCACATTCAAGTTTTTATTAGGTTTATATCTATAAGATCCCCTATTCTACGTTTATGATGATGGTTACCCCATGATGTGATGTTATGAAAGTATCGGTACTTACTTGTGAGAGGATCGGCTTGAATTATCTTTTTATCATGATGCGGCACAAACGACACAAGTTTTTGCCATCCTAGCAATTTAAAAAAACACTAAAATGTGGCCTTTTTCCCTTTTAAACTAAAAATTAAAGAAAATACACGAATCCCGAAAATAAACAAAAAGCCGTTTGACAGATGACACTACGCGTATGGCTCAGGCGCTAAAGCTCCGGTGTTGTCGCTTCAAATTTTTTAGAAGCAGTTTTAGGGATAAGAATGTTAATAATTTTGTTTATTTTTTGCTTAAGGATATTATATTTATTGCTAAAATAGGTTAATTGTAGTATTTATACTTTTTATTTTAAATTTTCCTATAAAATACAACACAAATAAGTTAAATTAACGTTATAATGGTTGTTAAAATATAGCTAAAAATTTCCTCCGTTGGAAATTTGCGTCGACTTGACAACAGAGAATCGGCAAATATGTTTGTAAACAAAACACCCCTCTTGCCCCTGTGCACATGTTGGACTCAAACAAAGTCGTTGTTTACTAATTCTAGCCTTTCAATGTTCTAAGAAGATAACCCACAAAAGTGTCAAGAATAAGTTTTTGAAAATTTGTTTTTTTTTTTTCAATAATCTTCAAAACCACATAAAATATAATATATATATTTTTTTATATGGCATATTCTTTTACAAGTAAATAATGTGCAACTTTGGGGTAAATTATCCATTTTCGTATTTTGAGGGTAGACGAATTTGAAACACCGTTTATGTATATTTTTCCAATAAAATAAATAATAAAAAATATTTAAAACATTTATCATATACCTGAAAATACGTAATAATAAAAAAAATATATTATCTAAAAAATATAAAATGTAAAATATTAGGTCCCGCGGTATCTCCACTTAGTCGTTCCACTGTACGGCGTGCGCGGGACCGTCGACAGTCTATCGGGCCGGAGACTGTATCCCCTCTACAATGATTGCGTCACACTAGTGGCCGGCGGGAATCGCGCATCGCACCTCGCTTTTTAAATATTACTATTTCAATAATACTACACAGTGAGCGTTTTGGCGCCCGGCCCAAATGGAAAATTCGTTTTGAAACAGTTTTTCAATATAACCGATACTTCAATACTCAAAGCATCAGTGATTAACAGTACCACTACTAATACTATTATTAATACATTTAATGATTTTTTGTTGTATAACGAAATAAGCATATCTGATAATGATTTAAGATATGACTCGAGTATGCCAAAGATTATTTTAATAATATAATTATAACCATGTACTCTTTGTTTCAAACTATTATTTCTGAATGATACGAAAATACATTTTTAAATTTCACTGAATTTTCCTACAAAATCATTTTTAAAACACTTGCGTTAAAAAAACTGGAGGTAGCAAATTTTGAAATGGATAAATACAATTGTGACTGTGGTAATGACTTAATGAAAAATGTATTAACACCTTTGCAAATATCCTTTTAAATAATTATAGCAAGGCCAAAAATAATATTATCGAGGAAGATTTATTAAAAAAAAGAAAGTTGGAAAAAAAAGAGAATTCGAAAATGTACTGAAGGCCAATAATCCTTAATTTGCTATTTTTTAATTTGTTTATGTTTTTTTTATGACTAATTTACCCACCTTTTCACTTGATGAATTTAAACTTTTATTTGATTTAGTTTTTGTAGGTAATTATTTTTGTTTAGATAATTATTAGGTATATTTATAAATTATTTTTTTGTTACCTATATATTTTTGTTTTTGTACAAACACTTTAAATAGGTTTGTGTATAATATTTTGAGTTAATTTTTTTTTCCGGAAAATATATTATTTGAAATAAAACGTGTCTAATAATTATCTTGTTTTAACATAACTTTATCCTAGGCAATTGTGAGATATTATGTTCATTTTCTTGAAATAATTAGCAGTTCAAAATTTTAGATATTTTTTTTTACTTACTGTTAGGCTTAAAAATAAAAAGTAACTTTTTAAATTTATGGCTAAAAATATTCCATGTCCAATAATTTTTACTTCAACTTACTACGAGTAATTGTTTCCAAGATATTTAAATTTAAATATATTTTCGACGCCGCTCTGTGTGTTAATTAAACGGGGCAAAGCTGCAATACACGGCCACTAACGTGACGTCACGCCAACCAGTCTCCGGCCCGATAGACTTTCGACGGTCCCGGCGTGCGCCACCAAATATCGGCTTCAATTTTGACGCCACGAAACCAGTGTCCCGGCTAGAACTCTAGATCGGCTACGACTAAGCGCGATTTCCGCTGGATTTCCACTAGCGAATCGCCGGAGATTGAATATGAATATGGGTGTAAGATTAATGGATATGCACATGGTTGGAAAAAATAAGCCAAAAAAAAGATTTGGCGTATGGATCTAAAAAGCCATAAACTCTTTCTATATGATTATTTTTCTATATGATTTGTTCTTGCTGCCAAATTAAATTTCGATCTTCCTCCAGAGGCAATTTTTGTGGGATTTTCTTTAGCCTGGTGATGTGCATTATGTCTACTAAATATTCCCAAGGTGGAAAAAGTAGGCTCGTGTGTCCAAATACTTTTTCTCTTCAAGAAAATGCAAATCTGTTTTTTACTCATATATTTAAACCTAGCGCGCGGGAGTGCAGGGCACTCCGCATTAACATGGTTTGCAGTTTCATCCCCTTTTCAATATCAGCGGCATACCGGGATGTCTGCAATACCTATTGTGTGCAGATGACATCTTAAATGCCATGTGAATTTCGCGTCTTTTTAAGTGCAGTGTTGTCTGGTGAGATACGCAGAGGGCCCATCTATGTGTGCCTTAGCCTGTTTTAAGCCAGGTGCTTCCATCTCCACTTGTCCAGCAGGCTTTTCGTTAATGCGACAGTTACAGTATACATTTGGCTATACCGATTCCAGTCCAGTGGGTTCGCAGAGAGTCCGCTTCTTCGTTTCCGACCACATGGCCATTTCCACATGCCATTTGATACTAAGCATTCCCTTTTGCTTCAACGAACTCATAGGATCACAGAACATTTTGTTGAATGTACCCATGAAAAAATTATCATAGGGGGATTAATACTTATTACATCAAAAGTAATAAATAAAATATGATAATATACAAAATAATTTCTAAGAAGATGCGTTGGCAAGAGTTAAATATAAACTATTTTAATCTGTATAATTTTGTTTACTCAATAAGAATAAATAGATATGTACATTGAAATTGTATCATTAACATCTCAATATTAACGTTTTGGTGGTACAAACACTAAAATAAGGTCTAGTAAAATAATTATATATTAGCCTAGGTGGATCGAAATAAAAGGAACATTTAATAACTTCTTTGCATTTTAAACCAAGGAAATTATATTAGATATGTATGGCAATCGAATCTAGGGTTGCGGGGCATGGTAAGACAGGCCCAGTTGTAAATAAAGCATGACTGATTCCATTCATAAAAAACCCATCGACGTATGCAATATAATCAAGATCATATAACACTAAACCAACTAACTTAAAAAAAACCCGAATGGATAGGAAACCCCGACAATACTTAATACTGAATGTGGGAGCACGCGGGATCTACAGTTGTGAACAAAATAACAGCACAACGAAGCTAAAATGTCGTTTAAATTGGTTACGTATAAATAAAGCGAATACATTTATATGTAATGAAAGACGCAATAACATGAGATAGGTCAATATTGAGTAAATACTATTAGGAAATTAATAATTAAAACAAATATATAATTTATATGTTTGTATAAAAAAAAAAATAATAAATATTCTTCTTATTGTATGTTCGAAAAGATAACAGTGTTTCTAAAAAAATATATATATTATCTTATAAAAATGAATAAATTTGCATCCAGAATTTAGATTACCCTTTAATATTTTATTGCAAAGCCCTTGTTTGTAATTACTGCTTCACATCTGGTGTCGTGGCATAGAGTTTACAAGATCTTGGCATCTTGATAAGGGATACTATGCCAGGAATTTCAAATAACTGTCCACAGTTGTGCTATTTAATATTGACAGTGCCACTAATAGAGTGGTTAGGAAAAGTATTTGTTAAAAATTCTTTTACTCTAACCGCATTATGATCGGGACCACTATCTTGTTGAAAATACACTTATCCCAGATCTACACCAGGGAGAAGTTGAATGGCAGGAACAACTTGGTTTTGTAGCAGCTCAAAGTATTTTTCGGCATTCAAAGGACCCCCAATGAAAGATGGGCCAATAATATAGTGACCCAAATTACCAGTCCAAACTTTCAACTTTTGAAGTACGGAACTGAAAACTTCTGTGCTCGTTTTCTGAGACCAGTAACGATCAATGGAAGAATTGAGTTTACTATGCAATGGAAAAGCGGACTCATCTGAAAGAAAATATTTTATTTTAATAAAAATTTAATATAAATTTTTATTTTTATTTGCCTTTTCCATCATGGTTTCACAAACTGTCATTCTTCTCCACTGGTCTTCAAAAAACACCTCCTGAGTTTTGGAATATTTGAAACATTTGTGTCTATGTTTTTTCCAAATACTCGTCACAGTTTTATGGTGCATACCCAGTTCCTCTCCAACACTTCTGCTCGATCATATTGAAACCAAAACTAAAGCGGTACAAACCATTTCTTCCCGCCGTTCTCCTCGACCCTTTCAATAGGTAGTTCTTGTGCTTTGATTTGACAAATTCTACATTCTTGGAGGTAAAAAGATGTCTCAAAATTTGACACGCCATTTAAAATAGTCTTAGCATAAGGAATTGGTCTATTTTCAAAATTTACTGAGATAAATCCCAGCATTGTACTGCCGAATTGCGTCCATAAAATCATTGGACTTTTTCAGACGGGGTATATAAACAGCCATAATGATAAAAATGTTAAAAAATTAAAATAGGGTTTTAAGAATCGACAGTGCAGTATGCAATCACACAGCAAAATGAGGTCTGCTGATTATGCGTGCCGAAAATAGCAGTAAGCGGAGAGACATCAACCAGAAAGTAAGCGAAAAGCGGTGTTGCCATTTATAATGTCTACGTGTAGTCTTCTATTCGCCTACCTGTATATCAAACATACTCAGTAGATTAGAAGAACTAAGCGAATCCTACAAGCACCTAATAACAAATAATAAACTTTATTATTTTGACCATCTAAAACTCACGTATAACTCCCAATCAAAAATATAGATAAAATATGTTGGTTATCGTCTCTTAAAACCCAGGTAATTTTTTAGTACTTCGTTGAGCGATAGTTTTCAATATCGTATTTTTCAACAAATATTCTATTATCTTAAAACATTAGATTATCTGATTTTGGCGAAATTTAGCAATATAATTTTTAGTAATTGTGACAAAATATTGGATCCACAACCCAATTGTTTTTGTGTCTCGCTTTATTATTTATAGAGAAAAAACAATTTATTACACCTTTATCACAAATTGGGTGCAAATAAAATTCGAAAAATTTAATGACACAAGCCTTATTATTATAAACCATACTTGTATAATAATGTATTAAAGATGTGGTTCTTAAAGGTGTTGCTAAATAATTAAATATAAAATAATTTAGGGCTTTCGAGATCTGATTTCTCTCACGATCATTACTATAATTATTGACACCGTTTCCATTATAGTCTTATCATGCAATGGGATATCTTTTTGTTCATATGATTATGTTCCGAAGCTCCGTCGTATAATATCTAAATATAATTCAGATAAGATATAAGACAATTGCGATCGATAACAATGCTCGGCACATTTATGTTTACTCTATTGTACTTTGCAATTGAAGAAAAGACGATAATTTGACAATCGCACTTATGAGTTCTTATGATATATACGTTAAATTTGCGGTCACGTGATTCAAACGGTCTGCGTGATGAATACCTAAAACCAATGGACTATCGTGGTAATATTGTTCTATTAGACCGGTTCTATAATTTTTTCCGCTTCAATTGTTAGTGATTATAGTAATTGGTCTAGTTCAGTTTTTATTTATCGGATTTTAGTGCCTAATTATGTTGCCTAGGATAATACCGGAAAAAGGTGTTTTTTTAGTTTTTTTTTATAATTTAGGGTAAATATAGTATACATATATATAGTTATAAGTTTATATAGTAAATATATAAATTAAAGGTATTCTATCCTATATATGATCTGTCCTCTTTGTAATATTCTATTCTAATTTTTAGGATCTATTGAGTGTATACTACATATATAGTATATTTTGTTCGCGCTTAGGTAAAATCTGTATTTTAAAGAAGTTTTAAATTATTTAAAAGAAGAAGACCAACATTTATATTCTATATAATTAAAAAAAAATACTATGCCCAAGCAATATATAAGACTTAAAAATGATATACAGGTTGACCAATAGAAGACGACACATAGGCATTATAAATGGCAACACCGCTTACTTTTTGGTTGATAAGCAGCAGGGCGATTCCAATCATCTGATTTGCTATTTTCGGCACAATCAGCAGACCTCATTTTGCTGATGATTGCATACTGCACTGTTGAGTTTTCAAGAGCTATGTTATTTTTTTTTTATTTTTTTTTTAATCATTAAGTCTGTTATGTCTTCCGAAAAAGTTCAATTGGTTAAATGGTTTTATGGAGGCAATTCGGCAGTACAATACAGAGATTTATTCTAAGTATCTTTTGAAAATAGACCGATTCCTTGAGCGTGCTAAAACTATTTTAAATGTCGTTTCAAATTTTGATACATCTTTTTGCCTCCAAGACTAGACATTTTTACATCAAAGCGCAAGAACCACCTATTGAAAGGGTGCAGGAAATAGAACGGCGGGAAGAAATGGTTTGAAAAATAAATAAACTAAATACAAAAAACACCAACGTTAGCCTTAAGATTAACAAAGATAAACATTAAGAGTTACAGTGCGCGGTGATAACAAAAATATGGAACACATTAAATTACAAATATTTAAGAATATAAAAAAAATATATATATTGTAACGAAATTCGGGAACATTTTTATTGTCAACGTCAAAAACACTAACCTAACTCGCCTTGACTATCGTTTAATTGTTTCCAAGGCAAAAACTGACTAATTAATTAAAATTGAATGAATTGTTACGAAGCGCGTCCTTTTTAAAACCCGATGGAACAGTTATTGTTCAACAATATTTGGAATTATCTTCATTGTTTTTGCTGAAAGAGACCAATAATTTTAGGAGAATACTGACAGTCAAAGCAACCAATTATACAAATTCTAGAAAATTAGAACTACAGGGATATAACCTATATAACCTAAATAACCTAAATTGGGGCCAAAATGGGGCTCTCGAACAAGATGAATTACTTAAAAACCAAACATTATAGATAAAAATAATAAACCAAACGTAAGTAGAACCCTAAAGAAACCCTACGAATCAACTTTAACTACAGAATACTAATAAAAATAGTACAAAAATTAGGAAAATAATTAACGTATTTACATTTTCATAATAATATATATACGTTGTAGTTTAAAACTGCAGGAGAGATAAGTACACGTACTAGATAAGCAATTATGGCAGCCGATGTTCATTGGTTTGTCTGATTCAAAAGAGGCACTACTTTAAGCTTTAAAATAATAAAACTTCTAAACTCTATTGACAACTGGTTCAAAAGAGAAATTGAGGTAAAAACAAAATACTTTTGAAAAAATGAACTTCTAAATTTAGGAAGATTGTACAAAATTTATGCCTGATACTAACACTATGAAGTGTAGACCTTGTAACAAAAATACTATCTAGTTGGGTATTTCCGGCGGAAAAGTTGATAATTGATGCAGAAAGATACCCAGATGAAGTCCACCGGTTTTCCATTCTTAGCCATCAAAGTAAAACCAATTTCTGAGATATGTGGTCGCGCCTGTTTAGACCAAAAATCAGTCTACAACATGCATTTTGCATTACTTGAACCTTATTTCGTTCAAGGAAACTAAGGCAAGGATAATATATAAAGTCACAATAGTTGAATTTGTAGAGCTTCAGTTTTGGTTTTAGTACGATCGAGAAGAAGTTGGAAAAAACATAGACACAAATATTTTAAATATTCCAAAACTCGGGTTCCTGAAACCCAGTGGCGAAGAACGGCATTTTGTAAAACCATGATGGAAAAGGCAAATGAAAATAAAAATTTGTTAGAAAATATTTTTTTTCAGATGAGTTCTCTTTTCCATTGCATAGTAAATACAATTTTTCCATTGTTCGTTACTGGTCTCAGGAAAACGAGCACAAAAAAATGCTTTTTTCGTTCACTGTGTGATCTGCCGCGAACCGGAAAATCTAGAAAAGATTCATTTAAGCCGCTTGGACTTGGCTTCTTTGAGTGAAGTTTTCAACGACGCTGGAATCTCCGGCTACGTGGCCTTGTTGGTTATTTTTTTAAGACATGGATGATGCTGCCAACTATGTTTTTATTATTTTTTTAACACGCAACAAACACAGTGGTATCATTTAGGTGGTCAAGTGATGAGTGTGTACTTACGGGTGAAGGCATGTTGACATTCCTTACAAGTTAAATTTTATAAACAAATAATTAGTTACCAAAATATGTTTTTGAGACAAAAAATAATAACAAAAATATATAAAAAGCTATTTCTTATAAAATTACCAACAAAGTTAAATACATGCTATAACTCCAACAACAAACATGATGTTTTCTCCATTTTGTGGTCAAGAGGGTCGAGTTTTTAAATAAAAAGCCTGTTGCACTTCATTTACTAAAAACTAAGATCCAAAAAATATGTGGGACAAATTTTAAGATATAAGTAGGTTTCAGGTAAATATAAAGAACAATTGAAATAATTCATGAGACTTAATAACTATGGTAATATAACTTCTTAGTCAATATTTTTTGTAAAAAGTAATAACTCATTTTGTCATATGATCAATATCTGACAAACTGTGTAGCGTAGTAAGATCTGTAGAGTACACCTTTTTTGGATGAAAAATATTGAAAAATCAATACCTTTAATTCAAATTAAAATAAAATTAAAAACAAAAAAGTTAAAGGGGTTTTGAGTGAGGATGTTAATAGAACTTGATAAAATATGGAAAATACATATTTAAGTTGCGATACGGGCAAATCCTTAATTACCAGTTGTTACAACTACACTAAAAACTATAGAAAGTTAGTAAGAACAAAAAAAAACAAAAATTAAAGTTTAAAGATCTCGCATCATGGTTATACAGGATGTCCAAAATAAGGATAAGCAGTATCGATCTCAGAAACAGTAGAAGATACGAGGTGGTATATTTAGAGGAAAGTTAAGCATTATAGTTTCCTTTTATAATAAAATATTATAAATTCCCAATTCTTCCTAAATGTTGGGAAAAAATTATTTATTAAAAGAATAAATTATTTCTCGCCTATACGATAACACTTTTAAATTTAGAATACGACGTTGTGTCCTTAGAGAGCCATCATCAACTTTCTTTTTCTTTGTCGGCACTATATTGACCATTTGCATTTTTTTTTTGAATAGCCCATTTAATTACCTTTTCAATGAGGTATCTTGTATTTCGATTTGAAGAATGCAAGTGTGATACACTGTCGAAAAGTTAATAGGGTCAATTAACGGATTATTATAATGGAAAGTATATACAGGGTGACCTCTTTGGACAGGCTGAGATACACCCCCAAAATCTTAAATAGAAAGATACATGGTCAAATGATACATCATCTTGCAGCTCTTGAAAAATGGTTTTCAATGATATTATAGAAAGCCACATTTTAGAAAATTCTTCTCTGTTTATCTAGGAAACCACATTTTTGACATTTTTTATTATAGGTTAATTAAATTTTTAAAAGGAATCAAATAATGGAGTTATTAAGGAGACTTTAAAGTGTTCTGGTAACTTTCCCGTTTTAAAGATTGGATTAACTACGTGTTGTAAGGGTAAAACAATAAAAAGGTGAATTATCATTAATACCCTACTGGTTATTCCGACCATCCCTGGACTACTATCTGATTTTAATGATGATATATATAATATAAAGTTCTTTGACTGAAACTGGTTTTAAAAACATAGACAAGTTGGCACTTTTAGTTCTTTTTCTACTTCTGTGCTGACATCCACTAAGTATTTGTTGCAAATATTTGCCATTATGAGAGGATAGTTAAAAGGTTGGTCTTGTTCATCCTTAATAACCAATGTATTGCTTTTTTGCCCTTGCCTCGACCGGTTATATTATTTATGATTTTATATACTTTTTTTATATCATTCTTGTTACTATTTATTTTGTTTTTGTAAAATGTATACTTTGTTATATTTATTAGTGTATGTAAATGATTTCTATAAACTTTGTAAATGTTATGTAATTCATGATCGTAATGTTTTTGTAGGTTCTTCTACAGTCTATCACTGTAGGCAATCAATCCTCTTGTTATCCATTTCTTTACCCTGTTTTTAATGTTTTTAAACACTTCTATTCTTTCGGATGCCTTCATAATTTTTTGAAGTTTCTTGATTTTTTCGTAAAAAAAATATATATATATAGAGTCCTGAATTTCTGTAACCTCCAGTCATAGTTTATGAAGTTTATTTTCAATAATTCCAAGTCATTAATTTTTCCTTTGGTATATTTATCTTGTTTATTTGTTAAAAGAGAATTTTGAGTGTTGTGTTGCGATATATTGACCATAATTGGATAGTGATCTGTGACCCAAGTATATAATATGTAAGAATTTATCTGTTTTGTTGTGCTGGTGTTGATAAAAAAATGGTCCAAACAGGAGTCTGAGTCATATCTAGTTGTTAGTTTAATATAGGGCAAAAAACCAACTTAATTTGAGATATATTCATTTACTTTACTGCTATTTACGTCCTTCAAGTCAATATTTATATCACCAGTAAAGATTTCTATATTATTTTGCAATTTGTCATCAAAAAACGCGTTTATCCTCAAATAATAAATTAATATTTGAGTTTGGAAATCTATACAGTATATTTATCCCATAGTTTTTTTTTAATATAGTAAAAGTTATTCTGCTTATTATTATTTTGACTCAGGGCGATTGGCAACAAGATTTACCACATTTTTAATTAGAATTAAGCGCGCATCATTTCTATTAAAATTCCTTCCATATAATATGCTCTATAACCTTCAATATTAAAGCATGCACAAGATGTTAATTGAAAACATTCAGTAAAAAAAACACATCACAAAAATTCAATTTTGCTTGTTCAAGTAAAAGTAATAATTTATCAACATTTTCTTGGTGAATCCTGACTAGTTATTACTTAAAGACCATAAAATTGATTTGAGATTTCCCTAAATAAGTAAAACAAAGAAAAACAGAAAGTGGCTCTTATAGAAAATTGAGAAACAATTTTGTAAGACCTCGGTTTACTTCTTGTACATAAAATAAATAATTATTGGTGAGGTTTATCATGAGACTTTTTTAAGATTTGCTAATAAGGTTTGGAGTTTCCCATTTTTAGTTATTATAAATCAAGATCTTAATTAATAACTGTAAATATTTATCAATTTGCCCTAGACATGGGTTTAGTATATTTATTTTTGTTTTATCTAATTATATTTTATAGATAGTATTATAAATATTAAAAATTAAGTATGAATTCATTAAATCATTTTATTGTTTTCACATAAGGTTAAAAATGGTCTCATAATCTTATTAGAGAAAATACATTATTTGATTTAGTAATTTTTATGAATTTGAAACATTTCTTTCTTATCGCTTATTTCTGATTTATCCTTTTTCAAAAAATATTCACGATTGGTTTCACAATTTGTTTTCTCTATTAACATTTTTGCGAAATATCCAGAAAACATTACATTAGAACATGTTTCCAAACGCGTTTTATTTGAATTATTCGATATTTTTTGATTGGAAGACGTGAAACTCCTTATATTGCTTGTAGATGCAATTTCGGAATAACAATAATTAAGGATTTAAATAAATCCTTAAATGCAGTGAATATTTTTTATTAACTATTTTTAAATCCTTCAGCTGAGCTAAAATTATTAAGACCAAATTTACAAAAAAAAAATAAGAACTTAAATCTGAATTAATTTAAACAATCCATGATCAATAAATCTTTAACTACATTAATTGATGACTAGAATAAGTATAATTTATTCTTTATAAAACTATCTCTGAGGTATTGATCTAATACTCAGTTACATAGTTCTAAATTTGCTTTTTTGTAAACCTGTATTTTTTATATTTTTGAAAATCAAATTAGATGAGAAATAAGCTACCTAAAAAATAACACTACACTGTTCTGTAAAGGCTAAAGTATCTAAAAGAAACATTTAAACAAAATAGCTTGTATTAATAGGTTAAATTGAATTCAATATTTATAACAACATATTTGGTGAAAATTCTATAATAAATGAAGCTCTCTATTTAGGGAAAAAAAAAATAATTATACATAAACCTTTCCAAGATACCACATTTTCGTACATTTCTTCTTAGTAATTTTGTTTGGTATATTCTTACGCAAAATATTTTTTTCAAAATAGTTTTTAAGAATAATTTTTCAAAAAATTATTTTAGCATATCCATTATTTTTTAGTAATGTGTTTCCCCTCAAAAAACATCCATATTTCCACGGGTTTGAATCCACGGGTTTGAATGGTATTTGATTTAGAATCTAAGGTTTAAAGAAACTTACATTAATGTTTTTGCGTTTTTTTATTATGAAGTCCTTTATAACAACACTGGTGATTGAGCAGTTTAAGACCCAACGATTTTTTTTTTTTTTTTGGTATGTTTAGGAAGTTTTTTTGTCTTAATTTTATGTATTTTATGTATTGTCTTAATTTTATGACAAAAAAATTTTGGATGAGCAAAACGAGCAGCAAGAGTTTTGAAACAAACGTTTTTTTTTGTTTAAAAACCAAAATGGACCACGATTTTCCTATGCTTCTATTTACTTATGTACACAAATATTAAAAGTATACTAGAGTATTATTGCGGACTAATCACTTTTATATTGATCTAAAATATTTTTACTTTAGTCCTATATTAAGTAAAGAAAATATAACGATTAAAGACACAACACTTTTTTAAAGTTGTTTACCAAATTGCCTCCTTTAATTTAGGAACGTTGACGTTTATAACTAAATGTCAAAATATTGACATTTGACACACAACTAATTCAGGAGAATCAAACTAATCACTACAACGTTGCCGGATTGTAAAGCTATTTTCTTAGATTTCATTCCTTAAACAGGGTGTCCGGAAAAAGGAGGCCAATCCGCCGGCCACCTATAGGGTGGACCAAAATAATGCGATTTTCGTGATGCCATTTTTTAATTGGGCGCTCGGTATTCAATATACGGGGCGTCAAAATGGAAAATATAAAATCGTTTTTTTTTTTAAGTAAGTCGAGTGTTTTATAAGATTAGAAATTAAACAGGAAATTAAAAAGGTTTTTTGGAACGAGAAATTGAAATCCGTTCACGAATTTGCTATACCTTGCAGAGGACGCCACCTGCGGTATATTACATGTGTTAAAACTACCAAAACTTTTTTGTACCCCTGTATAATAAAGTTTTAGTAAGAAATTATCCAATCTTTTCTTTAAAAAAAAGTATTCTTAGTAAATGTCGGCCTGAGAATCCGTTTATTAGATATCTTAATTTTAAAATCTAGATACATTTTAACAAGTTAATAAAATAAACGTAAATTATTTTTTCTAAATTAATGCTAAATTACTTATTATAATAAAAATCATAAAATAATGACCCTAAATTTTTTGTTCTACGTGACCTCCATTCATTTGTATACGCCTACGGAGCCCTCTTTATTAAATAAAATCTAAGGCTTTGAAAAATATTTAATTTCAACCTGAAATGCTCTTCAGCTGCAATGATTCTTTCCCTTAAATGATCCTCGTTTAAAATCGGAACCATATACACAGTCTTTCATACATCCCCAGACTGAAAAATCCAAAGGTGTAAGGTCGGGCGAACGGGGTGGCCACGGAATAGGAGCATCTCGACCCCGACGAATCCAGCGATTAGGAATGTAAATAGTTCCTAAAATTTATAGCAAAATGAGCCCGAGCACCGTCAATTTGAAACCAAAGATTTTGTCTTAAATTTAGAGGCAAATCATCAAGCAAATCGGGCAGTATTTCTTGTAGAAACAACAGAAATTAATCACCAGTCAAATTACCTGGTAAAATGACAGGTCTTAAAAGAAAGTTATCCACAACACTTGCCCACACATTGACTTTAAAATTTACTTGATGATGTGTCTTAACTATGGCCCTACGATTCCCTTCAGCCAATATGTGTGCGTTATGGATATTTGTCATGCCGTTTCTCGTGAACTTTGCTTCGTCAGTAAACGGAATCACCCCTATAAAATCCAGATTTCCATTATTCATTTCACATAACCATCTACAAAAAGTAAGTCTTGCCTCGGGATCGTCTGACCGCCCAATATTTTTCAAATCTTTAGATTTTCTTTAATAAAAAAGGCTCGTTTGTGTATTCAAATGAATGGAGGTCACGTAGAACAAATAATTTAGGGTCATTATTCTATGATTTTTATTATGATAAGTAATTTAATATTAATTAAAAAAAAATACGTTTATTTTGTTAACTTGTTAAAATGTATCTAGATAATTAGAATTATTTAGATACATTTACATACAAAGATACATACAAAGAGACATACATACAAAGAAACATACAAAGATTAGATAATTAGAATTTTTTACTAGAACTTTATCATACAGAGGTACAACAAAGTTTTGGTATTTTTAACACATGCAATATAGTGCAGGTGGCGCCCTCTGCAAGGTATAACGAATCCGTGAACGAATTTCAATTTCTCGTACCAAAAAAAAACCCTCACACCAAATTTTAATTTAATATCTTATGAAACACTCGACTTACTTCAAAAAAGCGATTTTATATTTCTCATTTTGACGCCCTGTATATTGAAAGCGCCCAATTAAAAAATGACGTCACGAAAGTCGCATTATTTGGGTCCACCCTATATGTGGCCGGCAGATTGCCCTCCGTTTTCCGGACATCCTGTATATTATTTTATTACATAAAGGTGTCAGGCCACTTGGTTTACTTTGTTTAAATTGTTATTTCCATGTCGATTTTTTATACAAGGACTTTATGGTAACTATGCGAATGCGACATAATGGGATGGGATGGATTGGGTTGGACACCTACCAGCCCTTACACTCTTAAATTTTATATATTAAATGAGGAATCCCTACCAATTAATTTTTTTTTAATTAATAAAATTTTTTAAGTAAAAAGAAAATATATATAAACAGATGTTTCATGATAAAATACTAATATTGATCAATAGAAAATTCACTTACAACTTAGTAAGTTTTCCAAGGGAAAACCGAAATTTATTCCTTCTATTAAATTTGTTAATAACTGCCGAATTTTAGCTAAACTTTATGGATTTTTGTCCAGTATGGCAACACTGTCGCATATTGCAAAATTGACATATTGGAGAGTTTTCGCATAGCAATGTTTTGAAAATGACGTCATTTAGTAAGAAGTTTTTTTTTATTTTTTAGGGCAAAATAGGGTTCATCCAAAATTTTCTTTTTCTACTAAGAAAAATTTTTTTTGCAAAATCGTTGGGTCTTTATTTGCTCTAGCACCACAATACTTATTTTGATTTGTAGCCAGCATAACTATGTATATTATAGAAGGGAAGCAGCTTTTAACTACGCTGCTAAAGTTAACAAATTAATGTTTATCGCGCAAAATGTCCACAGAAAAATTAAATAATCTTTTGAAGTACACCTGTGCAAAACATTAATAGATATCAGCTCAAAACGCCCGAGATTTCAACGCAAATGATGCAAAGCAGGTAGACAGCGATTGATTGGCACACGTCTTTGGCAAAAATCTCGGGTTCACTTATGGTGGCTACACACACAACTGCAAGCTTGACAAGCATGCATGAACAATCTTTTTGTACAGGGTGAGTTTTTCAAAGCGCGGAGTAGTATTATGCATTGATGATATTATTTATCGATGACGTGCTCCTGGACTATTATTTGGTTAAGCATTCTTCACATTTTAAAAATATTTTGGACTATACAGAGTGCTCCGAAAAAGTAGGGCACTACAAAAGTTAATTTTTTTAAATGGAACACCCTGTATTGCAAAACATTTTTGAATTCTTTGCGTAATTACCAATCTTTTTTGATAATGGTTTAATATGCCAAAAATTAATAGTTTAGGAGATAAATCAAATTTTGTTAAAAATTTAGAATTTGCACGCATCTCTTTAATATTAAAATTTAGCACCTAAATTTTGAATACAGACTTAATTTTTATCATCAGAAGTAAAATAAAGTTACTTTGATATGCGTGCTATGTAAAATTATTCATTTTGTTGTACAGGGTGTTTTTTTTGAAAGGCCAAACTTGCCCAACTTTAAATATAAAAATCTCTCTTATTTTAAATGAAACACCCTGTATATTTTCATGTCATCTAATAGCTTACTTAAGAGCCTATAAATTTAATTAATAATGTCCTATCTCTATATCTAACAGTTTTGATTTTTGTTTTGGGTAATATGATTTTTGTTTTGGGTGAAGCAAATAAAAATTGTCTGCTAGCTCAAAGGCTATATAGAGAAAAATATCCTCAACGGCGCACACCCGATTCCCGCAGTTTTCGCGTTGTTATGGACCGATTTATGACGACTGGTAGCGTGGATCTGCCAAAACGTAATGTTGCTAATAGGGTGGCAAATGAAGGTAAAGAACTTGAAATTCTTTTGCAAATTGAGGAGGATCCCCACATTGGTAGCCGTAGGTTAGCCTTACTTTCTGATGTTTCGCAGACAACGGTAAACCGGACAACACGGAAATATAAATACCACCCATATCACATTAAGTTGCATCAAGAACTTCACAATCAAGATTTTCAGCTACGTGTAACTTTTTGTGAATGGTTACTTCGCAAAATTGAAATTAATCCAAATTTTGTTAACTATATTATGTATTCCGACGAGGCGACATTTAAAAGCAATGGTGCTGTCAATAGGCATAATATGCACTATTATGCAACAGAGAACCCTCATTGGGTACGTGAGGTTCAGCACCAGAATCATTGGTCCCTTAATGTATGGTGCGGCATCCATAATAACCGTATAATTGGACCATATTTTTTTAATGAACCTTTGAATGGGCATTCATATCGAGTATTTTTACAGCAGCAATTGCCTGAATTATTAGAAGAAGTCAATCTCCAGGAACGGCAAAGTATGTGGTTTCAACAAGATGGTGCGCCTCCCCATTTTCATCGTGCAGTAAGGGAATATTTGGATCAAGAATATCCTCAAAGATGGATTGGTCGCGGAGGATTTGTTGCATGGCCGCCAAGGTCTTGCGATCTTACGCCGCTAGATTTCTTTCTGTGGGGTTATCTCAAAGATAAAGTCTATGCAACAAAACCAAACTACAAGGGAGGATATGATTATTAGAATTAGGGATGCCTGTCAAACCGTAACACCAGGAATGTTATACCATATTCGACAAAATATAATTAAAAGAATTAATATTTGTATCGAACAAGGAGGACATATCTTTGAACATTTGTTGAACAGAAATTAACTTTTATTATATAAAAATAAGTGAATTTAATAAAAAGAAACGTCCATAAATTTGTTTCATTTTATAAGAAAAAAATAACACGAAATGAAGAAATATAAGATATTTCAAAAACTATTAGAAATAGGGATAGAATATTATTAATAAAATTTATATGCTCTTAAGTAAGCTATTAGATGACATGAAAATATACAGGGTGTTTCATTTAAAATAAGAGAGATTTTTATATTTAAAGTTGGGCAAGTTTGGCCTTTCAAAAAAAACACCCTGTATAACAAAATGAATAATTTTACATAGCACGCATATCAAAGTAACTTTATTTTACTTCTGATGATAAAAATTAAGTCTGTATTCAAAATTTAGGTGCTAAATTTTAATATTAAAGAGACGCGTGCAAATTCTAAATTTTTAACAAAATTTGATTTATCTCCTAAACTATTAGTTTTTGGCATATTAAACCATTATCAAAAAAGATTGGTAATTACGCAAAGAATTCAAAAATGTTTTGCAATACAGGGTGTTCCATTTAAAAAAATTAACTTTTGTAGTGCCCTGCTTTTTCGGAGCACTCTGTATAGTCCAAAATATTTTTAAAATGTGAAGAATGCTTAACCAAATAATAGTCCAGGAGCACGTCATCGATAAATAATATCATCAATGCATAATACTACCCCGCGCTTTGAAAAACTCACCCTGTACAAGCATGCATAATTTTCCTTCGCCGCCACACGGTACATGCATGCTTTAACAAGCTTCAGTTTATGCCGCGAAAATGTCTGATTCAGACGATACCTTGCTTGCTTTGGCCGCTTTTTACCTTATCCGTAGAAAGAAAATGCGAAAAAAGAAACGTGATGTATAGTGTAAAGAGTGGTGTAAAAAGAACCTATTCCCATATTAATTTACTGTCTGAATTAAGCATATATCCGCGTGATTGGCATAATTATCTCAGAATGAGTGAAGAAACTTACCTGAAGCTTTTGTCACTTGTAACACCTTTAATTAAAAAGCAAGATACGATTATGAGACAAGCTATAACTCCCCACGAAAGGTTAACAGCAACATTACGATTTCTCGCAACCAGAAGGAGCTATGAAGATCTTAAATATTCAACTATAATTTCACCACAAGCTCTGAGTTATATAATTCCTGAAACGTGCCAAGCTATCTACGAGGTGCTGAAAAGAGTTTTTTGAAGGTAAGTAAAATCCTTGTTGTTTTTAAGTAATTTATTACAAAAGTTATAATTTCAAGTAAGTACAAAACAGGAAAATAATTGTCAAAAACAAAATATTAAAAATTTAGTTTGCGAAATTTGAATAATACGAAGATAGGGACTAAAGGGAACTATCGCTTTCCTCACTTAAAGCAGATTGCAACTGAAAATATGTTGATCCAGACTGCTTGGAAAAACCATCGTTATTATTATTATTATTATTAATATGCTGACGAGATAAAGAAACATTCTTGGGCTCACTGTTACCAGATTGACAAATAGAATGTGTCTGAGTCAACTGACCCATTTCAGCCATAAATAATTTATTATTTTTTCTGCTACCAATCTTTGAGTGTTATCTGGTATATCTCTCATTTTTAGAGCCACGTTTTTTTCCAAGAATGTCGTATCTATCTTCTTTCGGCTTAGGTTTCTTAAAATGTTGTTCAATTGTTTCTAGCATAGCGTCACATTTGTCTCCACCTCTCTTAGTAGGTCTAGTAGAAGGCATTGTTTTCGGAGTTGATTGAATAGATGAAGTGGATGTGTCTTGTGCTGTTGAAGTAGTTGCTTCATTTCCTTGGCAAGATTCTTCTGAATCTTCTGTAAATGGAGTTGGTTCTTAATTTTTTTCCTGAAAATGATAATGATATTAATAAAAATAGTTATTTATTCATGACAATTATATATCCTATGAGATATTTACATGTTACACGTTATATTTAGATAAAAATTGTGATGTAATAATGAGTGCGTTTATTTCTTTTCAGTTTCCACAAAATGAAAATGACTGGATCACGATAGCGAGGGATTTTGAAAAGAGGTGGAATTTTCCACATTGCCTTGGCAGCCTAGATGGGAAACATATCGAGATTGTTCCTCCAGCTGGAAGTGGTTCATTTTTTTAAAATTATAAACATAGACATAGCATGGTGCTACTTGCTCTTGCAGATGCAAACTACAGAATAATTTTTTTTGATTTTGGTACGAATGGCAGAGTATCAGACGGGGGCGTTCTTCAGAAAACAGATTTTTTTAGGAGACTACAAAGTAATTCACTCAACATACCAAGAGAAGTAGAAGTCACTCAGTTCACGTATACTGCCCTATGTTTTCGTTGCAGATGATGCTTTTTCTTTAAGGCCTGACATGTTAAAACCATTTGTACAGAGCGATTTAAACTGCATGGAGAAAAAAATTTTAACTACCGATTTTCTAGAGCACGACGAATTATAGAAAACGTATTTGGGATTTTAACAGCGCGTTTCCGAATTTTTCATACAGCTATCAATTTAGAATTAGAGTATATTGATGAAATAATGAAAGCAACTTGTGCTCTGCATAATTATTTAATGTCAACTGTACGTGAAACCTACGCTCCGTCTGACTCTTTACATATCTGAAAACATCGAAAATGGTGCGGCACGTGTTGGATTAACACCAGAGAATTCCAATATGATTCCTCTACAAAGATCCCATATCGCTGAAGGTATACCCTTTGATGCTAAACAAGTAAGACAACAATTCATGGAGTACTTCAGCATTATAGGACAAGTTCCATGGCAGCAAAACTTTGTACATTAAAAAAAAACAAAAATATACGTGTAATTAGGTTATATATTTTACTTTTTGTGTAAATTTAAAAAAATAATTAGCTAAAAATCGAAAAGTTGTTTTTTGGAACGTAGAACCTTATAATTCCCAAGAAATTTGTGTTTATATTATAAAAATTTATATAATAAACTTACGTATCATTCAAATTGGACGTAGAAATTCTTGGAGTCTCTTGATCTGCCAAAGAGCTAAATAAGTGGTAGTACCATAGTGTAGGTTCATATAAGCTTTTATTTAGTTCATTTACCTTTTTAATAACGGCATCCTTATCGGCTTGGCTGTCAATTCATTTATACTTATTAAGTAAGATTTTGTATGCGGCATCCTTCTTCGTCCTATCATGATATTCTGGTGATTTTATTCGCCAAAGACACGGCAGATTTTCGTATGTACGAATAAAATTTTCCAATAATTCTCGATTGCTCCTTTTCAAATCGCTGGACATGATGATGGCGACGCCGACCGACGTAGAGCCATTCACGGTCACGGACTGACTAAATTGTTTGTACAAGCCGAATACATGAGGTACACACGTACCGTTTCGCTTGCGTACGCATGGCTTATCCAAGCTTGCATGATTCAAATTCAATCAATCATCAAGCGGCTTGCACAATTAAAATGCTTGCGCAAAATTTCCCTACAGATGCTACAGTTTGCTTGTACAAAAAGATTGTTCATGCATGCTTGTCAAGCTTGCAGTTGTGTGTGTGTAGCCACCTTTAGGGTAAAAACACACGAGGCTGTTTGCAAGCGGTTTGCGCCGCGACGGTTGTCGCGCCGTGGTCGAGCTCGGCGCCTCGTTTATGGCACTTGTGAGCTTTGAAACAGACGGCGCCGCCTAATCCCATAAAACGCGGCGTCCGACGCGCGTACCCTGCTCGAGACCAGGGGCCGCCGGCACGCCGCTTGGTTTTTATTGCTTTAGCGGCACTACCGCGGCACATCATTTACTTATCTTCTGTGTTGCAAACCACACGTAGGGTTTTTTGGTGTGTTTTTTTTTGTGCAGTGTTGAAAATTGTTCATTTATTATGGAAACTAGGGAATTCAACATAGAAAAATTAATTACTGAGGTTCAATTGAGGCCAGCGATTTGGGATTTGCGTGATGATAATTATTCAAACAGAATTAAAAAAAACAGGCATGGGGAGAAGTTACTACAGAATTTCTAAGCGCAGCTTCTTCTGTTGAGGAAAAAAAAATTATAAGTATGTACATATTATATGCTATATATTATATGTATATTATATATTATATGCTATTATATTGATTCGTTATCAAAAGCTTTTCTTCCACTGATATGCTATCTCTCATAATGGTATTAGCTTTTGTACATGGCTCTTGGATCAATAAAAGTAACTCCTGGTATGATTCCTTTGACATTCTGGTGAAATTTAAAAAATTTTCCGGATCTTCACAAATCTCCTTATAGATGGTATTGAAATATCCCTTCTCGTTTCTTTCCATAACTATGGGATGTATCCATAGCTTACGTTTCGTTCTATTTTTTTTTTGGTTTTTTGCGTAATGCCAGTGCCGATGCCGCCAACAAAAATAAAAAATCATCTTCACTGTCGGAGTCCATTTTGCTCACGATAAATAAAAAACTGTGAACTGTACGCAAAGCTTGGCAACATCAAACTGATCTTGTAATTTTTCGTGCCGTTCGTAGTTGCGAAAGCCGTCGCGTGTGTTTTAAGTCGAGCGGCGGTCCACCGTCGCGGCGCAAACCGCTTGCAAACAGCCTCGTGTGTTTTTACCCTTAGGCATTCTGCACACGGAGCTTATCGTCATAGACGCGTACAAGATTCGTCTTGCAGCAACGATTCCTCTAAACCTTGAAATCCGCAAACGAATCGGCTCTCAAGCTACATTTTCATAGTACTCTAATGAAATATATTTCACATAATAACTTTTGTAGTAGGTTTAAAGTGATGAAGAGGATCTACTTTTGTTAACTTACCTTAAAACGTACGTAAAAAGAAAAAGAAATCTAAGAAATTTTGGGTACATCCCTATATCTACAATAACTTTAATAGAAGGTTATTTATTGCCGCCAAAAAATTATCAGATGACACTAAATTTCATACATTTTACAGAATGTCTAAAAATACATTTAAAGATTTGGTGTTAATTGTGGGTCCTACCATTAAAAAGCAAAATACTAATATCCGAGAATGTGTTAGTCCAGAAGGGAGAATTATGATAACACTACGGTAAGTAAAAAAATCTATATTTATTAACAAATCGTGTTCATACATACATAAATATATTAGTTATTATCAAGATCATATATAGTATAACTAATATCATTTTCTTGTGCTGTAATAAGTATCGGTTGAAAATGGAGACGATGCTACGTCGTTGGGCAAAGGAGCAGGCGTGCTGACTGTTCTGCGGGTAGAAAATGACCAAGATGACGCGACCCTCAGAGGTTGCTCTTGCTGCTCATCCCTGCCAACAACATAAGAGTTTTTAATTTAAACTGTCTTAAATCCCTATACGACAGACTCATCAGGGTAGTCAACTTAAAAGAAACATCTTTCCATCATCACTTGGTGCCTTTAAGGTCTTGTTTTACTTTTCTTGGATATATTGTAAAACAGCCACGTCAACTTCATCTTTTTGTGGTGGAATTTTCCTCTTTTTTCTAATTTGGCTGGAAGTATCTTGAGTATGATGTTTAGAAGATTCCACTATTGATTTATTGCTAGAATTTTCAGTATCATTTTCAGATTCGTTTTCATTTTGAGGTGCCTCAGATTCTGGTTTTCTACCTGATTGCGTTATTGACTCAGTGTCTGGTAAAGAAATATTTCCAGTCTCTCCTAATTGTTGGACTGGCCTTACATACGGCATTACAGTAGGGTTTTTTTTGCTTTTGTCAAAGAACCACTTGCCGCTGGTTTCAGGCTCCGGACAAAGCATTGCGAATGTTCTTCCATTTTTTTTCCAATCAGTCACTGCAAAGAATACATATTGTGAATTTGAATTTGAATTTGAATACAGACTGGTTTCTAAGTAATAGGCGAAAATTCACGAGTGTAATTTTAAGGTCAAAATATTATTAATTTAAGTACTAAGATAAGTTTCTATATGGCAATATTTCTTTTAATTATAAAACTGAAGTCAGTGTGAAGTACAGAATCAGGTGCATTACTGTAATTGAATGTGAAAGAAAATATTAAATATTAAGCGTGTAAAATAAACCTCGGTGTTTACGTTCGGCATTCAACAGTAGTAATAAAGCAAGTCGTACTATAGGGTTCGTCGCCCGCAGTGTTGTCGAGATGCCGAGAAAAGAATGTTTAACTTGCAATAATTGTGAAAAGAAAGTCCTTGGCAATCAAGACAGGCTTCTCTGCATACCCTGTGCGACCATAGTATGGAAGCACAGGGTATGTATCGATATGTCTACAAGGGCGTATCAACAGATTAGTAATTCTTCGTACCCCTGGTTTTGCGACAAATGTGTAGAAGACAAGGAAGCTAACGATGTTACGCTAAGAGATCTTGTGGAAAAGTTAAATGAGATGGATAAAAAATATGAAGCACTTCTTAGGAAATATAACGAGCAAATGAATATTAATGGAAAGCTATAGGAACTTTCGCAAATCAAAGGTCAACTCAATAAACAAGAACATCTTACCCTAAAAAATTATCTATTTATACAGGGTATTCCACAGAATCAAAACGAAAATCTACTGAGCATAGTAAGAAAGATAATAGAAAATTTTGAAGTTCGGAAGGAGTCAAAATTCAGTGTATTCAGAATAGGAGATAAAATCCAAAAAGAAATTTTTATTAACCTCTAAAGAGCTGGATTTTAGTGAAAATCAAAAAATCTTTTAAGCATAACTTAACAAAACTAAATCTCGTATAATCCAAGGCTGCAAAAACTTATCAGAAAGAAAAAGGATATAAATATATGTGGTTTAGTAATGGAAATGTTTTGCTTAGGAAAAACGACAATAGTAAAGTCTTACTAGTGCAAAATGTTGACCAACTAAAAAACTAGATGCATCTCAAAATACACTAAACATGAACATACAAAGCATAAGAAATAAATTTGTTGAAATACAATGTTTTGTTATTAACAAAAAATGTGACATTTTAGTATTAGTAGAAACATGGTTGGCTATCGGACATTCCACTCAACTAGAGAGGGAAGAGGTGGAGGTGCAGTAATTTATGTAAAAGACACTTTTAAGACTCTGGAAGTGAAAAAATGTGAGTGCTGTGTATGAACCACCATCATGCCAGGAAATGGCTACGCGTATCACGGATCACTCAAAAACTGTAATAGACTACGTCTTATCGGATTATGCTGTTGGTGAGTTGGGACCAATTTTTGTTCACGGTAACTTACTATCAGACCATAAATTGTTAACCTTTTATGTAAAAAAAAATATATTTAACGTACGAAATAAGTACCAAAAGAAATGAACTTGTAAAATTATAAAAAATTTCAGCATGTTTTTGAGCAGTGTATTAAAAACTGTAATATTTCGTCATTTCAGGATATTATAGCTGTAAAAATCAATGCCAAATCTAAGAAAATAGTTAAAGCACGTAGTAGTAATAATTGAATTATTGGGGAAATACTGGAATGATGAGAGAGAGAGAGAGAGGGACTTTATGTATAAAATGAAAATAAAAAATCCAGTTTGTAGGGGTAGGTAAGAACATTAATTCAGAAATTAATAACGAGATCCTTGCTACGCATAGCTATCATATATTTGAAGATATTATATGTAATGAAACAATAAACTTAGAATTAACAAATGAACAGGAAATAAATGAAATCATATCTAAATTGAGAACAAAAATTCAGCCCAAGGGCACGACACTGTAACTGTAAGAGATGTGTTTAACTTAAAAAATTATATTATAAAAACTTTGACAACCCTAATAAATAATGTTTTTATAAAAGGTGTTTTTCCTGAAGAACTCAAAATAAGTAAAGTAACACCAATTTATAAAAATGGGAAAAGTAATTGTGTCAATAATTACAGGCCAATCACAGTTATATGGAAGTACTCGATAGAAAATTATTTAATTAAAATAATTTCTTCTTCTTTTCAATTTTTGAGCGTGTGAGATAAAAATTTCTAAATTGATTTTTGCTATAAGTGACGTAATACCCAATAAAATAAGTAATCTCCGATATTTACTTTCGATATAGGGGACACGTGGAAAACCCAATTTTAATAAAATTCTAATATTGCAAAATAAAATCTCGAAGGTATTATTTAATTATGATAGACTTACCAATACAGAAACTTTATATAGAGAACTTAGTATACCAAGCATGGACGTAATATTTAATTTAGAGCAAATAAAGCAAATTTATAAAATTGTATGGAGATCTCAGGACAATATTTATCAGTTAGCTGTAAGAACAAATATAGGCTTAAATAATACAGTCGTACAAGCCAGTAAGGGATATAATAGAGTACCTGAAAATAATAAAAATATAAAGAATTATGGACTGTTCATACGAAAGTTGAAAGTATATTTAAATATATTGTAGATTGTAGGATTATTTTTTCGACACAGAGTTATAGATTGTATTCTCGAGACCAGAGCTTAAAGCACTGTTTAGGGAATTATTTTATTGTTAAGCCGGTAAAGTTTCAAATAAATAAAAGATGTTTTCAAAAAAAAAAGGCTACTGGATGTACATTTGCTGCCCTAGCTTTACACTTTTAAAGAGTTGAACGTACGATTGGTTTAATTATAGAAGAAACTACAAATACCATATGGAATACATTAAAAGGAGTTTATATGAGTCTACCAAATGTAGAAGGATGGAAAGATATATCAAAAAGACTTTTTGAATTATGGAAATTACCAAATTGTTTAGGAGCAATTGACGGGAAGCATATTAATATTCAAAAAAATCCAAATTCCGGCTCTACCAATTTTAATTATAAAAAATCATTCTGTTATTTTGCTAGGCTGTTACCAGTAAGAAATCTGTACCCGGAAAGAAATATTAATAATCAAATGCCGAGATAATAAAAAGTCGAGGTAGAAAAGTTCCAGATTTTTCTGACATCTATAAGATGTCCTGAATACGAAACTATTGTCTCAATAATTCAGTGTAGTTGCGTGTTACACAACTTTGTTAGAAAAAAGGAAGGCTCAATGTATACAATTACTTCAACACTTGCAACAGAAAATAATTAACAACATGCTAGAATAATACCAGATGTGGGCAACTTAAATATAGATGAAACTTCTTCACCTCAACATCTACGAAACTATTTGGCTAATTAGTTTTTATTACCAAATGTTTCTTACTTTACCGTAGCAGTGGAATTATTGTTTATAAAATATGAATAAAAGCAATATAAATAACAAAACTTATATTTTAATACTTCCTTACCTGACCATTTCATCTCTTTAGCTATAGTTGTCCAAGCTTTTTCAGTAACATATTTTCTCGAGTATTCTTGTGGGGTATTATTATATAAACATTGATAATTTTCAATTACTTGTACACATTTTCACGTTTCATCGGCCACTTTCAGCTATTTTCATACAAAACAACGTGTTTTTAGGCCGGCGTATCGCAAGCGACTGCCATCGCTGTACGCCGAGCGATTTACAGCTTATCTGCTTTAACGAATCCACGCCGCGGACATCTCATGTACAGATTTCTATTAAAACACAAGTGAGCAGCGCAAAAGCGTATACGCTTCGTATGTAATACGCTTTGCATCTAATACGCATCTACGACGAGAAGCTCCGTGTGCAGAATGCCTTAGACCGACGCGACGGTGTCGCCATCCCATTGTCGGGTACATTTGAAGGTACATTTTCATCCATAAGGTTGGGCATTTTCCCAAATATTTAATCAACGGTATTGGTGACTATTTTTAGACCCAACCAAGATGGGAAGACCACGGGATGTCCAATCGCGAGTCGCATTTCTCTATAGAGCGTAGAAACCAATTACGTGTAATTAGATCGCAATAACACACCCATTTACTATGACCTGGCCAGTTTACCCCATACGGGATATTTTTCCGAAACTTTAAATTACATCCAGTAATAAGAGCATATAAACATTAGATACAAAATAACTTTAAAGATTATATTTAATTTCCCATTTTCGATGTACGTTTACCATTAAACGTTAATGTTCCTTATTTGTATATAAGATATGTCATTTAAGAGAAAAATGCAATATTTTGCTCGGTGTCAATTTAATGTGAGAATAAAATTTTTGCTTAATATTTTAAACATAGAGTTTGGAATTCGTAATAGCGCCATTCATTCAGCATTGACACAGGAGCAAGCAAGCACGTTCCCTTATATGGTGCTTTCATTTTAAAACGGACCACGTCACTCTAGTTATACAGGGGGGCGTTTACTTTTATATTTGATAAAGTAATGCCAATCACCTCCAGCTGATTTCACTTTGATATGTCAAATGGAAACCCCCATTATTTGACACCTCATTGTAAGCATTAAAATGTCCATTCAACAGTGCTAAAAAAAATTAATTGTCATAATCGTCATATTTTGGTATATCAAATAGCTATCCTATAGGGCATTTCAATGTAGATTTCAAATCACTTTTAATTGAAAGTAAATCATTAAGCTTTATAGGCTTAGAGAGATTTGGTCACTTTTGTCGCTTTTGCAGGATATTTAAATATTTTCTATAAATCATTGCACTGTAAATTGTGTAAATAATGACACAAATTTATGATTTCAAAACTTTCGCAAAACTTTCGTCTGTGGCGATAAAAAGGCCACAGAATGGTTGGTATGATTTTGGTTTTGCTCGTTTTGTTTTGAAAAAACAAAACAACACGTGTGTGTTGTAATGTTAAATGATGAAGCGTTTTTAGACCTGGATGCAAATATTTATTATGTTCGTTCTGGAATTACTTTTAACAGTTCTGGGTTATTTGAGGCTCACGTACCTATAATTGGACTACCGAAATTTAATAACTTTATATATACCAAGGGATAAAGTTATATTTAATAACTTTATCCCTTTGTAACAAAAGGGCTGAAGAAATTAAATTGCTGTTACTATGATGTTATGAATATAATTATGATTTATGGATTTAATTAGAATTACTAAAACAACTTAGCTACTTCATATCACAAAACATAAAAGTATACGAAGTGGAGTTTGCATACAAACTGATAGACTTTTGACAAATCTTCTAACATCCTCTCGCTTGGCAACGGATACTCTTGTTACTCACTTGACAGTTTGACATGCCTAATTGGACCAATCAAAATGGAAGAAAGCGGTGGTCAAATTAAGGCGGGAAAATCAAATTTCATTTAAAAAGAAATATCATAATTCTATTATTTAATCGCAATATATAAAGCAAATGCCTAATCAAAGAAGTTACTGATAGAAAATAGGGCCTTTTTGATTAGGTGTTTGCATCAGATATTGATCAGGATAAAATGAAACTCTTCAGCTTTATTTCACATATCTAAACAAGTTAATGTATTCCAATAATCAGTTAACAAGGACACTATTGTTAACTGATTATTACTAACATATTACTAACTTAAAAAAAAACAATTTTTTGAAGTATTTTGTTAGCACTGAAGTAACGCCAACCCAAACAGATGAGAAAAGATTGTGTAGATGTTGGTGCTATTTTACCTCCGAAGACATTACGGTGGTCCAACCGACGGTGTGAGTGCCATAATAAAATGCAAAAACAGTGACAGAATTATTTTCTTTTTTGGTTTCATTGACTACTACGAAATTTGAAAAAAACAATTTTTTTTAGCAAATTATGTATTAAATTAAAAAAAAAGCTATAGTAATTTTTTGTTGTAATCTAAGCGAAGACTTCAGAATTAGTTTTTATTTAAAATAATATATTATTCTTCAATGAATAATCTTTCACTCTCTCTCTCTGCCTTTGACAATACTTTATTTTTAATAGAACTAGTGCCCAAAACTTTTCAAGTTGCTCTTGAATCTGAATATCAGAACTATTTATCACCTACTAAAATGGTTATCAATATTGATTGAACCAGTTGCAACCCAACCAAAAACCAAAGAGAGCGTGCTGAGCGCTAAAGGAGATCGTACGCTTAAGGACTATTATTTATGCAACGATGAAACATACCGCCCCCTTTGAAAGGATTAACTTTCAAAACAAAAAAAAACAGCATAAGTAGATATAAGATACGTAGGTATACCTTAAAGTAACAAAGTGTTCATTTATATACATTATAGAACTAGAAAGAAACAGTTAGAAATTATCGACATTCAAAACGACCAAGATTTACGCAACAAATTAATCGAAGCAGACTTGCTGAACTTTTACCGCTGCATTGATAAAAATATGTACAAAGAGTTGCGCATAAACGCTCTGAAATATGCCAGCTTATTTGGTTCTACCTATATATGTGAAGAAACTTTTTCAATACTAAATAATAATAAAACAAAAACTCGAAACCGCCTTGCAAACGAAAGTTTGGAAGCAGTTTTACGTGTTGCTACAAGTAAATTTGAGCCCAATGTAAAAAAGATTATAAGCACTATGTTTCGGGCCTGTTTATAATATATGTTTAATTACTTAAATCAAGGTTATTTCGATCTTAATTATTTATCAAGTTATCAAGGCCAGACTGTAAAGAAATAGGGACGCTGCTCCAGTCACACTGAAATAAGGTGATCCTTCTGTTTTCGACGCACACCCTTAGTGATTATGTAATGAGCGGAATAAAATAGAAACGAAATAAGAAGAGACACAATTTGACGTAAAAGGAAAAAGAATGACTCGACTTACCCAAGTAATAAATGAAGTAAAGGATGTTGATATAAGGAACACCCCAATCAGCTTTCATTAAATCGACAGAGACGTGATGCACTGCGGTATTATCTCGCATGAGATTTAGGTACCGATTCAATAATTGCCGTAGTACTACTGCTTTCCGGTATCGCACACCTGTTCCGTATTTTGGCGGATGACCTCGGTCAAATAGCTTACTCCTCTCGCCCCGAGGGGTCCATAAGGTGAAGTAGGATAAAAGAGCAAGGCTTTATGGAAGGAACATGGGAGTAAGAGAGTAAGGAAATGTAAGATAGGTCGAGTTTAAATATTAACAATTTACCAAGAAACGCGTGTGTTATACCGGGTGAACCTTTATATGCAAAATCAATGTAAATAAACCAAAATAAACAAAGTATTACCGAATTAATTATTAAATATCTTAAACTTTAAAGAAAACTTATGTTAACTAAAAATAAGTAAAATTAGCAAAAAGTAATAAAACAAGAGAGAACGAAACACACTATGCAGTGCCACGATTCAAATTAAGAAATTCTTTTTCAATTTCAATAAATTATTATCAATTCTTTATTGTCTTTATTTACCTGTACTTCTGGCGGCCGGCCGGCCATCAGTTCATGATTTGCTCGAGTGGCCCCTAGTCTTAATAAGTATGTGCAACCATGCTTTACGACACCATGATAGGTTTGAACTACATCGTCTTTACCCGGAAAACACTCCGTAACACGACCGAGCTTCCAAAATAGTGGACCTATATTATCGTCTTTTATGATTACTAAAGTCCCTACCTTAATGCTAGGAAACAAAGTGTCCCATTTGGACCTTTCTTTTAAAGTATTCAGATAACTTTGGGACCATCAAAGGTTGGGTCACCATACAAAGTTGGTGCCATTATCGCTGTAAAGATTAGCACAAATGCCTCTTCCAGAGATAAATCTCTTGAAGCATTTAAGGAATGACTCAGATGACAAATCAGCAGCTAGTTCAAAATGTACTGCTTTCGTTTTAAAGCATACAAAAATACAGAGATAGCACTTTACCTTTTCTTTTCATATCCTTCACAAGAAAGGGACCTGCAAAGTCCACACTAGTGGCGTTAAAAGGTATTTGTGGGGTCACTCTACATTTTGGTAACTCTCCCATTTGATTTTGCAGGGGTGTTAGATTAGATCGGAAACACGTTATGCAATTGCGAATGACCTTTTGCACAGTATGACGACCATTAATAGGCCAAAAATTTACCCGTATTGCACATAAAGTTGTTTGAGCACCTGCATGTAAAAGTTTCAAATGCTCATACCGAAAAATTAAGGTTATAAAATATGAATTACTGGGTATTAAAATGGAATGTTTGCCATTAAAATTCATTTTTTAACACTTTAAACGATCTCCGACTCTCATCACACCGTTAGGGTCAATGAAAGGATTGAGACGAGATAGTTTGCTCTTTCGTTTCGAGCTTGATGTTTTAATATTTTTTAATTTTGTTGAAAAAGTAATGATTTTGGATCATTCTACATAGTAAAATGGTTGCATTATTAAGCTCTTTTTTTGACAATGGCCCTGAAAAATGAGCGTTTTTTTCTGTAGTTTTGGAATTATGGATAAATCTTAAACAAAATCCTGTCGTTCTCTGAAGTCTAGAGAATGATGAATAATTATCAATGAAAGTAAGATGTTTGGATACAGTTAAAACTGTTTGACATTTCTCTTTAAGTTCTGGAAAGATAGTTGCTGGGTTAGAGGATAAATTAGGCAATTCCTGCTTATCGCATTTTAAATATTCGGGGCCAAACCACCAAAGCTTGCATTCTTTTAGTTTGTCAGGATCCATGCCTCTGGAAATTACATCAGCAGGATTATATTGAGATAATACATGACACCTGGTTGTTTGTTTAATTTCTGATATCCTATCAGCGACAAACGTGTTTAATTGATTAGTTTCTAGGGCTAGCCATGAAAGAACTATACTAGAATCTGTAATGTAAATTTATTGGAATACTTCGATCGCAATCTAGACCTAGTTGCCATAATTTTTGTAAGATGATCTTAGCCTTTATAATGGTTGGACCGACAAGACCCATTCGATCAAAAATCTGCGCTGTGATTGCTAAAATCGATCTTTTAGTTACTGGATTGATGTCAGGAAGTGAAATGCTATATTGAAAATTATCTCCTTTAGAATCCCACATTATTCCAAGAGTTTTAGTAGTGTCGTCTTCTACGAGAATCTTTTGACCTGAGACCGAATTTGAAATATAGTCAAGGATTTGATTGTCACTGGCAACCCATTTTCTTAAGTTGAAACCTGCAGATTTGAGAATTTGATCAACTTCCTTTGTAAGAGATTTGTACTCTTCTACAGTGTCTGAGCCACAAAGCCAGTCATTCACGTAAAATGGCGACAAAATTTTATTACATGCATGAAAAAATTGAGCTTGATTTTCTATAGCTACCTGATGCAAACAACGAATGGCTAAATATGCTGCACTAGCTGTGCTGTAGGTTACAGTGTTGAGTTGATGCCTGCTAATGGATCAGAGTGGTCAAAACGCCAGATAATTTTTTTAAAACATCTTTGGTTTTCCTAAATCAGGACAGATCGGTACATTTTTTCAATATCCGCTGTGAAGCCATATTTGTAAGTACGAAAACGAATATAGTTCAGTTCAGAGATCTATTAGAATCTTTGATGTGCCGCGAAAAGTCTGTGTGCCGGTGTTGCTTGTATTGTCACATGACATGCATGTTTAAATCGTAAAATTTGACTACATGCGCCCACGTACTATTTTGTTAGACGCCTGACCTCAGTCACAGCCACTCAAGCGTGAAAAGTTGCACAGGTCCGGCCTTAAAATGTATTTGTATTTAAAACTTTATTATTCGGGATTTTTGGGCTTAGTTTTATTAAGTTAGAAATTGAAGATAGTTAGTAGATAATATTTGATTTAACCATAAGATTTAAGTACGTAAAATGAGTTTAACCAAAAATTTTAATTTAATAAGTTTAGTTTTTAGCGCCATCAGTGGGGTGTTTATAACAAGTGATGAGAGAATAGGTGGTACGAATTACTTAGGCCATTTATTCTGTGGATTAAGGCATTAAAGATTTACTTTTTGACACAAAGGGGTAAAATGTTTTGGTTTGTCTTCAAATTTTATATATTTCCTTTTTTTGGGTATTGAGATATTTATTTTTACTTGGTAGTGATTGTTAATGGGGATTTTGGCTGCCATATTCAATGTCCTTTGTTATTGTTTTTTTTTAATTAATACATATAATGATATATTATTATAATAATAAACTCATGAAAACCGCCATCTCTACATTTAGTACCAACCTCTTTTGATAAAAAGTAATTATGTAGTCAGAAAAGTGGAAGTATATTTTTTTAAATAAACTTTTACATTTAAAATCATCTAGCTGTCTATATCTTATGCGTGTAAGAGACACAAGTTTTACTTATAAAAAAAAACACACACTTTACGTCCTGAATGTAATATTTATTAATTTGTTTGCCTCATATTTAGTTCTTGTGCATATTAGGAGAGCTTTTTGCTTCCGCAACACTAGAAAATGAACTATCAGAACTAGGTAAGTCTAAATCACTGTCCAGATCACTCTTATTGTTTTCATCACCAATGTTATTGTCTTTCTTGTGCACCCACGGTCTCCATAAGCCCACACAAACACATTACTCTTCATTTGCCAAATTTTCCTGCCTATTTTCCCAGGGTCGAAACATTTTAAGGTCTTTAGGTATAATACCAACACAAATTCACAAACACAAATAAAAAAAACACACACTTCCTCACAGTAAAAACTGCAAAAAATTTAAACGAATACAGGCCAAATTCTAAATTCTCCACATTCATAAACGTGTAAAAAGCAAAACCGGCAAAACTCATCAAATAATAATACCCTCACATGACCCCCCTCCCAACTATTAAAGGTGATAGACCCATCCTTAAAGATCTCTTTAAAAACACGATGAAAGTAATACAAAAACAGCCGAAAAATTTATTTGGGTACGGCCCCGTAATCTTCAAAATCAGTGGGATAGAGAGAGATACAAAATCACTTGCACAGCCTGAAGTAGGAATCGCCAGAATGCAGGTGTTTTATCTTTGTTTACTAGACTGGTTAAAAAGAGGTGACAAGTCTGTGAGTGCTGGAAGTGTTTAAAATATTTTGTAAGATGCTTGGATTTTAGTCCGCGGTCAACTTTTTGATATTATTTTCTTGTGATATTATTTTCTTTCTAAAAATTGATATTTTCGAAAGAAAAATAAAAAAAAAAATTATAGAATCTTTTCAGAGAGTTTTCATAAGAAGTTTCTAAGTCAAAAATATTCATTCACTCTAAATCTACCTGATTCGTTTCTGATGGTTGTTCCAGTGAAGTGAGCTTCACTTTCTTGCTCTTCCTGCGAAAAAATTGCTTAGGTTGGTATTCTTCAATGTGCCAGAAAGCCTCAAGTTGATTATGTAAAGTGTTTGTATTATTAATAGAAAGATTGCAGACTGAGGAATTCAAAAAAGAATTAATTACCAATGAACCTGATATTATCCAACCTAATTTAGTTTTTTGGAGAACGGCATTATTACCTTGTAGTTTTATTTGTCCCACGCAATTGTCATCTGCAAGGTTAATATTCTTGGGTATTTGTAAATTTGATACGTTGATTGAGAGATCTGGTAGATTTTTTGTAATTCTGTCTATGATTAGATATTCAATATTTTCCATTGAAAATGCATTTATGCTGGATTTGATGTTGATGTTCGTACTTTTACGAGTGTTAGTCACACTATTACCAAAACCTTGAACTGAATGTTTTATGTTTAACAAAATAAGTCCAAGTTGTTTTAATAGGGATTTTGAAATAAAATTCAATTGGCAATCACTGTCAAGAAAGGCACAGCACAGTGATGATTGCCATGTTTGTCCTGAACCAAAACGCAAGCTGTGGGTCATAAAGTATATTGAGTTTCAGCTGATAAGGCTCGGTTGGTGACAGATACAACTTTAGACCCAGGGCTCTGTATTTCATCTGAGGATTCTGTGTTAGTATTTAAACTATGTTGATTTGAAACCGGTGACTTTGAAAAGTGCAACAATGTGTTGTGTTTAGAAGAACATTTTCTACATGTGAAATGACTTCTACATTCTTTGAGAGAGATCAGGTGGCCAGGTTTCAGACAATTGGTGCAAGCTTTAAGATTCCTTATTTTGTTAATCCTGTCTTGAATACTCAGTTTGAGAAAATCTTCACAAGAAAATATGAAATGGTGTTTCTTGCAATTTATACAGGTTGGAACAGTTACTGACAGGTTTGAGCTACGATTAGGATTTCTAATTTTGTATTTTTTTGTGTTTGAGTTTAAAGAATTGATGTTTTCAAGCACTTGGCAACGCTTGTTCAAAAAACCAAATAAATCTTTTGTTGTGGGTGTATCCGAAGGCAGTTTTGGGGAAAATTCTTCCCATTGACGCCTTGTGGCAGGATCCACTTTAGATGAGATGTGAAAAATAATAAAACAATCCCAGTGGTTCACAAACCGAGCGATTTGAGAGCTCTTGTTGCCGGGAAACAGAAACCGCATTTCAAAAGTGGTTGTTCTCAATAATGTGCTATTTAAAAAAATAAAGTAAATGCCAAAATTAATGGTTTGGACATTTTAAATAGGCGTGTAAAAGATTTAGGTCATAAACTGCAATAAAAATAATTTTTCTTGATTACTTGATTAAAAATTAAAACTTTCAACGTATTCACAGCACTCTATTTTAAAATTTAAAAAACTGATTTTTCTATGAGTATAAAACAAAAAGTAGCAAATAGAGTATCATTGTTTTCAGAATATTATTTTCTATCGAAATACGTAATAATATACCAAGTGTCCCATTTAAAATAAAAAAGTTAGTGTAAGTGATGGTAAACAATAGAATATGTCAAAAGATACTCTTATAACTATTCTATCGATATACCAAATTTCATTTGTTTATGTTGAAAAATAAAAAAGTTATTAAGTGTTCCCTTTTTTCTGTGTCACCCGGTATACCCCCGAACTTATTGATAAGGTATGCCAATATTTCAAGCAACAATCCAGAAGCTCGTTTTAGATTTTTAGTGAACAGCCTACGGTTTGACAATAAAGATACCAAAAGCTAAGTAACTAAGTTAAAATAATTTTAATTATAATGTTTATGTGTTTTGTATTTTATATTTTTTACACAATTTTTCAAAAAAGGTAATCAAAAAGATCAAAGTCGAAGATCATACTGGAAACTGGTTGGGTATATTTAGCATTATTTTAATTGGAATATATGGAATTTTGGAACTTCCGAATCGGATGAACTTCACGTGTAAAATCAGCACAATCAGGTCCTTCGTACAGCCATTAAGGTAAATTCTAAGCTGTCTACATAAACATTTATCCTCTTTAAAGAAAAAAATGATTGAAAAACAATATACACGTCATCACATGCAAGCAAAACGTCTACCGGAAAAAACCCATTAGGCCGGGTATACACGATCCGGTATGAACGGTCCGGCGAAAACGGTCCGGCGCCGGATCGTCACGACAACACATAGGTTTTAATAGAAGACGATACATGGATGCGTCAATGCCGGATCGACGGATCAGCGCCGCAGCTTGCTGCGGCAAGACCGCGCGCCGGATAACCGGATCATCCTGGGCAACACACGTACTTCAATGTATCGCGATATACGTTCCGGTTGTAACGCGCGTTTTTAGTTATTTTCACCCAAATTATTACATTATATATCTTGTTTCAAAGCAAAGCAATCAAATTTTTGAATTTTTTTTAATACCTATCCGTTTTTAACGCAGTGTGTATCGCGTATATCCTATGCGGTAGAAACGCATCCGTTTCTACCGCATCCGTTGAAACCGGATCGTGTATACCCGCACTAAGTGTTACCGAGCGAGGCCGTCATTGTCGCCAAGTGGCAAGTGCATAAGGACGCTTTTGGTTTGCCACAGCCGCGGCGTCCGTAAGCAGGTTGGAGAAGTCATCATCGGTTTGATTGGCTAGATCGATCGAACGTTACGTCCGCGCATTACGTCACGCGCACCTGGCAGCCAGTAGGGAGCGAGCATAGTGGATAGAGGGGAGAAACAGCTCGCGACGGTAGAATTCTTGTTTAGCGGTAAATATAGGGTATGTATATTAAGATTTTTTTTCAAATTGAAACCAAAATCACAGGGTTTATTTTTGCTCGTGATAAAATATTTAATGCACTCTCTCGATTTACAAATTTTGTAAACGCATTTTCCACTCCATCACCAATAGGTCAGATTAGAGCGAGTACAATCACTATGGTCTGAGTTTGTAACAGTTCAAGGAGATCTTGAACTATTTGATAATACCCAAGATCATTCTCAATATCGAATTGATTTTGAAGATGATTTTTTTGAGTCGGGTTTCGCTAAAACCATTTTAGATCAACATTTTAGAGATCTTCAGAAACAAGACAATTCACAAATTCCCCAAATTACACTGCAACATACTCAAAGCGCAGCTGTACAAAATAATACAAGTTTACCTAAAATTAAGTTGCCAGAATTTTATGGGTCCTATGAACTTATGGTTGCAATTTGCAGACTCATACAAATCGTGTTTAAAAGGCGATGATGCCAAACTTCTTCTTTCGTTAGAAGTTATTGACTCAAACTATGACGTAGCTTGGGATATTTTGTGTAATCGGTATGAAAACAAACGAGTTCAGGCTCATATGAAATCACTTTTTGATATGCAACAGGTTCATAAAGAATCTCACGTTTTACTCAGAACAATAGTAAACAATTCAAATCAGTTCAATCAACAAGAGCTCTCAAATCGCTCGGTTTGTGAACCACTGGGATTGTTTTATTATTTTTCACATCTTCACTAAAGTGGATCCTGCCACAAGGCGTCAATGGGAAGAATTTCCCCAAAACTGCCTTCGGATACACCCACAACTAAAGATTTATTTGGTTTTTTGAACAAGCGTTGCCAAGTGCTAGAAAACATCAATTCTTTAAACTCAAACACAAAAAAATGCAAAATTAGAAATCCTAATCGTAGCTCAAACCTGTCAGTAACTGTTCCAACCTGTATAAATTGCAAGAAACACCATTTCATATTTTCTTGTGGAGATTTTCTCAAACTGAGTATTCAAGACAGGATTAACAAAATAAGGAATCTTAAAGCTTGCACAAATTGTCTGAAACCTGGCCACCTGGTCTCTCTCAAAGAATTTAGAAGTCATTTCACATGTAGAAAATGTTCTTCTAAACACAACACATTGTTGCACTTTTCAAAGTCACCGGTTTCAAATCAACATAGTTTAAATACTAACACAGAATCCTCAGATGAAATACAGAGCCCTGGGTCTAAAGTTGTATCTGTCACCAACCGAGATTATAGACATATTTATCCACCGATTTAAAAAATAATCATATCAAATTATTGGGAAACAAATATATATATATATATATATATATATATATTTGTATTATATATATATATATATATATATACAAATATATATATATATATTTGTTTCCCAATAATTTGATATGATTATTTTTTAAATTATATATATATATATATATATGTATATATATATATATATATATATATATATATATACAGGGTTACTGGTAATTCGATACATTATATATAGATAGATTCGATACATTAGAAACGATGTGATAGGGGAGGGGGTAAGAAGTAAATTGAACCCTTATATGTATTATGCAAAGGTTGACAGTTTTCGACATATTTAATTTTTTCTGTTTTTCTTCAAAATGTAGACCTTAGTGGTTTAAAAGGCAGTTTCCAGAAAATCCGCTGTATATCTTTTTAACTTTTTAGGCAAAATACATGCTCAACACAATAGTGTTACGTTTGTAATGGCAAAAGTCCCGCAAATAGTTGTAACCATAGGTAAATTCTCGATGCAAAGTGTAATTTTTTTTTCTTAAATAAAATACTACACTTTCTAGTGGATATTTTTTGAAAAAAAAATATGCTACATTCTTCAAAATTTACGTAAAACTCTCTTATTATCTAAGCTAACTCATAGGCTATAAATGCTACCAAAAATTTTAACAGAATTTTGTATTTTTATTATTAATAGTAAGAACGCAGTTGAAAAATGCCAAGTGGTATTTACTTCTATGGTATTTAAGTAATATAGCAACAATTTGTTTTTTTAATTTTATTGTTAAAAATTTGATGTGTAGATAGTCTGACAGCAATAATTGTTTTGGAAAGTAGTTAAATTACGAGTTTCGAGTTTATTTTTCTCGTGTTTTCAAAGAAGGTATTCTATTGGTTTATGCGCTATGGCCACGTTTACTAACGCTGAATATGCAGATATTATGTTTGTTTATGGGTTTTGCAATAGTAATGCCGCGGAGTCTCGCCGAGAATACCAACGTCGCTTTCCGAACCGCCGCATTCCAAATGTCCGTGTTTTCGCTTCGACCTACCGAGCTATCGCTGAAACTGGATCCGTAAAACCAAGAAGAGGTGACGCTGGCGCTCCTCGCGTATATCGAGCAGAAGATGAGGAGGAAATATTAAGACATTTTGAAGACGATCCAACCACATCCACTAATGCCGTAGCGCAGCAAACAGGATCATCGCAATGGAAAGTTTGGTCCACGATTCGGCAAATGGGAAGCCATCCTTACCATTATACGCCAATGTCCAAGGATTGGAAGAAGGGGACCCGATAAGAAGGGTAGAATTCTGCAGATTTATTATAAATTCTGATGCAGACAATAGAACTTTTTTAACCGAGATTTTGTGGACGGACGAGTCAAAGTTTAGTCATGAGGGCATTACAAATTTTCATAACCTTCATTTTTGGGCCGAAGAAAATTCCCGTTTAACAAGAGAAACCAGTTTTCAAAGAAAGTTTTCTGTAAATGTGTGGATGGGACTTATTGGCCGGGATGTAATAGGACCACATTTTTTCCCAGACCATTTTAACGGGGATATTTATGAAAATTTTTTACGACATGACCTACAAGATCTTTTTGACGATATTCCTCTCGCCGTTAGAGGACGAATGATATTTCAACATGACGGCTGTCCAGCTCATTTTCGGCGGTCAGTTCGGCAGTTCCTGGATGAACGTTTCCCGAATCGTTGGATTGGTAGGTCAGGTCCAATAGCTTGGCCAGCACGAAGCCCTGATTTAACCCCGCTTGATTATAGCATATGGGGTCAAATGAAAGCACTGGTTTATGCAACCCCAATAATTACCCGGGAAGATCTTATCCAAAGAATAACCAACGCTGCCCAGCAGATCAAGAATACCATAACAACTAGAACAACAAAGACTGAAATGAGAAGGCGCTGCCGAGCCTGTATTCGCAATAGAGGCTCTCATTTTGAACAAGATTTGTGAAGGTAAATACTGATAAATGCGTTACTTTACAATTTATAATAAAAATACAAAACCATGTCACCTAACTTTTAAGCATTTGTATCCTGTGAGCTAGCTTAGGTAATAAGGAAGTTTTAAGGAAATTTTGAAGAATGTAGCATAATTTTTTTTCAAAAAATATCCACTAGAAAGTGTAGTATTTTATTTAAGAAAAAAAAATTACACTTTGCATCGAGAATTTACCTATGGTTACAACTATTTGCGGGACTTTTGCCATTACAAACGTAACACTATTGTGTTGAGCATGTATTTTGCCTAAAAAGTTAAAAAAATATACAGCGGATTTTCTGGAAACTGCCTTTTAAACCACTAAGGTCTACATTTTGAAGAAAAACAGAAAAAATTAAATATGTCGAAAACTATCAACTTTTGCATAATACATATTAGGGTTCAATTTACTTCTTACCCCCTCCCCTATCACATCTCCAAAGGAATGTATCGAATTACCAGTAACCCTGTATATATATAAATATATTCTATCGATATACCAAATGTCATTTGTTTTTTCTTGAAAAGTAAAAAAGTTATTAAGTTTTAATTAAAAGTAAAAATTTTATAATTAAAATTATAAGTAAAATTAAAACTTTTTTCTATGTCACTCGGTATACTCCATTCATTTTCATTACTCCAGCATAATAAAATAAGACAAAGAGTACGTATTTAGATTGGTTGGCCTTTTAGTTTTGTGGGAACTATTAAAATTTTAACATTGGTTTGATATATACGCTGTAACTGTTCTAATGGTATATTGTCATCAGATTCGACCTCAGAATAATCATTCCTCGTCCTTTTCGGGATCCGCTCAAAAGTTTGGTATAATTACGTCTTCCTCATCGCTATCATTCTGATAACCATTACCGTCATAATCATAAAGAATATGATGAATTACATCTATATTATCCAGATTTGTAAGATCCAAATTCTTTTTTTGAGAAGCCATTTTGCGTCTCCTAAAAAAACACATAACTATTAAGAAAAGACATTTTTATCATATTAATTTTAATAATCGCTTAATTATTTAATACTTACAAGCAAACGCAAAACTAATTTATTCTTCTGCACTGGGGTACACCTGTACCCGTGCTACCCAATATCTCATGACAAAAGCACCGCGCGACATCAAGATCACAGTTGAACCGTTAATTGAGAATATGGGAATTGTTAGAACTTTTTATTAGGAAGTAAATAAAAGGCGAGTTTACTGCGAAAAACTACCGACAAACAAGATTTATTTAAGTAAAGTCCAGTTCAAAGATCTATTAGAATCTTTGATGTGTCGCAGATGCCGCACTAACTAGTCCGTGCGCCTATGTCATATTTATTGTTGCATGATATATATGTTTAAATGGCAAAATTTTATATTGTCTATCTATGAAATCATTTTAAATATACGTAAAACCCCATGTTTTATACAATTTTTTATTTTTCTTTCGAAAATGTCAATTTTTAGAAAGAAAATAATATCACAAGAAAATAATATCAAAAAATTGACCGCGGACTAAAATCCAAGCATCTTACAAAATATTTTAAACACTTCCAGCACTCACAGACTTGTCACCTCTTTTTAGCCAGTCTAAAACAAAGATAAAACACCTGCGTTCTGACAATTCCTACTTTAGGCTGTGCAAGTGATTGTGTATCTCTCTCTATCCCACTGAATTTAAGAATTACGGGGCCGTACCCAAATAAATTTTTGGACCGTTTTTGTATTATTTTCGTCGTGTTTTTAAAGAGATCTTTACTGATGGGTCTATCGCCTTTAAAATAGTTGTTGGATGGGTCTATCAGCTTTAATAGTTGGGAGGGGGGCCATGTGAGGTTATTATTTGATGTGTTTTGCCGGTTATGCTTTTTACACGTTTATGAAAGTAAAGAATTTAGAATTTGGCCTGTATTCCTGTAAATTTTTTGCAGTTTTTACTGTGAGGAACAGTGTTTTTTTATTTGTGTTTGTGGATTTGTTTTGGTATTATACCTAAAGACCTTAAAATGTTTCGACCCTGGAAAAATAGGCAGGAAAATTTGGCAAATGAAGAGGAAAGTGTTTGTGCGGGCTTATGGAGACCGTGGCTGTACAAGAAAGACAATTACATTTGTGATAAAAACAATAAGAGTGATCTGGGCAGTGATTTAGACTTACATAGTTCTGATAGTTCATTTTCTAGTATTGAGGAAGCAAAAAGAAGCAAGGGAAGTAGAAGCTACAGAGGAAATCAAGCAGTTTTAAAAGAACAAATTTATCTAAATATCTATAAGAATCTAAGGAATGATACTCAGTTCACAAATGATTGTAGTGCTTTGCTAAAAATAGCGTTTTTAACAGGGGTTCCCTATAGTACAATATGCCTGTAAAAAAAAGGATTAAAGACAGAATAAAAAGGAAAGATGCAGGACAATCAAAGGGACTTGACATGGATATGGCCAAATTGCTAAGGAAAGGTGTGTATTCTAAATACAAAAACAATGAGGTTCTGACCATATAGATACCTTATCGGCAAGGGACAAACATTTCTCAGTCTCAACCTTGCGGAGATACCTGATAAAACTTGGATTTAAGCTTAAGATGGTTAACAAAAGAGCTGCTATAATGGAATTGTCAGGTGGTGTATAGAATATTTGAGGAAAATTAAAAAAATTTGGGAGAAAGAAAGATCCATATATTATTTAGCAGAAACATGATATGATACATTTATGATTGATGTATGATTTCCATTCTCTGGGAAAAAAGTCTCTTTTTTGCCATAGTAAGAAAACCATATTTTTATTAATAAAACAAGTTTAAAATTTTGTTTTTTACAGCTTACTGCCCCTGTTGTCCTTCAGTGATACAATAAAGACTGCTTCTTCCACTTTTCTCTGGGAAAAACCCTGTTTTGCTATGGTAAGAAAAACACTGTTTTTAATAAGAAAACAAATCTAAAATTTTGTTTTTTACAGCTTACTACCCCTGTTGTCCTTCAGCAACACAATGAAGACTGCTTCTTCCTCCATTCTCTGGAAAAAAGTTCCTTTTTTGCCATAGTAAGAAAATCCTATTTTTATTAATTAAACAAGTTTAAAGTTTTGTTTTTTTCAGCTTACTGCCCCTGTTTGTCCTTCAGCGACACAATAAAGTATATATAATGTAATGCTTTAGAATCCATATGCTGATGTGCGAGATGAAGTTGGAATCCATGGCGGCAACAGAGAAACTGTTTCCTTCCTTAATGGAAGAAACTGCTAAAGAACAATGGCAAAAAAACAGAATTTACAAAATTTGTATTAACTTTTTGGGCCAGATTCAAAAGAGTGGTTAAATTTATAAAAGTATTTAGTATCCTCACTGTAGTTTTAGGATCCAGTATACTTAAAATGTAGTGTTTTGTATAAGATTTTTAGTTTTTAGTATAAGCATTTATTTTTGTTAATTTTTATCTAATCTCTCCTAATATGTATAATAACTAAATACGAGGCAAACAAATTAATAAATACGTTCAGGATGTAAAGTGTGTTTTTTTTTTATAAGTAAAACTTGTGTCTTTTAAAGGCATAAAGTATAGACAGCCAGATGATTTTTAATGTAAAAGTTTATTTAAAAAAATATACTTCCAATTTTCTGACTACATAATTAGTTTTTATCAAAAGAAGTTGGTACTAAATATAGAGATGATTATATCATAATATGTATTAATTAAAAAAAACTATAATAAAGGACATTGAATATGGCAGCCACAATCACATTAATAATCACCACCATGTAAAAATAAATCTCAATTCCCAAAAAAAGGAAATATATAAAATTTGAAGACAAACCAAAACATTTTACACTTTTGTGTCAAAAAGTAACTATTTAATGCCTTAATCCACAGAATAAATGGGCCTAAGTAATTTGTCACCTACTCTCTCATTAAACTCAAAAATGCTTTATTGTCAATATAAACATAGAAGTTGTAGACAAAGCCAATAGACTGTACATTAAAGGAATAAAAACGAGAAACTTATTTAAAATAAAATAAAATTATATAGTAAAACTTTGAAAAATACTTAAATGCTAATCATTAAAAATTCATCATAGTTTAGGTGCCACATAGTTTAGTACGCTTTACTAGCAAGAAATATTTTCTTCCTTGTACGTAGGCTTTTTTCAGTCTTAAGTCGTCTTATTTCTAGTGGATGTTTATTAAACAGCTTTCTACCTCCATATATGATAGAGCTACGGACAAGTTCAAAATGAGGAATGGGTAGCCTCAACAAATAGTTTTGTCGCGTATTATAGTGGCTTCCTAAGTGGAGTTCCTGTTTATATTTTCTAAAAACTAAGCAAACTGTTTCCAAAATAAAAATACAACACAGGGTTAAAATATTATGACTTACAAAAAGCGGGCGACATGAATCACGAGGCTTGGCCCCACATAGATATCTAAAGGCCCCTTTCTGGAGTACAAACACTGAACTAAAAAGTGAATTTGAACATGAACCCCAAAAGCAAATTCCATATCGAAGGTGCGACTCGATAATCGCGAAGTATGCAGATCTGGCGATGGAGAAATTAAGACTGGTGGCAATAACCCTTAGGGCGTAGCAGCCTGATGAGACTTTTCTACATACATTCACAATATGGTCTTCAAATTTAAGGAACTTGTCTATGGAAAGACCCAAAAACTTAGTGAACGGTGGCATGTTGATGGCTTCATTATTTAAACATATATCATTTGTATTCCATTTAAGGATATTTGTTTTGGAAACATTAAATGTCAAAAAATTTGCATCACACCAGTCTTTTATTTTTAACAAATCTGCACGTATATTGGCCTCCATTTGAGAAACATCAGAGTCGTGCCAGAGGATGGTGGTATCATCGGCACACCAGTTACCTGCAGTTGTGGCAAATCGTTCACATAAATGAAAAAAATTAAAAGACCAAGTACTGATCCTTGCGGAACACCCACATTTATATTAAGTTCCTTAGACATACCACCATTAAATTTGATAGCCTGGACACAATTTGATAAGTAGGAACGAAACCACTCAAGGGCAGTTCCCCTGAAACCATAGAGCTCCAGTTTCATCAGCAGCACTCTGTGACTCATGCAGTCAAATGCCTTGGACAAGTCACAGAATACCGCTGCTGCAACTTCACCAACATTCAGTCGGTTGTACAGGTGCTCTAGAAAGCTAAAGATAGCATCATTTGTGCTCACAGACTCACGAAAGCCAAACTGCTGAAGACTCAATAGGCCAAATCTATTTGAAAATGAAACCATCCTCACCTTAACGAGCCGTTCCACTATCTTGGCTAAAGTAGGCAATACCTATCTTGGCTAAAGTATAGGTCTAAAGTTAGAAGGACAGTCGCGATCGCCACCCTTGTAAAGAGGAACAATCATTGCTCTTTTTAAGCACTCTGGGAAAACTCCAGACATAAATGAAAAGTTAATTGACTCGGCCAAGACTTGCAAAGCAACAAGAGGTAAAACAGAAAATATTTTAAGAGAAAGCCCATCCCAACCTGATGAACTCTTATTCTTAATATTAACCATTAACTGTTTAAGCTCTTCTACACTTGTGGGGGCAAAAAAGAAAGATTCGGCTACTACCACATTGCTGAGATAGCTCCTGGGATCTATTTTTTGTGAGAGATTGGCTGCAAGGTTACTAGCAATATCACAGTAGAAGGAATTGAGGACATTGGAATCTAAGGTACTTGGAATAACCAAGACATTATTTTCACCCCTAAGCTCATTTAAAATCTTCCAAGACTCTTTTGCTCTGTTGGAGGAATTATTTATCCTCCTTTGAAAGTAGGTCCACTTAGCCATTCTGGTTGAGTTTCTGTAAATCTTGCAGTATCTGTTATAATAATTTAAAAATGTTGCATTGTTCATAGCGTATTTCCTAATGTAAAAAAGGAAGCGCATATTTTTCCCAGATACTCGTAAACCCTTAGTATACCAAGGTTTTCTATTTCGTTTCTTAATATTGACAACAGGAAAAGCAGTGTTAAAATTGTTTATTACTATTTGATGAAAGCTATGCAGTGGGTTAACAGTAGTCAGTAGTCAATACATTATTCCAACTTATTGCAAAGCAAAGAGACTTGACTTCTTATAAGGGACTGATGGCGCTAAAAACTAAACTTATGAAATTAAAATTTTTGGTTAAACTCATTTAACGTACTTAAATCTTATATTTAAATTAAATATTATCTTGCTATCAACTATCCTGAATTTCTAACTTAATAAAACTAAGCCCAGAAATTCCGAATAATAAAGTTTTAAATAAAAATAAATTTTAATGCCGGACCTGTGCAACTTTTCACGCTTGAGTGACTATGACTAAGGTCAAGCGTTTAACAAAACAGTACGTGGGCGCATGTAGTCAAATTTTACGAATCAAATGTATAAATTCTTTAAAAAATGCTTAAAACATTTATTTATTTAATGAAATGATTAAATATCGCTTAGAATATTACTGTATGACTCTTTCTACATAAAATTTTGCTATTTAAACATGCATGTCATGTGACAATACAAGCAACACCGGCACACGGACTATTTGCGGTACATTAAAGATTCTAATAGATCTCTGAACTGAACTATAAAAGCAAAAAAAAACAAAATTACACGCACAGCTCACACAGCTGATCATGACACAAGTCATATAAAGACAAACCAGAAAACACTCCAGATAACGACAACAAATGAGTACATTACTGGAATGTGCAATGTTGCCACGTTCCTAAATATTCTTTGAGATAATATATTCAACAGGAATATATTCAATATATACCCAAATATTCAATCAACGGTTGAACTAAGTCTGCATTATAGAATGGAAGAAGAAGAAGAATAGATTTTAGAATGGAACTACTCGGAAGGCCACGCCTGCAGCGCTATCTATTGTCGATTGGTCTTACGCAGAGTCTTGACCCGGGTTTTAATTATATTACAGGATAAAGAAAACAATATAACTTCTTTGCATTCTAAGCTAAACAAATAAAATTACGTATGTACAGTGTGGCAGACGGATCTGAAACACTTCGGCCTGAGGTAAGGGGAATGCAGTAGTGGAGACAACATGACCGACTTCATTCATAAAATGGACAGTGGCGTGTGGTATTATGTGAAACTACTTAAATTCGATTTAAGGAAAATAATTTTAAAATTTATCAAAATAAATTTTCCTAATTAATTATTCATTTGTATGTTTTATGGTTTTAGAAATAAGTTCTTTTTTTTTGGTATGCAGGGTGTCCCACAATCAACGTCACAGGCTATAACTTTTTTATTTTTAACTATAAAAAAATATTAATAGCTATAGGACCACTACACAAAATTACTTAAAAAAACTACCCCCAACAAATACATCCCCCAAAAATGAATTTGTCGGGGGTAATTTTTTTAAGTAATTTTGGGTAGTGATCCTATAGCTATTAAAAATATATTTAAAAAAAAATATACTTAAAAATAAAAAAGTTATAGCCTGTGACGTTGATTGTGGAACACCCTGTATACAGGGTCGCACGCAAATATCTATGTTGCTAAGCCGAATTTAAAAACAAAGGTTAAACAAAAGTTGCTAAGGTCACAGGGGGCCCACGTCACTGCAATAGTACGTGTATTTTGAAGGTCATTAAAAAAAGCAAAACAAAAGTCAAACGTCGACTAAAATGAGCCACCTGGTATGGATTATAAAAAACGAACAGCATAAGCGTTTTGGCAATGATAAAAGTTTGGTTAAACTAGGAACGGGAATTTTTATGTTTTTTTATGCGAAATTTTCACTCTTTTTGGTATTTCCGAAAAAGTAAGGTAATTTGAGAAAAATATAAGGTAAATAACTTACCTAATTTTTCGTTTACTGTTATTTATGTTAATGTTGTTTTTAAGTCTCACACACTTCACTTAAACATGTTTTTATTTTCACTGGTGAAATAAGCGAGCTCGTTTTCTTTACCTTCAGCATCGTATTCACTATCGTCTTCACTACTACTGCCATTAGTGTCACTATCCTCATCTCCTATTGTGATGACAAGGGACTCGATTTCTTCCATGATTTGGTCAGTTTCCCAGAATTTATCCTCCACAGTTCTGATGTGCTAAACTCCTTTAAGTTGTAATGTTAAAATTGCCAGTAGTATTCCGACTTCTTACTAAAAATTTGAGTCTTGCCCAAGCTAATTCAATTGGGTTTAACTCGCATAAATAAGGCGATGTTCTTAATGGAGTATGCCCATGGGACCTTATAATCCGATCTACTATATAATTTTTTTGGTCACCAAGTGGTTTGTGGCGTAAAACCAAATCGAGAAGATTAAATTTTCTGGCACTTATACCTATAACATATAGTATATGTAATACATAATAATATACAGGATAAACCTTATTCCACCCCATTTTTTTCAGCCATTTTCTTAAAAAAAAAAAATTTTGCCAATCAATATTAGACTGCAAGGGACAAATTTATTTGGTATTTTTAACCCCTTAACTTTAACCCTACGCAGGGGTGACTCTCAACCCCAAAATCTTAAATGGTAAGGATATCACTCGACACCCCTTCCTATTTAAGATTTTGGGGTTGATAGTCACCCCCGCATGGGGGTTAGAGTTAAGGGATTGAAAATACCAAATAAATTTGTTCGCTTGAAGTCAAAAAACGATCATCAAAAATTTTTTTAACCCTTGTCGGAACCTGCATGAACAATTATTAGCCGACCTAAAATATCATTTAAAATATATATATTTCTCAAATTTAACGGGTCCTTGCCCGTGAAAAAATATATGACTGTAACTTATACACACTGTTTTGTATTGTATGCTTACCCGTTGAACTAATATTTTTTAAAACACCAGTAATCGTATCGCTCTGCCAACATTTCTTGAACGTCAAATCGTTATCCACCCAAGTTTCGTCCAAGTAAATAATGTTTCGGGCTTCTTCACGATATTTTCGTATTTCGCGAAGATATTTGTATCTCCAGGAACGAATATTGGGCCTCTCCATTAAGATTTTCCTCTTATTTTGACACTTACGCAAAAAAAGCCATTTGACTTTAATAAAAGCCGAAGCGTTTCCCTGGAATAAGAAAAATTTGCCTCTTCTTTTAATTTTATTAACAACTTTCTAGTTGTCGGAACCACCCACTTTATATTTGCCTACAATGCCTAACTATTTGAAAATGAAAACTCATCTTTTTCGACGACAGCTTTCCGTGGCCGTTTTTTCCGTGGACTGGCTAACATTTCATCAGGGTTATTTTGTCGCCTTTCTTCATCTTCCTTGTGAATTTTTCTCACAGATGATACGGAGACTCCGGCATAAAGGGAAACGCAATCAAGCTTACGCTTAATAGGCAATTTCATGGAATTATTTGCAGCTTCTTTATCGCAAATTCTAATAACAACTTTTTGAATGCATAGTTGGTATACAAAAAGCAATAAAATATAATATAAACTACTGTTTTTTTAAGAGGCACAATGTATTTCACTTTTTTTAAAATAAATTATTATAACTTACCTGTAAACGTTTGCTATCACTTCCCTCGTTTGACTATGAAGGACCTTACCCTTAGTGAATTTATTCATTATAATAAATGTTATTATTCGTATATATGTAGACAATAATAAAACAAACTAAAAATAAAACATGAAATACCTAATATAATAATAGTAATAAAACAGTGAAACTCCAAACCTACGAAAATTACACTGCCTACTTATAGGTATACACAACACTAATATCAATTTTTTTAATTAATAGCCACAAATAAAACAAAATTATAAATAACATATGAAATAAACGGAATCCAAAAATCAATGATAAAACCTACGCCACTGTCCACCCTTCAATAGTAATCAATGTTTTGAATCGGCAGCAAGCATTGTAGATAGGTGACAAAGACGCTGTCCAATGAACTGTCGAAGTAATTCATAACAAAAACACGTGCGGAGTTATATACCCTGTATAACGTATATTCCTTGTATAATATTGCTTACTGTTAATTCCCGTAATTGCATAGTCAGTATATTAATATCTTATAAATATGGGTGAAACCAATTATATGCAGCTCATTTGTTAGTAGTACTTGCTGTCAATCTGAATAAAAGTTTTTTTAAAAATATCGTTTCCTTTTTTGAGAAGAAAACTGCGGCGAGGAAAACCAATCACAAGCGTTCAGGTTCATAATGGCTGACCCCTATTATACAAGAAGTAGACGAGTAGAAGTAGGAATGTAGAGGTGAACGTAATGTTGCCAGATTTACTAAACATGATCCATTTTTTGGACAAACATTTAATTGTACCATATTTAATGGTAAAACAATTGCGTATTAAAGCCAAACTGGAATAACTATTTAGATTATAATTCCTAACATTTTACCCTCTATATCTTGTGATTGTAAAAAATCTTATATTACATATTATTAGAAAGTAATCCCGCACAATTACGTTTTGAGGTTAAACGTGGCAACGTCGAATATTTTGGCCCACATTCCTGCCGCTGTTTCAGATCCACTTGCCAGACTATAGTAGGTATTGAAAGAACTCGTCCATTATCTCAAAGAGACCTACGTAACTAGAGAAAAAAATGAAAACTCCAAGTCTCAGTCTCAAAATGTCTTTTTAATTATTCAGGTGACATGTTTCGCTAATGAAGCATCATCAGACCTACAATAAACAGAAAAACACACGTAACTACAATAAAACCTTACACTAAAACAAAATCAAATATTAAAAATTAGATAAAATTACCTTATAGCTTAGATGACCTGCTAAGTACTGATAAATATAATTTAAATATGAGAATACCCACATATTTTGTAATAAAAAACAATAACACGGCACAAAAATTCAACAAAAAATATAAAAAGGGAAAAACGTGACAGGTGTAGGATTTGAACCCACGCTCTAAAGTCGATCTCGGTGAAACAACAGACCGTTAACCACTCGGCCAGCCCTGCCTATGAATATTAGAGTCAAAGGTATATATGCGTATCGTGAGCAGAAACAAGAGGTTAGATAAGATTATTAAAGATAAGTCCTGGCTCAAAGGTGAAAACATCATTAACGCATGTCAAATTTGGACTCTTTTTGGCTTTGGTGATTTCCATTTTCTCCAAGAGATCCAACTTTCTACTCTTAGGGCACTCGTGAACAATGGAAACATTTTCAGGGACGGAAAAACTATGACCCGTTGATAATAAATGGTTAGCAAATGCTGTCTTAGTTTCTGTGGTGTTGGTGTCCCTGAACTTATTAACGAGGCTTAGGTACCCTTGTGGATACTCTCCTTCCTGATTGTCCTACATAAACGGCAGGGCAATCCTTACAATTAAGACAATATACACCCGATTTAGATAGAGGATCACTTTTATCCAACGTCTTTACTAGGTTCTTTCTTAGCGAGTTAGTCGTTTTGAAAGCTATGGAAAGGCTGAAAGGCTTAAAAAATTTTGCTGAGAAATGCCGCCGAAATAACTAAGGCATCTAAAATTATTATTGTTGGTGATGTTGTTCGGTGGGTGGACGATGTGATAGGACAGTTTATATTTATTATAAAATTTGTAATATAATTTGTTCAAGCTGTGAAGTGAGAAATTATTATTTACAGCAATTATTTTTATACTATTATGTTCTTTTTGAAAAGCGTCTTTGGACAGAGGTAATTTAAATAAACGGTAGAACATTGAATTAAAGGCTGCATATTTGTGTTGATAAGGGGAATTGGAATTAAATTGGATTATATTATCTGTTGCAGAAGGTTTGCGATATACTTCAAAAGAAATACTGTTATTATTTCGGTATAAAAGAAGATCTAAAAAGGGTAATTTTCTGTTTGTCTCTCTTTCCAGCGTAAAAGAGATTTGATTATGAAGGGAGTTAATAAATGACAAGAAATCTAATAAATCATTCTCGTCACCAACCCACAACACGCACACATCGTCCACGTACCTCTTATAAGCTCTCAAAAAGCCCGCAAAACGACTTTTTCTTTTGAAGTATATCGCAAATCTTCTGCAACAGATAATATAATCCAATTCCCCTTATCAACACAAATATGCAGCCTTTAATTCAATGTTCTACCGTTTATTTAAATTACCTCTGTCCAAAGACGCTTTTCAAAAAGAACATAACTCACTTCACAGCTTGAACAAATTATATTACAAATTTTATAATAAATATAAACTGTCCTATCACATCGTCCACCCACCGAACAACATCACCAACAATAATAATTTTAGATGCCTTAGTTATTTCGGCGGCATTTCTCAACAACTTGCAAAATTTTTTAAGCCTTTCAGCCTTTCCATAGCTTTCAAAACGACTAACTCGCTAAGAAAGAACCTAGTAAAGACGTTGGATGAAAGTGATCCTCTATCTAAATCGGGTGTATATTGTCTTAATTGAAATTTCAATTTTTTAGGATCCCTTAAAAAATTCGGTAACTCTAGACTAAATAAATAATTAAGTCAATTTAAAACAAGTCTCAAATGAATGTTAATACGAAAATTTAAGTGGTAAAAGGATAGGATTAAAACTTTGAAAAATATGAGATGAATACCTGCTTCATATTATCTAATGAAAACGCAGAAACAGGTCAGTTAACCTTTACCTTAAGATTTATATTTTTTTTGAAATGCCTATTTTGCCATATATAAAAAAAGATAAACCGAGATAAAAATATTTCAAAAATTTAAATTTAATCTTGGATGGGTGATTGGACAAATCGCGACACCGAGTTTACAACAAAGATAATGAGGAATCAAAGATCAACAGCTACTTAGCAGTTCTTTAAGGCACTTCCTAAACCTGGTGCAAGTAAATAGATCAAGAAATCGGTGTTTGAAAACAACAGAAAGTAAAAAGGATTGAAAAGAAAACATAAATTGAAACCTTACCAGAGCGCCAAGGCAGATCCGAACTTAATATCACCTGCTTTATCTTTAACTGAAAAATAGTTTACAAGATTTATGAAGAAAATCTAAACTCTAATGGGTACTTACAAATTTTACAAGAAAATATTTCACAGCCTCAAGTGAACGATATATTCTTTCGGCAGGATGGAGCGCCATCCGGCAATGCTAAAATAATACAAAACTGGTTACATGAACATTTACCCAGGAGTTGGACCTGTTGGAAATGGACCTGTTCGATGGTCACCACGATCCTTGGTGTTGGATTTTTTTGTAGAGATATTTAAAGAATAAAATTTATTTACGGCAATATGTCAACATGCAAAAATTAAAAAATTGCAACAGAAAATCCTTTTGCAGAATTACAAAGACAATAATTTATTTTAGCAAATACTATTATCTATATTATATTTGTATGTTTATTTAATTTTTTTATAGTATTTGTATAGTTATTACTTTTTTTGTTATTATTTTAAAAAACTTGTTAAATAAGTGCTGGCTATTTGGCTTTTGAAATTTAATAAATATTTTCCAAAATTAAATATCTAAGTAATGGCGGACGTTAATTATTTAATTTTTTTGCATTACAATGCTTACTTATGGCTTTTTATTATTATCAATGTAAATTATAGAAAAAAAAAAAATTTATTGCGTTATTCATAAAAATAAATACGGACTATGCTATATTTTTGTAAAGCTCTTGACAAGCGGAAGCAGATTTAAAAAAGAATATAGAGGGTGTCCCATTAAAAAAATAGTTATGTCAATATCTCAAAAACTGTGATCACTAAAGAAAATTTGAGTACATCATTGGATTCTACGTAAAAAAAATGAAACATATTTTTTTACTTTTTTAATATGTTCGACAATAACAGTTAGAGTTACAGGGGATGCCTGTCTATACAGGATGCAAATTTGATTCGTGCATTTTTGGTTTCAAATAAAAGTAACACGGTGTCGCGAAAACTGCATCTGTCTATTTCTATTCATATGCCAGAAACTCCATAAAACATACGAAACTGGGACATCCTGTACAGCTCCGGTTTTAGCCTTAGTGCGAAACCATTTTAAAGCTAAGCAAATCAGAACTGATGTGTTTAAATGTTAAGAACCTTTTTGTGATGTATGCAATGAACCGTCATTTGTTGTGAGTATGGGCGGTTTTTTTGTTTTCCAGAATTTTGCAATTTAAACACGTTAGTATTACTATTTATTTCCAATATCTACTTAGTACATTTTTTATAGAAAAAGTGGCCGAACAAGCAACGCTTCTAGACTCAACACAAAAACGTCCAGCGATAGTGAAAAAAAAGACAAGAGATCGACCTCCAGTGCCCATTCACACTGAATCCGATGCCGCCGCCAATTGCGGTGGCGGCGGCATGCTGCCGAGGCTGCGTCTAAAAGGGCGGCGCGAAAGCGGCAATAGCGATGAGAACGATAAGCTAGTACATAAAAATGGCCAGCCGCCTACCATTTTAAAAACCGCTGCTAGTTTGGCCAGTTTGAGAAATTGCGAGACTGTGTTGGCTCTTTCCGGGATTTTAAGGTAAATTTAATTAGTTGCATTAAATAATTCATTTCTCAATTTCGATTTTCCATTGCTAATTTCAAAGCTTTTGTCTAGAAATCATTTATATAAAAATCACCATCAAATTGATATTAAGGAATTCTTTTTCGAACATTTGAATGCAACATTTTGTTATTTAGTTTGAGACCTGTATTTAGTGTAATATTTTAAGAACAATTATTTTCTTTAAAAAAACGACATAACCAAATACTACACCGAGAACAAGGTATAAGGTAACTGATTAATATTCATACGCATCCTGCTTTGCTAACTGTACGAAGCTGAAGTTAACTAAATTGTCTGAAATATTAATAACATTACCGCATTTTTACTCAAAAGGCCTAGGGCATTATTGAAATTATTTTATTTTATCAAGAGGACAAAAATATGGAAGCATAAAGATAATATTTTTCAAGTCAATCGTTTACTGCTCCTTCCGACTAATAAAGAAGGTCTTGTGTGTAATAACAGCCAAGTCAATTTTTTTTCAAATATCTTAGTGGCGCACCCAGTACAAGTATCTTTTATTTATATAAAATTCACCCCTTCGTATGATTAAATGTGCTTTACAATCAAAGAAATTACAGGCAATACATAAGTAAAAAAATAGGTCTATTGACTTATTTATTGTATATTGATTTAATGCTTGGTACTTATTTGATATTATACTACTAGGGTAAGAAATCTGAGATAGATGTTCCAAATTTAAAAAAAGAAACTAAAAGAACACGCCCTAATCATATTAAGCTGATATTTCTCTCTATATTAAAAACACCACATTTGTAGCTTTTTCTCAAGGACTCAAGATCAGTAACCATCCACAATTTTTAAGGTGATTTTTCCAAATGGTTTTATTAGGCTTTCCCAGACAGTAACTGCTGGAACAGCAAGATGAAAGAACCAACATACCAAAAAGTCAACACGAACAACGAAATCTACTCCCAAAATAAGTTCTAAACACTGAAAAAGGAAAGCAAAGCAGCAGCTTAGACCTAGAGAGACTACTAATGCTCTACAGGGATACAAGAAAAATATGTCGAAACCATAATCGGACCTAATGAAGTATAAAACAAAAGATAAAGCATACATAAATATATTTATGCAAGAAAAATAACCGAAGCAGGATGCAGTATTTCTAGTTCATTCTCTTATTCTTCAGTTCTTCTTATTTCTAATGAACAATTACCATTGAAATCAATTATGATATAGTAGGAATATTATACCTATCTTGTATAATTCTGATGAATATCACAAATATATTACGTTTTTATTTTATTGTTAATAAATTTCGAAAGGTAAGATATTTTCTCAAGGATACTTTACTTCTGCAGGTATGTAGTGGCATCAACAAGGATCCTAGTCCTGGCATTAGCAATTATATACCGTTTAGTTGTCATAATTTATTATTACAAGTACGATATTTTATAATTTTGTTTTTAATGTTTTGTTGACTCATAATATTTTGACAGAATTACAAGATATTTACTAATTAAACAGAACAAAAAAATAGTAATTAATATGCCCGTTAAAATTTAACTCGCATTACTAAACTTTAAATTGGCCTGGCCAACGGAGATCTTCTAGGTGTGGAAATAAATGTATTTGCAGTCAAATCCAAGACACTTGATTGTTTTTAGAATTTTGGGTCATGTTGTTAAAACTAGCCTCCTGTCGGAGAGGGATTTATCTAAATTAACTATATTTTGTTGACTATTATTGCCCAAGGAATGCGCTTTTCAACGATACCAAATTTGTTAAACTCGGTTAAATCGTTATGAAAGGTTATTGCAAAAACAGTTGAATGCCCACCAGCGTCTTTATTTTTGAAATAACTGTTTTTTTTTTACAAAAATGATAAACAGGATTTCTTAAAAAAAAATTTTGTTATTTTGCGAAATTTAAAGAAACTGCAATTTTAAAATTTAAGATGGCAGTTGCGCTAAGGTAAATAAGGTGGTCATTTTTAGAACTTAAAAACATTTTCCATCGATTCTTCATGACCGATACATTTTTTTCCACTAAGTAACACGACGAACGGTGCCCGAGGTGTGGCGGAGAAACATATCTATGGCCGAGAGTCTTATTGGATCACCTTAGGCACTTTGTTATATAAAGAATAAAGTTTCTAAAGTAGAATTTATATGAAATCTTACAAAAAGTTATAGTAGATGAAGAAAGGTCAATAGAAATTTAATAAAATTACCTTCTACTTCACGAGTAATGTATCTTAGTAAATATTAGTAAATTAAATAATTATCAACAAACTAGCAATGAAAGAGGCAATAAGTAAATATTATGTTAAAACTAAAATTTACAGGAGTTACCAGTTTTCCATTTACCTTTGAAAATTTCATAAACTTCATGATTTGGATAGAATTCAAAATTGCTCATTCACTGAAACTGGTGGAATTTCTCTTCTACCAGATTTGACGCCGGCTTTAGAGTAAATTTTGACATTGAGGCTGTCAACAAGTCTATACAGAAACAAGATTAATTCTGCTATGTATTGAACTACAGTGGATAATTTATTTTGTTCTCCGATCTCTAGAAATAGAAACCTTATTTCGAAAAATTAATTTTTAAAATCCATTAAACAAATAAAATTTTACCCCATTTTGCAATATTGTCGATCTAGGATTCTATGGTATTACTAAAAACGTGGGTGCAGTTTAACTATCAATCCATCAGGATATTCTGTTGTCGGTTGCTGCTCTAGGTGACCAAAAGTGGTCAGTTTTTCGTAATCATGGCCTGAAAAAAGGCATTTTAAATTAAATATTCTATATACATTCTGGACTCGACTAAAGAAATAATATTTTATTGATTTCAAATGTATGATACAAAATGCCAGTTGGGCATACAATAGTGTTGTTAGCGTAAGAGAGACATTACTAAGTTAAGTGTAATATTTTTGTACTATGATAAAGGTAAATTATTAAATAAAGAGTAGGTTTAATACGAGCAGTTTATCATTAATAATTAAGTTTACTAACTAACTTACCTCGTATTAAGCCTGGGAGGTTATCCGAAGGCGTGGCATCTGGATGGGCCTTAATCCAGTCCTCGAATTGAGTAGGAGTAAAAATTGTTCTCGTACATAGAATTTCAAAAAAAAATGTTTATTGCAGACATTTGAATTGTTTCAAGGCTTAAGAATATGAACCAAAGTATTAAACATATTGGGCATGTTAAACTAGAAAATCTGTGTCTTTTACTGTCCACAGACTTAAAACAGCAGCTTCTTCTCGGGATCCATTTCCCACATTTGTTGTTTACATTTGCATTTTCAATTTTCACAAAAAAGTTTATTGCAATAACTACTTATGCAAATGTAATGTCGCTAATGTCTATATTCGATTCAAAGTTTTTACTGTTCATTGCTCAGTTCTTATACAATTATTGAAATACAATTTACTGCTTTTTAAGAAATTTTCCTCTATCGCGCGTGTCAGCACACTTAAATAAAATCTAATCATAGCACATCACACTTCACTAAATATCTGGAAAAATTTGATAATAACTCAATGTTGTTAAGATTTTTCGAAAATTTTGATTGATAAGTTAGTTTTCCGGCAGAAGTAAAAAAAGCGTGTGCAAGCTAAAATACTAACATAAGATATGAAGACTATGAAAGATAAGCCACATTTTATTTTGACATATTAGATGTCGAGGAGTAAAAGCTTTTTTAGCGTTCTCTCGATCGCCCAAGCTTTCAAAGTCTTGATTATTGTTGTCTAACCTAGCGTAAATTCCCAACCCAATCCTTTAGCTATTATTTTTTTCTAGTGCATATTCTCAGCACGTTTAGATTGTGGTTGTGTTCAATTGAATTAAATTGACTTAAAATTATGCTGCAAAAAAGTGATAATAAAAAGTTAAATACACCAACATACAAATAAATATGTTCATATATTTGCAAAAAGCTGAGAAATGCTATTATGTCACCTAGTTACATACCTTTTATGGATGCAGTAAAAGGTCCTTAAAAACAAATATACGAATACGGATTCTCAATGATAAAAATATCCATTTCTTGGAGCATCCTGGCTCCTAAATGAATTTGCTATCCCATCTGAAATTACATAATTCGACGACGTATATTTGTTTACATTAATTACAATTTTTAGTTTTATTTTTTTTCTTTGAGTAATTGTTACTATTGATAATAAAATAATTTTCAGATGCAACTATTTTTATAATAATAAATTAACATGATACTGTTATTTTACCGTCAGGCATAGTGAGATCGTCATTACCCTGTTTTGAAGAGATCACACAATACCTCTTCATTTTGTTTAGAATAATATTTCGTAGTGTATTGACTTTTAGATTTTGAATATAGCGGGTGTTTTCAACCTGTCCACCAATATTAAATAATTTGGCGCAATAACATTCCATCAAATTGTTAAGCTTGCTTAGAAATCGGTAAAATTGTATTTATTTATTTATGTATTGATTTATTTATAGTGACATTTTCAAAAAAACGTTCGGACACGTCGATTGGTATTTTTATTTATTTTTTCACCAAAACAAAATTATACAGGGTGTGTCATGTAACAGTGGTCAATATCAACTTTTTTATTTTAAATACTACATCCTGTATACTACTTAATTTTTGGATTTTTTAGAATATTCTAGACATATTTTTTGTGCAATATCCTATACCAATTTTTAACTGTTTCGGAGATATTAAGTGTTTTACGATTTATTGCAAAAATTAATATAAAAAAATATTTTGTTGCATAAATTCGTTACAACACTCTCAAAAACTAATAAGTAATACTGTTTATCTCTTAATTAAATAACAAACAACATTAAGATCAATATAGGACGTGTTTAATATGCTCGCCATGAACGTCCTGGCAATACACTAATTTTAAAGGGAAATATCTTCTAACGTTACTCAACATCTCTTCGTTCATCTCTGACCGAACTAATTGCAACATTCATTCGTCTTTTTAAGTCAGCTAAGCCGAGGGGTTTGTAGATAATAAATTTGTCGTATCCCCATAAAAAAAGTCTAATGATGTCAGATTAGAGGATCGTGCTGGCATTCCATCGGTCCTTGTCTCCCTATCCACCGATTTGTAAATATTCGGTTGAGGTACCACCGGACATTGATTTGGTAATGAGGTGCTCTGGAATTTGGGTTTGGTGGATGAGGGTATAAGTTTGTCAAAGTTGGCATGACATTATTTTGCAGCAATGTTAAATAATTATCACCTTTCAAATGGCTATCGATGAACAAGTTACCTATGATATGACCTACATTCTACAACAATTCCTGCTCAAAAATAGAGCTTTTTAGAATGTTGAGTATGTTGTTTCATCCAGTGAGCATTTTCTTTAGACCAATAGCGGCAATTTTATCGATTAGCATGGTCAAGAAGTGTTTCCTTTTTTACATTGTCCCTTGGGATATAGGAGCAAAATTGTGAAATTTTGTATGCAATAAGCGAGCAACTTGCATTTGTGTGCGTGTGTTATCTCTATAACATTTTGTGCGTTTCTGTTAAATGAACCATTCTTCTGATCAGCAATTGACAAAATTCAAACATATGACACTGATGGTACTTAGAAACAATTCAGTCAAGTTTAAAGCGAAATTGAGGACGCTATTGAATAGGGTTGCCAAGTTTTCCACAAGCCAAAGGAGGACTTTTCTGGAAAGAGGGGGGGAGGGGGTGTGCATGCCTGCATGGAAGAACGAGAGGTTTTCGTAGGGCGGGAAGCATGATGTAATAAAATTTAATAAATGTATAATTTCATGCAAACATAAATTATATTTCTTATATTGCAATTTGCAAACATAACGTAAATAAATTTTGTAACGAAAATAAATAAATTCTAACGAACAAATAATAAAAATTAACAACACAAAAAAAAAGGAAAATATTATATGCAAACTTAATCTAATAACGCAAAACGAATCAGTCTAAAAGAAGTGCCTATTGTGGCAATACAAATAAAAAACGAAACTTAAGAAAAACTTGACAGAAATTAAACAGATACTGATAAAACGACATACAATAATAATTATCAGCTCTTAGGGAAACAAAAATTTATATTTCTGCTCAGATTTTGCGGCAGATAATAAAGAATTATTTGATTTTATTTTTTTGTAAAAATCAACACACTTTTCGGGCTGATTAAAAAAAATTATAATTTCGCTTTTAATTAGCTCTTTTGAAGCTTTGTTTCTTTCATCTCGCCACTTCGTGTTCATAACAGAGAAAACCCTTTCGGGAAAAGCGGAACTAGCTGGCATGCTTAAAATATATGATATCACTCTAAAAATATTAATAATATTGGGAATTTCGATTGCATTAAAAATGTTTACATATTTGGCTACCGTATCACAATTTATAAAATTAGGATCTACTGTTTTCAGCCTATCAAAAACTTTTTCAAATACCTGGCACTCGTCAAATGATTTATCACAGTCTAATCCTATTATGTCCTGCAAACGCAACCGCGTAATAACATTAATAATGTCATCATAATTAAAGCATTTTTCACTTAGTGATATTTTGCTTAATAAATGTGAAGTTGAATTTTGGTCCAGTTCACATCTATCTTTACAATATTTTATGGCAATCTCTAGAAATGAAGCAAAATTTGCCTCAATACTTTTCTTTTCGCTTTCAGGTATTTTTTTCAAAAGCTCCATAACCTTAAATCCAAAAAATTTCTTATTGACCCTATCAGATAATTTAGTTAAAAATGTCTCTATTATTTGAAAGATGTTTAAAACTGTTGTGTCATTTGATTCTAGTTTTAATACCGTGTCTTGAAAAATTTTTAGAATGTGGGATAAAAAGTTTAAATATATTAAAACCTTGTCTGAAATTTCATTATCAGTAGAGATTAACAAGGCTGATTTAACTACCTTTGGTAAATCTTCTGCCGATAGAAAATAAGATTTTAGAGCATCCCATAACAACACAACTCTATCAATAGCCGGTGCCATTGATAGCCATCGGGTTGTTACATGACGTAAAATTTCTTTAAATTCTGTATCAGTAAAATCGCAAAATTCACTGAATTTATCTCTTCTTTTTGCCGAGTTGGAAAAGTGAGGATAAATTTTTAGAATGATATTTTCCACATCTAGATTTAAATTTCCCAAAGATTTTTTTAAACTGTTATGGATTAAATGAGCATGACAGTTAGCTTTAAAAACATTCTTATTTTTGTCACATATTAATTTGTATAAAGAATTGTGTTTTCCATAGTTGGAATTTGTATTATCCGCGTTAAAGGCTGTAATATGGGTAAAATCTAAGTGTAGTTTTTTTAATGAGGTTTCTAGCATTTTAAACATACTCTCGCTACTTTCATCATTATTCTCAACAAAATCTAGAATTACGTTTTGAATACCGCTTTTATCAAAATATTGTATCGAATTGGAAAAAACTTTCTATTTTTTTTATTTGATGCGTCGGTCTGTATAGCAAAAAAAATATCTTGTGACTTTAAATTAGAAACAATATTTTCCAAAATAAAAGGTGCTTAAACATTTTGAACTATAGCAGTAGCTTTTGTTCTTCCACAAGATATTTTTTTTGCTATTTTAGAATCTGAAAACATTTCTGAGTCTACTTTTAAACCGCAGTCCAATGAATTGTATGACATGCTATGTTTCACACAATGATAAATATTGGCAACTTCTACAGCAATGACTGTTAATTCCTCATCAGTGTTTGATTTAACATAAAAATTTGTTATTGATTTGCTCGTTGAAGCAGCTTCACTCATTGAACGATGACTGGCAGGTTTTTCGTGGTTAGAAAGAGCTGTATATCCCTTATATTCTACACTAAAATGCGATCTACATATTACACAATATGCCTCAGTTGTTTTTTTATTTTCTTCTATATTAAAAGGATATTTTTTCACCCAGGAAAACTCTTTAAGCCAGGCGTCATTGAAATAGCTGGAACGCTTCACTTTCTTACTTTTTGGAGTCGAAGTTAATGATTGATCCATAATTCAATATATAGGGCCTGTAGTAGCCCAAATTGCGATAAATCGCTCAATCTGGCCACACTGCTGATAGATATTATTAAAACAGAGACAAGACAACACTAAAATCTAAAATCACCAAAAAAATCAGCCGGACCTACACCGCCGCCACCGGCGCCGTCTGTTACAAACATAGACGTATAACCAAGGACATATCCTTGTTTATACGTCTATGGTTATTGGTTACAAAATACCGCCGTCCGCCGTACGGTACCTACGCTACAAAAATAAAACAACTATACGGGCGAAGGGCGAGACATCTATCGACTGCTATATGAAATGTTAGCGTAAGAAACTCTTAAATAAAAGAAAATAATAGCGATAAATATAGTAAAATAAAGATAGTCGCTAAATAGCCGCTAAATTGACTTGAAAATTAAAAGCAGGATTTAGTGTAAAAGCAGTTCAAAAGGAGGACATTTGGGTAGAAAAGGAGAAAGGAGAGCTCACAGCAAGAAAGGAGGACTGTCCTCCCGAAAGGAGGACACTTGGCAACCCTACTATTGAGCGGGCAGATTTGGAAGAAGAATGAAGAGTACGATGAGCGGGCTACGTTTGAAGATTTATATTTTCAATATATCGCCATCGCTAGAAACCTTCTTTCAACCGAGCGTGTTCAACAATCGTCTGAGCAGTTGAATGTAAGTAAAAGTACTCACATTTGTGCTCCAAGTAATAACATTTTGTCGGTGTCAAATTGCCAGACATACATTTGCCTACTTTCGACGGCTCCTTCAAAAAATGGTTAGAATTTCGCGACACTTTTTAGTCCCTCATTAATAAAAACGTCGAGCTAGCCGAAATTCAAATGTTTCATTACTTAAGGGCTTCGTTGGAAGGTAGGGCTGCGGAAATGGTAAACGCGATAGAATTTTCTGAAAGCGGTTATGCGGTGGCATGAAGGGCACTTCTAGAGCAATACATCAATCATAAATTACTCATTCATAACCACTTCAAGGCGATTTTTAGACAAGCATCTAAATTCGATCACAACAACTAGGACAAGACACAAATAATTGAGATACTCTTTTAATTTTTATGATAAGCTTCAAGTTGGAACCGAAAATCATTATGGATTGGGAAAGACCTTCTGCTAGCTCTAACACTCCCACGCTAGACCAGTTTACTATATTCCTTAAAAATCGTGCGGACGTATTAGAAACAATCGAGTATAAAGGTAGCCCTAACTTAAACCGCGGTAGCGTTTCTAAACTTGAACGGGACAAATATTCTTCTAGAGACAAGCAGCATATTAAATAATTTGTAGCTAGCAAGTATTCGTGCTATTTTTGTAGCAGAAGTCATTCCATTTATTCATGTAGTAAGTTTGTCAATTTAGATGTTAGAGATAGGATTGCCTTTATTAATAATAAAAGGCTTTCTACCAATTGTGTTCGAGATAATCACGTAGGTAAAAAATGCAATTTGGGTCCTTGCAAGACGTGTAAGGGGTGGCGCAATTCATTGCTTTACATCGAGGTACCTATCGAGTCGCCCACAGAGGACCTAAGCGTTTTGGAAAGCAAGAAGCAAAGAACAGCAGCCTTAAGCAAGCAAGTACTTTCAAGTAAAAGTATTTGACATGCAAGGAAAACCTCACATGGCAAGAGCTCTGTTGGATTCCGGTTCCCAATCTTGCTTTATATCTAAAGAAATGTCAAATCGTCTTTGTCTAAAAAAAGCCCGAGCCAATATTTCAGTTCTAGGTATCGCCAATATTGTTGCTTCTATTCAGACTAAATGCCAACTAAAAATACATTCTACTTTTAAAGATTTCAAGGCAACATTAACGTGGTTTATTATGCCAGATATAACTAGTATCTCCTCTAGCCGGCATGATAGGTCAATCTTCCTCTCTTACTTGTCCATTTTCATGTAATTTGAGCACAACTTCCGAACTGCAAAAAACCATTGTAAAATTCTGGGAAACTGAGGAAGTAGGCTCTTTAAAAGCTCTTTCAAAGGACGAATTAAAGTGTGAAACTCTTTTTACACATTCTACTCAAAGAGATTCTCAAGGTCTCATTGTCACTTGGCCTTTAAAGCAAGCTCCAGAGAAATGCTTAGCAAAAAACAAAACTTTGCAAGAGTATTATATAAATTTTATGAGTGAGTATTATACATTCAATCATATGTCCTTACAAGAAGGTCACTTAGCTAGCCCATCCGATCCACCATAACCGATCGCAGATGTACTAAACGCAGTATGCTCTCTTTAACCGCTAGAATATTTTACCCACTAGGTTTTTTGAGTCCTTCCACTATAATATCCAAGATTTTTATGCAGCGACTGTGGTCGGAACGATTCAAATGGGATGATCCTCTACCGTTATCATTAGCAACGGAGTGGAACCGTTTTCGCCAGGATTTGGAAAATTTAAACTATCTTGAAATCAAACGTAAAGTTCTCTGTGATAATCCCTCTGAGATCCAGCTTCATGGATTTGCAGATGAATCAGATAAAGTTACGAAACTTACGGTGCTTGCCTCATATCTATCTATCTTCGTTCAGTCGGTCAAGATTCATCTGCAACAGTAAATCTTCTATGCGCTAAAACCAAGGTAGCCCATATCAAGTCATTGACAATCCCTAAACTAGAATTATGTTAGCTAGATTAGCGCACAAGGTTTTTAAGTCCAGTGGTCTAGATTTCAAGAAAGTTATTTTTTGGTCGGATTCGTCCATCACATTGGCATGATTGAAAACTAGGCCTAACCTTCTGAAAGTGTTTGAAAGCAATAGAGTCGCAGAAATCCAAATGTTAACCGAGACCTTTGAGTGGAAATACGTTCCAAGTCAAGATAATCCTGTTGACTTTGCTTCTCGAGGTTTACTTCCCGTCAATTGATTGAGACATTTAGTTGGTGGCATGGGCCTTTTTGGCTATCAGAACCCGTATCCAAATGGCCATTCTTAAAGCATCACGTAGAGGAGCTGCCAGGTCTAAAGCCCTTCAAGACCGCGACAGCGTTAGCCACTGTTTCTAGAAACTGTTTTCCATTCGAGCGATTTTCTTCTCTTTCGCGATTGCAGAGAGTCGCTTCATTCATTTTAAGATTTAAGGTGTCAACTTCAACCATAGAATATAAAGCTTTCATTTCCTTAAAGGAATTGCGTCAAGCTTCAAAATGCGTTCTATATGCCTCACAAAGGCAAAGCTTTCCAGCTGAAATCTTACAATTAAGTACGGGTAGAGCTTTGGCTCAGAGCAACCTGTTGAGTAGCTTAAATCCCTTCATAGATACTGATGCTTCAATTCGCGTGGGCGGTCAGTTAAATTACTCTGATTTACTAGTTAACACAGAACAACCCCATTCTTCTGGATTCTAAGAATCATTTAACCAAATTGATTTTTGAAAATTACCATCAAAATTTACTGCATCCAGGGCCTCAACTTTTACTGTCTTCCATTAGGGAAAGGTACTCACCAATTTCAGGTCGAAATCTAGCTCGATGTGTAACTAGAAAGTGTCTACAGTATTGGGCAAGGCATCTGTAAGCCATCCCATTATGGAGGATTTACCGCGAGAAAGGGTAACGCCTTCAAGTCCGTTCCATGTTACGGGCATAGATTACGCAGGGCCGTTTTTAGTTCATAATAGTTCGTAATGTTCGAGTCGCCCGTATGAAAAATGTTATATAGGAGTATTCGTGTGCTTTTCAACGAAGGCAATTCATTTAGAATTGAGTTTAAGCCTTTCATCTAACTCTTTCATGCAAGCACTACGGCGCTTCGCATCTAGGCGAGGAAAACCTTTAAAAATATATTCCGACAACGATACTACATTCGTAGGAGCTAATCGTGAGTTAGGTAAATTTTTGCAACAAAGCTAAAACGAATTAATAAATCAAAGTATACAGGAAAATATTGAATGGTCGTTCATCCCTCCGTATTCTCCTCATTTTGCGGGGTATGTGGGAAGCAGGCGTGAAGAGTCTTAAACATCACCTTAAAAGGGTATTAGCGGATGCTCGATTAACCTTTGAAGAATTTGCGACCGTTCTTTGCCAAGTAGAGGGAATCTTGAACTCAAGGCCTCTTTGTCCTTTATCATCCGATCCCAATGATCTCCTTTCTTTGACCCCGGCATCATTGCCGTGCCAGACGAGTCCGTGAAGGATCAGAAAATCAACCGAATAATCAGGTTTCAGTTGATTCAGAAAACGTGTCAGCATTTTTGGCGCCACTGGGAACGAGAATACTTAGCTGAAGTACAACAACGATGCAAATGGAGGACGAACACTGGACAACTCTCTGAACGAGCACTGGTTCTAATGAAGGAGGATCGCACTTTTCCAACTAGTTAGATGCTAGGCGGCATAGTTTCTTTGCATCCTGGAGCTGATGACGTTTGCCGTGTGGCTTCTATCCTGACGGAGCATGGTATCGTGAAAAGGAGCTTCTCCAGAGTTTGCCCACTTCCAGTCGATTTAAAGAGTGGGCCCTTTCAAGGCGGGGGGCATGTTTCCGCCAATACTATTACAAAAGCTGGCAACCTCTCCGATGTGCCTCATCTCGACGTGGACCCATGGCTCGCTCGAATGTTTGGTAGCGATTTTATTTGTCCTCCAGTCTTGATTTTATGGAAATAAAGTTTATATTAAACTTAAATACAGTACATCAATACAACTAAACATTACATTGCACAATCGGGACTGCAGCTCATGGATGACGCGATATTACATACCTTGAAAAAGTAAAGTATCGGTGAGCAACTATTTTACCTTTTTGAATGTAAATATGTAATGAAAAAATAATGTGTATTTATTAACGCCATTTATCAGAATAATGCAGTATATGTAAGAAACACTTGGGTTCATTATTTTTTAATAATTTAATATAGCGGCCTTGCCGACCGAGCCGAGATCCAGGAACTCATTATATTTGTTTATGTAACGATATCGTTTTTTTTTGATGTTTCAGTTTTAAGATTTGGGCGTTTGGTTGTTGTGTTTAAAAAGAGTGGATGAGAGTCTTACGAGTTTAGCCATACGAATAAGTACCTTATACAATTTGATAATTATTTTATGTCATTATATTGTTTTGTTTTGAGAAGTATCGCGTTTTATTTTGTTTACAAGTCAGAAGTGGGATAAGAATTTAAACTGGGAATTAACCGACCTCCTTACAAAATGGGAAAAACTCATAAAAAGGGCGAAAAATCGAGTCGTAGTCGCGACCGTGAGCCTCGCAGAAAACTTACCCGTGACTCGTCGTCGTCGAGTAGTACGGACAGTGATACAAAAAAAAACAATTGAAAGTGCTTAAAAAACAAATTGACGAACTTAGAAATAAGCCGTCGACGTCATCCGCCACAGACGCCGCCGCTTTGTTTATTAGTGACGAACAAGCGATTCCGATATTTGATTCCTCAAGGGATGATATTAGTATCGAAACGTGGGTGACTAAAGTGGACACTTTAGGTGAACGATATAAGTGACGAGTACGTTATAAGGATTATAGCAAGCAGACTTAAGGGACACGCATGGCAGTGGTATTATGAGCAGACGAAAAACGACGTGACGAATTTTTAATTGATGCTGTAATTGGAGGTATTAAAGACGAGAATATTGTTAGAACGATACGCGCGGCTCAAATACAAACTGCTGATAAACTTTATTGCTATTTAAACACATTAGGTTGTATGCCAAGTGCAGGTTTAAAACAAAAATCTGTAATTTTTCAACATAAATCGATACCGATGGAGTCGCAAAACTTTAATGTAATTCAACCTTTTCAAAAAAAAATACAATACTCGTGTTATAACTGTGGTATAAGTGGACATAGCAAAGGATTGTACGAAGAAACCATTAGAATGTTTTAAGTGCAAGAAACTAGGTCATATTTCCCAGAATTGCCCTATAAAAGAATCAAATGTTAATATTGTACAAAATCTGGTTCAAAGTCTACCTAAACGAGTGGTACACATTTTTATTAAGAAGGCATTTGTGAATGGTCACAAATCACGTTGCATGGTTGACGCGGGTAGCGATAAAACTCTTATAAAGAAATCTGTTGTAAAGAAATTTAATCTAAACAATATTTTTACTAGAGAGAACGTTCTTCGAGGCTATACAATAAACACTTTATTTTCAAACAAAAATGTACGTATTACGATAAAAATTGCCGAAGTTTCTTGTGTTGTCGGTTGTCGACGCAGTAATTATAGAAGATGTTTATTTAAACCAAGAATTTTGGTCGGACGTGATTATATTGAACAGCCACATGTTTTGATGATAAAGGAAAATACCTCTGTTACTTTTAGAACCTTGCCGGTACTTAAAGAAGTTGTCGTGAATGTTGTTGATTGTTTATGTAATTCTGCGCTGAGTGTAAACGATCTTTCTTTTGGATCCATTGATGATTCAGATAAACTAAGGTGCTTAAAAATATTAAATGACTTCATTGATTGTATATCTTTTTCTTTAAAATGTTTGGGTAAAACCTAGGCAGTGAGCATGGAAATAAAGACAATAACTGATACTCCCATTGTTTATCATCTATACCGTCTACCAGAAAAAGAAAAGGTTATATTACGAGAAATGATAGCAGAATTACTGAAAAATAATATTATAAGACAATCAAATTGACCTTATGCTAGTCCAGTAATTCAAGTAAAAAAGAAAACTGGAGATTATCGGCCACTAAATTCAATAACGATTAAGAAGAGAAGTATTTTACCAATGATTGATAAACAACTTGATCAATTAGGAGGTGCATAGAAATAATAGTTGAAAATATAGTTGAATAGAAATAAATATTTTACATCTTTAGACTTGGTTTTTATCAAGTGCCCATGGAGGAAAATTTGATTGAAAAGACTGCCTTTGTTACGCTCAATGGATACTTTGAATTTTTACGAATACCGTTTGGTTTAACGCACCAGCTGTTTTCCAACAACTTATAAACAATGTATTAGGAAACTTGAAAAATACAGTTGCTTTCCGTTTACAGATGACATTATTATACCATCCGTTACCATTGACCAAGGACTAGAGAGGCTAAATCAAAATTTAGAGAACATAATTTGACTTTGAAGATAAGTAAATGTTCTTTTCTTAAGACAGAAATATCATATTTAGGACGAGAAATAAGTGCTCAATGAGTGAAACCTGGTAAGGAAAAAGTAAAAGTAGTTCAGGATATGCCGGCCCCCACTAATATAAAACAGTTAAGGCAGTTGACATAGACAAGTTTGATAAGAAAACATGCCAGATGGATATGGACAAGTCCTCAAAAGAATGCTTTTAAACAAATCAAAAGGGCATTTACAAACGAGCCAATCCTTACTGTATTTGATCAAAAGTTAAGGACCGAGTTACACACCGACGCATGTGCGATAGGTGTAGGAGCTATATTACTGCAAAACAAAGGTAAGAACACAGAGTGACGGTCTCATCAAATCCATATAATTTATTTGTAATGACTGTAATGCCATTTACATAGGGCAATCGGGGAGAAAATTTCCACCTGAATAACAGGGATACTGACATGATTGAAACTAAATCGGCGTTTGCAAATCATTCAATCCTCACATGGTTTTTCTTTAGCTCAGGGAGCGGATATTTTGCATGAGTGCTCAAAAGACAAAAAACTAGACTTGTTAGAAAAAATGGAAATAACTAAAGCTAAGAAGAGCCCTGTCCTTGTGTGTGTGAACGATATTTTCACGGTTGAACCTTACCTCATTTATAACAACCTCTCTTGAAAAGTCTTTTCCTTTTCGATTTTAGATATTAGTTTTTGTTAAGATTGTTCCCCATGTTTGATTATGTTACTTGGTGGCCTATGGGTTAGAAGCGCGCCTGTGAATCTAAAGGTTGCTGGATCGTTCCCCACTGCTGACATTTTTACTTTTTAATTTTTTTATGATTTTTATCTATGGTGGGAATTCTTAATTTAACCTAGCTTTTCTTTTGTTGTTAGTTGTAATGTGATCTGTCTAGGTAATGAGTTTTATCATAATTTATAAGCGTTCTTTTTGTGAAAAATATCTTAATGTATTTTTTTTTAGGCCTGATGATGCTCCGATAGGAGCGAAACACGTGTAGCTTTTAAAAAATTATATGGATTTGATGAGACCGTGACTTTGTGTTCTTACCTTTGTTTTGTTTTCGTTTGGTCTCTTAGAGAAAAATGGATGACGTTTCTATTATATTACTGCAGTTTGACTTAGAGGGAAAACAACACGTAATATCATATTTCAGCCAGCAGACAACAAATGATTAAAGACAATATCATGCATATGAACTGGAAAGTATGGCAGTGGTATTGGCCTTATGGTATTTTCCAGTATATCTATTGGGAATACATTTTATCTAGATAGATATCGATTTTGTTCAGATAGAAAACTGAACATATTAAGATAAACAAAGATTTTTCTAATTTCCTCGAAAACGAATCGACCGATTTATAGAAATCAAACGTCAAAATAAAAGACTTCGATCTTTTCACGTATTTCGGCGTTTTTTTTTAAACAGTGGTTTCCATAAATCCGTGGTGGGAAGTTTTCAAATGAACACCCTGTATATAAATATATATACATATATACATTAAATCATCCTGTACCTTAAAGACGTGCTAATGTTTAAGAGGGTGATTCCTGGACCCATTTTAAGAAAAAAAGTTCCTATGAACATATGTCCTAAACGTCTTAACTTTTGAGATACAGGGTGATAAAGTTTTAAAAAAAAATCAGTTTTTTAATAATAACTTAAACAATATTGTTAACATGTTTTATGAAATTTTCTACATATATTCTATGCATCAAGAAGCATTTTTTGATGTGCAAAAAAAATTTTTTCTCTGTCAGTGGCGTCCCTACAACTTTCCTACGTCTTCTATTGAATATTTTTAGTGAAAAAAATACTACGCCCCTGTTTTTTTTCAAAATAAACATTAATTTTAAAATCCTAAATTATTTTTTAGCAAATTTGATCTCTTGGTTTTTTTTCCGTCCGACGCATGGTTTTTGCTTAAAAAAATAAAAACAATTTTACTTCCCTAAAAATCTGATGCGGTGTTCGGCGATTGCAAGCAAATTAAGGGATCAGATTTATTACAAGAAGTATGAACAGTTAAAAAATTTTAATAATTTAAGAAATTCTCATGTTTTTAATGCATTTAAAAAGTAAATGGGAGTAAAAAAGTGCCGTAACACGTCTTTATTTAACGCAAATAAAGTCGTGAAGTCAGTCACCTATGCATGTTTCTTATTGCTCCTTGCTATGGGCAACGAGCTGTGATTTTAAATGTCAAATTGTTAAAAACCATCACAGCGCATCATTTATTTGATTTTTAACTATTTATTGAAGTTATTTCGTTTCCACGCTATTTTTCTGAATATCACTAATGGCAAATTTCGTATAGTTTCGTACCATCGGCGAGGCTATGCCTATGGTAACGCAACAGAAGCCAGATGTATTTTTCAGTAAAGGTATCCGAATCATGTCCTACCAGATTAATAATCTGACATACTTAGGGAAACTGATTGTTGCAAGAAAAGTACTCCGAAAGGTAGACCTTGAACTATCAGAACCCCTGAAATTGAGAACGCGGTGCTACAAGCAATCAAAGAACACCCTGTAGACAAGACGTACGAGGAAGATCGCTAGAACTGCATATCTGTCATCAAATTGTTTGGCGCATTTTGGTTGATTTTTATTATACCCATAGCATATTTTAAGAGTACATGCATTACTTTCCGGAGATTTTCCGCAGCGAGTGAACTTCTGTCATTGGGATCTCCAGAATATTATACTAAATCCGCAGTTTGAGTCACAGATTTTGTTCACAGACGAAGCAAATTTCTCTCGGAACGCTATTCAAACTTTTCATAACAATCATTTCTGGGCAGAAGAAAACCTCCATGCCATAACAGAAACCCATTTTCAACACCAATTTTGGGTTAATGTTTGGGAAGGAATTATTGGTGATTACCTAATAGGCCCATTTTTTCTACCAGAGCGCCTTGATGGTCGGTCATATTTAAATTGCTCGAAGAAGAACTGCCTGAGGTTCTTGAAGATGTGCCACTTCTGTTAAGAAATCGAATATGGTACATGCACGATGGTGCCCCTGTTCATTTTAGTTTAATTGTCCGAAACCATTTAAATACCGTTTATCCGAATCGATGGATCGGTCGCGGACGCGGAGTACCACAACAATGGCCAGCAAGATCCCCCGATCTCAATAGTTTAGATTTCTTTTTATAGGCGTACCTGAAAACATAATAATAATGGCGAAATACGCCGGGAATATTTGAACGTGTGCGTAATTCCATGCGGAAGCATGTCTACTTAAGTGAAGGTGGCCATTTTCAACAATTTTTGTAATCAGTGTAATTAAGATAAAATACATTTGAGCCGTTCATTTAAGCTTAGTTTCATTAAATAAAACTCGTTTTTTGCACTTAAATCCCTGTTGTTTTCAAAGTAAAATTAGGTACGTATTTCAGAACTAATTGCCAATTGATATTAATTATACTCAATAGCTCAAAAAAGGAAAAAAAACATTTAATGGTATTTAACACCAACAATTTTTTTTAAGACAACAGCTATTGCCATCATCAATGTTTATGTAAAAGAACGTCATTTATTCATGCATAACTAGATAAAGAAAAATTTGACATTTAAAATCACAGTTCGTTGCCCATCTCATGACAACGAGCAATAAGAAACATGCACTCCCATTTACTTTTTAAACGCGTTAGAAACACGAATATTTCTTCTTCAAATTATTATTTATTAAATTTTTTAACTTTTCATACTTCTTGTAATAAAGCTGATCCCTTAATTTGCTTGCAATCGACGAACAAACTTTCACACCGCATCAGATTTTTAGGGAAGTAAAATTGGTTTTATTTTTTTAAGGAAAAACCATGGGTCGGACGAAAAAAGACCAAGAGATCAAATTTGATAAAAAGTGATTGAGGATTTTAAAAATAATTTTTATTTTTAAGGAAAAGCAGTGGCGTGGTATTTTTTCATTAAAAATATTCAATAGAAAACCTGTAGGGACGCCACTTGCAGAGAAAACATTTTTTTTGCACATCAAAAAATGCGTCTTGATGCATAGAATACATGTATATAATTTCATAAAAATGTCTATAATATTGTTTAAGTTATTAATTATAATATTTATTTCTACTTACAATAATAATATTAATACTTTTATGAATTAAACTAAAGTCCTTTATTTGAATAGCCCAAAAAATAATACATATAATATGTGTAAACAGGAAAGTGGCTTTAATGCTTATGGCGGCGAAGTCTAGCTACAGTAGCTATTCACACTTAACCACCAAATTTAAATTACAACAAATTTAAAAGAAAATCTCTATATCGGAATTAGTTTTCATAAAATATAAATAATAGGATCTTTAGCTCTAATACAATACAAAAAAAACAATAATGAAAACAGAAAAGTTGCTAAAATGATAACAACGTACACAAAATAAAATTATGTACAATAAACTAAAATTAATCAAATTTGCAAAACAACATTACTTTTCAGATTTAATATAATTTAATTTTATTTGGATAAAATAAGCTATTTATATATTTTCTTAAACTGACCATGATTTCAAGCCTTTGTAAAGGAATTGTAAACTTAAATAGTAATAGCAGCAAGCAATAAGTAGTAATAGCAAGCCATCACATTTCTACGGGCTTCCTAAAATACACAAAAAAGGGATGTCTATGTGCCCTATCACCAGCGCCAGGCATTCGGCAACATCGAAATTTGACAAATTCATGTCACGTTTCTCAAGGACTCCCTTGTATGAAACTCAGCTCATTTCGTCAAACTCGTTTAGAAACACCAATAAGCTAGTAAGCTTTGGTGTTGAGAGTCTTACAATGCACACAAATCAGTACAATTTATACAAATGTGCCCATCGGATAATTTCTTAACATTATCAGGGAAAGAAGATAAGATGCAACACTTGCAGAACGCACTGGTCTTCCCGCTACTGGAGGGAGTGATGGAACTTTTTGAAGTTTGTCTACTTACAAAGAATTCCAATGGCCTCGTTCTTACCTCCAGTAGAGTACCATTCAGCCAAGCCTCAATTTTACGATGGAGTTTCAAATTATCGCACAGCGATACACACCAAACAATACCTCCATTACAAGTCCTATGAACCTGTTTCAATAAACGTGGGAATCGTTAAAACCCTGTATATGAGGGCAGCCACAAAATGTAACAGTAATGTTAATCTCAACGGGGAAATAGAAAACATACATGGAAGATCATTGTATGGAAGACCAAGCCAAAATGCCTATTCGACACCAAGAACTGTATATACCAAAACCTCTAGGAATGTGGCAAGTCGTACAAAGACAAGACAAAGCGACCACTGCAAGTCAGGACAACAGCATATCCAAGTACACCCGAATAGAAGAGGCTTCCCTATCAGGAATGTAGAACACACTTGGTCCAATGGACACAACATAGATTAGAAAGAAGTAAAGATTTTGTGCAAGGAGCAACATTCGGAACAAAGAAGACTCCTGGACGTAACTTCTACCACGCAAAACCAGCCCAGGAATCTTCAGCCAGCCCAGTGTGCGCGCCCATCAAGTATGCTATACTAAAGTGAGTAATTTTGGTGTCTCCCAAAAGTATCAATTCATTTACCGTAGTTATCATACTGGCGAGAATTTCACACAATTTGTCGATTGTAGCAGTGAGTTGCAATAAAGTAGTCGATAGATCGTTGCTTTAATATATCCTTGGCCGTTAATATTTTTAAGAACAAATATTTAAAATTACATTTAACGAGGTTATTCTTAATAACAGAATAACTTATTTAAATTTATATTTATGTCAATAACAAGACCCCCACCTCCCGAATCTTTTTATGTAAAGTGTGTATGTAAAATATTTTAGTAAACAAATACTATTTCTATTTTCAGGTCGGCTTCAAGTTCGTCTTCGATAGGGCCCCTTCAGCCGCAAAACAGGCTTCGAGTAGCACCAACTAGCGGCCACTCACGCCTGTGCTCGCGTTGCTCCAGCCTCCTCACGCTTGCTTCCGGGTCCAGGTATTCCCTCGATTCCGTGAACGGATTTACGCGAGTTCCGACTACTCCCGAGGAAACTTTGCCTCCTATATTATGCAAACTGTGCTTAGATGAGGTGCCTCTTCTGTGCGTATCGAGGATACGGCAGTGTGACTGTGCCTTTTGCTTGAAAGTAAGTAGTATAAAAGATTTATTCTTGTGTCAGACTTGTTGACAGAAAAGTATTTAAAATTTGATTTCAAATACCGCAAACAAGCATTGCATAAATTATGGCTATAGTCGATAGAAAAAGAAAAAGCTTTAAAAAATTTGCAAATACGTACAGGGTGGCCAGATAAGAATGCAAAGTGCTGTATTTTGGAAACTATTCGTCGTAGAGACTTGCGGTAAAAAATTTCATGACTAAAGTGGCCAAAAGAATATCGTGAAAAATATTTTTAGATTTTCAAGATGGTCGCCAGGGGGCGTAACCGCCATATTAAATTTTTAAGTGATTTTTCACTGAAATCTACCCAGTAAATGTTACGAAAAAATATATGTTTTTTAAAGCTCAGCTTTACTCGAGTAATTTTTGTTTAGCACTCTATTAAAATAAAGTGATGACGTATCTATTAAAATAAAGTGATGTGTAATTCAATGTTTTTTTAAAATAAACAGCTGTAACTCTTAAATCACTGAACGGACTTTAACAAACTGGGTCTCGATGGAAAAAAAAATTGCTCCATCAAATCCATCTATCTGAGATATGTCTAGTTCTTAGTAGCGCCGCTAGAGCGCATTTTTTGATCTAATAACAGAAAATTGCAAAATTCTCTAAAAAATTAAATGCAATAATATGAGTTTTTTTTCATAAAAATGTAGTAAAACGATAGCTAAATAGGCCAGTGAAAACCGTATCTCGATATCTTATTCGTAGCCTGAAATATCGAAAATAGAATATTTAGTTATCATATAATTTTAATGCCCCTACGCTATTACCCCGATATTTATTGTTATATATTTGTCTTTTTTCAAGATTCAGTGATAAAATGTCTTAATTTAATAATTTTTAAATATTCTTGGTTCGAAAAGTTTAAAAAAAAAACGCGTATGGGCATAATAACAAAAATTACCAATTTTGAAATAAAACTAATGCCTCCTTAAATGCTCGAACTATCTTCCATCAAACTTAAGGCATTGTTGGAGCCGCTTATGCGTAGACATTACAGGAGCTTCAATTTCTGCTCTTGACAGGCTGTAAATGGCTTCTTGTATTCGTATTTTCATGTCGTCTCTAGTTGTTGGTTGAACTTGGTAAACAATATCTTTCAACCGACCCCATAGGTAGAAGTCCAAACAGGTGAGGTCTGGGGATCGGGGTGGCCAAGGAAATAGACTTCCTCGCCCAATCCACCTCTGTTGAAATCTTAAATCTACATGTTCTCGCACATTTCTGAAAGAGATTTTGAGAAATGTGCTGGGCAACCGTCTAGTTGCAAAAACATATTTTCGAAGTCGAAATTATACCCATTTGTAATGACGTCATTTTTGTTTATCTTTGTTTAGCATATTCCAAACAGCGGCGACAACAAACTTTTGAAAAAAATTGGTGTCTGATGATTATTCATCTTCTATATACTAGGTTATGTGAAATATCCGTCACTGTCAATCAAAAATATTGGTTTGTCAACTTGTTCTTGAAAGTTATTTCGAAAAGTGTTAGATAATGCCTAAAAAAAGATATAATAGGTATAATGAACAATCGCAGCTGATGATTTTAAATATATTGGCTTTTTTCCAACTGGAAAAGGAACAAGTCCGAAACGGAATTGCACTTCAAATTGAGAATGTGATACAGCGAGCCGCAGATGCAACAAAATTGAGCACAACAACGATCGCAAATATAAAGAAGAATGGGATAAAATCAGATCAGGATTACGCAGCCCGTATATCTTCCAAGCAAAAGACAGCAAAAACCAAAATTACAACATATTTGAAACATAGAATTCGGGACACAATTTATTCTATGTACGCCAGAAAAGAATATGTAATATTGGCAACAATAAGAGAAAAGTTCAGGGAAGAAATTGAATATTTTGAGTTTTCCATTGACTCCTTAAGAAGATGGATCAATAGTATAGGCTTCAAGTGGAAATAATCAAATAACAGAAAATATTTGATGGACTTGCGAAATATTGTTCATGAAAGAACCAATTTTTTAAGGGAGTATATCAAAAATAGAAATGTAGGTCCGGAAGGTTTTACTCCAGTTTTCATTGACGAGGCGTGGATTTTTAGCAAGGGATCATTTCGTAGTAGCTGGCAAGATGACACCAAGCACACGTTAAAGTTATGTTCTAGAAGAATGATTTCTAAAAGAAGAGAATTGAATTATCTTTTATTTTTAAGGAAATCGTTATATCGTGGTCCACGCCGGAACCCAAGATGGCTTCATCAAGGGTGCAAATTTAATATTCAAGACTGGATTAAAGACGGGAGATTATCATGACAATAAATGGTTCCAAATCTTCCCCAAAGTCATTTATAATCATGGACAGTGCAAGTTACCATTCTGGTTTATTAGAAGAAATCCCGAGAAAATTTTGGACAAAGCAGAGACTGACCGAATGGTTGAAGAAAAAGAATATTGGCTTTCCAGAAAAAGCCATGAAAGATAAAATATGAAATATTGCACGCAGAAACTGCCCTAGTGAAAAAAAGTACTTCTTTGATGAATATGTTGTATATGTACTAAATTTCTATAGATCATTGGCAAAAATATGTTTTTCATACAGAAAAGGTAATTGAAAAGGCTTGGGAGGCAATACAAGTGTGATGCCTATAACATTCTGCCACTTGTGATTACGACTGACGAAGGCGACGATGACGAAGACAATATCTCTGATTTCAGTTCTGACTCTGACAATACTGACGAGATTGATTAAGCTTTCTTTGTTCTAGCAAATTTTATTTTATGATCATCGTTTAAGTATTCAATCATATGCAATTTCATTAACTTGGTAATGCAATATGGCGTGTTTTTTTTTGAGTTTGTATGTTTTATTTTTTGGAATGGTATTTTCATTTTAATGTGTTAACATATTCCTTCAAGCAGCATTTTTTTCATGAACAAGTAAATTAAATTGTCAGTATTTAAATTTTTCCCAGTGAGTTAAAATAATTTTATACCATTATTTATAATTTTTGTAAGCTCGGTTTTGTTACGTCTACTGCTTGTGCCGAATTCTACTTTTCAAATATTTTGTAGATTTGGTTTTTGCGGTCTTTTGTTTGGAAAATATATGAGCAGCGTAATACTGATCTAATTTTATCCCATTCTTCTTTATATTTGCGATCGTTGTTGTGATCAATTTTTTTTGCATCTGCGGCTGGATCTATCACATTCTCAACTTGAAGTGCAATTCCGTTTCGGACTTGTTGTTTATGTCCCATTATTTATGAATAATTATAATAATATTTGTTAATTGTTAAGTTTGTTAATAATACAATAAATACTACAAGATTTTTTTAAATTTTTTGGGAATGAAAGTATATACACGAATATAAAAATATAATAATATGCTGCTAAAATAAATCATTTGTTAATTTCTGAACGTATAAAAATACATGACAGATTATTAATTTCTGAAGGCGATGGTAAAGTTTCTAACCTAATATTGATTGGCAAAAATATCTACGCCATACGTTTTTTCTCACCTGGATGACGTAACTACAAATGGGTATAATTTCGACTTATCTTCTAATAAAAGAGGCAATTGGTTCACCAGAAAATTAAGAAATACGGCACCATTTAGTGGTTGATTAAAGAAATAGGGACCTATAATAGTTTTGCCCAGAATGCCACACCACATTGAGACTCAAATGGCCTTGATGTTGGACCTTCCGCAACCAGTAAGGATTGTTGTCACACCAATAATGCATATTATGCAAATTAATGTTTCCATCACTCCTAAAAGTGGCCTCATCTGTCCAAAGAATTTCGGATAAAAATTCTCTATTTTCCCTAAGGTGCAATTCACACAGAACGGGCGTATGGCGGGGGCGTGGGACTGGCATGGAGCTGGAATGGAGGGGGCGTGGCGCGCACAATTCACATAGAAAGGGATTCAATGTGATTATTGTCATTTATTTGTTACTTACATAACTGTGTAGTAAAATTACAATGCTTTCGGATGACGAAGATGATCAAGATATGTTGAACCTTGTAAATTTAGCTAACATTCAATGGCAGAGGAGTTACTGAATACATCCCTTGTGATTAGATAAAGAAAAAACTGGTGGTTCGTTTAATGTTATGCGGGACCTCAATATGTACCCTGAATATTTTTAAAGTTTCTATCGAATGTCTGTTCAATGTTTTTATAAAATACTAGTAAGGGTTTAGTAAGGGTTAATATTGAGAAGAAACCTACAAATTGAAGAGAACTTGTCAATTCAAAGGAAAGCTTGTTAATAACGCTGACCTAAGTTGAAGAAAATATATTTAAGTGAATCTATTTCTGTTTAATCTAAAAGAACAAAAATAACGATAATGTTACCCTAATTTTAATTATTGTATTGTATAAATTTACTCAAATGAAATTCATCCGTGTTCCTGTGCGGTACTGAATCTAGATTTCTATTTACCGAATCTTCAATCCAAGATTGAGAACTATCCATTGAGATAGTAGAGGCTTCAGGAATGGTTGAGGATAGTAGTAATGGTTGAGAATGGTTGAGGCTCGGTAAATTCAAAATTCAAATTTTGAAACGCCGCTTCTGAACAAAATTCCTGGACTTAAAAACGCCAAGTCTGGGTCAGGAGGATCGATTGTGGCATTCGTTTTCGTGCTGTTTTGAATCTCCAGCAATTGTTGTTTTTTTTTAAAGTACTGGTAAGCTTGCTGGTTGGGCTCATTAATAGCGGTTGAGGCTGCTAACTTCTTTTTTTTTAAATCATCTTTCTGTAATAGTGTTTTAGGTGCTCTCATTGCTATCGGTTAATCATCGATAGACGTACTGGAAGATGGTATAGGTGACCGAGAGGAACGATTGGATAGAATGTTATAAGGTGAGAGTACATCAGCATTGGAGTTGTCTTTAGACTCATTAGAATATGACCCCGTTTTAGCTGCATGGTGGCTCGATGATCGCGTCGGCAGACTCTTGATCCACGTTGCTCTTACAAGACTTGTAAGAGCAACAAGAGGATCCAAAAAGGAGAGATGTGGGGCCAAATAATATTCTTTGACTCGTTTTGTTCCTTGTCCTGATTTTATTTTTAATTTGGCTTTATATTTTGAGTAGCTTCCTCGTATGTTTTTCCAGCGGTCTTTACACTCGGTTACTGAAACAAAAGTATAATTTCTAATGTAAATACAAGTTTAAACATCATTTGTTAATAAACACTGCTTACTACACTTACCATTTTCACTGAATTTATTTGATATTTTTTCCCATGCGTGATCTTGTGCACTTCTATTGCAGTAATCTGACCTTTTATGGTCGTATAGAACTGCATACTGTTGCACGTCTTCACAGAACTCGTGTTAAATAAATAATCATCCCTCATTTTACAAAATAGACAAAAAGAAGCAATATAAACCGCTGTTTGGTATATGGCATTTACCACTAGTGTAGGCCACTCGTGGCGTCGAAGTGACGTGGTGGTGGCGTGACTTATCACGCCTGTGCCGCGCCATTTCTATCTGTAGTGCCCCATAAGCGAACATGCAAGTGGCACATGCGTCTACCACGCCAGTCCCACGCCACCCCCATACGCCCGTTCTGTGTGAATTGCGCCTAATGCTGCCCAACATCCAATGACAATAATCTAATCGTCGGTCAGTCTCCCTGATTCAAGGCTTGATGTAAAACCATGTGATATGGGAGCAGTCTAAAAATTTTAAAAAAATACATTGCGAAATATGTAAAGTAGTATTTTTTGTGACATAAAAATTTATCTGTGATCCTTTAAAATGTTTAGAATAGTAGTACATGATATACCCAACGCGCGAGACATTGCTCTCAGACTAACGTAGGAATTTAATTCCACGTATGCTAAGATATTAATAATATTGGCTTCCCTTGTTCTAGCCGAGTGTCTTCGCAACTGAGGTCGAAAGCTGCCAGTATTACGCAAATTTCGCACTAAACGCGGAAAAATTCTGGCATCGCGTAAACTCCGCTTTGGATATCGAGCTCTGTATACCCTTTGAGCCAATGCCGCATTTTGAAAACATTCAAAATATACCGCAATCATATAAAGAGCTTCATCATTTGTAAAAGGCATTTTAATAGTTTTAACGCTTTACTTATGTGTGCGAACACAAATTGGACTGCTTAATTTTAATATTTGTTGACAAGTTGATTGTAGGCATTTGTTTTTTCCTCCATGGCCTACTCTTCAATATTCTGCCTACCTTGCACTTGCATTTTATATGCATTGATTAATATGCCCCTACGCGTTTTTTTTTTATTTTTTGAACAAAGAATATTCCAATTTATTGAAAATTATTAAATTAAGACATTTTACCATTAAACCTTGAAAAAAGACAAACATATAACAATAAATATCGGTGTAATAGCGTCTTATTAAAATTTGATAACTAAATATTATTTTTTCGATATTTCAGGCTACGAATAAGATATCGAGATACGATTTTTTCACTGGCCTATTTAGCTATCGTTTCACTACATTTTTATGAAAAAAAAGTCATATTGCATTTAATTTTTTAGAGAATTTTGCAATTTTCTGTTAATAGATCGAAAAACCCGCTCTAGCGGCATTACTAAGACCTAGGCATATCACAGATATGCCGGATTTGATGGAGCATTATACTTTTCTATCCGTAAAACTTGTACCACGGTCACTTATAATACGCGTAGGGGTACCAATAATCGTTATCCCGTTCTCCAACTTTTTACACATTTCTGCTTCGGTTAGCGTTTTTAAAGGATATATCCGAACGTAATTGGTAAAAGCGTCACAATAATTAATGCGTGTTTAAATCCATCCGCGGTAATTTTAAACGGGCGAACACAGTCGATATGGATTGTGTGAAATGGTATATTTATGTTTTCGATAGGATTAAAAATTATTTAAAAAAGTTAAGCAAATTAAAAGTTATGCAAATTAAACATTTTGAAATATACTTTCGAACAAAGGAGGACATTCTTGGAAACCAAACTAACTCTAAACTTTTCCAAAGTTTTTTCTCGACCGACGTGAGATTGTTAACGTGGCAAATATGCCCATACCCATGTCGTGGTAAATACGGATCAAGGAGAGTCTATTACATTTGGGTAAGTACATAATAACGGCAATAAATTTTGACCATTTTTAAGAATTTTACGATAAAGGTATTCACCTTTTATTATAAAATCGCTAACAATAGATTCTCCTGCTCGTACTTTAGCAATAATTGATTGAGTTTCTGGCTCTCTTATTTGTTGTAATTCTAGCCATGTTCCCTCATTAATGATATTAATAGCGTGCGTCGCCAATGACGGATTCCGGCTAAGAAAATCTACGTGAGTTACATATTTCCCCTTTCAGTACTCAATTTTGAAGTCAAAATCTTGTAAATAAACCAAAACAATTTTAAATTTTAAGCCTAAAAGGTAAACTTGAAAATGTTTTACAGCATTGATTATCGCCAAAGTTTCAACCTCGTAAGAGTGGTATTTGGGCTCTTCGGTAGTGGTTCGCTTGCTGAAGTAAGCAACTACTTTTAGCTGATAATCGTGTCTTTAGAATAAAATAGGTCCATATCAGAAAATTCACTTTTCTTAGTCAGTTTTGTAATACAAGCGATTCTTGCGGCAAATTCAGGGATGAATTTTCGAATATACCCTGCAAAGCCCATGAACTGACGGACCTGCTTAACATTATTAGGAATTGGGGAATTGATGAAAGCGTCAACTTTATTATGTCTAGATTTGATGCCATGAGCGGAAACATTTCTGCCCAGATAATCTACAGAGGTTTTAAAAATCTTAAATTTTTTGTTTAGGGAAAAACCGGCCTTTTTTAATGCTGTTAAAACTTGCTTTAATGAAATTAAACCCTCCTCAATTGTCTTTGATGGGATCTAAACGTCATCCATATAGGCTAAAGCTACCGTATTTTTTAAGGAGTCCAAAGTTTTATGAATAGCTCGCTGGAAGTCAGCGGGAGCATTAGACAGACCAAATTGGACACGCAAATATTCGTACTGACCACCTGGGGTCACGAACGCGGTTTTGTCTATGGAATCTTCCGCAATAGGGATTTGATGGAACCCCGCGGTCATATCGAGCACAGTAAAATATTTTAAATGTCCAAGGCGACCAAGTTGATCGTCGATAAGGGGAGCGGATATCGATCTTTAATAGTGATTCTATTTAAGACCCTGTAATCAAGAAACTTATAATCAACACATAAACGATCGCTTCTGTATTGTTTTTTCACAATTCGTTTGTCCGTGCTTTGTCAGCTAGAATGAAAGAAAATATTAAATAACCATAATAATCCGGATTTGTTTATGTTTATGTTAACTGGCAACTGAAGAGAGGATGTAAGTCCAGAATAGGTATTAAAAATATAGTTTTGTGACGGGTCACGCCGAGTTTAGTTCTTTTAATAAGTAAACGTTTTCTGTTGTCGATAATATAATTTTGTCTTTTTTTTTTAACTTAAACCTTACATAGCAGCGGTGGGATAGGCTCAAGTTTTCGAGTTGTGTATTGTATTGAATTACTCCGGCTTACTCTTGTTGTTGAAATAAGATTTTCAACTATTGTTAATAGTTATCTGTTTAGTATTTAGTGAAGTTATAAAATATGAAAATCTAAGCGAAGTAGATCGTCTTCCTCCAGCTCGTCCTCAGAGAGTTCCATACAAAGGAGGACAATTAGAAGACTGAAAAGAAAGTTAAGTAAGCTGTCACAACAAGTAAGTTCAAGTAATAGTAGTCGAGTTTCGTCTATAAACAATTATTCAGCTTTTAATGAGACTGTCATACGATATTTGACCCGAGTGCTGAGACGTTGACAGTTACTAAGTGGATTCAGAATGTTGAAAAACTAGCCTTTTATGACTGGGATGAATTATTATTATTAAGACTAGCTACTAGTAGATTTCGGGGGAATGCTCGCCGGTGGTATGATAGTGCTAATATAGCTGGTTCGGGTTGGGAAGATATTAAGAAACAATTAGAAGTTAATTTTTCAAGAACTATAAGATTTGGTAAATTATTAAAAGAAGCCGCAAATTTTTCTCCTTTGACAAACCAAAATTTAGGAGATTATTGTTTTGAAAAATTTTCAAAGTTAAATAAACTTCACTTGTCCATTCCTAGTTTGTTCCAAATTGATAGTGTTATAGAAAGTATCACTGACAAAAATGTAGCTTTAGCGGCTAGAGTTGCGAATTTCCAGTCTATTGGGGAACTATCAGTTATTTAAGTATTGTAGGAAATGTTAGCTCTAAAAATAATAGTTTTAGTGTGCTAAAATCTAACTTTCCGCCAACTAAGAATGCTTTTGAACCACGCCCGTCAACTTCTTATGAAAATAAGGTTAAGGAACAAGAACGAAAAAAATAGTGTGTTTTAACTGTGGTGGTGACCACTTTTTAAATCAATGTAGAAACCCTAAAGTTAAGTGCAGGTTATGTAAAAAATTCGGACATACTAGTGAAGGTTGTAAACTGTTGATCGGAAAAGACAGTAAGAGTGTTGCTGTTTGTGACGTTTCTGATAAGGTTGCTAAATTATTTCTGAAAACGGCACGTATTAATGGACATAAAGTTAAATGCCTTATTGATTCTGGTAGCACCTGCACCCTATTGAAAGCATCAATTGCTGAACATTTGAAACTTACTATAGTTAGTGGATCTTCTAAAGCATTAAAAGCATTTAATAATAAGTCAGTATTAATCAATGTGGAGGTGGAAGTAGTGGCGGCCACTGTCACATCTTTAATATTAGATGATTGTCAGCTAAGTTACGACTTACTACTGGGTGTTGATTTCATTCAACATATCGTACTTAACACAAATAGAAAAACTGTAAGTCTCAGTTTGTTAAAACCACTTTGTACGGCTGCCTTGAATGGTTTTGATGTAAACCCAATATCTGTTAATACGATAGATATATAGCCATATCCCTGGATATGTTAAAAGTGAGCAAGGAAGTGAAAGAAGATGAAAAATTAAAGCTAGTAGCTTTAATGAATAGTTATCGTGATTGTGTTTCATTTTCTTTAAGAGACCTTGGTAAAACATCTGCCACAAAAATGACATTAAAGTTAAAATGTGAAGAACCAGTAGTTTATAATCCTTACCGGATGTCCGTTTCTGAGAGATCAATTTTACGGGAACTTATTAATGAATTGTTGTCCAATAAAATAGTCTGTGAATCTATTTCACCCTATGTCAGTCCGGTTATTTTGGTGAAGAAGAATACTATGAGAATTCTATTGAAATAACAGCTTTTATAACGCCAGAAGGGCATTATGAATTCCTAAGAATGCCTTTCAGTTTAGCGAATTCTCCTACAGTTTTCCAGCGATTAGTTAATAACGCTTTAGGAGACTTGAAAAACACTATAGCGTTTCCATACGTAGATGACATAATCATTTCAAGGAAAACCTTCGACCAGGGTTTAGAAAGTTTACAACTGGTACTTTGCGCTTTACGCAAAAATAATTTAACGCTAAAGTTAGATAAATTTGAATTTTTCAAAATATCTATTAATTATTTGGGTAGAGAATTAAGTAAAGAAGGTGTACGTCCAGGGAGTCAAAAGATAGCTGCTTTAGTACATATGCCTTCACCTAAGAATGTAAAAGAAGTAAGGCAATTTTTAGGACTGGCAGGGTATTTCCGGAAATTCGTACAAAACTTTGCGTATATTGTTGAACTACTAACGCGTCTTACACGCAGAGAAATCCGATGGTCCTGGACTAATGAACAAGAAGAAGCTGTAAATAATTAAAAAAAACATTTGTCATCTAGACCTGTCTTATCCATATTTCATCAAAATTTACCTACTAAGTTGCCTACTGATGCCAGTGCTATGGGCGTTGGAGGAATCCTGATGGAGGGAGTAGCTAAGGATAAAAAGGTTGTGGGTTATTTCAGTAAACAAACAACTGGTGATCAGAAGTGTTATCACTCGTACGAATTAGAGACATTAGCCGTAGTATTGTCTTTAAAATTTTTCAGAGTTTACCTAGTAGGAATCCAATTTAAAATAGAAACAGATTGTAACGCATTACGAACAACATTTTCAAAAAAATATTTGATTCCTCTAGTTGGACGTTGGTGGTTAGAGGTACAAGACTTTGATTTCCAGATAGAATATCGCTCAGATAAAAATATGCTACATGTGGATGCATTAAGTCGCCTGCCTATGTTGGAAAAGAAAGAAGAAGAAATTAGTGCAATAGATTTGACTGAATCTGATTGGATTGTAGTGGCGCAAATGCAGGATGAGAAGATGAGAAAAATAAAAAGAATCTTATATTAAGGAAGAAGTCTATTCTGAAGTGGAGTCAATATAATATTGAAAAGTTAGTAAGCGAAGTCTTTGCTCCACAAATAAAATGTTAATCCTCTAATATGCAGAAATGCCGGAGTGATGCATTTCGGCAAGTGTTCGTGCCATCATCAGACTTGGGTTACTTAACACACACACAAATTGTCTTTTAAATTCTCGAGAGTTTGATGTTTTAAAATACCACAAAATAAAATCCATTTAAATAAAATTGTGCAGTTAACAATACAGTAATGTAATCATAGTGTTTTTTTGATAATACAGTAAAACAGTTGTTTAAAGCTTTAGTACAGTTAGTACTATTTATTATTTCATTTTGCAGTTTGTGAAATTTGGATAGTTTGTTTTACTTTTGTACAGTTTGTACTAAGACCGAAATTATAGCGCAGCTAGCGATGTATATTTAGAATTATTTGCAGATGGCCAATTTTGATAGAATTATTGGCAGTTTACATTTTCTAAGTTATTTCGCAGTTGGCGAAATACCTAATTTGTGCAGTTGGCATAATGTTGGTTATTATAAGTCGCAGTTTGCGATATCTTCCTTAGTGAAGCGTTTGCAGTTTGCAAACCTATTTGTAAAATTGTATACAACTGTCAATATTTCTACTAGACTAGGGAATAACTTTAAATAATATTACATTTAGTTGTTGACAGGTAATGTTAGTAAGTTTAGTCTAAAATGCAGTCTGCAAGAAAAAAAATCTTAAATAAGATGTTAGATATAATGTTTTAAATTAGCTTCCTGAGGACAGGACAGAAAGCAGGATGGCCGAATGTAAGATTTTCTAATTTTTATTTTTTTATAAATGTACCATTTATTTTAAATTAAGAAATACGTTCTCGTTTGTCAGCTAGAATGAAAGAAAATATCAAATAACCATAATAATCCGGATTTAATAAACCAGCCTAGCTTTCAATAAATATCGGGTTACCACTTGAGGACCGTGGGTCGGTGTCGGGCCATATTTTACTTTGCCTGACAGTCGTCCATCCTGCATTTGTTTCGTCCCGAAACAACCTTTTCTCCAAGTTGACCAATCATCCTGTATCTCAACTCATCAGAAACCTGCAGACAATAAAACTATCGTTACACCGAATCAAAGACAATATAATTTACTCGGGCCAAAATTCTAATCCACATTAATTTATACCAATATTCATTTGACATATGTAGAATACAACATTGTCAATCTCTTTTTCAAATCATTTCCAGTACCTACTTTTGTAACTAGAAAATGCGACAACATTTTCTCAAACAGGGTTCTCTAACTCATACTAGAGCAATCCCACCAGCTTTATCCAAAACCAGGATCTACCACTTAGTGTGCTATACCATGCTTTAACCATCAAGAATAACTCAACTTCATTTAAAGCAAGAATCAACACTAAGATACTTTACACAACCTTATTAACACTCTTCATATTACAGCTTTGGCTAACACCATAGAATAACCAGACAAATAGAAAAATACTCCAATGCATTGTAAATGGCACCTATTTGGACACCCAACTCGATCAGCTGGGACGGTAGTTGGGCGGCCAAGGAATTTCGCTCGCGATGCGAGCTGCTGATTTTCTAATTAGAATAATTTTATTATAGAATGAAAATTTAAATTAATTTCGCATTATTTCATTACAGTTGGGGCATTAAATACGCACTAGTATTATAATTATCCCATCGGCATTTTTGCAATGTGGTTTTATTTTATTGATCTTGATATTTATAATTTTTAACAAATGAGTTTATGTTCGAATTGGTTGAATGAAGCAATTTCATAAACCAATTTTTATTATAGTAGTGCCTCAGAATTTAAAGAGAGTCGCTTAGAAATTATTATTAAATAGAAAATTTCATTTATTTTAAATTTTTAAATAATCGAACTTAATTTGTGGACTAGGCCTCTAGGGGAAACCACCTAAAAAAAAAACGCACCGTGAACTCTCTCAGGGATGGTGTGGAAAAGAGTATACCAACATTGTAAAAACAGAGGTAGAATTTCATGACTCTGATCAACCACCCTGAAGGATTACAACACGTTATAATGAGGGCACCAAACAATTTCATAACCTTGGTTTTATTATTAAAAATTAAATCCCCCAGAATGGTTAATCAGACTTTAATATTATTGATTAGCCACTGGCGTCTATTTGTTTATTAGTAGACACATACCTATGCCTAATAAAACATTATTCGATTGGTTAAACTGTTCTATTATGTTATTCTTATTTTTTATGTAAAAAAATAAAAAGCAAAAATTTTGAATGTTCCTCACCGAATAAAATAGTCTTTTTTTTGCAATATAAAACCGCTCAAAATTTACCCTATCTTTTTTTTATTAACTTTTACCCATAAAGCCAAGAATTACCTAATGGCCAATAAAAAGTATCAATAGTAATAGCAAAATTACTAAATTCAAGGGTTTAAATCACTTAGGTTTTAAGTTTGCTAAACATATGTACATATATTTGAATAAGTGTGCAATGAGGAAGTTGCATGAAAAACAAAATCGGTTTTTTAGTATTAAAAACCGAAGAACAAAGTAAAATAATCAATACGTATTTTTTTATTTTGCTTAAATCCGATTATTTCAAAAGATATTCGAGTTTTTAGTTTTGTATATATAGATATACAAAGCATGGAGTGACGACATTAAATTATCGTGTTGTGACGTCACAGGCACATTTCAAACCGCTGTAACTGTCAATTTTGGAACTATGAAAAAAAGAAAAACCACGTGTTTATTTATTTTTCATTCCCTATCAAAATCAAAAATAAAAAAAATTGATGCAACTTCCTCATTCCATCTTTCTTCTTTCTAAACATTTTTTGAAATTGTGAGATATTTGTAGGAATTTGATAATTTTTTATTAACCATTTTTTAGGAGGCGCAATACTACGCAATAAAATAATTTTCTGTAAAACATGAATTCGCCTCAACAATTTAGATTTTATTTAATAAAATTTAGTATCTAAATATCTTAAAAACCTTAATACCTAAACTATATGATTTCCACTATAAACGTAAATAAAAAATAAGTAATCAAATAATCTACTCTACAAAAAAATACGCGCTAATACAGATAAAAATATCTTACTGGGCGAATTTCTGATCATTCATCTGTAGCAGTAGTTTAATTTTGTTAAATTTAGCAGAATCCGGCAACCCGCTTCATCGCTCCGTCGAAACAAAACGGCGCGATTTTAAAAATTTCTAATTTAATAAGGCCGGCCGACGACAGCGCCAAGTGCGGCGTGCGCCACGTCCCTTGGTAAGATTACGCATCTATTTTCTCGTTAGCCTATGTTAGTACTAAATTTCTATTGTGACAGACGATAGGTGTTCGACATTACCGCAGACTGAAATAGTGCGACAATATGCGCGTTCCAGTCTGGGTCATCACGACGTTGTTACGTATTGCTGAAGTATAATGTTAAATAAGTAATTTGAGAAAATATGTATTATTTAAAATTAGCCGTTTGTTGTCGAAAAATTTCAATTTAGGATTACGTTTGGATGCACAATTTATTATCCCAGACTATTTTGTTTGTTAAATTTAGTCATGACTCATCGTATCTTGACATTTGACATTGATAATCCTTCTTCCTGATAGGTGCTGCCAAGTTTTAGTAGAGCCTCTAAGAATCTGATAGAAAGTTGGCAACAGTGCTGTCATTGGTTCAACTAGTTCTAGAATTACCTGTCAATATGCGATGCGATCATCGTTCTTTTTCAATTAAAACTGTAACGAAAAAAATTGGCAAAGTAGCCCTCCGGCTTAGACCAGCAGCGGGAACCAATCCCGGATAAATTTGTTAAATTTTGTTAAGGGAATTTTTGGAAAGGGCACGTGGCACATTACTAGTCTTAGTTTTCTGGTTAGTTTCCTAATTTTGATATCCGACCAGCTAACCACCATCAGTTCCAAACAAAGAGTGTGCTGAGAGGCTGCTAAGGGAAGCGAACAAGGGGAAACAAATGCGTATTTAAAAAAAAATTATAAACTTATTTTCTATTTGTATTTTCAAAACTGGCGGGTGCACCAAGGAGATACCAAGAGTTTTGATAGGATGATGAGTAGGATTCATGTCATTGCGTCCCAATGATAATGCAGACCAAAAAATCTAAAAGAACTAGATAAAACCTCAGCTCCCTGATATACAAAAATATATTATTCCTCAAGTAAATTATTGTATTTAAGATTTATTGGACTTAAATTAAATATAACGAGAGGTATCGCTAAAGATTTAAATTTATATTTCTTCTAAATACGTGAATAAACATATTTTCTTCTTCTTTTTAATAATTGAGCGTATGAGACAGTATTTTCTAAATTGAGTTGTACTATACAGTGACATAATACCCAAAAAAAATAAGTAACTCTTAATATTTTTTTGATAATACGTTTATTATTTATACATGTATTTATCAAAACATACCATTCACATTTTTACAGTGTATGAAATCCTATGTTGAATTCGAAATATCGGAAGGAGCCTACGACATTTCTTGTCCAGATGCACAATGTTCATCTCAGGGTGTGTTGGAAGAAGACGAGATCCAAAGACTGGTTGGTAGTGATTTACTAGAAAAACACAACAAATACAGGCTTAATAGAGGTATATGTTTGATTGAAAATCTTTTTTTGTTTTGATATTTTCTTTGTAATTGCAGAGATAGAATTAGACAAGAGTCGAATGTGGTGCCCCAGGGCGGGTTGTGAGACAGTTTGCCGACTGTGCCCTACTCAGCCTTGCTCGCCCCAATCTGTGCAGTGCCCAACTTGTTCGACCGATTTCTGTAGTAATTGTAAATTGGAGTGGCATGAAGGTGAACAAACATTTGTTTTTCTTTGTAATAAAAATATGGCATGAATAACCTTAAACATTTTTTAATCAGTTGTTTTGTTATTTTGGAGACTTTTTTTTCCATTTTCAGCAATAATTCTCTTTTATATAGGTGTAACCTGCGATGAACACACCAAACGTCTAGCGAAAGAAGGTAAGACAATACCAGACGCCGGCATACCCTTCGATCCAGATCTAATAAAAAGATGTCCAATGTGCGGCGTGCCCATCGAGAAGGATGAAGGATGCGCGCAGATGATGTGCAAACGCTGTAAACACGTGTTTTGCTGGTACTGCTTGGCTAGTTTAGATGTAAGTTTTAAAATTTGTTAATGGAGCCATAACAATACATTTTTATTTGCTGAAACCAAAGTCAAAAGAGCAAATTTGACGTAACTATATATTGAACAAAAAACAAATTACTTTTTCTATTTTTAGGCTAGATAATTACTTTAATTACCAAAAGAATTCTAAATAATTTCAAATAAACGTTATCACTAGTACTAAGGCCTAATATTTAATTCTTATTTTTTCAAAACCTAAAGAAAGATATATCATCAATGATATCCGATTTTAAACTTAAAATTAAAATTTTAATCTTAAAGACGGTAAAATTACAAAAATTTACAATTTCCATTTAAGAGTTTTGCCAATCATTTCAACTCAATTTTTGCTCTTCTGTTTTAATGTTCAAACGATATTTTTTACACAAAACTTAAATTAAATCAAAGACTGCTTGTCTAATTCATTGATGCAATTCCCAGATAATAATAGCTCTGTATAGTGTGCATCCTTTTATACCTCTTTATTCTATCTCTTTTTATTTAACTTCTTAAAACTGTGTTTACTCTTATCCTGTGCTCTTTTTCATGCGAAGCGCTTTTTCTCTTTTAAATATATATAACACTATGCATTTATTTTCAAAAATGACCAAATAAGAGACAATTTTCGTAACTTATTATTTTGTAACTTATGACAGATGACACAAAAAAATATTAATTTTAAAAAATGTTGTGTCTTTCTAGGTGTGCAGTGGAAGTTTTATTTGTTTATATCTAGAATGATAATAAAGGAAATTTTGAAAAATATGATATGCTAGTTTGCTACATACGATGTAATGAAAATTCGCTCCAGACGGCAGGCTTATATTTTAGGTACCTAAAATTTTTTTATCCATTATATCCCTATTTAGTAATGGGTTGCATTAACTATTGAGGTTAGAAGAAAATTTAATTAATCAAGGTGCCTTCTCAAAACCAAGACCAAAAAATTATCAAAAAGGAAATCAATTGGATGAAATTAATATTTTGGCATGCATAGCTGGAAATCCATCTACATCTTGTAGAGTCATTGAGTAATTTAGTCGAGGAGAAGTTAAGCACATTTGATATTAAAAAAACTCAAATTCAGCCTTACAGCGACGCTGAACGTCGCATATTTTTCTGTAATTGGTATATTGCCAGATACAATTGAACATTAACTTTGGCTGATTTGTAATATGGAATATGGAAAATCCTCACATTACTCTTGAACGTCGACGGTATGAAAGGTTTGGCTTTAGCGTTGCATGTTTTATTCTGGATGGGTAACTAGTTTTTAGAATGTTTAAAGGTGTGATAATAGATCGGATATTTAAACATACTACAAGAAGTATTTGTAGTATTTGAAGTATAATTCTTCCTCTGGCAAATTTAAACAATATATTTTTATACCAGATGATACACCATCAGGACATAATGCGAATATTATTTATCCATTCCTAAAGGATTCGTTTCCGCAAAAATGGATAGGAACCAATGGTCTCATAAGGTAGCCAGCAAGATCTCCCGATCTTTCCATTTTAGGCTTTTTTTTTTGTGAAAATAAAGTTTATATGGTGTGGTATACAAATTCAGAACAATTACAGTAATCAATAATAACAGCTATACAGAATTTGCGTGAGCGTCCCATTATACTTTTAAATGCGATAAAACGCATTACGAGATTATGTGAAATTTGTGTAAGAGAAAATGTAAACAATTTTGAACAATTTCTATGCAAGAATTGGATAGAATTTTCAAAAAAAAAAACAGCAAATAATAAAAAATAAATAAAATACAACATTGTAGAAATAATTAATATTTATTTTTTTTTAAATTGACAGTTATATAAGATTCTGTCATGCCATTCTTGAAAACAATACGGCGTTGTTTCCATAGGAATGACCATGACCTACTATTGAAATAAAAATTTTAAGTTACAAAATTATCTTTACAGTTACAATTATTTGGTTGCAAAATCCAAAAATTTTAAAATTGCTATGTAGAATAAAAACTATGACAGCCGTCAAATTTCTGACAGTCGCATATTTCGTTTTATAAAAAAGGAGCATAGTAATGCGGAAACCGCAAGACTCTATTTCCTATAGTAACCGAGATCGCCTACAAGTGTCTAAATTTGGACACCCACTTTTTGAATTAGAGCCACACTAGTTGCTTCAAGATCATCCCCAAGCATGCACTAACTTATAACGATAGTTATAAGTTAGTGCATGCCTTTTCGTCCAAGTAATTTTAAAAAAGAATTTTCTGTACACTTTTTTACTTACTTTTTTACACTTTACAAACAATTAACAAAACATGTTGATTGTCTTTTAGGACGATTTTCTACTACGTCACTACGACAAAGGGCCGTGCAAAAACAAACTGGGACACTCTCGTGCTTCTGTGATTTGGCACCGGACACAAGTGATCGGGATATTCGCGGGTTTCGGTATTCTTTTATTAGTGGCGTCACCTTTGCTACTTTTGGCTGCACCCTGTATAGTGTGCTGCAAGTGTCGCATTTGTAATGCCGGTACCACCAAATTAAACCATGACGATGAGATACACGAGGATAGATGATTTGTAATGACAAAGGACTAGAAGGTAAAATGTTTTAAAAACTCAAAAAACACTATGAAGAAGTTTTAAACCTTTTTCCTCAATAGATCTTTGACTTTAAGTTTTGCTGTTACTTTAGATTTTTTAAAATATCCAGTTGCGGTGTGGTTCCTCGTAACTTTCTTGGTTAAAAGATGAAAGATTCTGTTATTTTAAAGTCAGTATTTTTTCAGCAAATTTAACGAATGTTACATACTCACGTAAGTGTAGGGGAAAGGCGGGCAAAATGGGGGAGTTTGTCTCCAAATAAAGATAACTTTAGTATTAATTGACACAGAAACTTAAATTAACGAAAAAATCATTTCTACATATCATGCCTAAGTTATAAGAGCTTAAAAGAAAATAAAACATATACAAGTTTTTTGTTACAGTAATTTTAGCAAAACAATGCTAATTGCCCTGTTTTGCCTGCACGGTCAGGCAAAATGGGATTGGACCTTACTTGTATAACTCACCAACTAAAACGGCTTTGTCATCTTCGTCTTCAAATCCTGCGCATGAGTTATGGGGCCAGTGGTGACACGTTGAGCAAGCTATCCATCCTTCCGTTGACGAAGAGTAAAAATCTTTACTTCAAAACTTCACTGTCACTTGAGTCATTATTTTTCAGAATAGTGGAGGCTTTAGTAATTTTTTTCTTTTTTTGGTGATGGTGCAAGGTTTTCCTTCACAAGAGTTTTCCCTTTAGAATTTTTATTCTTTTTTTGCTCAGCTTCCTCTAGCTCGTTTTTGTAAGGCGAAGACGATAAAATAGCAGTCTTTCCTCTTTTACGAGAAACTCTTTTCTCAGTTTGTTTTATTTTAGGGATTGGAATTATACCCTCAGGACTAACAATCTTAAAGCTCATCTCTGAACCTTTTGATGTACCTGATTTGGAAATATCAATTGGTTCTGGAGTTTTTTCTTTAACTAAATTAATTTCCGATAGTTCTGTTTCATTCATAGTTTCACTATTATTATTTTTAGGTGGTTTTTTCAATATTTTCATTTTGTTCAATATTTATTGTTTCGGAAGGCAAAAAGTGTGCATCAGTGAAAACATCCAGGATACACGACCAGGATTAGCTCTAAGCCATGTGGGTACTTCTTCAGCGTTTTTTTTGGTTTCATTAAAGCTACATCTAGGGCTTGTAGCCGATGGGTGCAAAGGGGAAGGTAGCAGATCAAAATAACTCCATGTTCCCTGGCGTAATTAATAACTTCCAGGTTTTTTGTGTGGGATGAATGTCCATCCAAAAGAAGCAGAATTGGTGGGTCTTTTGAGGGCTTGGCAAATTCAACAAATTTTTTGAACCAAATGAAGAATAAATTTTTATTTATCCACCCAACCGCCAGTAACAATTCCATCCATGAAAGCTTGTTGAATTTTTTTTCTACCAAATATAAACATGGGAAGCATGTATGCTCCTGAAGCCGAAAAGCATATTTCAACGGTGACGATCTCACCCCTCTCCCCTGACGTCAAGGCTCCGACTTGTCTTTTCCCTTTAGTTGCAATAATTTTAGACATTCCCTTTGGATTAACTGACACTCCGGTTTCGTCTACATTATAGATTTTATCGGCTGTCAGTTGATATTTATCTACAGTTTCGATAAGTAAGTTAAAAAAATTACCTACAACCACTTTATTAAACCCCATTGCTCGAGCTCCAGGTGTTGCTTCTGGTGTTCTGATTGAAAGTTCCGGATGTCGACGCAAAAAACTCTGCATCCAATCCTTCCCAGCCATGCCAAGTTCTTTATTAAACGGATGATCAAGTTACGAGCTCAGCTAATTGAAATGCTAAACGTCTGCATTCAGTCATCGTTAAACTAAACAATCTTTTTTCCATGTGCATTAAATAATTTGCAAGGTCTTGTTCCTATTCAGGAGTGAATATTGCCTTAAATCGTCAAAGATTTAGTAACAACATACCCGGAATTTTCCCTAGCTTTTTTAACGTTGCGCTCTAATGTAGATTGAGGCACATTAAAACTGGTAGATGCTCTGTAGTACCCCATTTTGCCATTTAATACTGCTATTACAGCATTCTGCATACTGTCCGTGGATCATTCGTGTCGGTCAGAATGGCGGTTGTACTTAAACACCATCTGAAAATAATAATTCTTATTATTGTTTTATATTGGGCGGGTAAAATGGGGTAGTACCCCATTTTGGCCTACCCCGTTTTGCTCAAATGCACATTTTGAGGTTAGGTATATGTCTTCCCTGTTCGATTAAAAAATTACTAAACATTTTTACACAGAAATATGCCTAAATGTGTATACTTTTCCATAAAGAATAACAATTAAATATAAATTACAATTATGGCTTACTTACCTTTTATTAAATTATTGACGAAAATATACCTGCACCTCTAAAACAAACACCGCTCGACTGACCGATATTCACGCAGCTTCTGAAGTGACAGCACTTTTTGCCATCGATCGGGCAGGGTCTTAAACTAAGCTGTACGAACTTTCGGATAGATGGAGCTGGCTGTACTAAAAATAATCACGGCACCCCGTTTTGCCCGCCTACCCCATCTTGCCCGCCTTTCCCCTACCGGGAGGGATCAGTCTCGAGCCTCATCACCAGGATCTCTAAAATCATAAGATATATAAAATTCGATTAAATTATTTATTAATTATAAAGATGTAATCTGATAATTAGGGATCCATTTTAAATTTTGATATATGAACATTTTTACTATGTCGGCTCGCTTATGATCTTCTTGTGATTTAATTTATTGAGGACGTGCTATAAACTGTATAAATACGTGTATATAAAATGTTTAATGTTGTTATTTTAGTTTAAATCTAGTTTTTACTTAATAGAAATGTATGCAAATTTACAAAAAAATAATAACCTTAAATATACAAAAATGTATAGAGCTGCTGATGGTGAACTTCATGATTCAATTATAATCGATGAAGTTGTTTATTCATAAGTAAGACTAACCGAACTAAACCGGGATGAAATATCAAATATCTATAGAAGAGAATATATATATATATATATAGACCTAATAACTTTTCTATTTTTTAATTGAGTGTTTACATTCTACCAATTGTTTTCAAAAATAAAACTATGCAAAAGTAAAGAAATGTATTTTTATACTTTTTAGAATTTTAATTGACCGATTTTTATGCCTTCAAATCTCAACTCTCCTTAAATTATTAAAAATGGGACCTTTGTGGCTTTAATATATTTTTAAAATAAAATAATTTTATAATTTTTCTTTTGGTATTACTACTTTATTTTCTTCAATAGTCTTAAAATGCATTTTAAGATATAGCGAATAAGCTTTAACCTAAGAGTTACTTACATTTTTATTTAAGTTATACCTTTTGTTCGTAGTTTCGCAGCTATAACGATCTTTTGCATTTAAAATGAAACAAGTAGATAGGATCAAGATAACATTGTTTACTACTAAAAAAAATATTCGATTTGAACTTAAAACATTGAAAGGCTAGAATTAGCATTATTATAGAACTATGGGCAGTTTCTTTTTGCAACATATCTGATGCAATGATGCCAAACGCTCATGTAGAAATAACAAAAAAAACACTTTAAAATATCATAAAAATTTGTCACTTATTTTGACAGGCACAAAACAATACTAGGGGAAAGTGTTGTACCTTGGGTCATTTTTTGGTTTTTTACTGTTATACATTCTAGAAATATATATTTACGAAATGTATTTCATACATTAGTTATACTAGCTCTTTGTATACGTAATTTAGGTTTTTAAACATTTACAAACAAATTTTAACTTTCAAAAAACTAACCAGTTTTTTGAAAAATACGTTTTAGCTAGCCCTTAAAAGATGACCCAAGGTACAAACCAGTAATGTACCTTGAACCAGTATATGTTGTACCTTGGGTCAGTTATAAAAAAAATAAATGGAAACGAATTTTTAAAGATTTTTCTTAAATATCTTAAAGACATAGAAAAAGTTATTAATCGAATGAATATATTTGCAAACAAATACTTATTTAACATTAAATCCACTAAATTCAACATCAAACTGAAGGTGAGCATCATGACGTGCAGTTCCGTTTATTTTGTGTGGTTGCGGAAGCTTACGTATAATATCGCTACGCAAAAAATCATAGGTCTCGGTTGAGTCATTTATAAATTGAATGGTGCTTAAAATTCTGCGTACATATTTGAGTTCGTTATGAGTCCCACTATTAAGTATTTTGGCAACATAATAAGTGAATGATTTCTTTCCAGCAACTTTCACTAAAACGAAGTCTCCTTGTTGAATATCAAAATCTTTAGGTAAGTCGTATATATTTTGGTCATTTATTAATTGTTCCTCTCTAGCTACTAAGTCCTCAAATGTTTCTTCACCACTACTTTAAGTTGATCTATCCTCATATTTAGCAACGCTTTTTGGTACATTTTTCAAAACACGTTCTTCAACTATTCTCTTAGTAGCTGCATAAACCAGATGATGCATTTGCTAAAGTCTTTCTCTTTTTAAGGCCCTCTATTTTATCTTTCTCTGGAGTGTCAGTAAGGATACGTGACTTTCCTCTAGCTCTACCTGACTTCATTTTCTGTCGTTCCTCCTTGAAGAAAATTTGATATAGAGGGATCTCCATTCGGTTTAACGTTGACTTATTTACGATTGTCAGTAGACTGATCTAAAGGACGATTGGTCATATATGATGACAAAAACTCGCTCTCTTCAAAAATATTTTCATTGACTGGATAAATACCACTTACTTCAAATCCCTTCTTAGTTAGATGTAGTAAATGTTTTTGGAAATTCCTTGCCTGCAAGCTCAGCTACATCATAAATCGTAATGGTTCGTCCAGGATGCATAATCGGATGATGACTGTAGTCTGACTCTGATGCGGCATTATAATAAGTTTTCATAGGCCCAACAACTGTTCTGTCGAGCGGTTGCATATTGTGACTAGTATGGGGGTGGAACGTAATCAGTATAATGCAAATATTCTTTGCAAAAATAAATAACTGGGAAATTCACATGGCTATCCTGATTGTCTAAGACTAGTAAAACTGAATCTTTAATTGATGGTTTCACATGATTCTTGAAGTGATTGATGCAAAAACAATATTTCGTTTGACCAACCGGATGGATTTGCACCTCCTATGGTTCCAACTGGACAACCCTTCAGCATATGCGCCTTAAAATTTAATCTTGGAAATATCATCATTGGCGGGATGTGATTGCCAATTCCATTTATTGAGGCTATAAGTGTAACGTTTTGTCCTCGTTCTGCACCGGTCTTTTGACCCAACTGTTTTATTCCCTTGACTCCGATTATTTTTGGTGGCTTATGGACAGTTGTTAGGCCTGTCTCGTCCCAGTTCCAAATTTTTTCTAGTGTGAAATTGCCGCAAGATAGGCCTTGTTTGTAATTCCTAAAGAAGATGGGGAACGATGTTTGTTTTATTAAAGGCCGTTGATCGGGCCAAACTCGTAGGCTCGGGTTTCCGAAGAGACAAATCTGCATGTCTTTTAAGGAACTGCCTTAGCCATTCCTTTCCAGCTATCTTATTTTGGGCCCAAGAAGGCGGATGTAACTTATTATTTGTAATTGCATACTGGTATGCTAAGGTAAGAACATCCATTTTAGCCAACTCATAATGCAGGCGTGCAGCAGTGAGAAGAAGGTTTTTAACTCAACCTCTTCTTTTTTATTAAAAACCTGTTTCACATTATTAGCAGCAACATATGAAAGTTCTGCAGCTCCCGAATTTCTGAAGGATTGTACGTGTCTGATAAGCGTATTTTTGGATATGTTATAGCATCTTACCGCTTCCCTAATTCATAACTCCCCACTGATGCATTTATTAGCTGCTGCAATTATATCCTGGGAGTTTATGTGCGCTCTTTTTGCACCTACTTTACTTCGAGGCATTTTTATATGACTATCTGAAACAATAGAAAGTCTTTTAAGATATACCTATATAATTAAAATAAAAGTAAAAATGATATTATTTTCAATAAGATTGTGCTTTGTAATAAGTCATGTACCTTGGACCGGTCCAAGGTAAAACAGTTTTTCTTCACGACGCCCACGGACAAGCATCACAAATTTGAACGTAGCCGCTGTCAAGAAGTTTATTTTGAAAAACCGCCGTACTACAGTGCAGGAAATTTGTCAATCTGAAAATCTTGAAAAAGTGCGACAGTCTTTCCGACCAAAGAGACATGGTTGCAGTGTAAAAAAATGCTCCTACTCCAAGATAACGCCATACCGCATACTGCCAAAATTACACAACAAAAAAATTCTCAAATTAGGGTGGACTACTTTGGAACACCCTCCCTAAAGTCCGGACCTCTCTCCCTGTGATTTCTACTTGTTCGGGCCTCAGAAGGAAGAGCTTGGAGTGAAGCGAATCAGCAGCAACCAGCAGGTCAAAAGCTTAAAGTGTAAATGGCTAGAGAGCCGACCTCATTCATTCTACGAAACGGGCATGAAGAAACTTCCAATTCAATGGGACAAATGTATTCAAAAGGGAGGGAACTATGTAGAAAATTTTATTTTTTGTTGATAAGTTTTTGCAATAAATTTAAAAAAAAGGTTGGTTAATATTTGATCCACCCTCGTATTTTCGAAATTTTTGAAATAACAATAAAATTGAATTACCTATTAAGGTTATAACTAATGGTAACATTGGTAACAGTTTTTAAAATTAACTAAAGAAATGCCCCTTTTATTTTCATAATTTTCTGTAATATTGGGAGTATATTTACGAATATGAATGGGTCGCTGGGTCATTTCTTGGCAAAGGCTGCAAAGGAATTTCTAAGGAAATGTAGGATGACGATGACTCCACAGACTTGTATTTAATTTCTACAGACTTTGTAACATTCTTGAGATTTTTGGGTAATGGGCTCAACGACATACAGCTATTTGCGGCTTGCTCCGTCAGTTCCAAAGGATAGGTGGATTCAATTGTGCGCTTCATTACCGAAAGGGAAAAATTAAAAGAAATCTGATATTTAATTTGAATTACTTTTCAATCAAATAAAAAAATGAAACAATATGACACTGATGTGTTTTTGAAGGTGGTAGACAATGGTACAGTGAAAACATCTTGTCGGACTTGCATTGTCTTATTTATTTAATGTAAGAAAACGTCAAAAAAATTTTTGACAAACTATAAAATGAATGTCAAATAAACGTCAAATTACTTTTTACGCAGTAGTGCCTAAAAAGACTTTTTCTTCGGAAAAAAATTGTATGTTACACGTGTGTTAAATCCTCTTTTTCTATTCGTTCATAAAAAAAGAATCATTTTACACACTTATTACATAAATAACTATCATGCATTAGTTTTTCTACTGTTGTTTTGTGTTTTTTTTGTTTTTTTTTTTTAAACAAAAATTTTTAAAACTGTACAAATTCATCGAAAACAATGATTTATTTTTTTATGAGATAAGGAGTTTTGCACCCTTAATGATGGCGCAATTGGAAACTGGTCATTACTATTTTGAATAGGCTCGTAATGTATTTTTTTGGTATTACTTGGTGTTGATTCCCACGTTTCAAATTCACTTTGAAAGCTATTTCTATACTGTGTTACAGGTTGTCCTTTTTATAAACAATATTTTTTGCTTTTGTGTAAGGAATAAGACTATACTGTAAATCTAAACATTCGGGAGAGTAGTTTTTATAGCAAGACTGATTCATTTGCAAGATTTTAAATTTCATTTTGCCTTCGAACAGTTGTAATAAAATTTTCATTTACCTTAGTGGACCATGTATAAGTCGTACATGTTTCTCAATTACCCTGTGTGCGCGGTCTATCTCTTTAGCTTCAGAGGGAGCTAGAAAATTTTGAAGTACGAAAGACATAATAGATTATTTTTTTTAATGCATTTATTATCTTCAACCAATTTTGTCAGGATCCGTACTAAAGCATTGGCGAAATCTACCCCTCACGACGAGTTTACCGCCCTCACTCCACATACTGTAATGGACTGTTTTAATTAAATTGCAGTATGCCTAATTAAATTATAGCAATTTAGCTTTTACTTATAGAAATGAGATGAGAGAACTACTGCTATACTTTTATCATTTTTTTTGTCACTAACTTTTTCTTGTTTTATTTTTTTATTAGTTACGTGTGTTTCGTAAATCTGAACAGTCTCTTCTAAAGGGTTAGTTAGTAATTTCAATTCTGTAAATTTATTGTATATATCTTTTTTAGGTTTATGAATGGAAATATTAAGCTCAATTAATAATTTTCGAATATATGTTAAACTTATTTTCCCAAAATGTGTCATGAATAACTTCTCTATCTCGAGCACTAAAACTATTGCTACAACAACTAAATTTCCAATTTTGTGTTTTACAGTCATACTTAATACTTTTTTTGGGATGAATATTTGCTTTGATATCTACGCACTCTTCCCCAGCCTCCCACTTCCTTTTTCTTATATTCATTTTCCATTTATTGGAGTTACGAGACCTTTTCCTGATAATTTTTTTTGTCGATGAAGCATTGACCATATCCATGTGGGTTTGAGCTTGTTCCTCAATGGGTATCCCCCCATGGAATTCCGTTTCTGCTCGCCTCATTTTGCTGATTGTCAAATTCTTTATACTTGACTTATTCATTTGTATTATCATTCCTATTTTATTGTAGGTTTTATATAGTATAATTTTCCATAATCAAACTGTATTTATCTACGACTAAGTATTGGAAATATTTAGACTCTCTTTGAAGATATTTCTTTTTATGTTCTCTGAAATGAAAATGAGAAAGTGCAATTTATTTTTAAATATTCCAAAAATCAATATAATAATTTTTCAATTTTCCTGGTCAAATTCGAGCGACCCAGTCATGGCCTAGTTGCAGTTTTATTATATTAGGTTTTTTATTTATTTGAACGGTACAACCAATTTACAAGAATATAATAAAATACCTATTTTTTTACCAAACATTAGTATTATATTAGTCTAACGGGAAGTTCCTAATAATAAGACAGCATATGTCATAGGAGAATTTTAATTATTAGAAATAATTTTTTGGGAGGAAGAAAAACCTTCTGTTTTCTGTCTTTTAGGCACTGGTTTTGTTTAGAGCGTTGAAAAAATTAAACCACAAACCCTGCTGTACTACAAATTTATTTGCATGAACCAGCAAACAATTTGACTCCTTTTCCTAATAATGAGAGTAGAGATATAATCGATGTCGAGAGAGAGAGAGAGAGCGAGATTACTTTTTTCAGCTGAGACGCAAGATGACCCTTGCCTCTTGAGAAATTTTAATTGAGTGCCGAGTTATCTCCGTTACGTCGCACCCTCGCTACTGGAGCAGGTAACGTACTTAATGCTGATTGGTGCGCCAGGGAAGAATAATATTGCCGATTTTTTATCTAACGGCGAGCAGAAAGATATTCTAAGAAAGTCGGCAGTTCTGATGCGGTTTTTTGCTTGGTTGATATTTTGGGTTAAAAAACTATTTAAAATGAGAACTGAAAATATATCCATGCGCGATAATTTCGAACAATATGTTTAACAGATATTATACAAAACCAATAAACTGAAAAAAGCTAAAAACTAAATACTTTAGGTAGCTTAGATAAGCAGCATATGAAAAAAAATAACAGTCTACAAAAATTGATTTGACTCAAAAACAGCCGAAATTTTAAGCTCACAACTTCGCGGTATACTATACACAAGAGAACTAAACGGAGAGTTTATATAAATATAGAAATATTTAATGGTTATAAGGTCATAATCATTGGAGCAATTTTTCGTTTTAATGTAGCTATAGTGCGAATAAACAGGTCAGTATCATTATTTCTGTGTAAAATATTAAGCCATGAGCAAGCTCGATATAAAAATACATTTCTTGCTAAGTTACTAGTTCTATTTTCTAAATAAAAATTAAGGTGTTTTCTAGTGTGCATAGGGGGACAAAAAGTTTAGGTCCCTTAAAAGTGAGGTGCATGAATTTTATAGTTGCATAGTTTAAAGAAAAAAGCTGGCTGCTTAGAATAGCGCAGTGCTTCAGAGATAAAAAATATAACTGTGCTTAATTTATAAATGAATATTTGAGATTGACATACACTCGCACTTTTTAATATTCAGAGGTAGTTTATTTATTGACAGTACAATAAATAAACTGCTTTAGCATCAATGCCTCTTTGCAATAGATCATAATTCTCTTTAGATTCTATTATGCGAAATATTTTTAAGTCACCTGCAAATAAAAAATACTCAGACATAATGGTACCAGTGATATCATTGACAAATATAGAAAAAATTAATGCTGCAAGATTGCTTCCTTGGGGGGGCACCACTCAGTGTGGGATAACAATTTGACTTAAAACAAAGCTTTTATGCATTGGCGGAATTTTAGAAAATTTCCAAACATCTGGAAAAGTGGAAGTTTTTATAGCAAGATCGAATATAAGGAGCAGGGGGGCTGTGAAACATTATGCACAATCTCGAAGAATAAAAGGAGGGATCATATTATGTCCAGATGAGTGTTTGTTTTTAATTTTTTGCAGTGTAGTCTTCACTTCATTTTCAGTGGGTTTATTAATATATTATGGGAGCAGACATCCGGGCTAAGGTGTGTAGGCACTGGATGCGATGAGTCGACGTAACACTCTTAAAAAAGTCAGCAAAATCTTTGACAATGCATTAGGGTGCTATAAATGAGGAACGACCCAGAATCACCGAAGCAGGAATTCAGGAAATGTTTATCCTTTATTCGTCATTAACGTATTTCCAAAATTGTTTGGGATTATTTTTTACAAATGACTCAGTTTTATATATATATAGGCATCTCATGTTTGTTAGTCTTCTAATATTAGAGAATGCAATATAGTTAGAATGAAGTTTATTTTTCCTGCATATTTTATGTTTCCTGCAAGTTTTCATTTCTTTCGTAAATTTTTGGTAATTTCATTTGTATACCATACAGGGTATTTTAATTCGTATTTGTTAAATTTGAAGAGAGGCACTGTTTGGTCGAGTATATCTTATAGATGTTCATAGAAAAGTGATACTGCTAGATTGACATCAGACGCAGTAGTTAAAAACTGCCAATTGGTCTCTGAGAGGAGTCTATAAAGCAGAGGGTAATTAGCCTTTTTAAAGTTGTAGCATTTGCTATTAGGATGGGTTTGAAAGGAGCCACATGATAATTTATTCTCCAAGACCAGAATGACATTGATGCTGGTATGCGATTTACCTTCAGGAACAAGTGTTCGATTTTCTTTAGGCGCCTCACACTCAAAATTATCAGGGCGTTTGTGTATGCGGGTTCACACACGTATTTCTAATTAGTTTTTCGATAAAAAAATACACTGTTTTACCACTAAAGGTATACTTTGTTATGTTATCTTAAGTGTTCATTTTATCTACATTAGAGAAGTAAAAAAGAATTATACATAAATATAACTTAGTTACTTAAACTAACTAAAACAAACTTAAGTCTAAAATGTGCATCTTAAGAGCTATGCTTACTCTACTGATAACATAAATTAACTAAGGGTTAATTTACAAAATGATATTATATGTTTAACATTTGAATTGAACTCACCTACTGTAATATTTAAATTTTGCCAAAGTCATTATTGTATATTGGCAATACACCAATTTTTGAAATTGCACGCTTTACGGCACCATGGAGCTGTATTATCGTCTTTTATGATTACTAAAGTCCCTATTTTTTTTTTGCGGGTGGAAAATGGATTACGCACACCCCGCCAGTTGAAGACCAGGGTAGTGTGGGACTCGCCCAAAGATGGGCTGAGGGGTATACCCACTAAAAACCATCCAGAATTGTCACTGAGATGGCAGTGAGCACCGAAAAAAGAAAAGAATGGGTGTTGGACTATGGACATAGAAAAAATGTTAGTTGCGCGGCGGTCGCCATAGTACGTTGTTGGATGTACTGAAAAGACGAAAAGCGGTGACGCCACCGCAGCGCGCAGTTCCTTCGCTAGGGCGAGGTTGGCGGCGGGAGTACTATGGAGTTTGAGAAGGTTGATGTTAAGGCGGTTTCGACGTAGCAATGGCGCTGACCATCTAACGGAGGGCACCCCAAAGCCACCATCACGGATCGACGCATGGAAGAAGGCTGTGGGAGTGTCGGCTGGGAGATTTAACCAAGCCTTCACTGCCCAGCGGATCATTCGGTTCGTTTTGTTCAGCGCCACTAAGAGAGAGAGGATGATAGAGTTTTGGGATCAAGAAGCATCTAAGGATGTGCATCCGCTGTTGTGGCTTCAGTGGGGCTGTCCTGATCCTGGTGAGGAGAGGCTCTACCACTTCATGGAGCTTGCAGGGTCGGAATCGGCATACCTCCGACAGTAAACACCTGGTTGAGGTCAACGATAGTCGTCTTCTGCTTCGGCCGGCCTTTTATAGACATAGATAAGCACTTCCCTGGGTTGAGCCATGCCGGAAATTCCGAGAAAGTCGGAAACGACATCCAGCAGCTCCTGCATACCTGCAGGAGTCCTCACAGCGACGATCAAGTCGTCCGCGATTGCGAGAGCGTTTAACCTAGCGTTGACCTAGTGAGCTCCGATATGCACCGACAGAGACCGGAGCAGTCTGTCGATCACCAAGTTGAAGACTGGTGACAGTGGATCCCCTTGCTTAACACCCCCCTGAGAGCGGATTTCATTGGACTGCCAGGTGTCTCCCTTCAAGACAGTAGAAGAGGACAAGTACAGAGTCCTGGCAAAGTCGACAAGGCCAGGATGAAAATTGTAAGACTAAAGGGTCGACACGATCGTGGGATGTGATACCGTGTCGAATGCCTTCGAGACATCCAGGGAGGCAATGTAACAAAATAACTGCGTTGTCCGCACAGACATCAGTTGAAAGGAAGGCCCGCTGACGAGGGTGGAATATGAACGATTTGGTGATACGGGCTGCAAGGATTGAATTTATTATCCGTAAAAGGACGGGAGCCGCTGTGATGGGCCGGTAGTCGCTGGGCTCAACGGAGATTTTTTTTTGGGAATGAATGATGTAACGGAGAGTCTCAAGGAGAATAGATTTCCGCGACACCAAAGGATCATATTTCCCAAGATGGCCAGCACTTCTGGGAAGACGTGGCGTCAGGTTTAGGGACCGAAGCAAGCTTAGGTCTATGGGTCTTGACGTCATCAACTGTGTTTGAACACCAGATGGCGGCCAGGTCCTGCCGGTGGGAGGGGTCAACTGGAGAGGAGGCAAGATTTTCGGCTTTCATGATGGTTCTCCAGAATAGTTCCATGATGTGCTTCTCCGGTATTGTGGCCCGAACGAGCCTGTCGAGAATGGATTTCGCGCATCTGGTCTGATTCTTAGCCCAATGCCTCTGCGTGTTTGCAAACTCCATTTATTTCCAACAGGTTTGTTACCCAATTACAGAAAAGAATAAAAAAAGAGACAATAAAAAACATGTTGAAGTTTGTACTTCAGCACATGCAAAGCAGGAAAGAAAAAAGAAAATACCAAAATATGTATACCGGAGAGTCAGTATTATTATTTTCGGCGGACATATTTGTTATAAGTAAAACTCGTAATTCGTGAAAACATACACTTAATTACTATATTGACAAATAAACACGAATTACACACAGTCAGTATAAAGTAGCGTCGCGAATAAAATAAAAGACCTAGTGATCCGAAGCCGGTCTATCTATCATCAGTTCTCTCAAAAGACTGCCTTTTCTGTTCCTTTATGCTTCTTCAAGCATTCATTCCCGGCTTCGTTCCACTCTTTCGATACCTCTTCGAAGATATTGAGTCATGTCCTTTATTTTATGTCTAAATAAACTTCACTAAAAATCAACATGAACCCAGACTCATAAAAATAATTAATGGACGGCCGTACCGCCGACCGTTGACAGTAACTTAATACCAAGCCTATTACTAATCAAAACAAATCCTTATCTTAATATTCTTAGAAAAATACTTATAGCCGACATGTATAAAAATGGAAAATCAAAATGCTTAACATTCTATGTATTTAAACAGACTATCTATATACATACTAGAAAGACTCTGCATCACCTATTTACTTTATACTTTCTATAAGGAACCTTAAGCTGTCAACAAAAATATCAAACAATTCTGACACATTATATTAATAGCGGATTTAAACTAAATGTTAGTCCTAGTGGGATTTACATAAAATAATCTAAAATACTTGGGGTTTATTCTTGGTATCCGAAAATTTAATCTAGCCAATAAGGCGGGACAGTCAATCTTGTTATGAATAAGATTATATAAGAATTTTATGGAAAAAATTTCTCTTCTTTTTGCTAAGGGTATAATATTAAATTTATTTAAGTATAATTGACTATCCAAACTTCTGGCTGGAAAGACACCTTCCTCTCTAAACCAGAGATACTTCATAAACTTGCGCTGAATGCTCTCAATATTATCTATCAGGTCTCTATCAGCTATAAATTGGGTTCCAAATTAGAGATCTCTATTCTATTTTTGAGCCTGAGAAGAAAAGTAGTTTTAAAGTATTAATATTTTCAAAATGCCGACAGTTTCGATAAATAAAACCCAACAATTTGGCATAGTCAGAAACTATTTTTGCTACATGCTTGGCGAAACTTAATTTCGTATCATAAGTAATTCCCCGATCAATCGCCTCATCCACTCTGACTAACACAACATTATTTGCTCTTAGTCAAAATTGATTGGCAACAGTTTTCTAGAAAATGAGAGAATAGCGCATTTATTAACATTTAAATATAGTCTATTGACATTGCACCAATTCTCTACTTTATAAAGATTTACCTGAAGGAATTCGCAAGTATCTATTTTTGTAAATATTGGATATGATGGAATTTTAGGACGGATGGCGAGTCAAACAAAAACACAGTATTAAGAAACACTTCTAGTTTATTAAACATCTAAGATCAATCAATAGGTGGCGCTACCTGAATAAAGTATGTGCAAAGCACTTTATTTCTGACACTCCCTCCCTTTGCGCATACTTCATTTACAAACAAAACAAACAAAAAAAAAACTCATATCTACAATCGATATACGATTATGAACACATAACATTTAACATATAAAAATAAAAAATAACTCTATCATCTACTGCGCTACTTCTGCTTGGGAGTTAGTTCACTGATCTGTAAACATAATATATAAAAAAAAATATCACATAATTTGAACTTCAAAGAAATCTATATTATTCATCAATCTATTTAAACTTCTAAATTGAATAATTTATTTCGTAATTTAATATGAGAAGTTGATGCTAAAGGCTTTGTCATGATATCAGCTATGTTTTCTTTAGTTGATATCCATTCAACATTTATTTTACCCTGCAAGACACAAGATTTTACATAGTCACCATGGGTCTCAGCCATTGGTGGTTTTCGACCTGTCTTTTCACGTTTTTCCAGGTTTGACTTAATATTTTCAACATCATCGTCAAAATCTTTAAGTTTGTGACTACCTTGCTTCTTAGTGCAGACTCCAGCTGACTTGTTGTCACACCAAATAGTGATTGGATAATTAGTTCTACCTGTCATGTCTCTAACAGCTTTGTCTAAAGAAATAACTTCTTTACAAGCTTCACTCATAGCAAGATATTCTGCCTGACATGTAGAAGTAGTAGGTGAAGATTGTTTGTGACTTCTCCAAGCTACTGTATCACCATAAAGTTGGATTACATATCCACTTGTTGATGCTGAATTTTCCTGATCTCTAAAGCTAGCGTCTGTCATAGCTTCTAACTTATCAAAATTACTAGTATATTTTAAGCCTAAGTTAGTTGTTCCTCTAAGATATCGGAAAATTCTTTTTACTTCTGTCCAATCTTCCTCTGTTCGCTGGTTTTGTTTTCTAGACAATACATTCACAGAATACGCTATATCGGGCCTTGTAGCTCCTGCTAGATACAACAAGCTGCCTATAGCTTCTCTGTAGGGTATATTTGTTAAAACATACTTATTTTCCTTTACTTCATTTTCTCTACCTCTAAGGTTTCTGTTTTTGACTTGTCTAGTTATCATAGGTGTGTCTTGCGCATTACATGTCTTCATATTGAACCTCTCTAAAATCTTCTCTGTATATTCAGATTGGGTAATCATCATTTCTTTCTTTTCTCTATTTCTTTTGATCTTTAAACCCAGAACATTTTCTGGTTCACCCAAATCTTTCATCTCAAAGGTGTTATTGAAATGAGTAGTAATCTCTTGTAGCTTTTCAGGATCGTTACTCGCAGTGATCATATCATCAACATATAATATAACGAAAGCAACCTTTCCATCTTTTCTCCAAGTAAACAAACAAGGTTCATTTATGTCGTTTTCAAGACTTAATTTGACTGCTTCTTCTGAGAATCTTTCATACCATCTTTTTGGACTAATTTTTAATCCATACAAGGCTTTGTTAAGTTTCCATACTTTTGTCTTTTTAACTTCTAAGTTACATACATAACCTTCAGGAATTTCCATATAAATGGGATCTTTTAGTTCACCATTTAAGAAGGCAGTTTTAACATCAGATTGTTTTGCATCTAGATTTTCTTTATTAATTATTGATAAAGCTGACCTTACTAATGGAAGTCCTGATACAGGTGCATATGTTTCTGAAATTTCATAATCATTTTTATCTTGAAATCCTTTGATAACTAATCTACCTTTGTATGTAACATTTCCCTCTTTGCCCGTCTTTTTGAGAAAAACCCATCTAGAATCTAAAACTTTTATGTTTTCAGGTCGATCAACAATCTCAAAGACATTATTACTTTCTATAGATCTTATTTCTTCTTTTGTTGCTGCGTTCCATTCAACTCTCTCCTCACTTGACATTGCTTCATTATAATTTTGAGGGTCTTTGTTGATTGAAGCTAGCATGGCATGTCTTATTTCATCATCTACTTTAAATGTTTCTACCTCTTTAGTTATTGTGGCATATACAAAGTTATCATCTTTGTTGGATTTTGCTTTTCTTAAAGAGATTCTCATTTTCTTTGAAGAAAGCTCATTTTGTGCATTAACTTCTAAATTATGCTTGTTAGGTCTACCTCTTTTAGCCTTTTTGTTTGATAAACTCTTGTCAGTATTTTCTGATTCTTCCTCAACATCTAACTCAGCCTCTTTTCCATCTACATCTAACTTGTCTTCTTCTTCTACTTCTATAACTTCAGTATTTTTAGTTGTACTCACATCTTTGTACACTAATTTTTCATTAAACCTTACATGCCTCGAGTTTAGAAATTTGCCAGAACTTGGTTCCCACAGGGTGTATCCTGTTCGTGAGTAACCAACTAATATTGCTTTTATGGCTTTCTCAGAAAACTTTGTTTCAACCATAGGAAGTTTTGCATAAGCTAAACAACCAAATCTTTTTATTTTGTCAAAGTGTGTATTGAGTTTCGGGTTGAGTTTATTTATTGGTGGTTCAAATTTGTTGGTTTTATGTGGTGTTCTGTTATACATATTCACAGCTGTTTCAGCGGCAAGGATCCAAAATGTTTTTGGCAATCCTGAGTCAATTAACAAGGCTGTTATTTTGTGCTGTATAGTTTTATTAAATCGTTCTGCAACCCCATTTAACTCTGGTATATATGGAGGTGCATAATCTCCCTCTATAGATTCTTTTTTTCATTACATCTGTAAACTCACCACCAACAAACTCTTTTGCATTATCTGTTCTTATATAACAAACCTTTTCATTTGTATCTCTTAAATTTCTAACTGTTTTAATAAACTCTTCTAACTTACTTCCTGCTTCATTTTTATTTTTAATGGAATATATTTTAGCAAACCTCGAATAATCATCTATAAATACTATCATATACTGAAAACTACCTGGGAACGAAGTTATTTTAAATTTTCCCATAGTATCTACATGAATAGTATGTAATGGTCTATCTGCTCGTACTCTATTTTCTTTAAAAGGTAATTTTTCCATTTTAGCTAAAATACATGTTTCACATTGTAAAATATTTTCATCAAATTTTATATTTTTCAACATTTCGTTAGACTTCTTTAATTCTTTTAAATAATTCAAACTAGGATGTCCTAATCTTATGTGCCATAACATGCCTTCATCTAATTTTAATGTTTTGTTAACATGTTTTGTCTTCCACTCAGTAGATTTAATATTATTAAATTCTTCTATGGCATTAGTTGAATTTAAATCTAAAATCTTTCTATTCAATATGTGTTCATTTAACATGAAATCTGTGCATTTATTTATTTTGTTGCTGTTTACATCGTCCTCTATGAGTTTCTCTTTTTGAATCTCCCTCCCAATCTCAGACGAATTTAAATTTAAGGAATCTCGATTTTCTCCCTCCGTCTTTTGCACTTGTGCATCATCTATATCATTTAAAATTGTATGAGATTGTTCAGGAAACTCATCTAGAGACACAATTTCAGCAATACATGAGTATGTTGTATAATCAGATATTGCATCGTCTATATTAGATTTTACCTCTAAAGTTATGAGCCAATTTGGTTTAACATATTTACCTGTTAGATATTTTTCACCAGTTTCTTTCTCAAAAATTTCTAACTTATCATCATCTAAATATATGCCTAAACCTGCATCAGCGAAACGTCTTAAAGATATTAAATTATTAGCTATGTTTTCAGCCGACAATACATTAGTTAATTTTATTACACTTAATTTTGATTTTAAATACAAGTCACCTTTGCCATCGATCTCTATATCAGCTGATTTATTTTTATTTGCACTTTTTATTACCTCACCTGTACAATGTTCAAAATTACTTAAAATTAAGCTTTTGTTAATAATATGCTCAGTTGCTCCTGAGTCCGCAATAAATGTAATGTTGTTAGTGTTATCATTAATAGTTAAATGTGTACCTGTGTTGTTTGCGTTTGGTATTTTGTCCCCTTCTTTTTGCTTTATTTTCAAGTTCCCTCGACCTCTAAAATTGCCTCTAGCTCTGCCTCTAAAGTTTCCTCGGAACGTAGCTCTACCATTGCCTCTAACTCTACCTCTATCAGTTGTGAAGTTTTGCTTCTTCATCAATCCTCTATTGGACGTACCAGCATTAAATTGAAAACATGTTTTTCCATTATGATTTGTTATCTGTTTGCATTTATAACAAAACCATTGGTTAGTGTCTTTCAATGGGCAATCATTTTGAAAATGATAATTTTTATTACATCTGAAGCATTTTAGTTCATTTTCTTTGTCAGATTTAAATCGTTTTGCTTGATGTACTACTACATCTTGCTGATAATTTTTATTACTTCCAGACTGTCTTTCTGCTTCTAGTTCCAATAAAGTGGCTTTTAACTCTTCTAAAGTCATGTTTTTCTTTGTGACTCTTCTATATGTTACATCAGATGCCCTGATCTCTGGAACTGCATCACAAACAGCTTGATAAAAAGCAGACCTCTTTTCTTCATCTTCTAGAGGGACAGCATTTACACAAGCTTCATATTCAGTTATAATGCTATCAAATTTATTACAAAATTCTTCTACTTTCTCATTTTTCTGCAATCTTATACTGTATAATTTTGCTCTGACTGATGAATGTGTTACATTTTTCTCAACACGTTTAGATTCTTTTAGCATTTCAATAATTTCTCTGGGATCTTGTGTATTAAGAATCTTCTTGTAGTACTTATCATCTATATGACCAGTAATAATTTCTCTTACTATTTGTTTTCTCTTCAGAGAAGTTTGTTCATCTATATTAACTGGACCTTCTACAGTTCCATCTATTACATCTAACAACTCTTTAGAATTCAAATCTGATTTAAGTTTATCAAACCAGATATTTATGTCACCCTTTTGAGTTAAAATGTAATTTCTTTTAACATGATAATTTTGCGACTTTTTATTTGAATCTAAAGTTTCCTTTAATGTTGTTAATGATTGACTTAAGACTTTTGTGACATCTAGTTGTGTAATATTTTGGTCAAGAACTTCATCAGTCACTTGTGGTCGTATTTCTTCTACTCTAGATGAACTCTCCATACGGCTCTGTCCTCTATTTGTTATTCTGAATCTTTCGGCTTCTAGAAAATTTTCTGAAACCATCCGGACATGCTCCATCAAGATTTTCATTGATTCTATACTTTTATTTTGTAACTCTAAGTTCTGCCTTTGCATTTGCAGCAACTTAAACATTTCTGAGCTGGTAGAACTTCTATGTAGAGTCTCTGTAGCCTCTTGGTCTGCAGTTGACTCTGTTGTGGCTGTTGATGTTGTGGCTACGGTGGTTGTATTAGTAGCGATTGACATGACAGAGCTTACAGACACTCCTTGCTCTAAAAAGGACAGTAAACAATTTCATCTATAAAGTTTGGATTTCATACAAACATATGAATTAAATTCATATCCATACGTCTATTAAATTGTTTACTCATTAAAAAAAATTTACCTGCATTTATTTGGCCAACTGTCAGGTTTATTGGAGTATCAGTTTGAATTACCTCATTGCCATCGAGTGTTGGTTGCTCTGCATTTCCACTCATGATTTATTCTTTCTTTTTTTTTTTTTCTCTTATCTTCTACAATCTAAGAAAAAAAAAATACCAAACTTATTTTGAGGTAATTATTTCTCATCCGTTATGATCGCACAGCAAGTCATAAAAGATTTGAAATCAGTCGTTATTTTTACGTACACCAATATGCAACACGCACACCTTCTTACCCAGTAACGTAGCACAGCATACGAAACATTTGAAAAAGGCCGTACGGGCACATGTAACACATTAGCTGAACGCTCGAAATAACAACTGTGTAATCGAATCAAAGCTACTTTCTGTACCACAGATTTCACCATGAAAACGATTATTTTTATTTATTCATTTTACAATAACTATCCATTTACATACTCATGTCATACTTTAAAAAAAATATATAACTAAATATGCAATGCTCAATACTCTATTTGTAAAATAAAATTAAAACTTTTGTTTCATTTTTTTTTTAAATACTAGATACAGTTTTTAAATTGCGTTTACTTCGAACAATTTACTATCTAAACTTCTTGAAACATCTACCACAGCCATCTTTATTTTAATTTAGTAGTAAAGGGGCTGTGCATCTACATCTACAAGTCTATACACATAATAGTATGTGGTAAGTTTTATTTACTTCAACCAATCGATATCTATACTTCTACTTCTAAAAACATCTATGGATATAGTATGTAAATTGCATTTACATCTAACAATTTACATCCCAATTTCTATAAGCCACTTAATAAAATAAACTATATCTTTTGCATGTCAATTCATCAACAATTTTTGTTTTTATTAAAACATTATTTTAATCATTTCTCCTTAAAGATTTTGAAAATTCTCTCTTTTGTGCAACCCACTATCGTTATTTTACTTTATTGATACATAAAGTAAAACTAAACCACCAATTAACGATAGAATATGAGAATTTTTTTTTTTTTTTTTTTTAACTTTCTGCAAAAACTTGTGATTTTTCACACTATGTTTTTAACCTCACACTTTTCTTGGAGAACTTATGTTCTATTTTTAGATATAAAAAAAATAACTTTTTATTCTAAAAACTATAAATTTTCGTCTAACCTTCTAGAATAGGTATGAACTATGTTTAACTCTGCCCATCCTTTTTTTTTCTTTAATTTAAAAAAATATTTTCAGTCCTAAGCGTGGTCTGAGGCCCATAACCTATTGGATATGATGGAATTTTAGGACGGATGGCGAGTCAAACAAAAACACAGTATTAAGAAACACTTCTAGTTTATTAAACATCTAAGATGAACTTAATTTATACTTATTACATACCTTAATTATTATTTAGCACAGAGCATCAAAACAACAAAAGAACCAAAGCCACACACCCACTATATAATTGTCAATTACCACCCTCGCAGCTGTTCAGCATAAGATCAGCCCAATTCACATCTGCAACCATCGCCACGGCATACGTTGTATTAATAAGCCCAATCAATAGGTGGCGCTACCTGAATAAAGTATGTGCAAAGCACTTTATTTCTGACAGTAAACAATTTTATATCACCCGCAAACAGTAAACTCTGACAAGACAGTAATTTGGCAAGATCGTTTATAAACAATAAAAAAAGAAGCGGGCCCAAATTAGATCCTTGCGGAACTCCCGAGCACACTTCATGTGTAGGAGACTTAAAGCCGTCACATTCAACAAATTGTTTACGACCTCGTAAGTAAGATTTCATTAAAGCAACTAAATCCTTAGAAAAACCAAAAAATTTTAGCTTAAGAAGAAGTACAAAGTGGTCAATTTGGTCAAAAGCTTTGCAGAAATCAAGGTATATTACATCAACCTGACCTCTATTATCCAAATGCTGACACAAATACTAATTTAGGCAAGTTACTGTACAGAAGCGATTTTTGACAAAACCAAATTGATTAGGTGCTATGTCTAAATTGACATAGGCATATATTCTATTATAAAGAACTATTTCAAAAAGTTTGGAGAAATTACATAATATCGATATAGCTCTGTAATTTTGAATGTCGTTCTTCGGTCCCTTTTTGAGTATCGGGGATATTCTTGCAGTCTTCCATTTATCGGGAAATGCAGTTGAAGACGAGATAAGATTAAATATGTATCAATAGGCCCTGACAAAACGCGAATAGAATCTTTAACGACAAGACTTGGTACTCCATCGGTATCGGAGGTCAACTTACTTTTTAGTTTATTAGAAGCGGTGACAATTTTATCTTCCGAACAATTATAAGGGCAATTTAGAGAGTTGTTAATAGTTTGGCTCGATTCAATACCAACATTAATACTAGATGGACTCAATATATACGCTTTGAAGCAAAGTTCCAAATGCATCAACAATTTGCTGTGGATTATTTATTGTACGATCCTGAAACAGCATTACTCTAGGAATACGTGAAATTCCTTTCTTATTCTGCACATAGTTCCAAAAATCGGAGGAGTCTACATTAATTCGATTTTCGGCTGTTCGAGAAAATTCTAAAAAAGCAATCCTAATTTGTTCTTTAATATTGCTTCGAACTATTTTAAAATGATTTTCATAATAATGAGTTTATATTTCTTGTTTTATCCGAATTAAATTATTTAGTTAGATATTTTTTATGATATCAGAATTAAACCAGACTGAAAATGTATATTTTTTAACGATTTTAAGCGGAACAGCTCTATGAAATATTTCATTAAGTGTACTGTAAAAGCTGTCGCAAGATACATTAGGATCTAAAGAGGCAAACACCTCCTGCCAGTCAGCAGCTTCAATTAAGCTATATAACAGTGAGGTAATTTACCCTTAAAATTCATAATTAATGAAGGATGATAAGAATCACATTCAACAAAAAAAACTACTCAAATGAAAAACACACTTAGACAAATTGGTTATCGTCAAATTGCTTAAGGATGTTATTACATTGTACGAATTGCATTATATTCATAAATGCCAAAGTTGATCTCACAATAGAGTCATCCTGGTGACTAAGAAAATTGGGAATATTAAAATCACCCATTATAGAAAATAATTCTTGTCACATAAATATTCCATTGTTTCAAAGTAATCGTACACCATATCATAAACCCATTTACTACTAGCAGGAAGTATATAGATAATAAATACAAAGCACGTAAAATGGTCAAAGGACAATTGCGCACCTACAATCTCGATAGAATTTACAATTTGAAGCAAATCAGATAAATGAGCTTGGAAACGACGATTCGATTATTTTTTAGCAAAAAAGAGCAGGCTCCAACTTAAATTTAGCAATTTATTTCAGTTCTCTAGCATTTATAGTTACTTCACAATTAATTTTTAAAGTTCGAATAAATATTCAAATTCAAATTCAAATATGCTTTATTGTTTGAATAAAAAATTGTTATAAACAAAGCTTCATCTAATCCTTAAGAGACAGAGTTACAAGGTTAAAACTTTTCTTAACTAAGCACAGTTCAACATCTAGGGATAAAAAAAGAAATCATTTAAAACAAACAGGTTAGGAAAAGAGCTAGGTCTCCCTTAATTAATTAAAATCTGATTGTCGTTGAAATATTCAGTCACAGAGTAATAAGCTCGACCACTCAGAAATCTCCTCAAGAGAAAATTAAATTTGATGAGAGATTTTGCCTCTCTAATGTCTCCTGGTAGGTGGTTAAAGATTTTTATACCTTCATAAAAAATTGATCTCTTTACCAAGGCAGATGTTGGAATAGTAAGCCGCAAATTATTCCGCTGACGAGTGACATATCGTGGATTCTGTAGGACAAACCTGTCCCATCTGTATTGATGGGAGAAAATAAGGCATGCCACCTCCTGTATGTATAGGCAGTAGATTGTAAGAATGCCCTCCCTGATAAAATATGGTTAAGTTCCTTCCAAACTTAAGTTCCTTGTCAATCACCAGACCCAAAAACTTATTGTTAGAATAAGGCGGGACAGGGCAGTTAGCAATAAGAATATTATCAAGACTACGGTTATTTGTAAAACAAATTAGTTTGGTCTTCTCTGGATTTAATGATAGTAAATTTGCCTTAAAGTAAAATTCTTCTAATTTTAACTTCCATCGAATTAATCGAGAATTAGACTCTTTGATCTTAGAAAGCCAAACTAAAGGGTTGTGATCAGTTTCTATTGTGAATTTTTGGCCATAGAGGTAGGGTCGAAAGTGTTTTGTTAAGTCAACAATGGCAAGAAGTTCTTTTTCTATGGTAGAATTTCTTTCGGCTGAGTTAAGGGTTCTTGAGTAATATGCTATTGGGTGATCGTTTTGTGATAATACACTTCCCAGCTCGATGTTGGAAGCATCGGTGGTTAGTTTAAATGGTTTCTTAAAAATTGGAGAATTTATGATGTGTTTATTAAGTTCTTTGCATTTTTTAAAGGCTTTAATGTATTCATAATTACCTATGAATTTTTCGCTACCTTTTCTTAAACACCTAGTCATGGGAAAAGTAAAGCTCGAAAATTTTTTTATAAATCGGCAGTAGTAGCCAATAAGACCTAGAAAGGCTTTAATCACTTTTTGGGTTTTTGGCATGGGGTAACATTGGATGGCTTCGATTTTTAATGGATTTGGTTTGATGCCGTCGGATGGCCTAGAAATGATACCTCTTTGCACAGGAATTCAGATTTATCGGGTTGAATTTTTATGGTTGAAGGTTTACTTCTTTAAGCCTTTTAAGAATTAATCGAATGTGATTTATATGTTTTAAAAGAGATTTAGAAAAAATAACAACGTCGTCAATAGAAATGAAAAAAAAATTTTAAAGATAATTTTTTAAGATCTCATCTTTTATTCTTTGGCAGATTCGAAGATATTCGTAGTGACCTTGGTTAACTGAAAAAGCTGTTTTTTTCTATAGATGCTGGGTCCATTTCGATCTGATGGAATCCCTGGGCCAAATCTAGGGTTGTGAAATATGTACATTTTTCTAGATTATCTAAGATTTCTTCTATTCGAGGAAGGGGATATTTCTCTTCAACAGTAACGTCGTTCAGGCGACGATAATCAATGACTAGCCTAAATTTTTGTTTTCCAGAAGCGACTTTTTTCTTTGGCGCAATTCAAACAGGGGCGGAATAGGGAGGCTGGCCTAATAATTTTATTGTCTATTAATTTTTGAATTTGGGATTTAATTTCAAGATTTCATGGCTGGTGGCAGTCTATAGGATTTTACGTGGATAGGTCTATCACTTGGTGCGTATGATGTGTTTGGTTTGACTCGTGAAAGTTAAGTGGTACATGATGTCTCTAAATTCTTGATAAAGGGGAATAATGTTTGATTTTTCTTTTAACCCAAATTATCTGGTATAATATGTTCGTTACGGGTAAAATTGCTATACCGCTTTCATAATTTACTGGAATGATAAGATAATTATTATAAATTATTACAGCTGTTCTCAATTGGCTTTTCTAGTCGTTTATTGAAAGCAAGAAAAAAGAGAATTTTTGTATTTTGCACTGTCAAGGTTTTATTTACATGTTGTTGTTTCAAACGGTTCATAAAAGATATCATCTTCAAAAAATTGTGCAATATTTGGGTTGATAATAGAGTTGGAGGCTCCGGAATCTGTAAGTATGGTTAGGTTTATTTCAGGGAGGTAAATATATGGTAGTTCTACTTGCTCAGCTATATTATTTAGGTCAATTGTTGGTCGTCGGCTGATATCTGAAAATTTTCTTCTTTAGAATAGGTGTATTAGTAATAGGTAATATTTTTAGGATGTTCCGGTTGCTGATACTCCTCTGTATAGTCTACTGAGGGTGTATTTTCGTTAGTATAAGGACGGTTCTCATGTTGATATTCTGGAGGTACATGTTTTAGATTCATCACTTCTTGATATATAAAGTTAGGAGGACCCGAAGGTCTAAAGAATTTTTGATTATAAGGAGGATTTTGGCGAACTCTCGAAGGGTCAGCAGTGGATATAGACATTGGTGTTGGTGGTTCTAATATAGGTTTGTTATGCGGAGGGAGTAAAACATTTCTCGTCGTTTGAGAATTATTAAGAGGTAGAGGGCCTGGTTTGTACCGGCATGGCATGATTACTAAATTTAGGAGATTGGTCAGGAAATCTCATTAGTGGAATTCTTGGGTTAAGGGTCTTCACGATTGTTTGTGGTGGGTGAAATGAATTATTAGAAGGTTGTTTAAAATAGGATAAAAAATGGTTAGCGTTCGTAAAATTAATTTGTACCATATTATAATTCAATACATATTTTAGGGCCTCATCTAAAGTGGTAGGTCTTTGTAACATAAGCATTGTTTGTAACGTTTGAGGTGAATTTGCAGTCAATATTAATACAGATGTGTTTTGAACTTGATCATTAAAAATTAATCTTGAATTTAAATCTGACACTTCGCATTGAATTTTAGCAGAGATTCTTCGGACAAAAGTTTTTAATCTTTCTTCAAAATCTAATATATTTTCATTTTAATACATTTTGAGCTATTGTAATTGTTGTAAGAGAACATGATATGTTATAGGGTCTCCAAATTTTTGTCTTAAAGCTTCTTTTATATATTGCCAACATGTCTGACCGAGTTAATAAAAAGTCGCAAGCTTCGTCTACTAATTTACTTTTTATAGCTGCTAAAACTACTTTATTTTGATAATTATTTTCAAAGGCTATAAAATTCATCTATTGATATGATAAAGTTTCTTAAGTGCTTCTGTATACCTGTGAAAGTTGGTTTGTAAAAACTTTGCTTTTTACGGAATTTCCTTAGCATTTTTCACTGACTCTAGGAAGTTTGTATAGGTCGGATATAGCGCATTAAGATTTGAAAATCACTTCTATTCAACGATATACGATAGAAGATAGAATTGCCCCATCCTGTTTGCAGCGCAAATTAAATACACAAGCCGGCGAACTTCCTTTTAAAAAACTTTTATTATTTACTAAAAGATACACACGATATTCTTATATTAAAATTTTAAAATTAATTGAACGATTATCCGAACAGCAACTGACACTGGCGTAATGTTCCCTGTAATTATTTCATATGTCTATTTATACTATTAATATGATTATTCGGCGTTATTCTTATGGTTTGTGGATATCACTAGCGTTATTTTTAGTGTCAGGCTTTTAGGCCCGTATTATACATATTTTATTAAAATGATGCATTTTTTGATGTATGACTAACATAGTTATTTAGTAGGTTTGTAAAGGTCAGTATTTACAATTATTTCTAAGTCTTTTTATACTATTAATAAGGTTGTGACCTTATAACAATGGTACCATTGAAATCATGCATGAAATTTGTATAGCAGACAAATAGGTAAATCTAAAATTTTAAACATCACTTTAATTTAGACCATCTTAATTAACTTCCCATAGCCCAACTAAATCACCAACATACAGGGGGTCATTGAAAATTAAATAAAAATTTTCTATTTAATAAAATAGCGAAAAGTCCATTTTTTTAAATAGAACCTTATATGTATATTATAATAGGCAGTTAAACCTTAAATTTATTATAAAACATTTCTATACCTAAGAAGCCACGTTTTAGGAGTAAATATTAATTTTTATGAAATTGATAATTTTAAACATTTTTATTTTGTAAATTATTTAGTTTTCAGCGAACTAGGTAACTTAAATGTCACAATGATTTAATAAATGACATTGAAAGTTTTAGTTATAGTATTGCTATTATGTTTTACAATAAACTTAATTTTAAAAAGAGGAAAATTAATATTCACGACTTAAATGAAGTTTTGATGGGACTATTTATTTTCCATGGACATTTTGCTGAAATAATAGCAAGAACATGCAGAATATTTAACACATTGTATCTAGATTTACAACCAAAAACCGGATAAAAAAAGCTTGTTTATACTACAAAGTACTGCGTTAGTTATACGTAAAAGTAACAAAAGAAAAAAGTATTATGATAGTAAATTTTCGGAATGACTACCATTATTCTCTAAACATTTATAAAATCGTTTTCTGGTGGATATATTCGTCACTCTTTTAATTTCGCTTTGCTCTAGCTTTTCAAAACAGGTAATAACTCGCTAACGTAGCTTTTATTTACTGTTTACTGGTGTTGCGTACACCCTTTCCTTTTTATTACCCCACAAATAAAAATCAAAGGGTGGCATCCCATGGTCGCATACCTCTAAACCATCTGTCATCGAACATGTCGTGCAGTTCTCTTGTTGCACTGTCTCCATAGTGAGGCGGGGCTACGTCAAGTTGAAACCAACAAGTAAGAAAATCTTGAAATTGCAGATTTTCCAAAAAATTACTTACAACACTTCTTAAAATTCCTAGAAATTTGGCGGAATTTAGTAGTTTATCATAAATTGAAAATTTTACTTCACTATATCTTTTAAAAGGCAAAATACACTGAAACTTAATAATTTTTCTTGAAAACTCATTTCTTTTGTCGTGTATGGACTTAAATCTGCCCAAAAAAATTATTTTCCTATTGAAAATTCTCTGCCTGGAAAATTTTGCTTTGCGAACCAAATTATTTTTCTTAGAAAGTCAGCATCTATCCATCAATATGGATCAAAATGTTTCCACAGAATTCTACCCGTTTTAAAACCTGACCTTTGGTTAACTTGTATAAATGCATTTTACGTTTGGCTAATATTTTTTGCATTAAATAATAAAACAAATCTGAATCATCCTTAGTACGTTTAATTCAAGCTTGCGGATATGCAGTAGAATATATCAATGCTTTTAAGCCCTAGCTTGGATTTTATGATTTTAACCCCTAGCTTGGATCACTAACCTCTATATACATTCTTGTATCTCCTGTTTTTGCTAACAGATTGTTTTATCGGTGGATATTCTATGGTATAATTATTTTTTGTATGTATACCATGTATTACCAAAATCTGCGTCATAATGGTTATTAAATAGTTCAATTTATTTAGAAATGAAAAAAATCTTTGGATACTTTTTTTTGGATAATTGACTAGCAGCCAACACTAGTTTTAAATTATGTTGACTTTATTTAATATACAATTATTTGGTATGAATGAATGTGATAAGTTAAACGGGTATTATTATCCTATGAAATGGTAAATTTAATAATTGTTGTATGATTTTTTTTTTGTTAATTCCCGGTTCAGTTACGGAAACTCTATTGAAACGTTGGTTCAACACTTTTAAAGGGATACTTTAAATAATATTTAAAAGAAATATTATTTAAAATATTTTAAATCAATATATTAAAGCATCTAACATTATATTGTATATAGAACAGCAGTATAAACGTGCCTTAAAAATCAAACCATAGAAATACTTTATGTACATACTCTATTAATCTTCAGTTAGAATTTTTACTCTAGTATATTTGAAAGGCTGGAAAAAATGTTTTTAAATTTTTGTCAAAATTGTAATTCTTGCGACTTTTACAACGGCGGTACCTGTGACAGTTATTGGTATAGTTCAAAAGCCGCTTGTATGTAAAACTTAAACTTGTTTATGCTTTTTAGTTTTGAATTGTTATTAGTTGTTTATTATTATGTTTTAGTATTGTAAAGCATAGGGTATACCAAAAAGGAGAGCAATAAAATCCTTTTGGAACACTCTGTGCTTTTAGTGTCAAGGATGTCGACCAACAAAAAAGCAAATCGGGTTCCAAATAGTGCATAAAAGCATACTATTTTTACAAATATATTAATGTAGATTTTGACATTCAAGCGTTGTCAATTTGTTGTTGAGAAACTGTGATTGCTTTCGGATATACCACCTTGGAGCTAGATGGATGTAGAGCAATTAAATCAGTGGCTGTAGGAACTTAAATACATTGTAGACAGCATCCATAATATGAAATTGCAATTTCACATAATTTTACTCGATATTTTAAATTAAAGCATAAAAATGTTTTGATATTATAGATAATTACTCTGGCTAAAGCTTTGTTAAATTTGAAATATATTTAGGTAATTGTATGTATATTATTTATATATAAAAGTTACTAATGTTTTATATAAGTTATACATTTAAATTATAAATGTAAATAATAAACAAATAACTATCCTACGTACCAATAAGTAGCTATTTAAAATTATTATTCAATAAAAAACGTGTTTAAAAAAATTATTTTTTTTGCATACCTACCTATGCCTGCATTTCAGGTGTTATATTTTATTTCAAGTTTAATATCATACGTAACCACCACCGACTGGTACTTTGCTATTTGACATAGTGTCAAATTATTATTATTTTTTGTCTTCAATTTGGGGCTAAATTTAAGAAAAAAATACATGATGAAACTACGACAAGTAAAATCGGAGTGTCCTTCAAATTTTATGAATAAGAAGATCAAAAAAGAAAGAACCAAGACTCCCTTAAGATATTCAAGAAGATTAAGAAAACTCCCTCCAGAAAAAATTCAATTTTTTGATAATATTCGAGATGAATTAAAACGTAGCAGGAATAATGACAAGATTGTTATTTCCCAACCCTCGTAAGTAAAAAATAAATTAATTGTTTTGGTGCTTGAGCAATTAAGAACCCAACAATTTTCCATTTTTTGTTTAGTAGAAAGCACGATTTAAAACAGAAAAAAATTGATGAGTCATATTTTGTGCCAGAAATCAAAAAAACTTTTTAATAAATGGCGTAAAGAATTGCAATGAAAAAACTATCCAATATGTCAATTTTTACAAGAATATTTGGCAGTGTTGCCATACTGTCGGCTTTTATTTACAAGTAGAATGATATATTCTGGTTTTCACTTTGAATTTCCTATTGTTCAATTTTATTATTCCTAATAAAACTAAATATTGAAATAATTTCTTTATTTTAACACGCACGAATTGTATACATATATTTTAGACATGATTTACATATACGGAATGAGTTAATAAAAGCAATTGTGAAACAATTTAAAAAAATTAAATAGAACTAAATTACCTGTAACTAAAGTCGAAATTATACCCATTTGTAGTGACGTCATTTTTGTTTATCTTTGTTTAGCATATTCCAAACAGCGGCGACAACAAACTTTTGAAAAAAATTGGTGTCTGATGATTATTCATCTTTTGTATACTAGGTTATGTGAAATATCCGTCACTGTCAATCAAAAATATTGGTTTGTCAACTTGTTCTTGAAAGTTATTTCGAAAAGTGTTAAATAATGCCTAAAAAAGATATAATAGGTATAATGAACAATCGCAACTGATGATTTTAAATATATTGGCTTTTTTTCAACTGGAAAAGGAACAAGTCCGAAACGGAATTGCACTTCAAATTGAGAATTTGATACTGCGAGCCGCAGATGCAACAAAATTAAGCACAACAACGATCGCAAATATAAAGAAGAATGGGATAAAATCAGATCAGGATTACGCAGCCCGTATATCTTCCAAGCAAAAGACAGCAAAAACCAAAATTACAACATATTTGAAACATAGAATTCGGGACACAATTTATTCTATGTACGCCAGAAAAGAATATGTAATATTGGCAACAATAAGAGAAAAGTTCAGGAAAGAAATTGAATATTTTGAGTTTTCCATTGACTCCTTAAGAAGATGGATCAATAGTATAGGCTTCAAGTGGAAAAAATCAAATAACAGAAAATATTTGATGGACTTGCCTAATATTGTTCATAAAAGAATCAATTTTTAAGGGAGTATATCAAAAATAGAAATGTAGGTCCGGAAGGTTTTACTCCAGTTTTTATTGACAAGACGTGGTTTTAGCAAGGGATCATTTCGTAGTAGCTGGCAAGATGACACCAAGCACACGGATTCAAGCAAAAACAGTGAAGGTAAAAATTATCTGGTTATCTTTTTAGATTTTTTTTTAATAAAAACTATTGCCCTTGTAAGGGCCCTCTAACTTCATAATTTCATCTGTTTCATAGTTTCATATAATTTCTCTCTAAGACAATATGAGGGAATTTAACTCCATACACTACTCGTATGTGCATGGAACATTACTTATTAATTATATTAAATTTATGTTCTGGAAGAATGATTTCTAAAAGAGAATTGAATTATCTTTTATTTTTAAGGTCATCGTTATATCGTGGTCCACGCCAGAACCAAAGATGGCTTCATCGAGGGTGCAAATTTAATATTTAAAAGTGGATTAAAGACGGGAGATTATCATGACAATATGAACAGGAAAAACTTCGAAAACTGGTTTAAAACTAAGCTGGTTCCAAATCTTCCCCCAAAGTCATTTATAATTATGGACAATGCAAGTTACCATTCTGGTTTATTAGAAGAAATCCCGAGAAAATCTTGGACAAAGCAGAGACTGACCGAATGGTTGAAGAAAAAGAATAATGGCTTTCCAGAAAAAGCCATGAAAGATAAAATATGGAGTATTGCACGCAGAAACTGCCCTAGTGAAAAAAAGTACTTCCTTGATGAATATGTTAAATCTTTAGGAGACAAAATTTTGCGACTGCCACCATATCATTGCCAGTTTAATGCAATTGAAATGGTATGGTCGGAATGTAAACGAAAATATGATCAATATATTTCCAATTTTAAGGGGTCACCTTCAGAAGTTCTGACTACATGGGAAAGGGTAATAAACGAAATTTCTATAGATCATTGGCAAAAATATGTTTTTCATACAGAAAAGGTAAATGAAAAGGCTTGGGAGGCAATACAAGTGTGTGATGCCTATGACATTCTGCCACTTGTGATTACGACTGACGAAGACGACGATGACGAAGACAATATCTCTGATTTCAGTTCTGACTCTGACAATACTGACGAGATTGATTAAGCTTTTTTTGTTCTAGCAAATTTTATTTTATGATCGTCGTTTAAGTATTCAATCATATCGTTGCAATTTCATTAACTTGGTAATGCAATATGGCGTGTTATTTTTGAGTTTGTATGTTTTATTTTTTGGAATGATATTTTCATTTTAATGTGTTAACATATTCCTTTAAGCAGCATTTTTTTTCATGAACAAGTAAATTAAATTATCAGTATTTAAATTTTTCCCTTAAAATAATGTTATACCATTATTCACAATTTTTGTAAGCTCGGTTTTGTTCCGTCTACTGCTCGTGCCGAATTCTACTTTTCAAATATGTTGTAGATTTGGTTTTTGCGGTATTTTGCTTGAAAAATATATGAGCAGTGTAATCCTGATCTGATTTTATCCCATTCTTCTTTATATTTGCGATCGTTGTTGTGCTCAATTTTGTTGCATCTGCGGCTCGCTGTATCACATTCTCAATTTGAAGTGCAATTCCGTTTCGGACTTGTTATTTATGTCCCAATATTTATGATTAATTATAATAATATTTGTTAATTGTTAAGTTTGTTAATAATACAATAAGTACTATAAGATTTTTTAAAATTTTTTGGGAATGAAAGTATATATACACAAATATAATAATATGCTGCTAAGATAAATCATTTGTTAATTTCTGAACGTATAAAAATACATAGCAGACTATTAATTTCTGAAGGCGATGGTAAAGTTTCTAACCTAATATTGATTGGCAAAAATATCTACGCCATACGTTTTTTCTCACCTGGATGACGTAACTACAAATGGGTATAATTTCGACTTTAGATTGAACCCTAATTAAGGTCAGTCAATTATTCTATTTAAACAATATAAATAAATAGGTATGTACAAATAAATTTAACTCATTTAGGTTATATATTTCCATACTCATTAGATGTAATTTAAGGCATTGTTCGAATAAGTTAAAATCGTTGATAAATTTAAGATTATCGGGTATAACACTTTTAATCCTAAATGGTGTGGTTATAGTGGTAATACTTGTTTTACGTTGAGGCCATAGAATCTAATACTATGTGCCATAAAATGTTTGGTCATTTCTGGTGAAAATTCCTTATGGAATTTTGACTAGTATTATTCTAGTAAATTCTAGTCAAAACAATTTACATTTTGGGCAGTTTTTGCATTACAATTTTTTGAAACTTATGCCATTTAGAAAAGGTTTTTTTTCCTTCTAGTATGTACCGGGTGTACAAATAAGAGAGGTCGCCGGCCATATCTTAGTAACTAGTCATCCCACAGCAGAAGGAAAAAAATATTTCTTATAAAAGCGGCAAAGGAAATCGTTGGAAATTATTTACTTATATACTGTGGTATAATTACTTAGCCGACTTAGTTGTTTTGTTGAGCGCTAGAGGGCGGTTTGTGTTATTTTGGACTTTATCAACGATTTTCTGGCAAATATTAAATACAACGATATAATTTTTTTCATTTAGGATCAAAGAGCATGAAAAAACATAGAAACTGGTGCAAACCGCAACTCGATATCTTATTTTATTCCGAAAATATTAATTACAATGTTTTTAAACAATAAAAATAAAACTCCAGAACTCAAATTTTTGTAATAAATAAATTGTTTTATATGTTTAATAATGTCTTAGATGCTCAAACTGTTTTTCTTCATTTTCAATACACAGTCGAGGTCGTTGCGTTGACAGCCGCTTCCGCCAATAATTCCGCATCACACATTTATAGTCCATCTGCCTTGGTGTTGAATCTCGCAAATCCAACAGGGATTTTGTTCTGCCCAATAATGCAGATTATGAAGGTTTACACTACCATCACTGCTAAATGATGCCTCGTCCGTCCATAATATCTTTGAGATAAATCGGGTATCTTCTCTAACCATGTTCAACAGCAATAACAGAAATTGAGTCTGTTATTAAAGTCTTTTTCGAGAAGCGCCTGGTGCAGAACCACGTGATATGGATGAGGTCTAAGTAAAAAACAATAAATATAAGGTAATAGGATGCTTATTAGTGTTGTAACAGATAAAAATAGGTACCTGTGCTCTTTCAGAATATTTTCTACTGTATCGAGGGACACTCCCAATTCCCTAGAAATATTTCGGATGCTTATGTGAGAGTTTATTTCAATATATGCCAAAATATTTATAACGTTTGCCTCTATGCGCCCTCGCCTTCCGAAAATTTGGTAATTTTGCAATTAAATTTAATTGAATAATTCAAGATTCGCTTATTAAAATTTTTTGAAACTTTGCACGAGGGTTTGCCAGTCTCGTCAAAAAGTTATCTTACATTTTTTCTGTAAAATGTACAGGGAAGCCAATAATCGACCCCCTTAAAATTTACATGGAATTTCCTATGTTCCGCTCGGCGACGCACCACCCGGTATATAAGCCTTGTGGCATCATCTAAAAAATCAAATTATTTTATATAATAAATATATAAGATATAACATATATAGCAATTTACATATATAACAATTTGCATACTCCTATTTCTACCTCTTCCAGGGCCTACTCGTATTTCTTCAGTTCAAACAAAAAAAGGCAGCTAAGGCTTCCTCAAAAAATTAAAAATTCAAAAGAAGTTATCAGTATATTTAGTGCACCCAAGATTTGCATCAAAGGCTCTTCCATGAGAAAGTTAGTATTTTACATTTACGTGTATGTTATAAGTTGTTATGTTGTTGAAAAAAAAACTAGTAATTTGGTCATTTTTGTTTTATAAGTGATAATTATATACAGGATAAGCGAAGAAATGCCAGTGAAAGTCAAAGTAAAAGGAATTACCGTCCAGCCAAACATAACGTTTAAGAGACCTTTGCATCCTCTTAGCCCAAATCCGTAAGTAATAATTTTAGAACTTTTTATCTTTGGTTTTAATATTGTCTTAGACGTTGTGGACGTTATCAACAGAATATTTTTTTACAGTTCCCGAGATAAATTCACATTCTTTTATTCCCAAATAAAATGTGTGTTAAAGTATGTTATTTAAATAATAGTTTTCGCTCGACGAATTGTAATGCGTAAAAGAGGTATGTCATATATTTTTTTTATTTCCTGTTTTACTGTTCTAAGACATATTTTTCTATATAATTGAGGGTTTGCAACTAAGAATTCAAAAAAGCAAAATAAACACGTTTGAATTCGTAAATAAATAGACGAAGTTTTCCTTTCCTTATACCTTTTTCGGCAACAAAATAGAGCAGAATTTGGTATATATGTCCTAATAGGTAACTCCTAAACGTAAAACCTAAACGGTTACAACGTTAAAAATCAGTATGCATAGCGATTCATTGTATTTTGATAACATCTTTTAGCTGTAATTGCAGGTTGTATTAAAAAAAATAAAAAGTTTTATGATTTTTCAAGTATATTGGAGAAAAACAATCCAAGCCATATTTTTTTAATGGAAATCTAATAGAATAAAGAAATACAAAATTTGAAACTAAAAACATTAAATCAAAAAGTATAAACCCCTTTTTAAATTATTTCAGTTACCAAATGTTAACTATGCTCTTATTTTTCAGATTAAAAAAGATATTATATTCGAGTTATAAAATCATAAATTACTATAACCTCTATGCGACAGTCTGAGAAAAACGCGAAACGCTTCTGTGACCTAGAGTAAGTAGTCTTCGGTAGTAGAAAATCTGAGAAAAACGGGTGCAGACAAATCGAAGTTTCATTTTTATTTATATTTAATTAAAGTAACACACATATCTGTATATCGTGTGATGCTATAAAGCTATTTACTTACCTTTATTTAATAGTAAATATCGTATAAATTGGAACATAAGCTATTTTGTCGTTTGTTATTATTGACTTGTCTCGTCAGCTTTTCGAACGGCTTCCATCTTGGCCAGAGACTGTCAGGTAGTTGCCGATTCTACGGATGGTAACTATTTACAGTTTATTAAATTTAAAGATAACCAGATGAAATATCGAACAACAAAATAGGAGGTGTGAGCGGAATATATGTAAGAATTTGTGCTAAATTGCAGACAAATCTGATGTAAGGTATTTTGATCTTGTACTTTTTTATACTTTTATTAATTTTACAGACTACGTCCTTGCTCTCTTCGATTTAGTAGATTCCTGCATTTTATACGTTCAAGCAGTTTTTGAACGGCGACGCCAATACAAATACTAACAAAGTGAGATTAGGTTTGCCTGGTTTATATTGGCATTTATGTAATTTATTCTGCAGTTCGTTAAAAATTATTAATTTTCAAACTAAAATGTCGATATCGTTTGATCCTTATAAGTATCTCGTGAAAAGATGTATTTGAACAACAGTAATTGTAAATTGTTATGGAAAATATGGATAGAAACTTGTTTATTTGGTAAATTCTAAAATTTGCTATTTATGTAAGATGTAAAACTACAGAATAAATATGTGTGAGCTTTAATGATGCTATTGATACTGACTTCAGGATGCCAAACCAAGATTTTGACTCAATAAGCTCACATTATAGTTAAAGATTAGTTTCCAGAAGTATAAATACCACACCAAGAAATAAAAACTAAGCAACAAATGATGCAGAATCAATGCAAACCTACTTTATATATTACTAGCCTAAACTTGCGGTGCCGCCCGCGTGGTAGCAGATGGTGGGAAGCTAACATCTGTAATAAAAGACGAGCATTGAAGAGACTCCAGGGTAAGCAATACAGAACACAAATATAGAGAAATGCGGGTTACCTTGTTAACGCGAAGAAATTTTGGCCCTCTACTGAAGGTGCAATAATTCGAACTAATTTTGACATATGCAAGCCCTAACTATTGGCAACCCATTTAATCAATCAGATTTGAAAAAAAGCGTGATCAAATCCGACAACAATTTTAATTCAATAAAGCGGGGGAAATTCGATTCCACAACCTGCGTGTACTCCACTCGATTAAAACGGATTGTCATCATTACTTGTTCTTTCCAACACATTTTCGCTTTATATTTTTTATGTTAGAAAAAATATAAAAATTAACACAAAAGGAAAGAAATTTTCCTTATACAATTCTATTTTAACCAAGCAGAACACCAACTAACTGCAATTAGAGATAGTTTCCTAAATTGGGCAAATATGTATAGGAGTTAAATTTGCAGGTTGCAAATTTAACTTTTGTAACATTAAACAACTTTTTCTACTTCAAAAAATGTCCCTTAATATAACAAGAGTATTTGCCAATAACGCTCCAAACTCTATTAACATTAATCAAAAATTATCAGCGACATTTTTGAATCTGTAGACAAATAATTTAACTTCAGTATAAAACATTCAGGTGTAAGGTATTTTTGAATGCTATAAAAAATATTTTATGGCCAACTGCATGCATTCTTTAAATTGGCAATATCCGTTTTAGTATTCTTTTATTTTTATTAATCGTTTTTTTTTCTTTTTGTATAGGTCATACACATTTTAGTTCCATAGTTTCCGCTATTTAGGTTTGGTATTGTCTTTCATAATGCCGCAACTTTTTACTCCAAATGAATATGTCGATATGCTTCATATTTACGGAAAGTGTATAGAAAAGATTATCGTGAAGCAGAAATGATGATTTATCGAGAACGTAGGAAAACGTTCTAGCCTACACTCTCATATTGCGCACCGGATCATTTCCAAATGTATTAAGTATCATTCATAGAATTCTTCGAAAACACCAACATCGCCTGTTTAAAATCCACTTAGTACAAGGACTTCGCACTACTAATTACCAACGAAGGTTACAGTTTATTTCATCCCTTCGGGTTTAAATTCATGACAAGTCTTGTCACAAATCTGAACATTATTGGTTTGAAAACAATCTCCAATGGATAATGGAAACTCGTTATCAAACTATAATTGGCATAAACGTGTGGGTCGGTGCATTTAATGGACATTTTATTGGACCGTACTTTTATGAAGGTACATTAACTTCAGAGCGTTATTTAAATTTTCTTCAAAATTCACTGTGTGAACTATTAGAAGACGTGCCTATTTTAAAGTGCAATTTAATAACTTGGCAACAGGATGGCGCTCCACCATGTAATGCCCAAACTATTACAGGTTATTTAGATAACAGATTTCCTCATACGTGAATTGAACATAGGAGTCCTATTAGGTGGCGAGCCCGCTCTCCAGATATGACTAAAATGGATTTTTTTGCCTGCGGTTATTTAAAGCATATTGTTCATTCACGACCGTCCAATAATCCTGAAGAGCTTAAAAACCGAATTCGTGTAAAGCCTGGCGAATAACTGTTTGCATGATTACTGCAGGTTGCACAAAACCATTCTTTCGGCGATATGAAGCTTGCATGGAAGCTGATTGAGCTCAATTTAAGCATTTAACTAAATAATAGATTTAAATTTTGTAAAACAGATTAATATAATGTTAAAATATTGTATAATAAATTAATTGAATTAAAAAACTAGGTAGTAACCCTATAACTATTAAAAATACATTTTCTTAAAAAAAATATATTTAAAAATAAAAAAGTTAAGGCCTGTGACGTTGACTTCTTAGATAGACTGTTTAGACGTGTTGGTTTCTTATTACTTACGTTGAGCTTTAGCGTAATAATTATATTTAATATAGAAATACTGCTAAATTCTCAAACTTTTTTTTCACATATGAAATGTGAAAAAGTTTGACAATGTAATTATCAATGGCAACATTAAATAGTCTAGATATATAGATATATATCTATATATATAGGTTTAGACCCATATTATTTTAGCATATTTTAAAAGAATAAATTTGAAATACTTAGTCAATAAGATCCCAGGTCTCTATTTAGTTAAAGAAAAAATTTATATAAAAAGCAAACGAAAATTTGGAAAATATTATATGATGTTGCTCCGATAATCCTCCGATAATATTATGATGAATACGTCCAGTAATCGAATTGTGGAAAAAGTCCGTTGGGATTTAACTAAACGCCCTTGTAAGTATATTTCAATAAAATAGTTATCCAAAATTTAAACAAATATAACCTGGATAGCCTGAGCCCTTTTTTCCATATAAAAATAATTTTCAGTATTTTGCTTGTTTGTATGTCAATATGGCAACATCGCCCTAGATCAACGAATAAGCAGAAAACAAGTTTCATTTGTTGAGTTTTTGCATTGTATGTTTTGGAAAAATGTGCAGATTTTTTATTTCAAAAACTTACGTATTGTCCATAATTCAAAAACTAGTAAATATTAAATTTTAAAAATTCGTGGTATAATTTAACTATACGCCTATTTCAGCGTTTTATTAATTTAACTAAGTAACCATATCTCAAAAACCAAGAAAAATAAAATTCAGAATTTATATCCATATTCCATTAACAATTTGACTGCACCCTCTTTTAGTGTTTTTCAAAAATTGACAGGGTTTTAAGAAAATAGTATATTGTATACCTAGTAGGAAAAGCTTAACATTCCCGGGCGATCGTAAAAATTGCCAGTCGAGGCGCAAGCCGAGAATACGGAGTCCGGGAATGTGGCTTTTCCTACGAGGTCTACATACTATTTTTCCGAAAATCGGGAATCATTAAAATTACGGTAAATTATTACTAATCATGTTAAAAATTTCAAATCAACATTATTATTTTTCCCTTAAATAAAAGAAGCCATGAAACATTGTTTCGGAACTACGGAAACGAAGTACATAATTTTAAATTGTCAAACTTGACGAGTGAAAAGTTTATTTGTGGCGTCTTTCCAAAGTGTTGATTTTTTAACGTTTTAAAAAGCCAAAGTAAAGTGATGATGACTGTTCCATTTCTGGGGGCGTATTTTCGAAACCATGCGAGAATCTTCGAATGCGAACAAAGTCGAGCGGCAAAATTCGCACACGAATTAAAAACTGCATTTTTGAACAGCACTCGAAATTTCATTCGCATGCGAACATGAAATGTAGTGGCAACGTAGCAAAGTCGAGTGCTATTGGAGGCCGTGTCAACCGGGATGAAGACGATGACGATAAAGATTTAACCTAACCTAAAATTTAAGTTTTAAAACATCAGGGAATTTTGAGGTTTTTTCATGGCGTTTCTTGAGTTTTTGCGAATTGACTTTTTTTTTTAATGAATTCAAAAAATAAAAAATATTGCGGTTTTGTATCGAGCGAGCGAAACAAAGAACTAATTTCATTTATGGAAGAGCACCCGGAATTAAAGTCGGGCAAATTCACCCAAAATTTTTCGGCTAAAACTGCACAAGCCTTGTGGATAAAACTAGCGGACAGATTACACACTTACACAGTCTCTGGAGCACATAAAGAGCACATAATCGTAATAGGCTTAATCATTCTATCGTAATAGGCTTGTTTAATCTATATTATTAAATTGAGAATCTGAATACATTTCAAATGGGTTAAGAAATGAAGACTACATCCTATTCCTTCTATCTGCCACAGTTTTAGTCTCTTCCAGTGCATCGACGACTTTTCTTTGTACAATATTGTTTAATCTTGCTATTTGATTATTCTTATTTTTTTTTTCAATAAACAACAAGAAAACACTACAAAAAAACTTAACCAACTCACAGATTAAGAAAAAAAACAAAGCTAGTTTAAAATCAAAACAAGACAAGCGGGCAGAATCGCATACGAACTTTGAAATTCGAATGGTATATACCCATTCGAGACACCGCATGCGAAAAAGTTCGCATACGAAGCGGTCGAAAATACGAATATCGATTTTTCGTGCGGAATCCTCTAATTTCGTATGCGAATCAAAGTCGAATGGTTTCAAAAATACGGCCCCTGGAACCCCCCCAGAACTCACGGAGGCAGTAAATGCTGCATCATTGGAATTGTTTCCAGTAAAATCTAGAAATAAGTATAACTATGCATACAACCGCTTCATGGACTACCGTACGAATAAAAAAATGTAACTTCTTTCTCGGAAAATGTTGTAATGGCATACTTCTTGGTTCCAAGATGAAATCTTCAACTTTATGGGCCAATTATTTAATGCTGAAGGCAACCCTTGCAATAAGACATGATGTAGATATATCTAAATATTCAAAACTTCGGGAATTCCTGAAACGGCAAGCACATGCCTATAAGCCAAAAAAATCCAAGACTTTAATTAAAGAAGAAATACACAAATTTGTTCAGGAAGCTCCAGATAAGGAATATTTAATGATTAAGGTAACTTACAAAACTTCAAATTATATTTGGATTCTTTACATGCTTATTTATTGTTGTAGGTAGCTGTAATATTTGGAATTTCTGGAGCTTGCAGAATGGACGAGCTTGTTAAAATGACTGTACAAGATATACAAGACCTACTATCTAAATTTTTAGTTACCATACCGGATTCAAAAACCAATACATCAAGATCATTTATAGTAAACGAAATATACTTAAATCTATACCGCAAGTATGTCTCTTTAAGACCAAGAGACATGAATACCACTCGGTTTTTTTTTAAGTACCAAAATGAAAAAGGTTGTAGACAAGTAGTAGGAATTCACCAATTTAGAAACATGCCTAAAATAGTGGCCAGTTATTTGAATTTGCTAAACTCGAAAGAATATACCGGCCACTGTTTTCGTCGTTTCGTCTTCTGCCACAATGCTTGTTGATTCTGGTGGAGATATTACTAGTTTAAAGAGACTGGGTGGATGGAAATCAACAAACGTCGCTGAAGGATATATAGAAGAGTCTCTTACTAATAAGGAAGAAGTGGCAAATAAAATTTTCACAGCAGAAAAAAATCAAGAAAGTAAATCTAATATTTCTAATACTGCAGTAACGCCCAATATTAGTTATTGTCATACAAATAAAATTATTAGTTTGGAAAATATTCAACAAAATAATGCTATTAGTTCCCAAGTTCTTCCAGTTTTCAATACTTGTACTAATTGTCAAATAACAGTAAATATAACAAATAATAAGTAATAATTTTAAATTATAATGTTAACCTTGTTTGTGCTGAAAGTTTTAAAAATAAAATTGTTTAGGAAAAAACCTGTTCGCATTTATGTTCTAAAGTTTACTGTATGGCAATAACATTTCCTTACAGTACAGAAATGAATATTTCCTTACTGTTATTTTCGGTTGCCAGGCAACAATCAAGTTGGAGGAAATATTGACTTTTTCTTTCAAATATGTTGTCAAAAATGTTATTATTTCTTATCGATTTTCGGAAAACATTATTTTTGAAAAGGTCATTTTTTTTCTCAAAATTTATCTGTATACCTAATATAGCGTTTTCCAAAAAATTCACAGAATTTTGAAAAAAAAAATTTCTACTACCGTGACACACACAGTTTTATAAAGTTTCACTTTTTACGCACTAGTCCCTTAACTTTTTTAGGCACTAGTGTGTAAAAGTCTTTTTAGGCACTAGTGCATAGAAAGTAATTTGACATTCATTTTATAATTTGTCAAAGAAGTTTTGGACGTTTTTCACGCACTAATGCGTAAAGTAATTTGGTATTTTAATTTTTTTCTTAATATGTTCTTCAATACTAGAAAAAAATTTGCATGTTCCACGTGGGTAAGATATCCTTATTTTATTCATGGAAATTATCGCACTTACGGCTCAAGCGACAAATTCCCCATTCATAAAAAAAGGATCGTTTTACACAGTTGTTACATAAATAACTATTTTGGGAGAGGTCTTTTTTTTTCAAAAATTTTACGAAATTTTCATGCTTCAAAAAACAATAACATTTTGAAAATTTCTATATACTTCCTGCAAGAATTTAACTGGACACCTATTTTAACGTTTTTCAAAAAGTGTACAGAATTTTCATTAAAAAAATTTTTAGAAAGGTTGATTTTTTTTTCCAAAAATTTCACAAAATACCTATAACTTAAAAACCAGTAAAAATTAAAATTTGAAAATTTCGACACATATTTCTGGTACAATTTGACTGGTACAATTTATCAAAAAATCAACAAGGTTTTGAGAAAAAAAACTATTTTTGGAAAGGTCAAGATAATTTAATTAATCGCCCATTTAAGCATTTTTCTGAAAATGTACAGTTTTTAAGAAAAAATAATCGGAGAGGTTGATTTTATTATTCCTAAATTTTGTAAAATGCCCAAGAACAAAAAAAAAGTGGAAAAAAATCTGATAATTTCCACACATATTCCTGAAATAATTTTACTACACATCTGTGTAGTTAAATTATTTCAGAAGCGTTATTTATAAAATTAACAAAGTTTTGAAAAAAAAAATTTGGGAGGATCGTTTCTTTTTCTAAATTTACAAAATGGCTATAATTTAAAAAACCAGTGGCAACAAATTCTGAAAATTTCTATACATATTCCTGGAACAATTTCACTAAATACCTGTTTCAGCATTTTTTTTTAAATGTACAGTTTGAGAGGTAAAATTGACGAAAATTATGAAACTTTCTATACATGGAGTAATTTGACTGAACACCTATTTCAGGGTCATTTCAAAAATTTGCTATAATACTTTTTTTTTACTTTTACGTATTACTAACTAACTAACGAAGCATTTTGTTGTACAAATAAGCTTTTTTTATCCATTGGTTGTAAATCTAGATACAATATGTTAAATTTTCTACATGTTCTTTTTCGTTTCGTTTCACGCAATTTTTTTTTGCTCGAACACCGCTACAGGTAGTTATAAGGAAGAATGATTAAAAAAGGCAGGAAGTAATTATGGCCGCTTAATTGGTACTGTTATACGGTATGGTACTGGTACTATTATTTATTTTTCATAAAATTTAAATGAGTTATGTATTAAATTTAATAAAGTCTCGACACATGGAGCACAAAACAAATAATAAATATGCCTACGCCTCTGTTTGTCGTAGGAGACCTCCTCCTAAAAAAACTTGACGATGACACGTTAAAATACCCTATATAACTTATAAGTAAAACACCTGCGCCACGAACACATCTGGATTGGAGCCACAGAATAGCCCCGAATAGAAACGTGTTCCTAAGTTTGACGCGCCATCTAGTGAATGGCCGCATTATTTCTTAATATAATGGCGAAGGCATTGGAGCATTTTGTCATATACCAACATTTACTAATTATTTCAAAAGTTCTTAACTACTTATGCGCACTGGAATATCTTTACATGTGTTTTGATATTAGAAAAACTATTTTAAATATTTAAAGTTTAAGAAAAACATAATTTTGCTGGAATATTTTTTAAGATATTTGATTACATTTTATATATCAAAACGTATTTATCTAAACTCCCTATTCCAGTGCGTGTAAGTGGTTTAAATTTTTGGAATAAATGGTAGATGTTGCTATAGAACAAAATACTCCAATATGACGCCTTCACCATTATATTTGAAGACTAATGCGGCCATTCAGATGAACCAAAGCATTTCTATATTCTAAACCAATTCCCAAATTAAAACGAAAGTGAAATGATTTTAAATATCTTTTAAGTAAAATCTATAAAAACGTACACAAAACAAAACACATAAATAAACCTACAAAGACTTAAAAAATACAGACAGGTTAATATAATACATAAAAATATATAATTAAATACGTAATTAAAAAAAATTTTTTGTTTATTTATAGTGGTTAAAATAGAGAATAAAAAAAATTAAACTAATAGGAATGAAACATCCTGTGCAGCACTTTTTAGAATCTGTATGTAAGATATGAAAATGGGATAATAGGATTTTAGGTCTTATCTTACATGCGTCTTCAATATGTTTCTGGGCTTAAAATAAATTATATAGTAATTAATAAATTATATATTTCTTTGATATACATATAATGGGGTTTGCAGATTAATGATTGGTCCTTTTATCTTTTAGTGACCATTTAATTTACTATTAAAATACAGTATTCTTACTAGTAAGACATAATTATACTAAAAATTTTAAATTTTCTTAATGTTTTTTTAAGGCTTATAACTTCTTAGTTTTGGCGTAAAATCTTATAAGAGCTTTTTTTTTATTGGATATTTTTATTAAAATTGGATTTGGTTTACTATTTAAAAAAATTTCATCTCTGCCTTTTGCTATAAGATTTACTGTTTTACACCAAAAATATAAGCAACATCTGATTATAAATCAGTATTTTATGTGTATTTTGATGTTCTGTGCAGTTTATTAAAGACAATTTTAATTCATTACATAAATTATTTTCTCAGTGTATTGATATTTTGGGCTTGTAACACAACCTAGGAATTAAATAAAATAAACGCGCAATACACTGGTATATGAGAAAACTGAGATTTACCGGGAGTTTCTAATTTAGAATTTTGATATTGTTGAGCCAAAATGAAATCGTTATATAAATTATGTTTTTTATAAGTCATATTTTTAGTACAGTTAATACACTTAATTTTCTTACTTATATTTTTAACAATTTATCCTGCAATGTAATTTATAGCGCATTTTTGGATTTTACTCTGTTATGGCCTTATAGGCCAGAATAGCCGACAGAACTTCTATTTTGACAACTTCTGGATCTAAGATATTATTTCTAAAAAATTGAGAGTTACCATTTTTATTCAAAAAATCTCCAATAAGCTCGCTAAGATTACTTAAGGATCAATCAGTTAAATATTTTTCGCAATTAGTACCTGGAACTGGATATGAAATTGTTGGTTACAAGTGATTTAAATAATGTTTGAAAATGTGAAACACTAGGCGTATTTTTTCTAAAACCATACCCTCTTATAGCACTAAAAAAGTTTTCTAATGCATCTAGTTGAAAAGCCCTTGTTATTATATATTTATCTTTAAATTGACTAAATATTTTCTTAGAGAGATGAATGAAACCTTTTAATGTAAATATCAAATTTGTTATTGTTGGGGCACTAGCGAATTGTCCTTTCTTGTTACCTTCTATTATTTTAAATTTCATAGTCTTTAGCACTGTTATGGCATCATGCCAAAATGTGTTCTGATGTTGGAGTGACTGCACCTTTTAAGGGCTTCCCAGGAAATCTAAATTTTTTGCTGGAGTTGAGGCTGTCAAAGAGCTTATCCAAGAAAAGGATCAAATTAGATGTGTCCACAGCTTCTTTGTCCAGCTTTTCTTCTAAAGCTATAAATGATTAAAAAATACAATTACTTTTTTTTTATGTTTTTTTTATTATGTACTTACTCCATTCAACAATTTTTTTCATTTGAAATTTGAAAAAAAATAAGTATTTTACCAGGATGGTAAAGTCTTCTATATGAACATATCTCGTTTATAGGTATACACTTTAGTAAATTTTTATTATATATAACTTCATATCATACTTACGTTTTGGTAAAAACAACTTAGGTATTGCATTCCATGTAACATCTCTCCTGGCTTTTGTGTCACAAACAATAAGATTCTCAGGAAAATTAAGCACACTCTGTAGGTTTTATAAATACATATCCTCAAGACTCAAGTTATGTAGAGAAGGATTATTAACTTTCTTTAACCACTGTTTAATTTTTTCAGCTTCTTTCGGAAAGCGAATTCGGCTACCAAATTTGTTGTCGCACATAGGTACACAACATTTTTGCTTTGAAGGTTTTAAATTATCCATTATTAGGTAAATCTGATAAATACAAAATAGACAAATCAACAAACACAGAATACTTAATACAGACTAGAAAGAATCTGGGGAAAAACCAAAACACTAGTATGTAAATAAAGTATGGTAGGATATGTGGGAAAAACCCGAATACTCATATCGACCGACATCATGGCCCTATCTAACGTAAACAAGCAAAAATAATTGATTCATCGATGTCGCCATCTAGTGATTGGTCGAAACTAAAACGATGACACCACCGCCTTCCATAAGTGTTACCTTTCTATTCGGGGCTATTCTGTGATTGGATCCAATCAATTTAAAAGTTGGCTCGGCGCGAAACAGACATGATTTTGTTGTTGTAGTAACCGAGCCAATCAGATAACCTGTCGATCGCGCGGCACCTCTACTGTGCTATGTTGTCAGATTAGTTTTATTTTAATAAATATGCGGACATAGTCGTCGTATGCAGCATTGGTTTAATTTGGATTATTAGTATGTATCATTGCCAATCCAATATTGTAATTTTTTTATTCAAATTGAGTAACAACCTACAAGAAGGTTAATTATTTCTTGGTTTTTAATTAGCATATACAATGATAGTTATATTATATTTAAAAAAGGTTGTATTTTTAAAGGATCAATATCACAACTTTGCTTTAAAACTCTTAATAGAGTTAGTTGTATTAATAAGTTAAGCTTAATAATTCATTTTCAAGACACATATAAGGTTGTCGACGAATAGTGTTATTTTAGTAGATCAAATGTGTAATAATAATAAATTTTTAAATAATTTACACAATATACCTTGGAATAATATATTTTTACGAAAATAATATTGACAATAAAATTATAATGTTAAATAACTTTTTCTTGACCATATTTAACATGCATACTCCTTTAAAAAGTCAAAACTACAAGTTACTAGACCCTACCTTTATACAACTCTTTACCTAGTCATCTTAATACTCCAAACAAAGCAGGTTTAAAAATATGTTAAAGAAAATTTTATTAGAGAAACAAGCATAATCTTGTTCAGTTCAGTTTGTCCTTCCTGCTTTGTTCATTGCGTGCAACTCCTATTAATGTTATGTAATTTTTTAGTCTTTCCTTTTATGTGCATAGTATCTTTCTAAGACAATGAATGGTTTTGTATGGTTCAATTGAGTAGCTACTTAAATCTAGACCGCCCTACACTTACCAGTATATCTTTTATCTTTTGGATATTCTTAAAATTTTTCATGTATTTATTTATTTAATAAAAGTCATTTATTATCAATATCATATTCCGCCGACCCCGGTGTGGTCTCAGGTTCGAACCAGAATCTCATAAGCATGGTTGTTTGTGTTTGTCTTTACTCCTAAAAAATCAAAATAAACAAGACTGAATTGGGCGGCCGCCGATAAAGGGTCGAGTCCATTGTAAAGAGGAAAAAACTAACAAACCATAAAATGTAAATTGTAATAGATGGCCAAACCAAAAGGGAAGCGTGAGCGGAATCAAAAGTATCAATTTTCACCTAATTCCGATATGAGGCTTCTTTTTTCTTGTATTTTTCTAGGATCCGAAGAATAACCAATCACGAGGGCAGATCAGTTGTTCTAAAATACCGCCATTAACCTACACATTACCGGTACTTTCGTCTGCAAAGGGCCCTTGTTGGTTTTGTAAGTGATTCATGTTTTTTCTTGACAAACAGTGCCGCATTTCTAATGCGTCTAATTAGTGCTTCCTGAGTGTCGACTTTCATTTTTGTAAACCTCATTTTTAAACCAGTCCCACAAATAATCCAGTGGTGTGAAGTCTGGAGATTTTAGAGGGCAACTAATAGAACCACCGCGACCAATCCAAAGTCCTGAAAATTACTTGGACGCGTCAAAGACACTAACACATGTCAGAACAACAAAACCGGCCAAACATTTGGTACATACCTACAGCATTTGTGATAAGAAGCGGTATTCTATTTAAAACATTTTAATTACCCTGTATCTTAAAAACAAATCAGAATCAGATAAGAACCTTATTTATTTTTTTCAATTATTTTCACGTGTGCAATACTTAACTGGAATTTGGTGGGTTCCTTCCGACTCACAGAACTTTTTAATAAATTGAGTCACCAAGTGGGTGTCAAATATAATAAATCTCTCTTAAAGTGCATACTTAACTTATTGCAAATTTTAATAATCAAGTTCAGATAGTAAGTTAAGCCTAAATGGGGTAACAATGATAGGGGGTTGATGCTATTGTGTTGCAAAAAAAAATTACATTTACAATTTTCTCAAAAGTGAAAATAAGTGAAATGAATGTTTTTCTATCTTGAAGTCTATTACTTTTTTCAATCAAATGTACACTTTTACGACAAGTGATGCATTTCTAAATGGTTTACCGTAAATAAGTCCTAATCCTAAATCCTAACCTCAATTTTCCAAATCCATTTTAGATATACATCAATATTTTTAGTGTCATGGTTACCAAAGTAAAAAAAGAACGTACATCCGATGTAGAGAAAATTTTAAATCAGAGGAAAAAGTTTGTATTGGAAGTGCTAAACAAGGGAAATATCAAAGACATCGAAAAATTACCGACTATTGGGAGTAAAACAGCCGAAATGATAATATTATACAGGTAATAAATAATAAGCTTTTAATACCTATTAGTTCTAAAAGACATCGCAATCACACTTGTAACACTCTATACTGCATTTCAAATAGGTAGAGAGTAATAAAAAGTAAACTTCAGAGTTAAACCTTAGAGTTTAATCCATGGGCATAGGTAACTTACGCCGGTAAGATTTTTATTGTAACACAGATTAGCATAATATGTAATATACTAATTTTAGCAGGTAATGTAAACGTAGAGTAATACATGTAAAGGAGTTGTAAATAAATAAATACGGCTGATAAAAAAACTAGTATAAATATTATTATAAATACTAAATATATTATTAAAATACTAGTAAAAATATTACTTCAAACAAGTTAATGGTGTTTATTTAAAATTTGCTTTACCCCGTGTTATATATAACATACAGATATACCGTACTAGCAAATTAATATTATAGATAGGAAGGAGATCAATGCATTAAAAAAAGAAGTACATACATAATAATCTATAAAAAAGACTGTATCCCCACCAGATCTCGTTTCCGACGCTCATACTGTCCCACAATTTTAGCATGAAATGCTTGATTGGTTACTGTTATGTACTACCTTTTACAATACGTTAATCTCCTATCTTGTAGCATTTTTTTATTCTGATATGATATTCTTAAAAATACTACAAGTTTTGGTTTGTTTAATCCTATGTAAATTTACCTATTTATTATTGTATAGGTTTAAACTCTTATTGTATAATTTTTAACTAGTGGCAACAGGGCATCTCCACCATATTACCGTTGATTGAATATTTGGGAAGATACGCAATCAATAATTTTTTACCAAAAAACTTTTGTTTGCAGAGGTTTGCAACCATCTAAAATCAAATAAAAAAAAAGTTTAGATATTTATTATCTTTTATAGAGAAAAGTTTTATTCAAATCCTTTGGAATTTCAGTACATGCGGGCATTTATAGATTAAATAACAGGGAGCGCGGACTATAAATTGGTTGCTGGCAACCGACATATGCTGTGATCTCGATTTCGTTCAAGTTTTTAATTAAAAAGCTGTTATAGTGTAGGTAGTGCCATCTAGTTTAAGACAATGGTGTATCATTAATTTATACATAGAAACAGAGGTTTCTGTAATGTCGGTAATTAAAGAGTTCTGTAATGTCTGTCACTAATGTCAGTCTCATAAGTTTTTTAGTTCTTCCTTCTTGTAAAAAGTTAACATTCATTCACAGTTCATGTTCTAAAAAAATAGTAATAAGTTTTTTTTATGTTAAAACTTTTCGCTTACATTAAAATAAATATAAAAACATTCGTGAATGTGTTTATTAAGATCCTCGGCCATCACAATCCCAACAAAAGCCTGTTTCATCTTATTAACTAAAAACCAATATACAAAAAATATGTGGAACAAATTTTAAGATATAAGTAGGTTTCACGTAAATATAAAGAACAGTTGAAATAATTCTTAAGACTTATAGCACAGATGTAAATAAATAGCTCGATCTATGCTATGCTTAGGTACCGGGAGATACTGCTTAAAATAACTAATTAATAGTATTAATACCTTGATATAGTTTTGAATTGTTGAAAAAATTATTTTTTTTTAAATAAAAAATTATAAAACATATTCTCTAAATAGTGCTTTAAGGACTGTTTAGAGAATTATTATTAATTAGATTTTATATGTTAGGTGTTTTGTATACGTTATGGTCTGATAATGCTCTAGTCGAGCGAAACATGTAACCTTTGTCATTTTACTGAATCCATTTGTGATGCTGTAGATTTTATGTTTTTATCTTTTACCATAGAATAACCAGACAAATAGAAAAATACTCCAATGCATTGTAAATGTCACCTATTTGGACACTCCATCAGCTGGTAGTTGGGCGGCCAAGGAATTTCGCTCGCGATTCGTGTTGCTGAGGTGCCAAATTTATTTTCTAGCGTGTCGACTTTGATTTGTCTGGTTATTCTATGATCATATAAACCCTATAAACTGTTTATCTAACCCCTATAAACTGTTTATCTATGGATCATATTGAGTTGGGCGGCTCACCGGCCGGCTTTGTGTGATTATTTTGTTTTTGGCATGTGATAAAGCCCGCAATTTGTTTCGTAAACATTGGCCTAAGGGGAGTAGTTAACTTTTTTTAGCGTTTTTCATTTTTGAAACAAAACAAAAATGTCTAGTCTTACGCGTTTTACGGGTGGCGATAAATGTTATTATTTAAATTGCGACAACCTTAGGCGGAAATGCAGTTTGAAAATGTTTAAGTTTCCCATTAAAAGACCAAATATTTGTCACGATTGGGTTTTTAACTGTGGTAAGTTCATCAAAACAAACTTATTAGTTTCCTAGATTTTTGTTTTCGTTTTTTGCTTTTATAAATTCGCTAATATTGATAATTTTTTAACTGATGGTAAATTGTTTTTGAGGTTAGAAAATGTTAATTAGGCAATCCAGGGACCTGTTCAATAATTATGGTCACAGATTTAACCAGAGAATTCTCTGGTTAAATCCGTGTTAAAGTAAATGGTTTGGGGGGGGGGGGGGGGGCAACAGCACACTACTTGATTTGGAAGTTTTGGAACTAATATATATAATTTACCAGGCCATACTTTATTTGAAAGGCCCTTATAATATACATAGGTATGTCTTTATGTTGCCGTTTACATTTTTTTCCCAAAAAAAAGGTTTTTACTAATTAAAAAAAGTTTTTACACCTGGCCCAAATGACCCAATAAGTTAAATGTTATTGTAGTTGGTTACTGGTTAGTGAAAAAAAAGTGGTTGATTTTTGTAGATATTTTATTTAGGGTTAATCCCCTATATAATTTATTTTTTATCATTAGGAATTATTATTATTTTTAAGAACTTCCATAAGGTCGGATACCACCCCAATGGCAGGGGGTAAAAGAAAAAACGGCACATTTTGATTAAAAAGTTGTACTCTTCAATAACTAATTTGACGTGTCTTAACGATTTTTTAAAAAATCTTCAGCTTTTGAAATATTCGTATTTTTGGTCACTATGTAAAAAAAATTTAAAGGTAAAAGATGTAGAGGGTGACATATTTCTTTTATAGTCTTTATTACACATAGTTTTAGATATATACAAAGTATTGTAAAAAGTTAAAAAAAAAAGAAAAAAATATTTAAATTGGACAGCCTTGTATTTTATTCTTATTATAGGTTAGGTAGAAATTTTATCTTACAATTTTTTTTATACAAGTTGGTCAAAAAAAGTTAAATCAGATAAGTAAATATAAAAAAATAAATCTGTACCATGTAACTAATGGTTAATTAAATTGCTCCTTAAACAAGCATTTTTTATAATTTTTAATCTTTTTAAAACATAGTTTTTGGTCGATTGGTAACTTTATTTTAGGGTTGCCTTCCTTTTAATAATTAAAGTGGTTTATTACAAATAATTTTAAATAAAAGTTTAGTTAGAGACAAAACTAATATAAATTGATTAATTAAACATCAAACTCTTTCTTTCAAAAAAAAATTAAATAAATTTGAAGCAAAATTCTGACGTACTTGGCAGATGTCAAAAAAAGATACACCAACAATTTTCTTTTTTGTCGAGCTTTTACAGAAGGTGTTACGTGTTACAAGTGGCAGTAAGTGTCGAAAATAGCCTGTAAAAATATTATGGTAATGAACCTAAATTTTCAACTTTTTTTTATGTGATGACTTAAGAATTTTAGAAATGAAGTAACCTGATATTCTTCTAAATGCAACGATATGTAGGTACATACTTTATTTTATCAATTTTGCTAACAGTTAAAAAATATCTGAAGTGATGTAGAGAAACTTTTTATTTGCAGTTTTATTTGAAAGATCATACTTCTTGCTTTCTTTAGATCAATTTATTTTTTAGGAAATTCACAACTAGTCAGTCTAACCGAAGACTTGTTAAAAAACAAGCATATTTGCGCAAATCATTTTACTGACCATGACTTTAAAACTTTAAAAAAACATAGGTTAAAAGATAATGCGGTCCCTGTCCATTATAAGTCTTTATTAAATAATGATGGCACTTTACACGTTTTGACTCCTAAAAAGACTTATGCTAACGCAAGGAATTATGATGGACCGACTACAACATCAAATAGTCCTTGCGCTACTCCGTGCAATAGCCCTATCATATTTGAACATGAGGAATCTGATTTTATAGATGAAAATATCGACCTTCCATCTAGTAAAACTTCTCCCATTACCTTGAAGCTTAAAAAAAATATCATGTCAAAAGAGAGAAATTTATAATATGCGGCGAAAATTGAGACGTTCACAAGAAAAATTACGCCAGTCAAAATTCACAGTTTTTACTCTTTTACCTTTTTTATCATTTTTATCTGTTACTGCCAAAACATTTGTAGTTATGCAAATAAGAGGTAAACGACGCACTCTATTCTCAATCCGAAAAACAGTTGGCAATATCTCTATACTATAAATCGCCATCTTGTTATAAATTTTTGAGAAAAAAAGGCGTCATATTACCATTTACGTCAACCATTCAAAAATGGATTGGACAAAATACATTCAAGACTGGTGTTGATGACAATATAAAAACCTGTCTTAAACTAAAATGCGATGGCATGGATAAAAAAGAAAAAAAATGTCTGATGGCTTTTGATGAAATGTCAATTAAAAAATGCCTCGAATATAATAAAAAACTTGACGTTGTTGGAGGTTTCGAAGACTTAGGTCCTTTGGGTCGTCAGCCAAAAGAGGCTTCACATGTTTTAGTTTTTTCAATTCGAGGTATATATTCATCTTGGAAGTATCCCCTGACCTACTTTTTCTCTCATTCAGCGACAAATGGCAAAAATCTACAGCGTGTAATTTTGTATATTCTTAAAACTTTAACTGAAATAGGATTTATACCAAAAGCGGTAGTCTGTGACCAAGGTACTCCGAACAGGGCAGCATATAAATTATTGAAGGTTACGAAAGAACAACCCTATTTCCATTTTAATGATCCTAAAATTTTTGCTTTGTTTGATGCCCCACATCTTTTTAAAAGCGTAAGAAATAATTTGCAATCAGGGACTAAATTGCCATCACAAAAAAGCATAGCTTTTAACGTAATTAGAAAAACGTACGAAATTGACAAATGTTCCCTGACTGCTAGAACACTTCCCAAAATTACGGACATAAACCCCAATGCTTTCGAGAAAATGTCTTGCTCATTGGCTCTACAAGTATTTTCCAAAAGTATGGCGGCTGCCATAAAAACTTGCGTGGAGAAGGGATTGACACCTAAAAAAGTAGGCCGCCTTCATACAGCGGAGTTTGTAGAGTTAATGAACAATTTATTTGACGCATTGAACAGCAAGCGCCCTTTTACAAAGAATCCTTACAGTTGCGCCCTAAATGAGCATAGCACATATGTAAACCTTATTTTACAACAAGGGAAATCTGTTTTTGGTTCTTTATCTCAATTGGACCGTAAAAAGGGTAAGTCCGGCATTTTTGAAACAAGGCCTCCATGTTTCGATGGTATGGTACAGACTATTAATGCAATAGAACAACTTTTTAATAGCGAAAAGCGGGATAAGATCCAGTTTATACTCACGAATATACTAAATCAAGACTTTTTAGAAAATTTATTTTCCATGGCTAGACAACGGGGAGGGTGGAATTTAAACCCAACTGCTAAATCTTTTAGATTATTTTTTAGAATCAAAAGTATAACAGGTTTATTAGCACCCTCTACTTTATCCAATTGCGAAGAAGACACAGGCACAGACCTTTTATTAACGGAGTTGACAAGAACCACAAATTTGTCTAAAAACACCAATATTGATACCTCTAACTCTAACAAGACTAACATACACATGGATGAGGATAATTCCAATGATATGTCCAATGAATCAATGGAGGTTGCTAAAGTAGGAGAAACTGTAACATCAAAAATTAGTTTAGAACAATCTGCAAATCATTATTATGCTGGATATTTAGTAAGACGTGTTATAGAACAATTTAAGTGTTCAAAATGCAAACTTAATTTTCAGACTAATATAAATTTGTCAGAGCCTTCACAATCATTTCTCCTTAATAAGAGCTTCACTGGGCAAGAAAGGACATCACTCATTATTCCAAGCCCCGAACTCGAGCAAGTTATTATCAGATCAATGGCCACATTTAACATTTATTACAATAAATATAAGCATCAAGAACTAGTAGCTACAAAAATTAAAAATAAAGTAATTTCGAAAAACATGATTTGGTTGGGTCTTAACAGCGATGAGTGCTATCCTCATAAGCTATTTTTAATTAATAAATTGGTTCAGAAAGGCCTATTTAAATTTTGCAAATGGTCAAAAATCAGATCGAAAAATAGCATGCAAAAAATTGCAAATTTACAAAGTTTGTAAAGAATCAAAATATTAATTATAAAGATGTTAGGGGGCCATTTTAGCCATTTATTTATTATGTAAAGTAAAACTATTTCTTGATGTTAATGTTTTTATTTAAAATACCCAGAAAAAGTGAATTTTGAGTTTCTAGTAAATTACAGTCCGAAGTAAGAAGAACTTTATTACTTTTAGTTTCTATTTCTTTAGATTTTTTTTATTATATTTTCTAGAAAATATATAGAATTCTATATATTTTCTAAATAGAATAATTTTATTATAGAATAATTATTTGCTTTGTTTAAATTAATTATAAAGATGTTAGGGGGCCATTTTAGCCATTTATTTATTATGTAAAGTAAAACTATTTCTTGATGTTAATGTTTTTATTTAAAATACCCAGAAAAAGTGAATTTTGAGTTTCTAGTAAATTACAGTCCGAAGTAAGAAGAACTTTATTACTTTTAGTTTCTATTTCTTTAGATTTTTTTTATTATATTTTCTAGAAAATATATAGAATTCTATATATTTTCTAAATAGAATAATTTTATTATAGAATAAAAATTTGCTTTGTTTAAATTAATTATAAAGATGTTAGGGGGCCATTTTAGCCATTTATTTATTATGTAAAGTAAAACTATTTCTTGATGTTAATGTTTTTATTTAAAATACCCAGAAAAAGTGAATTTTGAGTTTCTAGTAAATTACAGTCCGAAGTAAGAAGAACTTTATTACTTTTAGTTTCTATTTCTTTAGATTTTTTTTATTATATTTTCTAGAAAATATATAGAATAAAAATTTGCTTTGTTTAAATTAATTTCGGATTATTTCATCACAGTTGGGGCATTAAATACGCACTAGTATTATAATTATCCCATGGGCATTTTTGCAGTGTGGTTCTATTTTATTGATCTTGATATTCATAATTTTTAACAAATGAATTTATGTTCGAATTGGTTGAATGAAGCAATTTCATAAACCAATTTTTATTATAGCAGTGCCTCAGAATTTAAAGAGAGTCGCTCAGAAATTATTTTTAAATAGAAAATTTTATTTATTTTAAATTTTTAAATAATCGAACTTAATTTGTGAACTAGGCATCTAGGGGAAACCACCTAAAAAAAACGCGCCGTGAACTCTACCTCAGGGGTGGTGTGGAGAAGAATATACCAAAATTGTAAAAACAGAGGTAGAATTTCATGACTCAGATCAACCACCCTGAAGGATTACAACACGTCATAATGAGGGCACCAAACAATTTCATAACCTTCATTATTAAAGATTAAATCCCCCAGAATGGTTAATCAGACTTTAATATTATTGTTTATCCACTGGCGTCTATTTGTTTATTAGTAGACACATACCAATGCCTAATAAAACATTATTCGATTGGTTAAACTGTTCTATTATGTTATTCTTATTTTTTATGTAAAAAAATAAAAAGCAAAAATTTTGAATGTTCCTCACCGAATTAAATATTTTTTTTTTGCATTATAAAACCGCTCAAAATTTACCCTATCTTTTTTTTATTTATTCGTTTTATCCATAAAGCCAAGAATTACCTAATGGCCAATAAAAAGTATCAATAACAATAGCAAAATTACTAAAATCAAGGGTTTAAATCACTTAGGTCTTAAGTTTGCTAAACATATGTACATATATTTGAATAAGTGTGCAATGAGGAAGTTGCATGAAAAACAAAATCGGTTTTTTAGTATTAAAAACCGAAGAACAAAGTAAAATAATCAATACGTATTTTTTTATTTTGCTTAAATCCGATTATTTCAAAAGATATTCGAGTTTTTAGTTTTGTATATATAGATATACAAAGCATGGAGTGACGACATTAAACTATCGTCTTATGACGTCACAGGCACATTTCAAACCGCTGTAACTCTGTCAATTTTGGAACTATGAAAAAAAGAAAAAACACGTGTTTATTTATTTTTCATTCCCTATCAAAATCAAAAATAAAAAAAATTGATGCAACTTCCTCATTCCATCTTCTTTCTAAACATTTTTTGAAACTGTGAGATATTTGTAGGAATTTGATAATTTTTTATTAACCATTTTTTAGAAGGCGCAATACTACGCAATAAAATAATTTTCTGTAAAACATGAATTCGCCTCAATAATTTAGATTTTATTTAATAAAATTTAGTATCTAAATATATTAAAAACCTTAATACCTAAACTATATGATTTCCACTATAAACGTAAATAAAAAATAAAACTAATCAAATAATCTACTCTACAAAAAAATACGCGCTAATACAGATAAAAATATCTTACTGGGCGAATTTCTGATCATTCATCTGTAGCAGTAGTTTAATTTTGTTAAATTTAGCACAATCCGGCAACCCGCTTCATCGCTCCGTCGAAACAAACCGGCGCGATTTTAAAAATTTCCAATTTAATAAGGCCGGCCGACGACAGCGCCAAGTGCGGCGTGCGCTACATCCCTTGGTAAGATTACGCGTCTATTCTCTCGTTAGCCTATGTTTTTACAAAACTTTAAGCACTGGTCTTAAGCACCTTAACCTATATGACAGTGCCTTAAACATAAGAATTACAATACTAAAATACCTTACCTACTTGTCTGACCAAAGCTTAATTTCGCGTACAATTTCTGAAACCTCTTAATATTTTTTATTTCTTCTGGAACTTCATTATATACTTTGCAAGCCTGATATAAAGGATTTCTTAGACCTGCATTAGTTCTCACTGTGCCTTGGTAAATATTAAATTGAGCTCTATTATTATAGTTATGTACATCATTTGTTTTAATAATGTCTACATTAGTTCTTTGTTGACAGTTTAATATTTTATATACTAATTTAGTTTGTTCTAAGTATAATTACTTAGAACAATGTTCTAGAATCACATCACAAGTTTTGGTATATTTAATTCTCTATATAGAGTGTTTGTACTAGTTAATCGTATCTATATTTTAAGAACTTTATTTTGTAAAATTTAAGCTGCATTAAAATTTAGTTTACCACATGTACCCCAAATTAATAGTATAGTATATATATAATATATATATAAGTATTAAAAATCTAAAATGCGAGAGAAAAAAGCATTATAAATGTTAAATTTTGTTTTGTTACTTTTGTATATAATTGGAATCATTGCTAACATTTTTTTTGAGAGTTGTTTAATGTGTTGTTCCCAATTCAAGTTAATTTGTCTATAATAAGACAGTATCGTCGGCAAAAGTAAAGTACCGTGCTTGTAGGTTTGCAAGTTGAAGACTAAGTACATACAAGAAATATAATAAAGGACCTAAAATAAAGCCTTGAGAGACTCCATACTCATTAGTTATAAGATCACTATTAGTGTTATGTAAACAAACATATGGGGCTTTATTGTACAAATATGATTTTATTAGATTATGTGCTCTCTAAATCCCAATTTATATAGTTTTTCCAATAAAATTTTTATATCCACCACATTAAAAGCCTTACTAAGATCAACAAACACAGCAACAATTATTAATATTACCTACTGATTATTAAGATATAATTCGGTTAGGATTCCACTAAGAGCCACTATTATGGAACAAGTATTGGTTTCTGTGTTTTTCATCAAAGTACGAATTTTTGTTGTTGCTATATTCAATATTTGCATTGACAACATTGGTTATCAAGCTTTTCCTCAACGTAATTTTTCCAAAGATCTTTCTTTTTGCGCCTCGACTGGAGGATCTGATAGTCGTTCCTTGCGACCTATCCTTTAAGACCTAAAAAAGGGAAAGTAAAAGTAAAAGATGGGCAAACCAACTAACAAAGTTTTCCTTTCGGGATATGTGAATGATTAAACTTGCTTTCAGTTAGGTCTGTTCTATTTGCTGAAATTGTTTTACGGGGACGTGAATTCTTTGTGTGTTCCTCTGGAATTTTGACGTCATGTAAGTGCACATGGTTCATTTTTATAGAATCTGATTTAAAGCTCAATTTCTCTTTATTTTGTTTATTTATGCATTTTGTCATTTATTGCTGCCCTATTATGTTCTGCATTGCCCATGATGATATTTTGCCACAAAATTAGATTTTAGTCAGAAAACTGTTTTTTAGGGTAATTATGTAAGTTATTCATATACCGTTATTTCCTTTTTAATCCTTACCACTTTGTTTCTCATTTAGGGTTCTCTTAATGATCTTTTCGTGTTCTCGTCATGATCTCTTTAAAATCTCTTCAAGATCTCTTAGTTCCTCTGGTTACTTCCTATTCTCCTTAGTTGTTTGCTTAGGCTGGACTATAAATAACCTGGGATCGAAGGCTGCTACCAGTATACTTCAACCTCCAGATGATCTTCAAGACTCTTTAAGACCTCACCATCGATTACCAATCGTGTCGAGAGGTATATGATCCAACGAGGAACAATACTAGCACTCTAAAGTCCGTTCTAATTCTATTATAGTTATATTTGTTGTTACCTTCACATTTTGTCTAAAAACAAAAATTTTAAACTACTGTCTACTAGTATAGTATATTAATTTACTAGTTTTCTTAAGAGTTTTAAAGAAAACTTTTTAACTTGATAAAAGTCTTATTGTTTTATTCAAGTGTAGATACATCCAAGTTAAACGGATTAAGAATACTATATTCTCAGTTATGTAAATAGTCCTGTTGTCTACGGTTTACCTTATTATAATAATCCATGGTACGTGAATACTTCGTACTTATCCCCTGCGCAGAAAGTTCATGAATTTTCTCAGATTCTAAAATAGTAGTTATTATTAATCGTTAATACCTCGTGCCCATAGAATTATAATAGGAAAAGTTTTGAATATTTTATGATTTATTTCTATTAAAACTATGAAGTAATGTAACAGAACTTCTATTTATTATAACTTCATTGTAGTAATTACATAACACTGTTTGGGAAAACCCACCTTGTTTTACTTGGGGTCAACAAGTGTAAGACAATTGTTTATAAAATAATTAACTTTTCTTAATTATAAATAACATAATTTTTGTGTAAATTTAACTTGTAATAAATTAAGTCGCGTCCAAGGTGGAAATCAGTAGGTGTAAGGACGCAAAGGATCATCCACCCACTACCCTGCTCACCTGACAAATAGCTGCCGTGCTTATGTGTGGTTAAAAATATCCTTAGGGTAAAAAAATTGGCTACAATCTATAATATTAATTTGCAGACGCTTTATATAAACAGTGTATAAAAATATAAAAAATGAATCAGATTTTGCTCCAATGAAAAGAAGTTCTAATAATAGATCTACTACTCATACTCCTGGATTGTCAGTCAATGAAAAAGTTGTTGTTTTAAATGTGAAAGATTGTTTAAAATACGACCACCCTAGTTTGCCTGTAGATAAAGTTGTACAGAAATGTTTCCGAATAACTTCAAAGAAGAAAGACCAACTTTGCTAAGTTTCGAGTCGTACCCGATGAGAGATTATCACGAGGATATGGATGCAGATAATTTCGCAAATTATTTTCAAAAAATGATGAGACTATTGAGTTTAAATCCAACATGATAAAAAAAGTTACTAGCCACCACAAATATTCACATATCTCGCTATCAAAAATATGCTGTCAAAGATAGTGGAAAAACATAAAATTACCGTACTTACCATCATCATATCATTGCGAATTAAATCCTACTGAATTAATTTGGGCCTGTTAAAGGATTTTCCTGGTGTCCCGTAAAATGTGGGAAATCTCTCAGATTCACGTAGAAAATAAAAAATAACGTGGAACTTTCCCATAAAAAATTTCCTATAGGTCCTTCCTACAAAGATACGGGTCCCTTAACTTTTGAAGTACTTGGTATAATTTAATACAAATTTTACATGATCAACACTACCAAGGACCTCTTAAAACGGAGTCCTTAAAACACATTTACCTAGTTTATTTTACCAGGTTGGATGGCACCCTGTATGATAAAGCCTCTGAAGTAATAAATATGGATAGCTCGAACGTTAAACTAAAGAAAAGGCACTCTTGTTCATTACCGATAAAATGAACCGTTTTGGAGATAAAAAATAATTAAGGAATTGATTATTATACACTGATTTATTTAAATTAACAACATTTTTCCAGAGATGCGACAGTTATTCAAACAACAGAAAAGTTCCATTTTAAGTTTTTTAATCTGAAACAGTGCATGTTTTTAAAAATGCAGTGTGGTTCTTAGAAAGGTCCCTTAACGAAATTAAAAAAAAAATGTAAACCTATGTTTTTCTTGAAAGGAAAAAACAACCTGAAAAAAGAAAGTAACAAATAAAGAAGAAAGAAATAATTCGAGATAATTAATTTAAAAAAAAATCCATAACAAGATTCAACATGGGCTCCATGACATATGCTACACTCACAGGTACGACGACTCGTGGAATGCTCTACTTTCCACAACCCTGGATTGTTCCTTATCACATCACCATAAATCCTGATTCTATGTAAAAGTTCCTCCTGAGTATCGACAGGAGTTGAATACATCAAGGGTTTGAGATGACCACATAGGTAAAAATCCAATGACGTTAGATCGAGAATTATCTTCCTCTACGTATACAACTGTTTGGATAAAAATATTCAGATGATATATTATTATGGTGATGGATATATTAAGGTGATATCTAGTATTCCCCACATGATTACAGCAACGCTGAAATGAGCTGGGGATTCATCATGCATAAAATATATTCTTTGGCGGATCGCAAGTGGCAAATGCTCTATTAAGTCCAGAAGACCGTTCTTCTCTTAAGAAGGAACTCCAAATAAAGTTCTTCATTCAATCGTGGCGATAATACGAAGGGACCAATCAAAAAATTGATAATAATTCCTGCCAAGATAATAATTGATTGGAACTAATTAATTAATTGATAATAAGTTGATGATGAGAAACAACAGCGGCATGAGGATTCTCATCAGCCCATACCAGTTCTATAAATTCACAATACCACTTTTGGTCAACTCTGATTCATCGGTAAAAAGAATAATGCTAATGAAGTTTGGATTAGTTGGTTGCTGATCTAATAGCCAGTTCGCGAACTATATTCTACGAGGAAAATCTTCAGGAGTTAGTGCATACACTTTTTGTTGAGATAGGTATAACAGCTATTGTTGAAGTGCTATATTATTGTTGTTGGTTTATTAAGCTGAGCGGCTAATTTTCGAATGCTCGTTGAAGGAGAATCAGCATCCAAAATATTTTCCTTCAATTGTACCGTACGTACTATTCCTCTGACCAGCATCAGTACTTTTTTTCCAAAACTTCCTAAAATTACAATAAATGAAGTCACTACTAACATCATCTTAATAAGTGGAATCGCCTACCAGTTTCCCTTAGACGTTGGTCAATTCGTGAAATGTTTTTTGATTTGGAATATTGCCATTAGGAAATCTTTCTTCATACAACATACAACCTTTTTGCTTTCAATGCATTGCAAAACGCAAGACCATCATGAGCAGGCATATCTGCATACTCAATAAACGTGAGTTCCATATTTGGACTTAATTCAAATTAAATTCACCAAGAAAATCTAAAAATCAATAAGTTATTATCGAAATAAAGGATTAACAACGTGAAAGATGCCAAGTTTTTAAAGATAGGTATTTGTTTATTGTGTGACATAGAACCGTTTGCAAGAATGGTGCGTGAAGAAAAACACAAAATTCCGATAAAAAGAGACAAAAACATTTACGTTTACATTCTTTTCAGTCTTTTTTTAAAAACCACACTGCATTTTTAAAAACCAATATCTTTTCAGATTAAACAACTTAAATTAAAACTTCTCTGTTATTTGAATAGCTGTCGCTGGAAAAAATAATATATCATGGCTCTTTTTAATTAAAATAAAACAATGATTCCTTAATTATTTTTTTCTCCAAAACGGCTCTTATTGCTAATGAGCAAGAGTGCCTTATCTTTAGTTGAAGGTTCTCAATCTATCCATATTTATTATTTCGGAGTCTTTATGATACAGGGTGCTAAAGATTTAAGCATTATTAAGTACAACCTAGTTCGCCCCAGGTAAAATAAACAAAGTAAAAGTTTTAAGGACTGTTTTAAGAGGTCTTTAGTGGTGTTGATCACGTAAAATTTGTATTAAATTACACTAGGTATTTCAAAAGTTATTCAAGAAAAACCGATTTCCAGCGGGGTCTTTAAGGGGCCATATTTTCGTATGGAGAGTCTATAGAAATTTTTTTATAGGAAAGTTCCATATTATTTTTTTATTTTCAACCTGCATCCGAGAGATTTCCCACATTTTCCGAGGCACCCTTATATTTAATATTTTTTAAAATAAATTATGTTCTTTTATTAATTTTTATGAAATAATTCTTTTTTTAAATGACGAAAAATAGAATTTTTTATGATTTAAAATATAATATGTATTATTATTCATATATTTTTTTTACTTTCAATAAAGTTTTAATACTTGGTTTAATTTATTTATAGTATCCTTATTAATTTATATTATAGTATCCTGCCTGTACGCCTTTGTAGTACATGTAAAACATGTACAATGTTTATCCGATGGATGACAATAGAAAAAGCTCATAAACCGACCTAAAACCGGGTAAAACCGGGTGGTGGTACCTGGACTCCGTAAAAAAAATTAATTTCTCAATGCAAACTGTGAAAGTGGCATAAATTATTGGAGGTTCACCCTATACGCCTTTTGCATAAGCATATCTTATGGAAAAAGCGTACAGGGTGACTGCTTAATAAGACTTTATTACTCTCTACCTATTCGAAATAGACTATTATAACCATAGAGAAGATCCCTTAAATCTGGAACAACCTGTACAGTGACTAGTGCCGTAACGCAGAGGTCCGTGGCCCGTAATCATATTTAAAAAAAAGGTTAACATAAAGAATGCCTACTAATAAAATTTTATTATGAAAATTGTAGCAAGAGGCGTTTTTACATATTTTTATAATCTTACAAAAACACAAAATAATATGTACGGGCTGTCCCATTTTGTATCCTTTTTCGGGGAATCTCCGTTATTTTTAACATTAGCGGGAAGCACTTTTCGCGACAGCTTGACTCAATGAGTAGTACATTTTTTTCATGCAGACACAAATAAATGACAATTTTATAGTAGGCCATGGCTATTGTTTATGACAAGAAACAAAAATTAATCTGAAATATTGAATAAACCTGTATATCTCATAGGTTTTTTGATTGACTTTTGCGTATTTTCCAGAACCAGTTGATTTTCGTTCTTTCGGTATTTTTATTCAATTGATATTTACCAAGTTCTTTGAATAATGGCAGCATATGAAAATTATGAAAAACATATGCTGGTATGTTTTATACATAAAAATTCTGACGAAGGTTCGGAACTATATTTCCAAAAGTAAATGAACTATTATAGCTACGAAACCTTGTTACATATCCAGAAATAAGACATCAGTTTGTTGAAATTAAAATTTGCACGTTTTTAAAAAGGCAGATCTAGTTGAGCAAGAATTCTTTGTTCACACGCGTCCTAAACCATTCAACAAAGAGAACAAGAAAATGACGCACAGAGGATCTTGGCGAAATATAAGTATTAGAAGAAATATCCATACAAATTTCATAAGTGCCAGTTTTTGTAGCAAATCGATTGTAACGATTTATTTGGCAGGCAGTGAATGAAAAAGGCTAGGCTTTCCTCAAAGATAGATAGACTACCAACGGTCGGTGAGATGGCGTCCGCGATCTTCAGATCTCTCAATTTTTATTTTTTTTATTGGCTTATATACAAAACGAAGTATATAAAAAAACCCAATACGATGGCAGAGCAGAACTTCGAGAGGCAATTCATTTAGCCTTTCAAAATCTGCCAAGAAGACCAATGGTTCTTTTTAATGCAATCACAAAAATGTGACTATTTTGCATTCGAGAAAAAGTCATCAAATTTGTTTTCTTTTAAATAAAGTTATTTTCTTTGTTTGTTATATTGTTACTTTATGCTACAGAACTATTGATAGAAACATACTGTTTACCTATCTGGAAGGTATTCAATTTTTCATTAGTAATATGGAGGTAAAAATGTTTATTGTTAGTCGTCGCCTACTATCAAATTGTCGTTTATTTGCGTGTTTATAAGAAAAATTGCATACTATTACACATTTTTGAAAAGTAATGGGTAAAAAAATCAAATTTTTTAGTCTATAAATATACAGGGTGTTGTATTTAACATAAGTTGGGTTTCTAACTCAAAAATAGTAAATATGTAACAAAAATTATCTGCATCACTATATTCTACGGAAAAAATCTATAACAACCTTATTCTCCGTTTTCGATAAGTTGAAGAATAACCGAGATGCAAGGAGGGTCCCAAAATGCAATATTTTCCAACGTGTTCTGTTTCTCTATGGACTATGAAAATGTTGTTAACGTCATCTTAAGCTTTATGAAAAATTAGCAATGTCTGAAATGTGTTGCTTTTAATTGTCCCCCTCCCCTCCTCCTTATCTCTTGAATCCTCCTTATCTTTTGAATGTGTTTATATAAAAATTTGAAATTTGGCACACATCATCAACACCTAAAAACTACTTTTTGGCCCCTAACTCATTTTGAAAAACTTCAAATAAAAATACACTTCAACAGAAAAATAAAATTGAATAGAAAGGAGGGGGTCATGCGATACTTTTTTTGAAATTCCTAGAATATTAAATCATCGCTTCTACCCACAGCAATGGCAGGCTTTCAACATTTTATTTTTCGCAAAGCTCTCTCTTGCTCCTATAGTGAGATAACTGAGATATACAGGGTGTTTCCTAACTATGAACGTATGTCGGGAGTTCCTTTGTTTCTGAGATATAGGGCGATGAAGGTTCAAAAAAATAACGGTATTTTAAAAATACTATAACTATCCTTAAAGCGATTTGGTTGAAATTTGGTGCAGTTATTTGAAGTTATAAGACGCTTATTTAGCTGTAACTAGATTGAAATTATTAGGTCCAGTGGCGTGTCAGTGGGCACCACATGCTTATTGTTGAGAAAAAAACAAGGCTAATAATTGTTTTGCAGCTTTTTATTTATTTTTGTATTTAAGCAACTAAAAATACAACTTTTTCGTATCTTATATTATCTTCATATCTGGCTTTGTTTTCGAAAAATAAAATTTTAAGTATCTTTAACTCATTCTAAAAATTATCCATGGACGACAACATGAAATAAAAACCAATTAATTCGATAAACAATTTCGACCTTAAAGTACATGAGCAAAATGTCAACCCTCCAATGCACGACTTTTTGGTCTCTTGTGTCTTGTTTACTATGATGATAAACATTTAACTTCTGCGATTTTTATTATCAGATTTTTGAAATACAACAAAATAACAAATACATTGCTTCTTATGACAAATAATTGGCAAGTCCATTCAAGTACCTCCTTTGTACCTACCTGCTTTGAAGACCAGCTGACAGTGATAGAATTGCTACAAGTAAAATTCAGCTGTCAATTAGCAGTGATTCATTACTCCATCATGAATAATTTTACTAACCATGAAATGACCGACATGCACTTTATTTACGGATTAGCAAATGGAAATGCGGATGAAGAACGAAGAATTTACCAGGACAGATATCCTAAAAGAGTAATTCCATTTAGAAATGCAAAAACATTTAGAAAACTACATGCAAGATTATGTGAAACTGGGAGTTTTAATAAAAATATAGGTGGTAGAAGACCAGAAACTATAACAACGCCTGAACTGGAAGAAGCTATACTTGATGCGATAGAAAAAGATCCTTCCAATAGTATCAGGAAGATTGCACTGCAGCTTGAAGTCAGTTCAAAAACCGCTTGGAAAGTTCTAAAAACAAACCTCCTGCATCCATACCACATACAGCGTGTACAAGCTCTACTGCCTCGGGATTTTCATCCAAGATTAATGTTTTGCAGATGGTTGATTCATACGATGACACACAATAATAATTTCCTACCAAATATTGTATTTACGGACGAGGCAAATTTTTCAAGAGATGCTATTATGAACTTCCACAATGATCATTTTTGGGCCGACGAAAATCCCCACGTTATTAGAGAAACTCATTTTCAGCAACAATTTTCGCTGAGCGTTTGGATAGGAATTATTGGTGACTACCTAATTGGCCCATTTTTTTTACCGGCAAGATTAACAGGTGAATCCTACACGGATTTACCCAACACCATTTACCCACTTTATTAGAAGAAGTACCCCTACAAGTAAGAGTCAACATGTGGTTTATGCACGACGGGGCTCCAGCTCATTTCAGTGTTCTTGCTCGTCAACATTTCAACGTCATCTACCCTAATTGCTGGATTGGACGTGCAGGACCTCAAAATTGGCCGGCTCGCAGTCCTGATATGAATCCCCTGGATTACTATTTATGGGGCCATCTGAAGGCTCTTATTTATAAAACTCCTGTTCTAGATGTGAATGACTTGAGGAATCGGATAATTGTCAATTGCAATATCATAAGGCATACTCCAGGTATTTTTGAGCGTGTCAGACACTCAATGACAAATCGTTTGCAGTCGTGTATTTTATCAGAAGGTGGGCATTTTGCTCATTTACTTTAAGGTCGAAATTGTTTATCGAATTAATTGGTTTTTATTTCATGTTGTCGTCCATGGATAATTTTTAGAATGAGTTAAAGATACTTTAAATTTTTTTCTCAAAAACAAAGCCAGATATGAAGATAATATAAGATACGAAAAAGTTGATTTTTTAGTTGCTTAAATACAAAAATAAATAAAAAGCTGCAAAACAATTATTGGCCTTGTTTTTTTTCTCAACAATAAGCATGTGGTGCCCACTGACACGCCACTGGACCTAATAATTTCAATCTAGTTACAGCTAAATAAGCGTCTTATAACTTCAATTAACTGCACCAAATTTCAACGAAATCGGTTTAAGGATAGTTATAGTATTTTTAAAATACCGTTATTTTTTTGAACCTTCATCGCCCTGTATCTCAGAAACAAAGCAACTCCCGACATACGTTCATAGGAACTTTTTTTCATAAAACAACTCAACGATTCACCCTGTATAGTTTCGTACCGTAGTTAGGAAACACCCTGCACTGGCTAGAGTTTGTCTAGCTAAGGAAAGTTACACCATCTGTTTCAAAGCTGCGCAAAGTTTTGTCCCCTAATAACGCGCGATTAGCGACAGTAGCGCGCCTTTTTTTAATTTTAATGTTAGAGCACAGAACACAAATATAAGAATTAACGCAACGGCACTGTTTATATGCAAATCGGGGCGATCGATACCGTTGCTTTGGCAGCGGCGTAAACAAATTTACTGCGCAACCGAGCCGAACAACACGTGCTGTACCTTTCCTTAGCTAGACAAAGTCTATGAGAGGAAGAGAGAAAGAAAATGTGCGTGCGCACGGCTCTCTCTTGCTGCTACAGTCATATACGCACCGCATCTCTCTCTCCAACTCCACTACCTCATATTTCCTTCTCAACTACCGTTCGCCTCGCCCGATCACACTTTTCGTAACGCATTTGTCAGCTTACTCTCCACTCAAGTGTGCTAAAGAAGTTTTACTTCAAAACAATCGTTAGCATCCCGTTAACTTTATATAAAAACGGAGATACCCCGCAATTATATCTAACCCCGGACATCTTGTACATTGAATGAAAAAAATTACAATGACAAATTACGATGTCGTAAAATATATTCTTTATGTTTTAGGACGTTAAAAGGATCAATTAGTACAATATCGGAGTTAGCACGAATGCCAAAATTTCCAAAAAGAAGATATAACAATTTCGTAGCTCAAAACTACTTAACTCGTAGACAGATTTAATTTATAGGGAGACAAATAAATTGTCTTCTAAATAAATTTTAAGCGTTTTTTTTTATATTATAACATAAATTTATTACTTAGGAGGTATGAAGTATTTTATATAATTAAAAGGCAATATTAATACATAGAAGTAAGAATAACAAACAGGATCACTTCTTGCAGCCAAAAATGTTATTAAATTTTGATAGTAAAATGTCGATAAAAACATCTGTACAGTTAGCCATAAATATCCTCTTACTAGGCACCAGATGTCAGGAATTTATATAACACTAAATGATATTGTCGACAAAATATTTTACTATTTTTTTAAAATAAAAATACTCCTATACAAATTTAAATAAATAAAAAAACAAAAATTGTCAAAATGTAACAAAAAATAAGAATTTGCAACACCTAGTTTCGACATTGGAAAAATATAGGAGGATTTCACGACGACACGGACGAAATGTTTGTTTTCGCAATAATTAGACTTGTCACTATTTGTCGAGTAGTAGCCCTTGAGGATCAAAATTATTTCTATAAAGGCCCCACACATTAGAAAAGCGCTAAAATTATATTTATGACAAATTCGGAAAAAAAATATGTACGCTAGTCAATAAAAAAACCAACAATTAAAAAAAAGGTATTCTATTTTAACATAAGACGATAAATATTTTGAATTAAAAGCAGCTATGAAGACTAGCGTACGCATACATATTAGAAAAAGTATATTAAAAGAGAATTATTAATCGCCTCTTACCAAGTGCAAATTCGGTACTATACTTTTTTTTAATTGTTAAACAAAAATTTGAATCTCACTTGGTTACCATCCATTTTCATATACTAATTCTTAGAGCAGTTAGTAAATTTAAACCTTAAATAGTTAATTAAAAAAAAAAATAAACGTGACAGACTTATTGACGTGGTGGCATATAACCTCCGTGTTGCTGAGGGTTGGACTGCTGAGAAAAAGCCTTAGAGTAGGGGTTGGCCTGACCGGGCGGATAGACCACTCCTCCCGGCGGGTGCCCGTATTGTTGCGTGGGATACGGTATGCTACCTTGGGGTGGGTTTGTAAACGCGTTTGAATTTGCTACTTGGGAACTGTCCATCACTTGGGGAACGTATCGGCTGGAATAAATAGGAGAACATTATCAAAATGCATTTGAATTTACGAGATTTGTCATTGATGATATTAGTCTCAATTGTCATACCGAGAAATCCAAATATAGCTAAATTTTGTTTGGTTATAATTTGTCACATACAGAGTAATTCAGCAAGTGTGCACAATGAAAATAATTTGGAATAAACAGGGTGCTTTCAAAAATCAATTTGCTACATATGTACGTTTTTTTTAAGTTTTTCAGTTCACCCTTATTTGAAGACTTTGAGAATCTTTAAATTGTATGTATAATTTCGCGTCTTGTCATATAAACTACTCAAAACGAAAAAAGAACTACTTGAAAAAATTGTAATAATTTTTTGTGAACAAAAAGTCAAATTGGTGGATGGTTTGCATAGGCTGCCGCTTCAATAATCTTCGTCCCAATGTATCCCTCAGATGTTCAATAGGATTGAGATCTGGACTGTTAGCCGACCATTCCTTAACTTCAACATATGGTCATTTAAAAAAGTTGTTGTTATCCTAGCCACTCGTGACGTAGCATTATCATGATGTAAAATGAAATCTGCTTCCATATTATCCGCAAAAGGAATCATGATTCCTTTTGTGGGGTTAAAATTTCTTCTAATTAACGTAATGCTGTTAGGAAACCGTTTGCAATTACCACTAAGTCGGTACGCCCATTTAAACATATACCAGCCCCTAACATAATAGACCCTCTGCCAAATCAAACAGTTTCTTGCACAGCAGAGTCCAAATACCGCTCACCTGTTCGTCGCCATACCCGAACTCGTCCATATTTAAACTCATACGTAAACAAAACACTACTCCATTGTAGTATTATCCAATGACTATGTGCTCCGGCAAAAATTCTTCCGACTTCTTTGATGATCTGCTGTTAAACGAGACACTAACCGGCCTCCTAGCACGCAATTGAGCTGATAACTGATCTTGAAGCGCCCGTGCAGTAGTGGTTTGTTACCTAATCGCTAACAGACTTTTCGAGGTGATGTGTTCCTTTGAGTATAGGGCCTCCTTCTGGTAATACCATAAATTAAATACCGAATCCATATTCGGTTTTTAGCGGCCCGAATCACATTGAGAATTTCTGCGACTCTTCTAAAATAATCTTCCTCAATTAAATTTACGGCCTTAGCGATTTCAATTTCATTTAGGTGCACTTCTTCGGCGGATTCTTCTACCTAGCACATCAACATTCATGTTTTCACTGTAAAATTTTAACTAAGACTGATAAAAACAGGCGCAAATTTAATATGCGCTGATAAGAAATTCTTAACACTAAAATGTCTACATTTTTTCTGAGGATATCCAGACAAAAAAAAATTGTTTAAAACTCTACGAATAATAATATTTTAGTTAGAATATACGGTATATAAGCTTAGGGAGTAGTGGCTCCTTTTTCGTTTTGAGTAGCTTATTTAACCTCCAAAAAACGAACAGTTTCAGAGATGTTTTACCATTTATATTAGAGATTATAAGTAAAACCTAAGTAAATAGCAATATCTGCAATAAAAAGTAATATACAGGGTGGTTTATTTGTAGGGCAAAAGTCACGTAACTAATAACAAAATCTCCCTTATTTTAAATTAAATATCCTGAATATATATTTTCTGTTATCCTATCGCTTATCTAAAACAAGTTCAACTTTAAATAACCTAATAAAACTTTAATAAAGCCGTTGTTCTGGAGTTACTCGCATACATTTACACCGAACATGTTCCTTCAATGTTCCAAATTGGCTGTCTCTTGTGACATTATTGAGTATAAGAATTTCTCGCAAAAAACTTTTTATTTCAACTTATAGAGGTATAAGAAGTATTCTTATATCGTAATTAAAGTTAGTGCTATAAGCATGGTAAAAGGTCAAAATTATATTAATAAAGAAAGGTTAGTAACAAATTTAAGTTTTTTATATTGATAAAAGTATCACTTTATAAGTTTGCTTTTTACAGCACAAAAAATTAAATTTAGCATTTAGGTATTCTGGTTAAACAATTATTTCTGTTACGTTTGACACATAATGTAAAAAAAAAAAAATATTTTAAATTTTGAACAAGAATGCTATGAACAAAAGTTAAATTTTCATTAAGTAATATAAAAATAAGTGTGACCATGTTTGGCACTTATCTTGGTTTTTTCATAGGAACAATCACTTATTAGACGTAGATTTGTGTACAATATTTTGGTGTAATCTTGTAAACTTTATTAAAATCAGCTAAAAACACAAAATTCACAAAAAAATTACTAAGGTATGACCAAGCAAAAGACTAAAAAATGCATGGAATATTTTCCTTTAAATGACAAAATGTGCGCTTATTTTCTTTTAAAAATTGAAACATATGTAACATTTACAAAACTCGTTTTGAAAGTATTTTAAAAAATTTTAAGAAAATTGAAAAAGCATGAAAATATGCCAAGTAAGTTAATTATTTTTAAGAAAATATGCATAGTTTAAAATAGTACTAAGATTCCAATAATGCTATATACAGGGTGTGCCAACAAGGTGTACGGCTAAGATAGCGCCTTAACTATACGAGGTAGAGCAAAAAGTTCTACAGCAAAGTTGTAGAGTTGACAAAAACCTACGAACTAAAAATATTTTTATGTATACTGGGGTGTCAAAAAAAAGTTACTATAAAATATGATTTTTTTTAAATGGTACGCCCTGTATATTATGGTACTAAAATATGAGGCAAAAAGAGTACTTTACTTTGGTATAACGTTTTTAAAATTTCCGTGCGGCGTTGCAACGTAATTAATTTTTTTATGTTATTGTTTGCCTTTTAAAGGGTTCGTTTAAAAAATCATAATTAACTTAAAATTTATTCTGCGCCTATAAAACTTGTACCACAGTTAGTCTAGGGTACCTCCTCTAGGCTGACTATGATAATTTGTAATTTTTTAATACAGGGTGTTTTTAAAGAACTTTCAAACTTGCTGAAATTAAATACGCAGTATCTCAAATTTTTCAAACGGAACACCCTGTATATTTTTATCAAATTAAGTTTGTCCCTCAAATACCTTAATTTTTTATTTAATATGTCCTATAGCTAAACCAAGTACTTTTTGAGATTTTTACTTTTCTGTAAAATACTATGCATAAAACGGGTATTCTTTAAATTTTGATCAAGATTGCTTAGAAACATTGGTTTAAACGTCAAATAATAATTATCAGATTATTAGTTTTATGACAGCAGTAGACAAGATCAATGTTTTTTCTTCGAAAACCATTTTAAAAATTATTATCAGTAAGTTAGTTAATCGATTTTTAATTTTTATTGTTCATTTTGTAATCAATATGAATTTTCCTCGTGAGAAATTTATTGATATGATATATGCCCTTGGAGCTGCTGAAAGAAATAGCCTTTTGGCATCTAGAATTTATGCCCAACTTTATCCTGAAAGGAGACATCCCCTAGCACAAGAAAGATTTGAGAGAAATTAAACATGAACGGGTGAAGCCAGTTACAAATGAGGAAAACAGGATGACAGTTGCTTTAAGTGTCGTTGAAGATCCTCATAAAAGCGTAGGACATATTAAATAAAAAATTAAGATATTTGAGGGACAAACTTAATTAGATAAAAATATACAGGGAATTTGAAATTTTTGATTGAAAATTTGAAAAATTTGAGATATGGCGTATTTAATTTCAGCAAGTTTGAAAGTTCCTTAAAAATACCCTTTATTAAAAAATTACAAATTATCATATTTAGCTTAGAGGAGGTACCCTAGACAAACTGTGGTACAAGTTTCATAGGCGCAGAATAAATTTTAAGTTAATTATGATTTTTTAAACGAACCCTCTAAAAGGCAAAAAATAACATAAAGAAATTAATTACGTTGCAACGCCGCACAGAAATTTTAAAAACGTTATACCAAAGTAAAGTTCTCTTTTTGCCTCACATTTTAATACCATAATATACAGGGCGTACCATTAAAAAAAACATCATACTTAACTTTTTTGTGACACATCCAGTATACATAAAAATATTTTTAGTTCGTAGGTTTTTGTCAACTCTGCAACTTTGCTGTAGAACTTTTTGCTGTACCTCGTATTGTTAAGGCGCTATATTAGCCGTATACCTTGTTGGCACACCCTGTATACATAAGCAACTTAAATTATGATAACTTTCTGAAAACTTTAAACATATTGTATTGTTCAAAATTAATATCATTCAGAAAAAAATATACATTGAATAAATGATTGTTCTCATTAGAGGGTCATTACAAAAAGTTGATTAAATGCCAAAAAATATGCTGTCCTATTCGTAATAAATGTGAAAAGCATATAAATAAGAAAAAATTCAAAAATAAAAATTATTTTCAAATGCAAACCTAATATATATTTTACATTTTTAATGTATTCATAGTACTTTAAAATTAAAAATATTGTTTTTTGACGAGTTATTTAATTATGTTTATGTTCTATCGTAATATAAAAAAAAAATTGATATCTCAATAAAAAATTTAAAAAAAAAATAGGGCAAGTAATAATATCACTAAATAGTAATAAAATAATGACCTAAGAATAAAATATATTTTTCAGAACATTTTCTATAAATAAGATAGGGTTTCCATTGGTGTAAATTCTCTAAATTTAAAAAACCATTATACAGGTCCCACCGATAGAGTAAAATAACTTTTTGCATAGTGCATATTCTTTATGTAAATATATTATTAGCATTGGAGTAGGGGGAAGGAAATCGATAAGAAATACTAAAAATATTAGAAGTTACGTGTGAGAAAAGTAAGGTATGAAAAGATATGATCTGAAAAGTGAATATTCACCTTTAACTACCAAAATTTTAAATTGTATAGTATTGAGGAAAATTCCAACCTATTAATAAAAAAAAATTGCTGCAAATGTAGGAGATCGGTAATACGTAAAGTCCGCTATAAGAAAATACAAGTCTAGAAATAGTTTCCATAAGTTCATTAAATCGTTTTACCAAACAAGTACTGATTTTTAAAAAGGTTAATGTTTTTTTTCAAATAATCAAGATTATTATTATCATTAAGCTCATGTGAACTTAGACGGTATTATGACTAGTAAATATAAAATATATAGTATTATTGACTAGTAAATATAAAATTTAAAAAGCTTCCCTGAATACGGAATTATACTAACTAAAAAAAATATAATATATCATTTAAAGTTTAAACATTGAAAATTTGGCGTAAATTCCCAGCACATTATACCCTAAAATAATGCTAAATAAATGCGTAGTAATCTATTGGATATCATGTAAAACAGTAATAAACGTGTAACACAAAATGCCTTTAACAGCATAGAACTTCGCCATTTTTGGAAACAGCAAAAAATTTCTAAATGGGTTTTTTATGGGAAACAATGCTCTTCTCAGAAATATTTTCAAAATTACCCATAACTAAATACTTTTGTTCAAATGGTACCCCCATTTTTTTTAATAGCATTTTTAATTTTGAATACAATGGAAAAGTTATTTTTCGTTAATACGATGGAACGAATAAACTGAATACGATTTAATTATTAATATCAATACCTTTCACACCAATATTATTTTCGTATTGAAATTTAAAACCCAGCATATTTTTGGTTTATTAAATAAATAATTATTTGTTGATTTATTTATAAATCAATAAATAATAGTTTTCTTCAAAAATATGAGAATATTGCGTGTAAAAACTTTGTATTTTTTTAATGAAAAAAAAACTTTTTTCATTGTATTCAGAATTAAAAATAATAATTAAGAAAAAAAAATGGGTGTGTCGTTTAAAAAAAAAAGTTAGAGGTGGTTTCTTAGGAATAAATAAGTTAGGGGTAGTTTTGAAAAGAGCATTGTCTTCCATAAAAGGCGCATTTTTAATTTCTTTCCTATCTTCAAAAATGGCGAAGGTCTATGCTGTTAAAAGAATTTGAGACACCCGGTATAGACTAGTTTATATAATTTAACTAGTATATTACGGTTGTAACTTTGGTTATTGGTTAATAGCGCTAGAAAGTTAAAATGAGAAATGAAAGCAATTTTTTAAAATCTTAAACAGTGGATCTTAGAAAACTGACAATTTAGAAAATAATTTTTTAGCTGTCAATAACTCAGAAACAATTGAAGTTGGGTTACAACATGACATATTTTAAAATTTAATAAAGATAACAAATCTTAAAAAAAAGCCATGAAAAATTGTAGGAAAATTATTTTCAGGTTCCTAGAACGGTCGCTAGGTGACGCATGTTCTATTGGTAATAAGAAAATGGAAAGTTTTTACAAAATGTGGCATAGGTAACAGATATTATACGTAACCTTTAGTGTCACAATCTACAGAAAATGTGCTGATTTTTTTGTTTAAACCATTATATCCTATCTGTTAAAATAAAGTCCTGGGGAAAGTATATTTATTGAAATGTTATTTTTTTTTCGAATTGAAAAAAAAAAAAAACATTTTTCTATTCGCCATACTCGCAACTTAAGCACCATAGAGGCACTTATAGGCACACCAATTTCTAATGCCCGCATTGATAATACCTTTTGTTCACCGCACGCCATACGGCTATGATTTGACGAGATACAACTGAGAAGCAGAATGGGAAACCTTTTTTATGATTTAACCTTTCTTATCTTTTATTTTAAAGTATATGGGCACAGTATTTTTAGAGACTGGTTCTTAGATATTGTTTGCAGCTTCTAACTAGATAAATAGCTCCCACACCATCTAAACTCTACTCATGCCATGCCCACACAACAATAAAATAGAAAACAATGTGAATACATACAACATACCCAGTTGACGGAAAGTTATAGGGGGACTGTTGGGTATAGCCGGACAATCCTGGAGGATATCCCAGGCCCAAGGAACTTCTTGCGAAGTAATCGCTCATGTGAGGACTGCCAGCTGCAGATGTGGCCACTGGCTGCTGTTGTTGTTGCTGCTGCTGTTGATGTTGAGATAGCATTGACGCAGACTGAGGTCGCGAATTTGAGCCTTCATTGGGCACCTGAAAATAAATGCTTTGGTACTTTGTAAGAAAATTAAGATTTTTAGTTAACCTGTGGAGTAGAGGGCTTAGAGGACTCCTTTTGTTCTTCAGTCCCATTTTTCTGATGTTTATCCAGTAGGGGGTCAAACTCATTTGAATTAACTTTGTTTATAGTATTGCTTGAAGTATTCGTATCCAGTGCAGATTCAGTCGACTCTACAATAATAAAAATCTTTTATCAGTCTATATTCCTAGGAAGTTTGAAGGACATACCCTGTTTGAGAGCAGGCTTAACAGTCTTAATGGTATCAAAGTAGTCAAGTAATTTGGTGACTTGATCTCTGATAGTGCATATTTGGTTTTTCAAATTTGATACTTCTGTGGAAGATATTACATCGGTTTTGTTTTTCACCTCTGAATTGAGCAATACTTGTAAGGATAATATTCTACTACATTGAATGGCAAAACTAAGATCTGTGCAGTCAGTTATTGTTACATAATCACCATCTAAAAGGAAAATACATTATTTAAAATATTTTTATTAGGTATATATTTCAGATTTTTATTAAATACACTTATAGTATACTTTTTAAAAGCACTTATAGTATACAAAGACTAAAGTGGTAACCTTTCTCTTTTTTGCCCAGTTTCTACCATCAACTTTTTTTTATATTATAGACACCATAAAAAAATCATAGTTTTGTTAAATTGTATTCAAAAATCTTATACTTTTACTAACAAAAAAGTCACATTTGTAAGATGGCATTTGTATTTTTGGCGGTAAAAAGAAAATATTTTTTTCAGAAAGATTCTAGGTATTTTTTAGATACAAATGTTTTTAACATCGTAAAAGAATATCCTGGAACATTGTTTTATAAAATCTTTTATTATCAAGAACGTTTCAATAGTCTGTTGACAATGAATCAAAGAAAAAAACAACAAAAATGATTAACTTCATCATTTAATAAAAAATGTATTTTCAAGTGCTATCTGTCATTTTATTTATATAATAGTAGGGAAGCCCAAGCGGAGATTTTGCGCCTTACTGGAGCGTGTCAGAAAATCATATAGGAAGAAACCTTATACGTACTTAATGTAACTGTACCACATATGGATCCTTACTATAGAGGCGTGCGTTGACAGCAGTCCGTCAGATTAGTAAAATAGTAGTATCAGATTAGTAGTCATCAGAAAAACGCGTTAGATTAAGCCAAGGTAAGTTAAGTACATGAAGAAGAGTGTACATTTCAATAATCTGACGATTTGAGCATGGCATAAGGAAATGGGCGAGTCACAAAGTTGTAAAAAAAATCTTGGAAGACTCGAGCGTGATTGATTTTTTTTTATGTTGAAGGAAACCCTTTAAGAATTACGGAAAAAATATTATCTGACGATTCTCATGATGCGACGCAGCTAATACTATAAAAATAGCGTGGAGCGTACAGCTACTGAAAATTGTCTTTATTACTTCGCGTCTCTCTTTCCTTCTCACACTTTCTTTATCTCTCACTCTCTCAAGCCACCCCCACTCAATCGTCTGCCACCATGATGAGATTTCAGCTGATCACAATAGTAATTAGTACGTGTTTGACGCTCCGATTTGTTTATTGTGTCAAAACAATTATGTTAATTTAATGTAAAGAATTTTAAGTCTTACAATAATGAGTGATGTAAGTGTAAAATGTGAAGAAAAAACTTGGTTTGGTTTTTTTGGGTTGAACAAGAAAAGAAAGTATAATAATAAAAAGCATAATTTAAATTAGTTTAGGAGGCTATTGAGAAAATTTATCAGTGTGTGAATGTCTTATTTTATTTTTTTTATGTTAACATCTTATTCTTTTCGTTTTTTTATTTTATTTATTCCCTTTTAATCAGTGATTTTTAATTATTTTTAAGTTTTATTTGCACTATTTGTACATACTTTGTTTTACCATTTTAGTCTTCATATTACCTTTGTATAGTTATAGTTTCGTATGTGTATTTATTTTATTTTTGTTTTACAATTTAAACTCGTATTTTGTTTTATTTTCACAATTTTATTTTAGACTTAAATTTTATTTATACTTTTTCCTGTATGTGAGACTTTTTGTGTTTTTGTACACAAGCACACACTTTTTTCAATTTATTTACATGTTTTAAATATTTATTATATTATTTATGTTATGTATTACCTTTGTAGCTGAAGCTAAATAAATACATTATTATTATTAAAAAAAAGCTAGAAGCATAGGAACATATCGTCATAGCACCTGCCATTTTAAGAGATATAAATTTACATTCAGGTACGTTTTCCTTTTAATAGTATACTATAAAATAAATAAAAAAGTATAAAGTTCATAACCATGTTTACTTACATACGAGATGACAAAAATATTGAAAGTGGAAGTGGAAATAAATTTGGTAGAGGAATCCAGTGAACATGAAAAATTTTTATATTTTTAATTTTTTTTCTATCTAGTTTTTATTAATAAATGATTATATAAATAAATGTATATTGTTTAATTACAGCTAGTAAGAAAAAAATTTTTTTTTCTAATTGTCAGATTAACAATATTTCTCCATATAAGTAATATATACATCAAGTTGAACTGTCTGTATAAAAATCTGACGCGCTCGAGTATTTCAAGGTCCCATTTTTTTTTACATGTGACTGCTTAGTTTTATTACATTTTTGAAGATTTGTACATGCTCACCTCCCCAAAAACGGCAAACCTAACATAAACTTTTTTTTTTGTTTTAGGACCTAATCTTCTCAATCCAATAGATCTCCATGGAGCTTTAGTAACTGCAAATTTCGGATTTTAAGTCTTTGTACAATTATTATTTAACGTACAGTGTTTTTAAAAAATTACGTGCGAAGCCTTTGAGCTTCAAATGGGGTATTATTAAATATTTCGTACATACAGGGTGTCGTGTAAATTGAGGGTTGATACTTACTCTGTTATTGTAGATAGGATACCCTATAGTATACCTCATTACAGTATTGTATTGTAGTTTGTTTTTGAAAGGAACAAGTTTTGACGCAAAAAATATAACAAAACTTTCAAAACTTTAAGTGGCCCCCACTTCTGTCTTCAAAAATTGAGGGAATGTCATTCCTCAATTTTTTTCAAAAGTTTATATGATTATTAAAAACTACTTTTAATTCCCCATGCATTGCTGCGTAGTTTTTGAAAATTAATCAACTCGTTTTCAAAACACAAAAATCGATTGAATTTTACTTCAAAACTTACCGCATTAGTCAAAGTAAAGTAAAAAGTTTTAGGCTCATTTTAGTGAGTAAACAAGTATTAGATTCATAGCTAAATATGAAAGTGTTTGGAAATTGTTTAACCTTTTAAGTTAGTCAATTACGGTACTCAATTGCAGAACAGTAAAAATTATTGTTTTTTTCAAAAACAATGAATGTGCAAATCGGGTCGCTGACAAGCAGGTTCTAGAAAAATGATTTGCAAATTAGTGTCTAAATTTTGCAAACCAGGCTCTGTTCATACCAAAAACAGAAAGCTTATAAATCCTGTACTAAATTAACCTACGTAGATAGCAGTATTGGGTGGGGTAAATTGCTATGAATATTACACTAAGTACAAGCAAAGAAAATTATACTAACGTATAGAAAACCTATGTCATGCAAATAATTCTCCCCCTCCTCGGGGTCCCACCGCTAGATCAAAATTATAATAGCTTTTTCATTTTAGCAGTACAATAATTAACAGTTCAAGAAAAGTAAATCTTAAAAATAAAATGTCTTATCCGAAAAAAATGTATACCTGGCATCCCGAAAAATGTGGAAAATTTCTCGGACTTGGAAAATAAAAAAATAATATTGAATTTAATAAGGCCCAGGACGCCGCTGGGAATTGATTTTTCTTGACTAACTTCTTAAGTACTTGGTATAACTTAATAAAATTTTTACGGATCAACGCTATTAAGGACCTCTTAAAACGGAATTCTTAAAACACATTTTTATCTGAAAAATGTATAATAAATTTATAAAAATAATCTGAAAAAGTACATTTTTTAAAAAACGCAGTGTGGTTCTTAGAAAGGCACCTTAACAAAATTGTTTAAAAAATATAAAGCTATGATTTTCTTGAAACGGAAAAACAATCTGAAAAAAGAATGTAATAAATAAAGAAGCTAATAATTCGAAACAATGAATTAAAAGAATAAGTATAATCATAAGTAGATTCAACTTGGGCTCTGGGGCGTCTGATACACTTGCGGTTACGACAAATCGTGAAGTGCTCTACTCGCTACAACAACCCTGGATTGTTCCTTATTACATCACAATGAATCCTGATTCTCTGTAGAAATTCGGCAGGAGTTGAATACTGCAAGGTTTTGAGGTGACCCCATAGGTAAAAATCTAATGGCATTAGATCGGACTGAGGAGGCCAGACAATTTATCCTCCTCTAGGTATCCAACGGTTTTTCCAGGTGATTCCTTACAGCAACGCTGAAATGAGGTGGGGCTCCATCATGCATAAAATACATGTTTCGGCGGATCGCAAGTGGCAAATGGTCTATTAAATCCAGAAGAATGTTCTGAAGGAATTCCAAATAAAGTTCTCCATTCAATCGTGGCGGTAATACGAATGGCCCGATCAAAAAATTGACAATGATTCCTGCCCAGATATTAATTGATTAAATTTTAAATATTAATTGATGTTGATGATGAGAAACGACAGCGGCATGCGGATTTTCATCAGTCCATACATGCGACTTATGTAAATTCACTATAACATTTTTGGAAAAACCCTGCTTCATCGTTAAAAGAATAATGCTAAAGTTTCGATTAGTTCCCTGCTGATCTAATAGCCAGTTCGCGAACTGTATTCTACGAGGAAAATCTTCAGGAGTTAGTTCATGCACTTTTTGCAGATTATATGGGTATAACAGCTGTTCTTGAAGTAATTTATGTATTTTTGGTGTATTAAGCTGAGCGGCTAATTTTCGAGTGCTCTTTGAAGGAGTATCAGCTACAGCATTCAAAATATTTTCTTCCAATTGTACCGTACATACTGTTCCTGACATACTTCTTCATGTACATACTTTTCTGACCAGCATCAATACTTTTTTTCCAAAACTTCCTAAACTTACAATAGAGTCAATAATATCTTAATAACCGAAATCGCCTAACAGTTTCCCTTAGACGTCGAAATGTCTTTTGATTTGGAAATCTTTCTTTATACGGCTTTTTGCTTCCAATGCATTGCACGACGCAACACCATACATAAGATGCATATCTGCATATATTCAATAAACATGAATTCCATATTTCGACTTAATTCATATTAAATCCACCAAGAAATTCAAAAATCAATAATTATTGAAATAAAGGATCAATGTATTAACAACGTGAAAGATAGCAAGTTTTGAAAGATAGGTATTTGTTTATTATGTACCATAGAAACGTTTGCAACAATGGTGCGTATAGAAAAACAGAAAATTCCGATAAAAAGATGCAAAAATATTTTCTGATAGTCTTATGGTTGAAACCTTTGGTGTGACACTCAAATTACGAGACAGTTTTATCACTAACCAAAACACTTCACTTTTACTCTCGACGCGTGTTTCGCTAACAATATTAGCATCTTCGGGAAAAGATTATGACTAAACTAAAACTACTTACAAATGACCTAATATACTAATCGTGTGTAACCATATACTAATGATGTAACTAATAGAGCGGAAGGTGCAATGAAGCATGGCCGAACAAATCCTAAACACTAACTAAACTACAAGGTGCTCGGTTGATCATGTTGCAACTTCTAGGGTAGATAGAAAACGTAAAAAAAAAGTTCCTTTCTTCCTCAGGAAGCGAACCTTTAAAAACGAGTTTTCGTTTCATAGCTTCAGAACTACTTTAGCTATCGCAACCAATTTTGGTACATAAATTATTGTTAGTACGTTTATTCTTTTGAACCTACTAAACCAACATATTTTTAACCAGGCGTGGAAACCAGATTATGATGCTCCTGTGCCTTTTGCATAAAAAAGGTGCTCTCAGCAAAAATCGCTAATTTATCTTCTGGGTTTCCTAAAAGATATCGTAAATTGGCCGAACTTTGATAGACCATTCTTAACCACTCCTAATTCTTTGAAAAACCCATCAAAGGCTCTCATCAATATAGGATTATAAGGTATTACAAAGAAAGTTCGCTTATTTTCATCTTTTGTGATAAAAGTCTACCATATTTCAAATAGATGAAAACAAGCAAACTTTCCCTGACAATTAATATTAGATTTAAAGAATATGTAGCTTATGTGAAATGTGGAAGAGTTGAAAAGTCAAGTGTGGCTGAACATATTTTAAATACTGGTCACTTGGTAAGGATAGACAACTTACAACTACTTAAACCAGTTAATAACAATAGAAAATTAGATGCATACGAAAGTTTAGCAATATTTAAAAATCAAAAAAACATTCTTAACAGGGATAAAGGTCCAATCCCTTGCAGTCAATTATATAGTTTACTTAGTTTTCTCAGGTTTTCTTAGAGGAAAGTTTCATATTATTTTTTTATTTTTTACCTGAATCGAGAGACTTTTTCTATATTTTCCGGGACACCCTGTATAAAACTAAAAGTAAAAATATTTCCAGTCCAAATTTACAACTTAAAAGGAGTTGAAAGAAGGATTTAAAAGAAGTTTTTGTCCCTATATAATAAATCACAATCAATTTACAATAAAAAAAAAATTATATTGCTATTTACGTCAAGCATTCAAAAATGAATTGGACAAAATGCATCTAAGACAGTGTAAAGGATAATAATTTTTTCGATAAAATTTCATTTTAAAAGTGACTCGCAAAGTAATAATAAAGGTATTATAAAGATATTGGCAACGCCTCGAATATCAGCTATTCTCCGTCGTTCCTAAATCATCGCGGTGACGCAACCGGGCACCCCCCACGACATCTATCTCTAGAGGCACGCGGGAGGTTAGCGAAATCTTCCGAAATCATGGAATCGTGTCGGAATATTGGCGCAACTTAAATCATAAGCAATCCTGTCAGAGGAACTTCCCACTTTGTATTTGCGAATAAAGCATTCTATTTTCTCTGCGGCCCATTACTTGCCGCACATACAACGCACTTTTTGCACCAGAATTTTCCAGCAATTTAGTTTTCAGACATCGCAGTACCTCTCCTCTAGCTCCCTTTTCAGCTCAGTCACTTTTAAGTCCACCAGCTTTGACATTTTTACAAAATACTAATACGATTTATAGTTCACTATTGTTTATTTTTCACCAATGTCCAGTTGACTGACGTTCAATTTTTACCTCACACCAATTAAAATACCATTAAATACCATTCGTTTAGGTGTGAATTAAAACACTCGATGCACGGAAAATAATGAACTGATATATGATACCAAGAAAAGAAACATTTATTTAAATATATTAATGTCCTACTATTTATTTCGCCAATATTCAGACTTGAGCTGGCGTTCCAGCGGCGAGGGCTCCTGATATGTTAGGTATACCATTGTTCCGAAACATCCGCTAACTTTCCACGTGCGCCCAGAGATGTCTCAAGTTAGGTTCACCGCTAGCATCACTGAGATCTTTCCCGAATGCTGAAGAACAACTGGTATATTCGCGACAATTAAGATTGTTACAATAATTTGTCTTCTGTATTTTTCATTAATTTGATAAATACTAGATACGATTTAAAATTTAGACATTTCTCTTGGATGTTATTGATACAATGAGTTTGGAAATAAATAAGATAAACTAAAGGCTTCAGATACCTTTTTAAATGTAGAACCATTTTTATGTCCAACTAATAGAATACAGTTGCCTATATTTAAATCAAGTACAATTGTGTAAGTGAACTCTACCGCGTCTACATTATTAACTAAATATTATTTACAAGAATAAACTTATGCTCTGGATAATCTTTTTAATATTATTTGGGCAGACATTTCCATTAAAAGATACTTTGTGATTATTATTGTAAATTTCCAGATTCACAACAGAAATCCTTTTCATACCTATTAATCTATCCACTGTTTTAATGTTCCAAATATTCCTAAATTTGTTTAGGTGTTAAATGTTGAAATGTTTCTTTATTTGTTTTTTGTTTCACCCTATATAAATCTTTAATTATTTTTATTTTAGGATAAATACCTTCTTTATGGATATTAAATAAATACTAATTTAATGCCTTGAACTTATGACATTTGGCAATAAGCAAAACAAGCAGGACTTTAAATGCAAAGCAAACATCAAAGAACTGCCTTCTGATTGATAAAGAGTTGTTAAACTTGCGCTGAACATTTTCAAGCCTCTCAATGTAAATGAGAAAAAAGAAGAGGTCTACTAGGTAAATATATAGTGACTTCAATGTTGACACATTGGTGAAGTCTTTGCAAGATCTCTTGATAAATCTAAGCAGTTTATTAGATCTATTCATGGTATAATCGAAGTGGTGGGAAAAAGTAAGTCTCACATCCAAAAAGACAACTAAATCCTTGACTGAGTTAACCTGCTTTAAGAAGATTCAAATTCAATTCAAAAATATATTGACAAGGAGGGGAGACTCTAGTGCACCACCTGATCCTGAGAGGAAGAAATCCATCGAAAAATCTTTAAGAACTCAGATTCCAATAGGGAGCCAAGGCGTTTAATAAAGAGGCTAAACAATGGTCCTAAGTGGGAGTCCTGTGGGACCCCTGAAGTTGTCAAAAAAGGGTTTGACAGAAAACCACCAATCTTAACCCGCTGTTCTCTATCCATCACATAAGACTTAATCCAAAGTAAAAGGGACCCGCTGATGCCAAGATCTGAAATTTAAGAGATAAGAATATTATGGTTGACCTTATTGAAAGCTTTACTAAAGTCCGTGTATATCGCATGTGTTTCATTACCGTCGGCAAAGGATTTAAAGATGTAGTTGCTAAAAATAAACAAGTTTGTATCCACAGAGCGACCTCTGGTGAATCCATGTTGTTAACCCCAATTACACAGTGCTCAAATTGCTTAGAAATTGCAGAGAGAATACTAATGGGACGATAATTAGTTATATAATTTTTATTCCCAGATTTATAAATAGGACATGCATGAGATGAAGATGAAGAAGCTTCCAAACATCTGAAAAAATTCCAGAAGTGAGGGACAGATTGAAAATATGAAGAAGTGGAAGGAAAAGGAATGGCAGCACGCTTTTAAAAGCCTGTTTGGAATTTCATCAGCACCTGCTCCCTTTCTGTTATCCAGTTTAGCTAATGCTGTTTCAACTGTAGTCGGACTAAGGAAGCTGCCTGAAGCATTAGAAGGGTTAGTATTCTTGTTAAATACAGATGAAAGTGGGTGGCAAAGAGGGTTGCAATAGAAATACCGGTATCAGCCCTAAGATCATGAAGGAACATCTCATTTGGAACAGTAGAAGCGCCTTGATTGAAATGAAGCTTTACAAATTTCTAAAAAGTGTTGCTATTGTTTTATATTGTATTTTTAGCTCTCTCAATGTCTGTAGCATTCACTAGATAATGCACGACACTCGCATAGAGCACTAAAATTTGAGTAATCAGTATTTAATTTTGATTGTCTGCACCTCCTCTGTGCAATTTTTTTCTGAATAACGAGACTTCTTAATTATCTCAAAAACCATGGTGGGTAGTGTTTTTCAGAAGTGTGTTTTTTTTAAAGGCTCATACTGATCCAAACAATCATGAACAATAAAATAGAAGTTTGCAACAGTGGTATTTAAGTTATCGTTAATAATTATAGAGAGCCAGTTAAATGTAAAAAAGTAGTTATTTATGGATATGACATTAGCTTGATTAAAATCGCAATAGGTTATTGGTAGATCGAAGTAATTGGCTTTACAATTTGGTAGTTGCAGCTCAAGAGCAGGATGATATGGATCTGGCCCTACTAGACCATTACATTTAGTTGTTAACGTGGAATGAAAAGTTGTAAAACAAAGGTTAGTAATTGTTCCATAATCATTAACCACTGCATTGGGCTGCATTAAACCTAGAAAAGCGAATGTGTCACATAAAAGTTTTCTTTACCAGATATAACATTATTTCGGCTTAAGCCATATATATCTCCACTTGGTAACCATGCAATATTTGAAAGGTTAAAGCACCAACAATAAGAAAATTTTTAAAGCACTCGGAAGCTTTGGTAACAGAGTCACAATGCTTCGCGTATACAGATAGATCCATGGATAGAGGAATGAAAATGCAGCCAATGCAATACTCCTCACTATCACCAAGACGCACAGAGATCCAGATTTCCTCAAGTGAGTGGTCAGCATTTGGCAAACGATGGGATTTTAGGATATTGCTTACTACTAGGAGCACATCCCCGCCTCTACTTTTCGAGCTGTTGCTAGTGTTGCGGTCTGTTTTATACACGCAGAAGTTGGAGCTAAGGAGTTCACCGTCGTTGACTGCCGCCGGATCCAGCCAAGTTTCAGTTAGGTCAAGAGAATGTAGTAGTCTACCGATTGAACAGCACAGAGAAATTCCTTTAGTTTAGTTTTTAAGCCCCTCACGTTCTGATAAAAGAACAGCCTTAGAACATTGAAAGGCTAGAATTAGTAAACAACAACTTTGTAGTTAAACATGTACACGGGGGCAAGAGGGGTGTTTTGTTTACATACATATTTGCCGATTCTCTGTTGTCGTCGACACAAATTTCCCACGGAAGAAATTTTTAGCTATATATTATCAACCATTATAACATTAATTTAACTTATTTGTGTTGTATTTTACAGGAAAATTTAAAATAAAAAGTATAAATACTACAACTAACCTATTTTAAGAATAAATATAATATCCTTAAGCAAAAAAAAAACAAAATTATTAACATTCTTATGCCTAAAACTGCTTCTAAAAAATTTGAAGCGATAACACCGGAAGCTTAAGCGCCCGAGCCATACGCGTAGTGTTTGTCAACCGGCTTTTTGTTTATATTCGGCATTTGTGTATTTTTTTTCATTTTTGGTTTAAAAAGGAAAAAGATCACATTTTACTGTTTTTTTTTAATTGCTAGGATGGCAAACACTTGTGTCTTTTGTGCCGCACCATGATAAAAAGGAGATTCAAGACGATCTTTTTACAAGTAAGTACCGATACTTTCATAACATCACATCATGGGGCTACCATCATCATAAATGTAGAATAGAGGATCTTATAGAAATAAATCTAATAAAAAGTTGAATGTGAAAGTGTGTGTAAAATACAGAAATATTTATATTTATAAATCTAAATATTTTTTTGAAAAATATTCATCAATTTACATTAATTTAACATTCATCATTAATAGGCTATAAAAAATATAAAACTAGAGTTTTGTCTGTGGTTTTATTCCAGGAGTTTATGTTTTGTTTTTGTTGTTTTGGCAGAAAAAAGGCATAATACCTATGTACTTTTATTAAATGTCAAATACTTATTATAGATTGCCTAATGACCATGCCCAAAGGGAACAATGGATTTCATTAATGGAAATCAACACGATTAAAAAGAATATATTTGTTTGATCAGATCACATCCTTGGAAGTGATTTCTTATATTATAAGGGAGATGATATCAATATCCAGACTTTATTAAAAAAATCAGCCCTACCTCAAAGGTAATTTTTTTTAAATATATTTTTTTAGTATATTTATAGAGTATGACTATATATGTTACCTTAGAAATATTGATAAAGGTTTGAATGCTTTTATTTACTACATTATGTAAGCTAAAAAACAACCTTTTAAAACTTGTGCTTGGGCTGTGTTGTAAAACATACAGCTTCGTCACAAAATGTATTAGTTTTACTCATATAAGCTTTATTTATACCTAATTCTTATTAAATTAGGCATGTGTGTAAAAGTACTTTTTTACTATGATTTCTGATGCACTGATTAAAAATACAGCAGCCGATAATTCAGTTAATTTACCAAGTGATTTACCCCTCAAAGCTGCAGGGGTAGCTTTCCTGAAGAGTGCAAAAACTTCTTTAGCTTCCAAAACGGTATATAGTACAAACAGTGAAGCTAATATAGACAAGAATGGATAATTAAAATAGATTAATATTCTTGATACACCAATTTTTGTATAATTACAGATCTGATCATTCATCATTTCATCATCAACAATAACTGCATCTGAGATTAATAGTTCTACAGTAACCGCGGGGTCTAGGTCAACAATTACTATTTCTCATTCAAGCCGTTTTAGTTTTACTGCTACACATTCCCTGACTCCACTAAGGAAAAGGTAAAAATACACTCAAAATAGACACTAATATGGCACATTTAAAAATTATTGTTCAATTCCTTCTCTAAGTACAAATAAGAGTTTTATGTCATGTATCATCTTATTCTATATATCTTATTTAATTAAATGCAATTAATCATTAAAATGTCAATCAATTGGAATATCATAACACATTTTTAAAATTTTTGTTTTTAGACTTAGAGATGTAGAGGTATGTTTGGAGAAAGATATTAATTTAATATCAGTACCACACAAAAAGTAAGTTTTTTTTTGATATAATAAGTTCATATGTAATTATTTAAAAAATTTACATTTTCAATTTTGGTAATACTATATTTTTATGTACATTAGTCTAGGGTAAAATCAAAATGATATCCTGGGAACCCAAGCACTCATGATTCCACTGTTTCAAAAGCTAAAGTTAGTCGCCAAATTATGGAAAAAAAAAGAATATGGAATTTAAATTTGAAGGTTGCAACAAACAAATTTGCGCCAAAGAAATTGAATTAGATGTCTCAAGTCATTATTAAAATCCTTAAGAAATAAAATGATTTCCGAAAAAGCCCAACATACTACATATTTTATTTGACTTGTAAAAGTACTTGTTTGTATATTACTACTAATAAACTATCTAATCTTATCTATTGTACATAGCCTTTATTTTTAAATAAGCTTTGTTTTTTAGTATAAATTAATCTGATATAATTGGTATTAAGTATTATATAGGTCAGTGTTAAATGTCTCAAAACAAATTGTACAGGGTAAATACCCATAATAAAAGTCTTAGAATCTATAAAAACCTGCAACTCCTTCACAATTTGAACATCCTTGTAGTTTTAACTCTTTCCACTGCAGCAATACTGTCCCTTTGAAAAAGTCAGCACCATAGAAGTACATATTATGTGATATAAAGTAAGTGATGTAAAACTGAGTTTTGTTTAATATAACAATAATAATAAAATTTTGCAAAAAATGTTAAAAATTTGTGTATTAAAACATGATTTATTAAGAAGTCTATATTATAATAATAAAATATTTAATTTCCATAAAAATGCTTTTTATTATACTCTATTTCAGAAGTGTGTAGAGCAATAAAACCTCATTAGGTATGCAAAAGTGGTACCTGGTGATCCACCAATATTTTATGCCACTCCCTTTGTAGTTGGGTATTAGTTTCAATGTAAAATTCTTTCTTTTCGTTGATTGCAGGTAGTGCCACCCGGTTTTGGGTCAATTTATGACTTTTGCCCATTGTTACCCACTGATAAACATTGAAAACGGTTCGCCAAAGGCGTGCAACTGGGACTTATTTTTTACCTTATAATTAATGTACTTAAATGCTATTTTATTTTAGAAAGTTACTTTTGTTTAAATGGAATAATATATTTTTTTCACAAAATTATTGAACATAATATGTAGAGTAAAACAGTTGAAAATGTCACTTTTGGATCTGGCACTTTTTGAACAGTGTATAACAATTTTAAATTATAATAGATTGTAGTCTTCTTCGTCATCTGACGAACTGTCATCACCTCTTGACATTATAATTAAAGGATCGACTGTCTGATCGATGAGGTTGTCAAGATCCCACATTTTGTCCTCTTGCTTAATTACATGCTGGACTGCTTTTCGCCAATTCTCTGGTGTCGCTTCCGTAATGGCTTGATCAAACAGTAGCTTAACATCTTTCATTTTAAAAGTCGTGTATTGTCTTGCTACAAATCCTTTTACCTGCGCCCATATCAGTTCTATAGGATTTAGTTCGCAATGATATGGCGGTAAGCGCAGTACAGTTATATTATATTTTTCGGCTATATCTTCCACGGCGTATTTCATGAAACGAGTTTTGTGTAAGTTTGCTATTGCCAGCAGTTCTTTTTTTATCAAATTTGCTTCAAACGCAATACCTTTTGCAGTCAGCCAATCGATAATTTCTTGCTTTCTCCAACTTGAAGTTGGCGTCTTCTCTATTCGCCGTGAATGATAGCTTGCGTTATCCATAACCACCACCGAATTAGCCGGAAGAAATTTTATCATTTTACCAAAATAGTCCTCGAAAACGTCTGAGTTCATGTCTTCATGGTAATCTCCTGTGCGAGTCGACTCAAAGGTTAGCAGACCTTCTTTTAAAAATCCCTCTTCGCTTCCAATATGTGTGATTATAAGTCTTTTTCCTTTTCCCGAAGGTACTTTAATACCCGTAGACAGGCCTTCTATGAAAGCTTGGCGAGCACTGGTTATATTTTTGTCTTGCCACATTTTTTGGACTATATAACCTTCGTTAATCCATGTCTCATCAAGATAAAAAACTTTCTTTTGCTCCCTGCGGTACTGCTTGATACTTCTCAAGTATTGTCGTCTCCAACAAACAATTTCGTCGCTCTCCAGTAAAAGTGCTTTGCGGTTATGCTTTTCCCAGGCAAAATCCATATTCTTTAAAGTTTTCCATAAAAGTTTTCTACTTATCAACGGAATACTGTCATCTCGGCCAAGCTCCATTAAAATTTTGTCTAGGGTGGGTATTTCCTTTTTAAAATAAAAAGAGTGAACTTTTCTTCGAATTATACATTTAGCATTTTCATCAAGGACTTTTGTAGGTCGTTCCTCATTCGAGAACATTTTTCAACAATTTCTTGCACAGTAAAACTAGGGTAATCGTGTTTTATGCAATCATGTACATTTAAAATAATAACTTTTTCACTCAGCGATAGTGGAGAATTTTTAGTACATCTTTTCGTTGGACTGAATACCTCCATTTTTTAAATATTGGGATAATAATATTGTGATTACACTACAGCGTAGCAGTGACTACTAACGTTTAAAATATGATTTAAAAGTATTTATAGTCTGTATATATTACCTGACCCCATTTTTGCAATGTAGATTCCTTTTGCATTTCGAAATGTAGCAAACAGAACGGAATTCCCCAGTTTATTGCTCTATACACTTCTGAAATAGAGTATAGGACCTTCCTCTCATGAAGTTCATTAAAAAATATAAACATAAACATAAATAATAACATAAATAGCTCATATATCAATTGGTAATATTACTTATACTAAAAGTCTATAATAATTAATAAATATTTATCATGTAAATATTTGTTGACGACGTCACTAGTAGAGAGTGCTTGTATTGGTGGCATCAACAATGCGATCGAGCGTTGCGATGCCATTACCGTTTTCTCTAATATACTTTATTTACATTTCTTTAACATTGTATATTGACTTCGATACAGAGTATCTTATCATATTTTATTTTAAAAAATCCTTGATATTTTATTAAAGGGGAGCACTTGTTTTGTGCTTTGTGCCTTCAGAAACAACTGAAAATGTTTATGATATTGTAAAGTGATTTTTGCCATTTCTATATAAGCATTTGGCATCATTGCATCAGAGGTGTTGCAAGCAAACAAACCTGCTTATAGTTCCACGGCGGCATTTCAATGTTCTAAGAGAACCACTCATCGTCACTGTAGACGCTGAGACAATATTGGGTCTAGCTGAAAATTTGCTCCTCGGCCCTGAGTGCGCCCCGAGACAAAATTCCTATTCCTGGTGGCCAGAGATCGTTGGTCAAGTAGTCCCTTCAGTAGGGACTCTTTTACCCCTATCTTAAAGGATACAACATCCTTATTCTTAATTGTTGCCAGCCATTAAAGAATTACTAGGCCTGGATGTAATTGGCTCAACCCTTTTTGCATTGGTATAAGCAACTGTTTCTGTTTCTACAAGCAAAGAAGCAGTATTATCTGGAGATGTTCGAGAGGTTTTGTTAGTTGGGAGGCTGGAAGACTTTGATGGGATAAGATCCTTAAGAAAGCCTAAATTCTTTTCCTGTGTTGTCAACCTGGCCTCTAGTGCTTAGTTTTTTGCTTCTAGTGGCTTTATTAGTTCAGAATCGCTGTTAATCCCTCTAGCGGAAACGCCATTTCCTCCATCCTTGACTAATTTTTTAAATCCCTCCTGGAATGCAATATTAGCATTGTGGAAACAACAAATTAATAATTGTGTTCTGAAAGGATTGGAAAGCCTCCTTCATTTGGGCTTCTAGAATAATAGCAGCACTCGTTGCAAAGCTGTTTTTCTTACTGGTTATCTACAAGCTAGGTTTTCACACAAAACATACAAAACACATAACTACTCTTTTGAGTGACTTGAGCCTCTGACGTAGTAAATTTTAAACAGGCTAAGTAATGCATGACATTGCAAAAATCACAAACAATCCTATATTTAACCTTTTTATCTGTTAGACTTGCACCACACCTTCCGCAAACCATGATATAGAGCAAAATAACAATTTGGCACATTTCCAGAAAACTCCAAATCTGAGAGCATCTTAACTTGTAGATTACTATTAAAAGTCAAATAAATCCAGTTCTCCAAATTCCTTGGTTTAAGCAGAGCAATAAAATAAATATCAAGAATGTTCAAGTATTAATTCCAATATACACATAAGAAAATAAAAAATAAACTTATTGTAATCTGAGAATGTCTGTTGTTTCCACTGAAAATCACAATAACTCACGAACCACTTACTATTGACAGTACTACACCAGTGTAATGCAAAGACAAGGCTGAGAAGTAGAAAATTTGTAAAAATCATCTATTTAGTTGTGTAAAATAAAGCAAATACGCGGAGCGTAAGATGCGTGTGTCGACATAAATGTATGTCGCTATAGTCAGGCCAAATGCAGACTGTGATATTAGAAATGTTCTTTGATACAATTTGGCATTATTATTAATTATATTGGAACGATAAAACGCCTTGGCCCGCAACTGAATGCAATAGACCTCTTGAAAATGTTCACGAAATCTTAAAAGGAGTCTTTAATATGGCCTTTCCCTTTTGTGAAACTAAAAAATAAAACAAGGAAATATTGAATAACAAAAGGCAAACGAACTTCTTCCAGAAATATGATTAATACGGGAATGAGTTCTTTCAGTCTTATTATAACTTACATTTATAGGAAAGCCACTAGATTGGCAAAGTCCTTGGATTTTTGAGTAAACATCATATACTAAACTCAAACCAATTTGATTTTAGGCAGAAGAAAGGTGCTACTGCTCTTTTTTGTTTTCTGTAACATCTATGTTGGTTTGAATTGAGGTGAGGTTCTGGAGTGGTGTTCTGTGACTTGAGAAAAGCTTTTGACTCTGTCAGTCATAAAATATTTCAGAAGCTTGAAATATATGGTTTTTGAGATGTGTCATTGAATTGGTTGAGATCATACCTTTCTGACAGAGCTCAGTGTTTTCTATGCAGGTTGTGTTTCAGACAATGAGTATTAATTGTGGTTGTAACAAGAGTCAGTCCTGAAACCAATGCTGTTCCTTTTATATGTCAATGATATCTGTTCAGTAGAAATCAGTGGCTATTTAACTCTCTTTACTAATGATACCAGTATCTTGTGGCAGCATTTTGATTGTCTTGCCTTGCATGATAATACCAATAATGATTTGCAAAAAGTAAAGATTTTCTTCAATAGACAATAAACAAAAATAAAATTAAACAATCCAGGCAGTTTAAAATGTTTAGGTATTATAATGGACCATAGACTTAAATTTCATTTAAATAAAAATAGATCCCTTCTCCAATTACTTTATTTTAGCAGATAGGACAAAATAATTCAAACTAAACAAAGTGGTATCCGATAAATTAATACTAGCATTTCGCAAGTTTTGCAACGCCCTAACAAACTGAGCAAAAAATAAACAAATCTTCCTAGCATGCAACAGAATATCTCTAAAGTTCACCCACCTGGTTTCAATATTACCCAGGTTTTGAGATAGGTTTTGATCTCCAATCACAAAATTGATCAGAAATTTAAGACTTCTGTGAGTTTGGTTTTGCTTTTTTGTAATCTACATGAATTATTTTCTTTTATTTAAGTGTTAAGCTTTAAAAGTACTGATTTAAAATCCACAATACCATCATATACATAACTATCCTGTACTAGCACTGGTAGCAGGACAATAAATAAGTACATGTTATCTCAAATTAAAGTACCATCCAAGATGTGCCTCTTAATATTTACAGCCCTTTACACATTGTTATATTCATAACTCATAATTCATATAAGCCGAATCAATAAGTCTTAAAGTTATCTTAATATGAGAATTATGTTAAAAAAAAAAGAAAACCAAGAGAAAAACAATTTTTAGGAACATTTTTGGATGATTTTCCTATTGTTGTTTCATGTTCATATTCCTAATATTATTATTGTTAATGCTAGTATCTTGAAACCAGTATTGTTTTTTTTTAATTATGTGTTAGTAATATGTCGATTTATAATCATGTTTTATATTATAAGTAACTTTATCAACAAATACCATGTATTTATGACAATAAAGCATGGTTTGAATTTGAATTACTCTGTTCCAACTCTAAATATAGAGGGTATATACAAATTCAGAGCATATTATTGGAGTCAAAATAAGACTTGTTTTCCTATAAACATGTGTCGTAAAATGCTTTCCCTCAGAGCTACAGCCCGCGCAAATTGCTTGAAAAAAATTGATTATTTGGAACACTGACTACAGTTATAAATAAAATCTTTTGAAAATTTACAAGTAATTTTTTTTATTGTCTCTTGTCTTTTTCCGTCTTAAAAATCTCTTTTGTTTACCATAGATTTTCTTAAAAACGGTTAATTATATCGAAAAGATGCAAGCAACCAAAATTTTAGATTTTTTCATGGCTAATTAGATGGTGTTGCTAGATTTTTAATTTTCTTATTGGAAACATAAGATAGGGGCCATTAGAACGGTCCGAATCCTCCCTTAAAATTGGATTTACATAATTTTTTAGGACGGAAAATGCAAAGAGCGCCCAAAAAAACGGGCACAGCAAATTTCCAGGAGATTTGAAGCATAACTAACGTTCCAAATAATCGATTTTTATCATCAATTCGAGTTGCGCGGACTGTAGCTCTGAGGGAAAGCATTATAGAACACATATTTATAGAAGAAAAAATCTTATTTTGACCTTAACAATATGTGCATCAAATTTTGTAACACCTATATATTTCTGCCCCTGTATAAAATTTAAATATTTCGAAAAACCCGTCAAATTTATTTTTGAGGGAGATATTTTTTAGGTTAGCTTTCAATCAAATTGCAGCAGTCCCCTGGCGAGGGCGGACATAACCTCTAAAATCTTAAATGGAAAGGAGAGTCGAGTGATAACTCATTTTAAAGGTCTTCTAATTACCTTGTAAAATACCACATAATTGACCTTTTGATTGAGAATTTTGCGAAAAATTAAGCAAACATGATAGATTTTCTCAACTAGTACTTGCGTGATAGTCACTTTAGTAACGATTGACAAATTAGTTAAGTAGGTGTCAAAAAAACTCAAAAAAGTCGAGCGTTGTGCGCTCTCAAGTATTTTTTAAAAAATGGTGTTTAACCTTGAGCAAAGAACGGAAATATGAAAAATTTACGGGGAAAGTCAAAGATGTGCAAGAACGGCAGCACTGTTTAACGAAAGATATCCTAATAGTCAATTAAATCATAAATATGTTATTTTATTATGTGTGTCACGCCAGGTAGAAATGTCTCTTTCGAAACAGTAAGAAAAGCACTAAAGTTACATCAATTTGACCCGTATACAATGCAAATTCTTTAACAACTTTTTGATGACGATTTTGAGAAAAGAATTGAGTTTTGTGAAATAATGACTAATATTATAAAAGAAAACAAAAAATTTTTACAGAATATTTGCTTTACTGATGAGTGTTAATTTTTTTACACGGAAATGTCAACAAACAAAATTGTCGCTACTGGAATATCGAAAGACCGTGAATTTGTAGAGAAGATCACACGCAGTGGCCAGAGAATATAAATGTTTGGGGTGGTATTCTTGGAAATTCTATTATAGGACCATTATTTATTGAAGAAAATCTAACCGGTGAACTCTACCTCAATCTGCTGGAAGACACAATAGACCCTTTAATAACACCTAGCTTAGAAAATCAAACTGATGCAGTGGGTAATATGATTTTGCAAAAAAATTTAATAGTAGTTAAATGTTCACCTTTAGATTTTTTTTGAGGCATTTAAAATCAATTGTTTTTAAAACACAACTTAGTAATGTGGAAGATTTAAAAAGAAGATTCACAGCTGCGTGTAGAGAAATCTAGGCAGAAGTTTTTCAAAATGTTAGAAAGGAGTTCGAGAGCACTTTATTGCTGTTTGGGAAAGAATGCACAACATTTTTAACATTTTATAAATTATACTTATATTATTATAAGTATAATAATATAAGTAATATATAAAAGGTAACTAATATTATTAGTTACGTTTTATTACTTTATTATGTTCTATTTCATTACAATAGTTATTTATACAGGGTGTCCCGGTTCATGTGGAAAATCTCTCGGATCCAGGTAGAACATCAAAAAATAATACCGAACGTTCCTATAAAAAAAATTCCTACAGGCCTTCTTTACGAAGATACAGCCTCCTAAAGGACGCTGCTGGAAATTGGTTTTTCATAAATTACTTTTAAACTACCCGGTAGAATTTAATAAAAATTTTAGGTGATGAACACTAATAGGGGCCTCTTAAAATGACATCCTTAAAATACATTTACCTTGTTTACTTTACCAGGGGCGGACTAGGTTGTACACTTTAATGCGTATATTTTTAACACCCTGAATCGAAATTTCTCTGTTCTTTAAATAACTAACGTATCTCATTTAAAAAAAAATAAAAAATAAACATTGGCTCGTTTATTTTTTTTTTTCCAAAACGGTTCATTTTATCGATAATGAACAAGAGTACCTTTTTTTTAGCCTAGGGTTCAAGGTATCTAAATTTATTTTTTTTTAGACTTTAACATACAGGGTGTTAAAAATATACGCATTAAAGTGTACAACCTAGTCCGACCCTGGTAAAGTAAACAAGGTAAATGTATTTTAAGGATATCATTTTAAGAGGTAGTAGTGTGAACACCTAATAGTGTTCATCACCTAAAATTTTTATTAAATTCTACCGGGTAGTTTAAAAGTAATTTATGAAAAACCAATTTCCAGCAGCGGCCTTTAGGAGGCTGTATCTTCGTAAAGAAGGTCTGTAGGAATTTTTTTTATATGAACGTTCGGTATTATTTTTCGATGTTCTACCTGAATCCGAGAGATTTCCCACATGAACCGGGACACCCTGTTTTCAGGTGTTTTCAGGTTCACCCGGTTTTCACACTCCAGATTTTTCGGCTGCCGAGATTAGTATTGACCATTTTTATATTTTTAGGCAGGATAGACAGATTCAGCAGGTGAGAATACTGTAAAGACGCGTGGAGGTGTGGTATTGATTACTATGAGAAAAGACCATATCTACTAGGGTAATTGGGGTTCCTTCTGTAAACTCGGATATTTATCAGGTTTATGTAACTTTTAAGCTAAAAGATCAGAATTTTATACTCAGTACCCTGGGGGTTCCTTTGTCTTGGTAGGGGACTAAAACTTGCCTAGGGCCAAATGGAATAAGGATAGTATGAAGTTAATTGTGGAGTGTCCAGAAAAAGAACTTTGCTCATTGTATAGCAAATAATTTTATCTTTTATAAGCTTTTTCCTTAGAACATTGAAAGGCTAGAATTAGTAAACAACAACTTTGTTTGAGTCCAACATGTGCACAGGGGCAAGAGGGGTGCGTGTTTACAAACATATTTGCCGATTCTCTGTTGTCAAGTCGACGCGAATTTCCAACGGAGGAAATTTTTTGCTATATTTTAACAACTATTATAACGTTAATTTAACTTACTTGTGTTGTATTTTATAGGAAAATTTAAATTAAAAAATATAAATACTACAATTAACCTATTTTAAGAATAAATATAATATCCTTAAGCAAAAAAATAACAAAATTATTAACATTCTTATCCCTAAGACCGTTTCTAAAAAATTTGAAGCGACAACACCGGAACTTAAGCGCCTGAGCCATACGCATAGTGTCATCTGTCAAACGGCTTTTTGTTTATGTTCGAGATTCGTGTATTTTCTTTAATTTTTTGGTTTCAAAAGGAAAAAGGCCACATTTTAGTGTTTTTTTAAATTGCTAGGATGGCAAAAACTTGTGTCGTTTGTGCCGCATCATGATAAAAAGGTGATTCAAGCCGATCTTTTCGCAAGTAAGTACCGATACTTTCATAACATCACATCATGGGGTAACCATCATCATAAACGTAGAATAGGGGATCTTATAGATATAAACCTAATAAAAACTTGAATGTGAAAGTGTGTGTAAAATACCAAAATATTTATATTTTTAAATCTAAATATATTTTTGAACATATTCATCTATCAATAGGCTATAAAAAATATAAAACTAGAATTTTGTCCCTGGTTTTATTGCAGGATTTTATGTTTTTTTTGTTGTTTTGGCAGAAAGATGGCATAATACCCATATACCTATCTATATATAGTTATGTTTTTTAATATAGACATTAGGTAAATAGATGAAATTACTAATTTTTTATTGCCTTTAAAGAATTTTGAAATTTATTTAGATATTGATATCTATGTATAGTTAATTTTGTCTTTCCCTAAAATTTGGTCGATAATTTTTTTTTGTTTTACCATATTGCAACTTATAATAATAATATATATATAGTAATTGGCACCACATATTAATTTATTACTGTAATTTCTTTTGCTTTTTGATTAAATATCAAATACTTATTATAAATTGCCTAATATATGCCCAAAGGGAACAATGGATTTCATTAATCGAAATCAACACAATTAAAAAGAATATATTTGTTCAGATCACATCCTTAGAAGTGATTTATTATATAAGGAAGATAATATTATCAGTAGCCAGACTTTATTAAAAAAATCAGCTCTACCTTAAAGGTAATTTTTTTTTAATATATTTTTCTAGTATAAAAAAATCGTTACAAAAAGTATTAGTGTTACTCATATAAGCTTTATTTATACCTAATACTTATTAAATTAGGTATGTGTGTAAAACTATTTTTTTACTAGGATTTCTGATGCACTGGTTAAAAACACAGCAGCCGATAATTCAGTTAATTTACCAAGTGATTTACCCTTCAAAGCTGCAAGGGTAGTTTTCCTGAAGAGTGCAAAAACTTCTTTAGCTTCCCAAATGGTATATAGTACAAACAGTGAAGCTAATATAGACAAGTATGGATAATTAAAATAAATTAATATTCTTGATACACCAAATTTTGTATAATTACAGATCTGATCATTCATCATCAACAATAACTGCATCTGAGATTAATAGTTACTGTGGGGTCTAGGTCAACAATTACTATTTCCCATCCAATCCGTTTTTGTTTAACTGCTACACATTCCCTGACTCTGCCAAGGAAAAGGTAAAAATACACTCAAAATAGACATCATTATAGCAAATTTAAAAATTATTGTTCAATTCTTTCTCTAAGTACAAATAAGACTTTTATGCCATGTATCATCTTATTCTATATATCTTATTTAAAAGTGATATAGTATTTTATTGTGTTATATTTGTAATTAAATGCAATTAATCAAATGTATGATATTTCAAAGATTCTTTATAATAACATACATTTTATTGATCAATTGGATTATCATAATACATTTTTTTAATTTTTTCTTTTTAATATTGGTAATACTATATTTTTATGTATATTACTCTAGGGTAAAATGAAAATGATATCCTGAGGACTTTTTAAAAGCTAAATCACTTATCACCAAATTATGGAAAAAAAAGAACAAAAAATTAAAATTCGAAGATTGCAACAAACAAATTTGCGCCAAAGAAATTGAATTAGATGTCTCAAGTTATTATTAAAATACTTAAGAAATTTTACATATATTACATATTTTATTTGACTTGTAAAAGTACTTGTTTGTATATTACTACTAATAAACTAATCTAATCTATTGTACATAGTCTTTATTCTTAGGTAAGCTTTGTTTTTTAGTATAAATTAATCTGATATAATAATTGGTATTAGGTATTATATAGGTCACTGTTAAATGTCTCAAAACCATTGTACAGGCTAAATACTCATAATAAAAATCTTATAACCTATAAAAAACCTGCAACTCCTTCACAATTTGAACCTCCTTGTAGTTTTAACTCCTTCCGCTGAAGCAATACTGTCCCTTTGAAAAAGTCAGCATCATAGAACTATATATTATGTGATTTAAAGTAAGTGATGTAAAACTGAGTTTTTATAATATAATAATTATAATAAAATTTTGCAAAATGTTAAAAATTTGTGTCTTAAAACATGATTTATTAAGAAATCTATAATATTATATTAATAAAATATTTTATTTCCATAAAAATGCCTTGACAAAAATGCTGCCTTTTATTAGGACCTTCCTCTAACGAAGTCCGTTAAAAAAACACATAAATAGCTCATCAATGGTAATATTACTTATATTTAAACTCTATAATAATTAATAAAAATTTATCAGGTAAATATTTGTTGACGATGTCACTGGTAGAGAGTGCTTGTATCGGTGGCGTCAACAATGCGTTCGAGCGGCGTTGCGATGCCATTAACGTTTTCTCGTTGCTTCGTACTTTATTTTCATTTATTTAACGTATATTGACTTCGATATAGAGTATCTTATCAAATTTATTTTTAAAAAATGCTTGATATTTTATTAAAAGGGAGCAGTAGTATTGTTTTAAGTTTTCGGAAAAAACTGAAAACTTTTATGATATTATAAAGTGATTTTTGCCATTTCTCTATAAGCATTTGGCATCATTGTATCAGAGATGTTGCAAGCAAACAAACCTGCCCATAGTTCCACGGCATGCTACTTCTAGCCTTTCAATGTTCTAAGGCTTTTTCAAAATAATTCTGTATTGAATAGTAACAGTGTTCAGACTTGGTTTTCAGTAATTTTTAAAACCTTGTAGTTCACCCAGCTGTAGATCAAATCTTTGATAATAGCCTGAGTCAGTCAGGTATATGTTTTGAACTTTTGCAAGACGAGTCACTGGAGTCTCTGGAATATGAGGAATACTTTTGCGAATTTAGAAATGAGGATTATATTTCAATTAATAATTATTTAGCCTCTGTCAACTGGTATGACGTATTTCTGGAAAGACCTGTTAAGGAGATGGTTGATTAGTTTTATGAGATACTTTATGTGTTGATTGATACATTTATTCCATTAAAGAGGTATCGCACATCTACGTTTCCCGTGTGGTTCAGTTCCGAACTCCGTAAATTAATTACTAACCAGAAGCTAGCTCATAAAAATTTTAAAGAAAATAAAAATCAAGCTGAATATATTCATTTCTCAAATCTAAGAAAACAATGTGAGGAGTTACATAAGACCTGTCATCAACAATATATAAATAAAATGGTCATACATTAATCGTCCGGTGGTGATTTTCCACAGAGAATATCTTATGCAGATCGAGCGGGTGATCGCCTAGAAATTTATTTGCTGAGTATTTCTCTTCTGTTTATGTGCATGATATGGGAGATGAGTTACCAACTTTCAATTTTAAAACTTCGGTGGGTTTGAGCAAAATTCACTTAACATTGGAGGAGGTGTAAGTCTATTGAGGGCTGCAAGGGTAAGATTGGTGCTGGACCGGATGGGATCCCTGCATTTTTTCTTAAGCAGTGTATCTGTGTACTAACCCTGCCCATCTCTCAGATATTTAACAAATTTCTGGATACAGGTTGTTTTTCAACTTTTTGGAAGAGGAGCTTTTTTAAAACCAATATTCAAGTCCAGGTTGGTTATTGGTTATTATATTGGTTCCAGGGAGGAAGTTACTAACTACCGAGCAGTTTGTTATCAGTCAGAGATACCTAAGTTACTTGACTTCTTAGTCAGTAAAAGATTTTCTTGGTCTTTTCAAAATCTTATTAGTCCAGAGCAGTTCGGCTCTATTAAGGCTAGATCTACTGATTCAAACTTGCTTTTATTTGTTAATTTCATTTTGAACAGCTTGGAGAGGGGCTCTCAGGTTGATTCAGTCTATGTGTATTTAGCTAAAGCATTTGACTGTCAATCATGGAGTGCTTCATGGCAAACATAATGCTTTGGGGGTTTTAGATCATTTTCCTTCCTGAATCTATGATTATATAACAGGTAGAACCCAAGTGGTGAAAGTGGAAGGGTTTTCTTTCTGGGGAGATAGAGGTTGCTTCTGGGGTGCCCCAGGGATCCCATTGCGGTCCTGTACTTTTTTTAATTTTCCTGATAGATTTAAGTCAGAGAATTAAAAACAGTAGTTCTTTATGGTTTGCTGATAATGTGAAGCTTTTCAGGGAGGTTCCCTGAAAAGTCCCTCAATGATGCTATTGGCCTCGAGGTGTGTAGAAAATAAAATGACTTTAAATATTGGGAAGTATCATAAAGTCACCACATTTTGAAGACAAAGAAATCTGATTGACTTTCTATACTCTGTGGATGATACTTCACTCACTGTTAAAATGGAGGCCTCTGATCTTGGCGTCCTAATAGATTCTAAGATTACCTTTTCTAGTCACATAAACCAAATTACTTTAAAAGCAATGAAGGTATTGGGATTTATTCAAAGGTCTTCAATGGATTTTTCATTACTTTCCATTTAGGAGGTTATACTGTTCTCTAGTATGTCCCATTTTGGAATACTGTTCTGTTGTATTGTCTTCTTTATATCACTGTTATGTCCATCAAATAGAAAGCGTGCAATAAAATTTTAAGAATTGTAGCTTTCAGGTGTGGTTATCAGAGAGAGGAATATTAATATGAGTGGGTTAGATCAAGTCTGAATTTATATTCTTTGAAAGCAAGGAGAACCCTAATTGACGTGTTTCTTGCATAGGGTTCGCAATGCTATCATTGACTGCCCCAAATTATTGGCTCTGGTTAAACTAAAGATACCCTCTGGAAATAGATGAAGCGAAAGTTCATTTGTACCATTCCATTGGACTAGCTTTGGTGTGAATGAGCTAATTTCACGTTTAGTTTTTAAGGCTAATAGTGGCTGATCAGATAAACTTTTTTGACTCTAAGCTTACAAGCTTTAAAAGAGATTTGAAAAACATTTTATCCAACTTAATGCGTGTCTAAATGATTTGTAGTCTTGCAACTTTTACGGTTTATGTAATTTTGAATTTCTATTGATTTTAACTAGTTTGGATACTTGTTTTGAATTACGAATTCTTATTGGCTGCTTTGGCAATTTGTTTTACCCAATAAAAATGATGCATTTATTGCTTACTGTGATTTTAAGTGATATAAGATGAAGTTTTTATATAGTGATATGTAGTGTGAAATTTTTCACAAGCTTAAAAGCTTAAATAAATAAATAAATAAAATGAGGTATCACTCGACCCCTCTTTTCATATAATATTTTTTATGCCTGCCCCCGCCAGAAAGCTGCTGCAATTTGATTGTAAACTAACCTAGCCTGCCCCACCGACAATATGTAGGTGACTCAAAATAAGTGACAGATTGTCATGGTGAATGTCACAAGAATCAGCAATAGTGTTAAAGTTTTGACACATAAAGTGAATAGGACTCTGGTACAGAATGTTGGACCTGGCTGTGTCCAAGTTAAAAGCTGGACAGTGTCTAGATCCTGGGCGTGGTATATGAAAGCAAATCCTTTGCAAAAGGGATGGGCAGTCAATTTTATGGTTAAGTAAGTTAATAATAATATTTCTTTATTTTATTCAAGAATTTCACTGAACGCATTTCTCTCCTCTTTGCAAGTGACCGTTCAGTATATCTAGAAAGCAGCAGGTTATGGTCAAACCCCCTTGGAGGCTAGATTCCATCATCGTTAAATGCCAAACATTTAAGGAATCGCCGTTGGACTGATTCTAATAGGTGAATGTGCTGGTTGTAAATGGGAGACCAAATGAGGGAGCTGTAGTCCAGCCTGGATCTAACAAATGCATAGTAGAGAGTTTTGGCAGTGGCAGTGTTGAAAAAAAGTTTGCAATTTCTAATAATAAAGCCTAGCATGCAAGTAGCCCTAGAAACAGTATCTTTGATGTGAGGGATAAAAGAAAATTTTTGGTCAAAGGTGACTCCAAGATCCTTAGAACAGGTAGATCTTGCCAGAGAGTCTCCATTAACTGAGCAATTAAAGACAACTGGACTTTTGATTCGAAAGTAGCTGGCCACATTACACTTAAAAACATTAAGGTTAGGCCTGTTCAAAGTGCACCAATGGTGTACAGTATTGATATTCTCTTGCAGTTGACCACAATCTGCTATAGAGCGAATCCTATGGAAAAGCTTTAGGTCATCAGCATATGCTAACCAAGACCAATTGAGGGTGGAGATCAAGTCATTAGCGAAAACGTTAAAGAGAAGGAGAGAAGGAGAGGTGGGTGAAAAACAAGCAGATCTAAAGCCTTCGACCACTACAAACTGAGAGCAGTCAACTAAATAGGAGTTAAGGAGCTTTATCAAGCGATCGGAGAATCCAAACTGGCGTTCAAGCTTATTTAATAGGATGAAGTGGTCAATCTGGTCAAAAGCCTAAAAGAATGAAAAGAAAAGATAAAAAATCCACCAAGATATCGACAATCACATGAACCGGAGAGAAATTTATATCGCACATGTGACAGATCCGTTTAAATATAGCGCATATTGTATATAGTGGCGATTTCAACAGGATGTTAGTATGAGGCCTTGGCAGAAAGAATGTTAGGGGATGTCTAGCATTAAGCCTAGGCACCATGAAACGTACACCAGAAAGAAATACAGGACTATCAATCAATCCATTCAGTAACCCATGCAGGAATTTTACAGAGAAGATCATTCTTCTGAAATGTAATGGATGTAGATTGAAGCGTTCCAATAGTTGCCGATGATCAAACCCTCTTACCGGATATAAGCCATCCTGCCTGAAGGCCAAAAACTTAGCAAATCTACGCTGAACAGATTCAAGGAGACCAACATGATTCTGATAGAGTGGGTTCCATATAATGCAGCCAAACTCCAGTTTTGATCTCACAAAGCAACTGAAAAGCAGTCTTAATGTAGATTCCAAAGTAAAACTCTGAGAACTTCTAATTATGAACCCAAGCCTTCTCAGGGCTGACTTGACTATGTTGTTGAAGTGTGGAACGAATGTAAATTCAGAGTCAAAGGTGATACCAAGATCAGTAATTTGCTCTAATCTACTCAAAATAGTATCATTAATAAAGTAATTAAAATTTAAGGGTGTTTTTGATTTAGAGTAACTGACCACACTACATTTAGCCGCATTCAAGCCTAACCTGTTAACAGCGCACCATACCTCCAATGTATTTAGACAGTTTTGAAGAAAAACACAATCCTCCAAACCATATACATTAAAATATAGCTTCAAATCATCGGCAAAAGCCAGCCAGTGAGTGACTCAACCAAGTCATTTATAAAAAAACTAAACAGGAGCGGACCCAGGTTCGAGCCCTGTGGCACACCCGACGTTACGTTAAAAAGTTTCGATTTAAAGCCCTCATATTCAACATATTGAGATCTACCAATCAAGTAGGAATGAAATAAATTAAATAATCTCCCTGAAAAACCATACTGAGTTAATTTATGCAGCAAAATATAGTGATCTATCCGATCAAAGGCTTTTTGGAAGTCGGTATAAATAACATCGACGAGATTGGCCTATAGTTCACAATTTGATCAGAGTCCCCAGCTTTTAAAATAGGTATTATTTTAGCAGTCTTCCAAATTTCAGAAATTTGTTCTGTTGACAGTATTAAGTTGAAAAGGTAGGTCAGCGGATCAGCCAGGACACCAATGTAATCTTTAACCAAGAAGCTAGGTACACCGTCTACACCAGATGTTAACTTATTTTTGAGTTTTTTACTAGCCAAAATAATCTGGGCAGCATCAACGTTGGAAATGTCAAAGTGGGGCACATTATCAGACGTTGACGAATGGTTAATGAAATTTGATTGTATAAATGCCTCACCAAAGAACAGTGCAAAAGCATCAACTATGTCTTGTGGGTCTTTAATTACCATGTCATCGGATAGCCTCATCATACCAGGAATCCTGGTGCCAGCCTTCTTAGAACCAATAAAATTCCAAAAGCTAGATGGGTCCAAAGAAATATTTCTTTCAGTGTTTGATATATACAACTTATATTCATAGCGTATTTGTAGTTTGATAAGGCGTCTAAGAGAATGGAATTTATGAAAGGACTTTAAAATGTACAATTCTCCATTCTTTGAAAGCCTTTTCTTTCCTATAAATGTTCTTAATCAATTCTCGAGAATAATAATTTGGAAATCTTCTTTTACGTTGCTGCTTAAGAGGAATGTGTGCGGCAAATACGCCATTCAATATATCATATAGGGCTCCACATGATTAACCATCATTAACACTCCACATCATTAACGTTAGAGGATAAATACACAGTAGACCAGTCAGCTTCAAGGATCGAGCCATAAAGGAGATGGAAGTTGGCCTTTCTAAAATTAAAAGAATGAGATAAGTTTTTATTAAGCTGAAAATTATGGACACGTTGGCCTGAGACAGTAAAATCAATTTCCAGTGCAGGGTGATGCAAAGCCTCCAAGACAAAAGGCACGTCACTACGCGAAACCTACAGGTGAAGTTAGATAAATTCAATAGTCTGTTATTATAGTTTAGGATGTGATTACACTGAACAAGATTAAAAGTGTTAGCAAAATTATTCACAGCAATAGACTTTTGACTAACATGATTACCTGTAGGTGAGTTAATAGAGAAATCAGACACGTTAAAATCGCCCACTATTATTACATTATGGTTTAGCTTTGATATTAAAAGTGTAAACAAAAAGAGGTATTTATTTCCAACAGGTTTGTTACCCAATTACAGGAAAGAAGAAAAGGAAAAAATAAATAAAAAAAAAAATATTTACCAAAATAAGTATAAAAATGAAAAATCAAAATGCTTAACATTCCATGCACTTAAACAGACTATCTATATACATACTAGAAAGACTCTGCATCACCTATTTACTTAATACCTTCTATAATGGACATTAAACTGTCAACAAAAATATCGAACCGTTCATGTAAATTATTATTAATATAATTCTGACAGATTATATTAATAGGGGATTTAAACAAAATATTAGTCCTAGCGGGATTTACATAAAATAATCTAAAATGCCTAGAGTTTATTCTTGGTACCTGAAAATTTAATCCAGCCAAAAGGGTGGGACAGTCAATCTTGTTATGAATAAGGTTATATAAAAATTTTATGGAAAGAATTTCTCTTCTTTTTGCTAAGGGTATAATATAAAATTTATTTAAGTATAATTGACTATCCAAACCTCTGGCTGGAAAGACACCTTCCTCTCTAAACCAGAGATACTTCATAAACTTGCTCTGAATGCGCTCAATATCATCTATCAGGTTAAATTGGGTACCAAATTAGAGATCCGTATTATATTTTTGAGCGTATGTAAGTGAAAAAAAATAGTTTTAAAGTATTAATATTTTCCAAGTGCCAACAGTTTCGATAAATAAAACTCAATAATTTGGCAGTCAGAAATAATTTTTGCTATATGCTTTGCAAAACTTAATTTTGCATCATAAGTAATTCCCAGATCAATCACCTCATCCACTCTGGCCAACACAACATTATTTTTTTTTTTTTTATTATTTTTTTTTTTTATTTATTTATTAACGGAATCCATTTACAAAAGTATTACATAGCATACCCATACAAACATATATATTCAGAAACATTATATACAAAACTATCTATAAATCAGTGTAAGGTGTAGATGAGTTAATTAATTAAAGCCCCTATGAAATAATATTCTTTAACTGCCCCTTAAAAGATGTTATCCTAGAGTAAAAAAAGTTTATCTGTCCTGACAGACCATTAGCACTTCGAACCATTCATGTAATTGGCTCATTAATGTCATAATTGGTGTGGTGGAATGGGACTGAAAATATTTCTGATTGTCTATTCAATCTGGAAGGCACCCTAAGTTTAAAAAGAGACAATAACTCGGGACAATCTATAGTAGCATTTAAAACCTTATGCATAAAACATAAGTCGAGTAATGTTCTTCGTGACTCCAATGTGGGTAAGTTCAGGTTATCCCTGACCCACTGATAGTAATACTGTCTCCTGTAACCACATCTAAAAGCCGCCACCCTTAAAAATTTATTTTGAGTTTTTTCAATCTGCTCAATGTAGCAGTTATATGATGGGGACCACACAATTGAGCCATACTCCAAGATGGGCCTAACAAGAGAGCAATAAAGTAATCTAAAAGTAAACAAAGACAAATCAGTTGTAGACCGTTGGATAAAACCCAGCATTTCATTAGTTTTAGAAAACTTCTCTTCCAGAGAATGGGATAAGATTTATTTGCTCTATATAAGAAATTATTTGCTCTATAGTCAAAATTGATTGGCAACAGTTTTCTAGAAAATGAGAGAATAGAGCATTTATTAACATTTAAATATAGTCTATTGACATTGCACCAATTCTCTACTTTGTTAAGATTTACCTGAAGGAATTTGCAATCGTCTTCAGTATCTATTGTTGTGAACAATTTTATATCATCCGCACACAGTAAATTGGCAAGATCGTTTATAAATAATAAAAAGAGAAGCGGGCCCAAGTTAGATCCTTGCGGAACTCTCAAGCACACTTCATATATAGGAGACTTAAAGCCTTCATATTCAACAAACTGTTTATGACCTTGTAAGTAAGATTTTATCAAAGCAACTAAATCCATAGAAAAACCAAAAAATGTTAGCTTATGAAGAAGTACAAAGTGGTCAATTTGGTCAAAAGCTTTGCAGAAATCAAGGTATATTACATCAACCTGAGCTCTATTATCCAAATGCTGACACAGATACTCATTTAGGCAAGCCAGGTTTACTGTACAGGAACGATTTTTGATGAAACCAAATTGATTAGGTGCTATGTCTAATTTGACATGGGCATATATTCTATTATAAAGAACTATTTCGGTCCGACTGGTAAACATCATAAGTGTTTGGAAATATTTCACCACTAGATATCTCTGGCCTCAACCATGTCTCGGTGATGCATATGGTGTGAAAATCCTGAGCAATGGCGGCAAGAAAAAAAGTCTCAGTTTTAGTGTTAAGACCAAGAACATTTTGATAAAAACAAGTTGTGATTACAACACAAGTGGGCATCACTAGCATGTGAAAATAAAGGCGAATCTAGTTTTTTGCTACAATTCTGCCTTAAGCTCATTGCTTAAGGCAGCCAATAGCAGCAGCTAATAAAATAGCTTAACAATCTGGCAATAATATGGTAGTTGTTAGTTTGGTCCTCCTAACTAGGTTATGTCAAAAATTTCTCAGTTAATAAATATAAATGACAAGGTTCCAAAATTAAAGAACACAATTTAGAAGACAACTTTAAAAAGGTTTGTTTTTTTTAATTTTTTATTTATTTTAAGTAAGAACAAAATAAAAATATTTTAGATCGATGTAAAATTAGCCCATGATAGTACAATAACATATTCATAATATTTGTGCCCATAAGTAAATAGGAGCATAAGTTAATAAAGAGCATAAAATGTTTTTTTTTATCACCAGCCATATTTGCTGATAAAAAAAAAAACATTTATTTCCAATAAGCTAGTTACCTAATTAATTATGGGACCAATTAGCTTGTATATGCTGAAGTATATACAAGGCATACATCTCAAACTGTGAAAGAGTACTGTGGGGGAGCTCCACCTTGTTGGAAATACAAATGAAATACATTTAAAATAGTTTGTGATACCATTTGAAATAATGTATGAGGCAACCATTTGACCTACCAAATTTCAAGTTGATAAAATGTCTTATTACTACACATTTTTGCCTTCTAGTTCCTTATACATCAATATTTTTGATTTTTATAGGAGTTATTTAAGCAACAAACTAACATAAAACTAATAAAAAACAGTAGGACAAGCAATTATTAATAACAGCAACTATTATTGGTTTTAAATTTAAAAATAAGATAAGCACCAGTTATCAGAAAATAAATACAAAAGGAGTAAATAGTTGACATACCACAAATATGTCATTAAACCTCAAATATGTAATTGAACTAGTTACAGATTGATCCTGAACAAGTAACAAAACATCTGCGAACAGCAAGATTTCAAACTAGAAGTTCAGGACTGGTCACTGTGAACACTCTTTTTAACAATGTGCATGTAAGTTAATTCTGTCCAGGACTGTCACTGGGAAAGAAGTTATTTTGGCTCAATATTCACTGATCAACTATCAACCAATTAAGTTTTTTTTGACACTGTTAAATAGACATTTTAATGCCCTTTAGAACAATGTGTCAAATGGAGGTGACACATCATTGTAAGCAGCATTAAAATGTATGGGGTTTCCATTTGACATATCAAAGAGAGTCTGAGGTTTTTTTAAAAACTGGTTATTAAGGGCGGTCATTTTGAAATGAAAGCACTGTATAATTTCAACATCCATACACAGAATGAAAAGTTTTTATTGCTTAACAGTCCCATATGCTAAATATATTTTTATTAAAACATGAATTTTAAATGTGATAACAGTTACTTTGATGACTAAAACAGACAGTGAAATAACTAATGTAGCTGCCATTGAAGCAGAAATATGGTAATGGAAAAACAAAAAAAAAAAGGAAACAAGTGATTACATACCTTCATCTTTGTACTTAAGGGTAATATCGTCGTTTGCCGTTAATTTTCCTCTGAAAACTCGTTGCATCATTAAAACTAGTTCATCGTATGTTATAGCATCGTTGTGTATAGGAAACCTGCGAATATCGTCACCGAACTGAACTTTAATTATTAATTTACCGCTTAGATCCAGGTCAGTCTTCATGTCCATTTTGTCCTGTAAACGATGCTGTTATTTATTCTAGTTGGAGCGAGAAAAGATTACTTACCCCGTCGCTTTGAAGCCGTTTTCTCATTAAAAACAGGAATAAGAAGCCGGAATTCCTTGAAAATGAGAATTAAAAGTGCTAAAACTTCAGAAAAACATCAAACATAAAGCCAACGTTTAGCTATCTTCTCCTGTCAAAATGGACCGGGCGAACTGCTGACTTGCTGTCTGTCAAGTGTCAAAACTGCTCGCATCTGCCGACAAAGGTAGGTCTTCCAACCAGGCGGTAAAAGAATCTCACCAATATAGCAACACTCAAGTTTTTTACTCAGCCAAGTAGCAACGAAAATCAATTTAACTTTAAATCGCATTCACCTAAAATAGTTAGCTTATTTTAAAGAAAATGAAACTAAAAAAAATTATTTGAATAATGAATTGACAGATGGATAAATAGAAAATTTAATTTTTATTTTGGTTAAAGCCATGTGATACTTTCGGGTATGATTCGCGTCACTCTAAACTAAAAGCAAAAGCAGTTATATTTGAATTGTTTATTAATAATCATACAAAAAAAGATAGATACAGGTCCACTTTAATACATGCATTCATTTATTATGACTGGTGGCGGAGCCCTACCGGAGGTTTCGCGGAGCACACTTTGAGTAACGCTGGATAGGCAAATTTAATAACATAAAAATTGCTTTTTCTTCTTAAAAATTCTTTAACCTGAATCTTAATGATGTAAAAAAAAATTAAAAACAAAGGCCTAAATAGAATGTCTGTAGAATTCATTAATTTTCAAGCGGCAAATAACTTTGTAAAAAATAAAACTTTACTCAATAAAGGCTATAAAATATTCATTCCTTTTAATTTTGCCACATGCAAGGGGTTAGTCAGGCAGATAGATTTAGTAATAGGGGAAGGAGAACTCTTAGGCTAGCCGCATATTGAACGTAGGGCAGCAGAGCACAGCACAGCCTAGGGCAGCAGAGGATTTTGTAACACACGCAATTAAATTAAACGCCGCATATTAGACGTAGCAGGACGTAGCAGAGGCGAGGCCTGTGCGACATAGTAACAGAGTACTTTATCCGGCCTCAGTCGGTTGTGGAGTGTGCACAGTTTTCTCTGCAGAGTGGCAGCTGTTGTAAAAAAAATGGAACTCCTAATTGACCTCGTGCGGGAAAATAAAGTATTATATGATACAAGTCATAAAGACTATATGCGTATAAATATTGTTTAATTTAAACGTCACTTAAATTACTTAGGAGATTAAATTCTCCATGCGTTCTTCTTTTTTTTAAATGAGTACTTTCACCTAAACACTTTTTTCGCCGTTTTAAATAGAAACACAACAGAATATTCTCGATTTCCGAATCCGATTCTGAATCTAAACAAAGTTCGTCTTCTGTAGACATATTTAATTCTAATAATTAATAGGTACCGTCAATTTAATTATGCTCTTTATATGACAATATAGATAAATATATACATAACAAAAAAAGACAAATAGCTACGACATGCAAAGGTCCTACGTTCAATATGCGCTCGTCGCAGAGGCAGAGCAGAGGAATAGTTTTCCTCTGCTATGTCTCGGCTGTGCTGTGCTCTGCTGCCCTACGTTCAATATGCGGCTAGCCTTATTCTGGTCAGCTGCTTCATTAGGAGACCTGCGAAGACGAACTATTGATGTTTCTCGCGAAGTGAGCCCGCAAGTTCTGCAGAATGTTCGAGAACAGTTTGAAGATAATTTATTTACTTTTTTTTTTATTTTAATTTATTTTAAGGTTGGTGGACAACATTTTCAGCATTTTCTTGATTAGTTCGGTAAGCTTTTTTTAAATTGATTTAGTTTATTTGTTTTTAAAAAATCTATTTTTCGAATTTCAATCCTCTATATTTTCTAAACGAATTGACCGATTTTCAAAAAAGTAAGCAGTAACCTATAGAAGATTAATAGCACTTTTTAATCAGATATTATTAAACCCTCATTCTTCTTTAAAAATTCTTGGAGATGATACCCCCACTTAGGAGGTTGAAGATGTTGCAATCATCTTTTCGGCAAAAGTACAAACAACATTGACTTGTTTTTGGGTTTCGCGTCTTTGAAAGAACAGGAATGGTGGTTGGTTTTACCAGAATGGCGGCATTTACTTCCTCCAGCTTCCTGTTGGATGGACTTCTTGGATGGTTTATTATTTCTTTTGTGTGTGCTATTGGTGTGGCCTGACTTGAATTTTGACACCTAATGCAGATTTCCAGCTGAGACTATGAGTGCGGAATTTATTTCCGCGGCTTCAATGCTAATTGCAATTTCGTAGGCTTTTTAAGTGTCAACTTTTTTTGACCATGAGCTCAAAGGTTTCATCCCCTACCGCGGTGATTGGAATTGCTGCCTTCAAAATATCCTTCATTTCGTTTTTTTTAAATACTGCTCCATACGAGTTATATAAAAACTCCAATTTCCTGAATATTGAAAGTTTCTAATCTTCCAATTGACATTGTATTTATTTAATTTAATTTATTACTGACTGTAATAATAATTTGAGATTTAATTTTTACAAGGTGTATAGAAATAAATAACTATTTATTCGTTGGCTTTAAACGAAGTGCTACGTCTTTATTTTGCATAGTAACAGGTAAACGACAATACATATATAAAAACCAAGAATGTTCGCATTTTTACTATATACTGCTGAATCATTAAATACCTTTACCACACATTCATAAAATTATTTTTTTAAATTCTAACTGATTTTTGAAAATGGGAACCGACTGATAATAACCTTTTTTTACCTTTTATAAAAGTGTATGACCAGCATCTTTGGAATAATGGATGAGTTTTTCGAGTTGATAATATTAAACCATCTAGCGATCTACTTAGTATATACTAAGTTTATATAAACTAGTATTTACTGGTAATGTAGGGCATTATTTAAGGATGGGGGATGTCTGGCAACAATTATAAACGTGTCGTGTTCGTCTTGTAACATCATGAGTTATTTTATTAATGAATTATTAATATTATTGGTACAATTTTGAAGGGATTTTTGATAAATTACTAGGATAAATAAAATAAATATAAATATATAGTTGAAATATACAGAGGGTATTGATATTACGGGATATTTATGCGGATAATAATAGTATAAAAATAGAATTATACGGTTTTAAGGTTGAAGGCATATATAAGGAAAATATTATTTATAATAAGAGTAATATAAATCTACAGGGTGTTAAAAATATTTACAAGAAAGATAATATTTATAATAATAGTAATAGTAGCATAACAAGAAGACAAGCATAAAGACAGTATAAATATCTGAAAAAAAAATAAAAAATGCATTATGAGCAATTTAACCCCCGCTTAAGTTCATCAATCCGTTTAAAAGTTACAGATAATTCTAGGTTTTGGTGTGAAATTGATCACTTAGGGGGAAATTGATCAGTCATAAAATTCCACTAATTGATTATTTTTTTAGGTAAAATAAAAAAGAAACATTGCAGTTTTTTAATACTTATATCATTATAGCTATTATATCTGCCAACTCTATGGAAAACGCGTCGCCTTCTTGTGGTTTAAAAACACTTTTTCTTCCATCGACAGATTTAAGTCCCAGAACTTCGAATTCGTTTTCATTGAAATTTTGAACTGTAGCTATGTAACGATAGCTAATACTTTTCCGCATGCCCCCCAACACTTTAATCAATAAAAATGTACCAATTTTGATCTCACTTTGACTCACTTTCAAATATTCAATTTCTTCGTTTTCCTGCAATTGGATAAATAGATCTTCGGCGGTCATGTCATCGTCGGAATTATCATTTGTTAGAGGCTCTTCAACGTCGCTGTCTGAACTGTTGGAATCATTTTGGGCTGTCACACTTTTCCCTGGCTGAACATCAAGTTTTGTTCTCTTCTTATTTCGTCTTGTTGGAGCATTTGAAAATCTCTGTTGTTGTAAGTAATTTACCAACACGTTCTGCGCTTGGTCTTGATTAAAATCTTCTCTAGGCAGCTTGTCTAATACTCGGTTTGGATTTAAAGGGACTGTGCGACTTGCTTCAAAAGAAGAAATAAGATTTCGTTTAACCGCATGAGGTATTTTATTTTTGGATAGTTTACTATCCATTGCCACCAAGGTTTTTTACAACAAATGTGGGAAATCCTTTTTGTCAATTGATGAATGTGTCGGATACGTATTTTTCTATTCTAGCAAGACTTCTCTCCAGGCCATTTTAAATAGCCTGAAAAACCCTACGTCCAACGGCTGACATAAATGTGTCGCGTTCTTTGGCAGGCATACAAATCCAATGTTATGTTCTTCACACAGTCTAATAACTTCTTCTGTGAAATGTGAGGCTAAGTTATCGCCTATTAGAATTTTTCGCCCTTGCTGTCTTTTGGCATGTGGAAGAAACACAGACTTAAACCAGTCATTAAAAGTTTCGGCGTCCATCCACCCATGTGACGTTCGGTTGTATCGTGATCCACCTGCACAGCATCTCTCTATGCAACAGGGTTCTAATTTTAGTCCTTATTCAGTCCACTGCGCCCACATTTTTTCTGCTCGATAAATTACATATGGTGGCAAAAGAACTCCTGCTGCAGAACCACACATCATTACTGAGGTTGCAGATTTAGTAAAACTGCACACTTGTTCAGGGTATTTTACTCCACGGGAATATATTAGTTTTTTGCGCCCAGGGTCGTCAAGCAAATTAGTTTCATCATAATTATATACGTTGCACGACGGAATACCATTTAAAGTTGTTTTAAGGTTTTCAAAATATTCAGTTAATGTTTGCCTGAAAACATCAGCACGAGCCCTTTTAATATTAGCTGCAAGCCTTTGAGCTATAAAATTGTTATGTCTTTTTAACAGCGAAAATACCCAATCGGTACCGGGTAAATTGTCCTTAAATTTTGCCACTGAACGACCTTGGGTATCTAGCAGGTTTTTTTGTCATATGCCTTAAATCTGTTAAATTAAGAGGAAACCCCCATTCGCCACAAATAGCAACACATTTAAGAATTGATTACTCTTCATTCGAGCTAAAAACGGTTTACCCGCCGTTACTTTTAACATGACGCTCACGGTATCTATTATTTAAGGTCCCGTAAGAAATCTTGAACCATTTTGCAGTTTTGCGTAAATTCCACCCTTCATTTATGACCTTTTCTAACGCTTTTTCTATGGACTCTTGACCGTAGCCTTTGTACCTTCGTGCCCCAACTTTTCTCTTATAAACTCTCGGCATTATGTCAATATTCTAAAACCAAAAATATTATTATACTAGTAGTACTATACCCTTAAAATTATATAAGCTTTACAATCTGCTGATCAATTTCACCCCATCCAATAAATCTTAAAATTTGACAAAATCCGGCAAAGCCGCAAACTTCATTTTGAGGTTATGAAAATACAAGATATTCAGGATACTAAATATATCACGCACATATCCACAATTTGCATGTATTCTTAAATAGCAGTCAAATTTTGGAAGGTTATATTTTTGTCTAAATATTATTTTTACAAATTTTGGAAGGTTTTATTTTGTCTAAACATGTTTGAGAGCCGCCAACTCCAAAAAAAACGTTCAACTGACAAAAAACATGCACATGGATCACTAGCAACACCATTACTGAATACGATTTTTTACCGAACGGAAAAAATCGGCAAATATGCGCGGGAAATTTAAACGTAAAATAGTTTGATATGGTGATCAAAGTCGCCCCGCGAAATCAAATTCACCACATTTCACGGTAATAATAGTTTAATTTTAGTCAGGGTTCTTTTAGTGAAGGTTGCCAAATTGGTAATAAATTTATATTAATTAATAATAATATAATTTATTAATTAATAATAATAATAGTTTACCAATTTAGAAAAAAACACATTGATGCGGTGTCAAAAAAAGGTGTATTTTTTATATTTTTTACTATATTACTGATATCACGGCTTTTATAGCTTCTAGTCAATACGTTGATAAATTCTTTCATTCTTTTTTTTCCTTTAAATTTTTTGAAATTTTAATATAATTGCCTTTTAAAATAAAAAAAAAATAAAAAACAAACCCATTTGTCCTATCCCAATACATAGCTTCTTATAGGACTTGATCTTTCTCTTTAGATTGTGGCACTCGTATGAATTGTGGAAAAAATTGTCATAAAGCTTTTTTACTACTTTTTAAATCGTCTTTAAGCAAAAAAAATAAATTTTAAATTCGGAGCGTATTTTGAAAAAATGGTCATTTTGACCCCGGATTTTGTTCGAAAATCGAAAAATGCAAAGAAATAGGTTTTCAGTTCGTTTTAGAGTCAAATCGGTAATAATATTTTTTAAAGGTACTCTGAAGTAATGCAGCTTAGAAAAATAAAAAATTTAAATTTTTCCATAAGGCTCATGATAATTCGATATTTATGTTTTATAGTTTTTTTTTATTTTCTCCGATTCTATGATAGCTAGAACCGATTTGTTTTAACATACGGATACCTCGTATTATTCCTGAGAACTTTTATTCGAAACAAAAAGTTATCAGGGTTACAGTTAATTTAGAAAAAAATAAAAATTATTTTTTCGAAATTTTTCGTGGGTATTCGATTTTTGACCAAAAAAAAATATTTTTTTATTGGATTTTTTTACTGAAAATTGCTAGTTTAAGGCTTACTTTAATAAAATTTGCCAATAATCATTTTTGGAAAAAAAATGGTACCATGGAAAAAAACATCTTTTCTTTTCTTTTTTCCACATTTTTACTAATATCTCGGCTTCTATAGCTTCGATTCAATTCGTTGATTGTTTCTTTTATTCCTTTTTCTTCTCCTGCCAATTCCTCTTATATTTTATTACAATTGGCTTTCAAAAATAATACTGAAGAATCAAAAAAATCTGCCTAAAAACCCTTTTGTTCTATCTCAATACATAGATTCTTATGGGATCTAATGTTTTCTTTTTATTTTGTGTCACTTTTATCAATCTTGGAAAATTTGTTTATAAAGCTTTTTTACTCGAAAATCGAAAAATGCAAAGAAATAGGTTTTCCGTTCATTTTAGAGTCAAATCGGTAATATATTTTTTTAAAGGTTCTCTGAAGTAGTACAGGATACTAAAATAAAAAATTTAAATTTTTCCATTTTCTCATGATAATTCGATATTTATGTTTTATAGTTTTTTCAATTTCCTCCGATTCTATGATAGCTAGAACCAATTCGTTTTGACATACGGATACCTCGTAACATTCCTGAGAACTTTTATTTGAAACAAAAAGTTGTCAGAGTTACAGATAATTTAGAAAAAAATAAAAATCATTTTTTCAAAATTTTTCGTGGGTCTCGTAAACTTTTTTGCTCTTGGTTTAACCTGGCTTCTTAGGGCAAAGCCTATTTCCTTCACCAAAAATGTAGGACATAGAGAAAATAATATTGTCATTTGCCAATAACGACCTTTATTCTCCTTAATGTTTTTAGGCTCTAATGTTAACATACAATCATAATTTTTAATAAAGATAATACGTGTGTGTCTATATTATGTGTTATGCTTAATACATGTTGTCCTTATCTTAATAAAAATTTTTATATATGTACATATAACTTCTGCCTATTCTATGTGAACTATACAATTATTATTTAAATAATATATAAAATTATTAAGCAATAAACTTAATAAGGTTACAAAAATATTTATTACATGGCAAACCTGTATACAACTAAACTTTGTTATGACTATTTTTTATATGCTCATAAGAAGTTAATTTTAACTTCTGCACTTTTTTCTTTCACATCCTCCAACTTTTCACAGCAAAATGAATTTCAGTGAATCATTCACTGAATTTAAAAAAAAAACCTTTGTATGAGTATAACTATGATACTTATATTTTATTTTCATATAGAAAAATAAGAAAGATGTGGAGATTTAAAATATTTTCCAACATTTGTTTGGATTTTGGAAACTCCCGTTGCCGGTGGCGTTTATGTTTGTGGGCACAAAATATTAACCCAGGGGAAATAGAAGAGGAACTGCAATGCTAACGTCAAATCATAAAAGATTAGTTCCCGGCCGAACCGCATTTATTTCGCATGGCGTGGTGATCGCGGGAATTTTGAAAGCATGATATCTAATATAGTTTATTTTAAGATCGCTTTTTTAAAGAATTTAAACTGAATTGGTGCCAATTTAAATGTATTGTATTCATGATTGTTTTCACGCACTTAATTTTGGACCAATTAAGTTTAAATTTGATTTGAATCGATTAATTAAATGTAAAAGTATCTACATTATGTACGAAGTGATTTTTATATTTCATACAATGGCATTTTTTTGTTTAAAAATATAAGGTTTAAATTTTAATTTTTTTTTATGTTGATTAATAAAGTGGCAACAAAAAAAAACAATTAAACATCGCGATAAAACCAAAAATTTTTTTTCTTTTTAATTTTAAACCTATTTTAAAAATTTTGGTATATAAACCCTAAATATTTGAAATCAGGAAGAATTTATCTTTTGATTGGAAAAACATTATAAAGTGTGTTTTCAAAATATTAGGTAATAAAGTATTTAAATTATATACTATACTTTGAAATCGCGACGTTCAATTGTTTTTTTTTAAAGATTCTTAATCAGCATTAAAAGTTAGCCATTGTATGAAATAGAAAGAATTACCCTGTAAACGTTAACTAAATTAAATCGAAAGCAAACTATCAGAATTAAAAAAAAATAAGAGTAAAAGTATTTTTTGTCAACCCAGACCTTTTTATTACAACCTTTTTATAACTAAATAAAAAAGGATTACACAAGAAATAAGTGCAACGTAACAACAATTTTACTGACAAGAAACTAGAAGAAAATTATGAAATTGGGATGGGTTTAAATAAAACACATTATGAAAAAGTATCTATTTATTATAATAAATGGATGTAAGAACTACTTTTTCTTTCTTCTCTTCTCTAATTGTTTATGCCTGTTATAGGCATGTAGTCTTACAGGGTCAAAGTTGGCCGCAGAAGTTTGATTTTACTAGATATTTAAATTTTTCATCAATGCCCCTACAAATTTTATTTATTCTCTTGCACCACCAAAATATGCAACATTTAATTATAATTTTTCTAAGAAGTGCATCCTGTTGAGGGTGATTTGAACAATTAAGAAATTTAAATGAATCCATTTTGCTTCTCATCCAATATTTTCATTAATTTTTCTTTATAGCAAACTCTTGGTATGAGATAGAACAGGGTCAGGGTTATTGATCTGACTTAACCACATTTGTAAACGCTCTGGGTCTTTAGGAACATCTCGGTGCATCACAAGTGAACCAGGAGCAACTTGGAACTGAGCATTTCTTCTTTGAGTCCACATTCAAATGTTCCATGTTTAAAGAAACAAAATATGACAGTAATCTGCAAGAAGTATACAAAGCTTATTTAATTGCAAAGAAGTAGTTACCCATTCATATTGATATTTTTAATTTTATGTAAAAATTGATACTGGAAGATCATTACAAAATTCCAAGTTAACAAGCCTTACATCCAAGCTTATTTCTAATTTAAGTTGGATTATTGTTTTCACAATGAAGCAGCAAAAAAATATACTTGAAAAATGGTCAAAATCAAAAGTCATTTTATTATATCAGGCAATCCAAAACAAGTAAAAAAATTGGGAGGCAGGCACTTTTTGGGTTGGAATTTTGTATGAAAATTTTTTAATTCACAGTTGACACTACTGAAAATTGTTATAATTAGTGTTTTTGGTATTTGTTACATTAGGATCGAATTGAATTAACTTGAAAATACTATATTTATTTAGTTTATTACTCAATTTATTTACTTTGACAAACCACATTACAGACTTTAAGCTGCCCATAAACAACGATTTTTTACAACCTACTGGATTGCCATTGGGATTGCTTACATTGAAGTGCCAAAGTCCTTTGGGTACCCCTGCCCCTCCCACCCCCCGCAAGTTTTTACTCCTGGCGTCAAAAATTTCTTGAGCATTTATAGAGGCATGTTGTTTTTTATTACTATTTTTTTAAAAATGGTCGAGGGGCCCCTTACATCTTTGGGGCCCCCTCACAATGCAGATTGCCTAATTGGAAACCCGAAAACCCTATATAGTAGGACAGCCAACTGCAAATTTTTGAGCTCATCCAATAACAAGATGGCATAAGCTCTACAATATTGATTTCAAATAACAGGATACAGGTATGACACATGTGAAATTATTGTTAATCTCTTCCAAAAAAGTGTGCCATGAATTTAGCACAGGGTGATCCCTTACACCCTAGCACAGAAACATTTCTACTTGTATACCTATTTTGATCAGTCTCCAATGGCATAGTTAGTTATTCCTTGTTACCAAATAAAATTGATTGGGTAAAGTATAAAGTATAATAAGTATTAAAAAGAGTCACTGTTTTTATAACTTTTCACAGGATAAGACAATATGCAAAGGAGCGATTTGACCATAATATACATACCATAAGATGAGCTTGAGAATTTGCAGTCCGCTAATGACTAGTAGAATTAGTTCTATGACCACTAATTAGGTTGGTATATTGATACCTATAGTATCAAAGGCAAAAACTATTACTACTACTATTATTACTACTTAAAAATCAAACATTTCTCTTTAGGTGAGTTTTCTGAAGTAAAAATAGGTCCTATTTAGTCTATATTTAACATTTAGTGGCGTGCCAATAGGGCCTGCATTGTGAGGAGCCCCGGAGGTTTAGGGAGCCCCATAAAAAAAAATTGTAAGAGGGCCCCAAAAGACTTCAGCGCACCACTGTTTAATACATTACTTAGTATTAATTGTTATTTTATAAAATTTATTATTTTTTGTATGATGACTAAGCAAGCAAAAGAAAGGAACTAATTTATAATTAAACTATAATTTTAAATTTTAGGCATAAACAATAGGTAATAGGGAGTAAAATATAAGTAAAATCAAACCTAATAGTAGGTACGTACCTATTTACTTTCCTACTTAGAAAACCAAAGTGGATTGGATGATCGCCCACGTAGTATCGCACTATCACAAATAGTCTAAAATGTCTAATTAAATAATACCACAGATCTAACGAGACAAACAGATACGTAATCTTACGGCGGTATATGGAACACGGTGTTTGGCGGCGTTTTGATCAAGCGATCAGTTAAATTCTCAATATTTCAAATTTTGCTTCTCTCGCGGCAATACGATATTAGACCACGTTGCCAGATTATAAGCCATATGTGAATTATTAGGATAGAATCTCTCCTGATATCTACAGACGCGATTTATTGATTGTTTAGTCGAAATACGTATGCTGTCCGGCCAAACTAAAAAGACTTTCTCGTCTTTTTCGTGGGTTGCGATGCCGTGAATATCAACATACCTACATATATTGAAGTTGTTATAATTATTATAACTTATTAGATGGATGGATGGATCGATTTGGAGGTGTTATATTAACTTATTAGATGTTATTTGGTGGTAAAGTACTAATGTGTGCTTGGTGTTGAAAGACGTTATTAAAATTATCAAATAATTAATTGTTTTTTTTTTTGTAAAATTTAATTATTAAAAAGCTTTTTGGAGTTGTATAAAAAAACAATAAAATTAATTGAAAAACGTAAAATTTTTATCGAGATAGGTATTTAAAACCAGCCATTGTCAAATTTAACAAATTGTCTTAATTTTATTAAAATTGGTGGTCATTAATATACCAGGCGTTTTAAGAAAAAAAATTTTCAGTGTTATATTATACCTTAACATGAATCCTAGCCTTTGTCTATTCAAATTTTGATCTCCGCTATTAAATTTAAAATGTTTAAAATGATAAATCAAAAAATAACTTTTTTCATGTAAAATCATCCATGTAAGATCATCTATGATGATTCTTAAAAAACGCACTATAGATAAAGTATAGTATAAAAAATATTCTTAGGTAAGTTAAGTACACTATATTTTTCTTACAAATTTTGCAAATTTCTAATTTTTTGTTTGTGATTTTTTGACATTTTCCGTGACCATTTGCAGAACTTAAATAAATCTATTTGAACAAGTTTGTTATTATGGTCATGACAGTCGTCAGTTTTTTCCCCAACCATATTAGATGTTTTGAAACAATTTTATTTTTAATTTTTGTTGCCACAAACTGAAAGTGAAAACAGTGAAACTTTTATGAAGGGAAAAAATTTGAGAAGGGTCTGTAAATTTTGTGCTGTTTTGAAAATTTAATTTGCATTTTTTAAATTGTTCGATAACACGTCGAACTAAATACCCCGCATAATAGTTATTTGCCGATTCTTCCAAATTTATCTTAGGTTCTTTGATTGCTGCAATTTCTTCTAATTCAGAAACCGGACTTTCAGACCGATCTTCTTTAGTATTTAGTTCTTGTGATATATGAACACCTTGAGTGGTTTTTTCGCTGTCACATTTTGTATCAATATTCCTTGTAATTCCTGACAACAAAAGTTGAGTATCTGTATCATCTTCGCAATTCGATAACTTTGATGGAGTTAATAAACCCGTTATAGATTTAATCCTGAAAAATAGTCGAAATGACTTTGCAGTTGGATTTAAATTCCAACCACCTTGTTGCCTGGCCATTGAAAACAAGTTTTCCAAGAAATCTTGATTTAATCTATTTGTAAGAATAAACTGAATATTTTCCTTTTTTTTCACTTTCAAAAAGCTGTTCAATTGCATTTATAGTATGAATAATTCCATCGAAACATGGAGGCCTTGTTTCGCTAATTACGGTCTTTCCCTTTTTACGGTACAACTTAATCAATGCTTCAAAAACAGATTTACCTTTGCCAAAAACCAGATTCACACAAGAACTGTTTTCGCTAAGACCACGGTTAAAAGGATTTTTGGCAAAAGGGCGTTTGCTATTTAAAGCATCGAATAAATTGTTCATTTCCCAACTTAAAAGTTCCCGACAACAAATTGTTCCTAATACTTTTGAAAAGATGCGGAGCATCAAATAGAGCAAACATTTTTAAATCATTATAATAAAAAAAAGGTCGTTCCTTACTAACACACAATAATTTAAAAGCTGCCCTAGGACTTCCTTGGTCACATACTATTGCCTTGGGAATAAAACCAATCTCATTTAGAGATTTTAAAACGTAAAAAATCAAAAGTTTTAAATTCTTGCCACTTGTAGTGGTGTGAGAGAAAAAGTATGCAAGTGGAAATTTCCATGATGAATATATGCCTCTAATAGAAAAAACTAAGACATGAGTGGCTTCCCTTGGTTTTCGTCCTAGAGGACCTAAGTCTTCAAAACCTTCTATTAGGTCCAGTTTTTTATTATATTCGAGGCATTTTTTGATTGACATTTCATCAAAAGCCACCAAACATTTTTTTTCATTCTTATCCATACCTGCACACTTCAGCTTAAGACAGGTTTTTATATTATCATCTACGCCAGTCTTAAATGTATTTTGACCAATGCATTTTTGAATGGTTGAGGTAAATGGTAATATAATGCCTTTTCTTCTTAAAAAATTGTAACACGATGGTGATTTATAGTACAGGGAGACCGCCAACTCCTTTTCGTTGCGGGAATATAAAGTACGACGTTTACCCCGTACTTGCATCATAACAAACGTTTTTGCAGGCGCAGGCATGGATAAGAATGATAAAAAAGGTAACAAATTAAAAATTGAAAATTTGCACTTGCGAACTTTTTCTCTCAACCGAGTAATTCTTCTCTTAATATTATGATTTTTTTCCTTTGATAAGAGATTTTATTTTTAAGTTTTACTTTTCTTGGACTGTTAAGAGTATCCGGGAAGTCGATAATTTTTTTAACAAACTCGTTTTCTTCTTCAAATTTCATTTTTTTCTTGGAAGGTGGACTTAAACACGGACTATCACTTAATGACACGTTAGTCTTGATATTTGTATAGGTCTTTTTGGGCGTTAAAACGCGTAAATTCTGTTCACTGTCCAATAAACATTTATAATTAATAGGAACGGCACTGTCTTTTAATCGATGTCTTTTTTCCGTTTTCCAGTCATTCTCTGTAAAATGTCTTTCGCAAATATATTTGTTTTTAAGCATATCTTCCGGAAAACCGACTAGTTGTGTATTTCCTAAAATAACAAACATCGTTAAAAAATAAATAAATAAATAAATAATATCTTTATTTAGCAAAAGCTACATTCAATAAAAACATAAATAAAAAATAAAGTAAAAGTATAAGTTGGCCATAACTGTATCAGGACACTCCGGTTTGTCCATGGATGGTCTCGGTAATCCAGAAACAGCATCCCGGTTCCAGAAATATCCTGTCAGAGGTAGACCATAAATTAAAACTAGACTTAACCTAAACATTATTTTAAACATTATTTCCTTGCCCACTTATTAAAAGCACAGTTAATTGTTGTTTGCCTTATAATAATGAAAATAATGTCGACTCTGAACAGGTTGATCGAGTCGGTTCGGTTGCAATCAGCCGATGACACACATTTGGAACTTGGTTGACCTTGCTGACCAGATACATTGGTCCCCTAAGGTTTTACACTTTTAATTTCTAAGGTGTAACACTAAGAAATGCTTCGGTAGTTCCAAGAAGCTGTAACCAGTATCCCGGTTGGCCCAAAAATACCCAGTCAACAGATAAACCAACAATCAAGATGATGATTGGAGCGGAAACAATGCATACTATAGTAAAACTTAATAAACTACATAATTAAAATAACATAATAAAATAACAAACACAATTTTACTTATTCATAATAAATTTTCTCAAGAGCCCTCTGAATTGATTCAAAGTAATACAATTTTTGATGTTAGCAGGCAAGTTGTTAAATAGGATTAAACCTTTGTATAGAACTGAATTATGCATTTGGGTTGTGTTACATCTGTCGACTAGTATGAAGTCTATACGATTTCTCGTTTGGCATCGAAAATTGTTCCCAAATATTTAATTTCCTTGGCATACAAAATACTTTCCCCATTAACAGAAATCTGTATATTGCCCATGTCTATAGAACTTAATCTAGATTTCTTGCCAAATATACAAAACTTGGATTTACTTGCATTTAAACTTAGTTTATTTCTACAGAGCCAGATGAATAAGTTATTGAGTTCAACGTTCATGACCTGTTGCAGTTGATGAATGTCTTTACCCACCACATATAACATTGTATCGTCCGCAAACAACACCACATTACACCCCCGCACTACCTCCACCATATCGTTGACATACAATAAAAATAGCAAGGGGCCCAAGACCGTTCCCTGCGGTACACCATGCTTTACATTAACACTTTCAGATGAACTATTTTTGTACATGACTCGCTGAACTCTACCACTTAGATAAGATTGAAACCACTTCAATACATTATGTTTAAGGCCTAACCGTTCTAATTTCCTAATTAACATTTCTCTACTCACGGTTTCAAACGCTCTCTTAAAATCCAAAAATACAGCAAGTACTAGATTATCAGAGTCAAGGGCCCTGAGAAAATTATCAACTATATTAATAATGACAGACTCACATGAATGATTCTCACGGAACCCCGATTGGTTAGGCACAACTATTTTATTTATATTACAATGTTCGAGTAGCTGTTCCTTAACACATACTTCAAGGAGCTTCTCATAAATAGGTACGGTGTTAATTGGCCGAAATTCATTACACAAATTAGTGTTTTGCACTTTTGGAATAGGAACAACAGTAGAAAGTTTCCAGGCTTGCGGAAAAATCCTAGTACTTAAGGATGTATTGATAATATCCAAAAGATCACCCACAACATAAGCAACATCGCAAAGAACCTGCTTAGAGATGCCACTCTCCCCACCACCAACGTTTTTTAGATTTTTAAGTATTTCCTTCATTTTAGTCATCGAAACTTTATTAAATTGTGTCAAGGTTTTCTGGACTGAAGGTGGTTCAATGAAATATGTTTGGCCATTTGCTGCTGGTGGAATATCTGCAAGAATAAGATCAATACTATTCACGAAATAATTATTAAATCTATGTGCAATATCATCCTCCTGTGTAATGATTTCATTTTCAAACTTTATTTCATTAGGCATGTTTTGGTTTTTTCCTGGCAAAAGCGGCTTCAGATTTTTCCAGAGTTCTTTTTGATTATTTTTATTTAGATCTATGGTATTCGCAAAAATTCTATCCTTTTCTACTCTTATCTTGCTTACTATGTTATTTCTTATAGCTTTATATTCATTCCAAACGTTGTCGTTGTTTTCTATGGCAGCCCTTTTATATAATCGATCCCTTTCCTGCATTTGCTCCCTTATATCTTGAGTTATCCATTTTTTATCGGCATATTTCTGTTTTTGCACAATTTTAATCCTTGGACACATACTGTCAAGAATTGTTCTAATATCTCTGACAAAAGTATTAGCTAGTAAGTCAACATCTGAACTATTTCTATTCCAATTGCATGTAAGCAGTTCTTCCTGAAGTTTATGGCATTTGTAGGTCTTAAAAGACCTAGTATAATAAAATATAGAATAATAGTATATAAAAGTAAATATTATCATAAGTTTAAGGAGGTGTCTAAAAAGTTTTGTTGTTTTAAAATATGCATTGTGCAAACATTTTTGCTTAAAAAAAATACTTCAAAAATCTCGCTACGATTCACCCTTTTCGAAATATTTATATTTAGGGTTTTCAATGCTCTCAAGATAAAATTTTATTTTCCCACTTGAAGTTAAAATATTTTTTAAATAGACTGTGCATAACAAGATGAATTATTATAGACGTCATTGTCACTGTTATGGTTTATGTTCTTGTCAGTTACTTTGATGCTTGGTTATAAAAATTCAAATTCACATACGTTTAGTAACGTTATTAAATTTATCACTCTGAATCATGGATGCCTTGACTTTCGGACAAGGAAAATTTTACCTAATCTTACATTTTTTTAAAGAAATCTACTGTTAAAATATTTACCATTATTTATGGGACACCCTGTATTATCTGTTTATTGTGTAAATTAACATATTATTTTTGTTAAAAAAGATGTTTTAAAAAAAGTTATATTTATTGCTAATATAGTTAAATTATATTTGTAAAGTATTAATAACAATAAGATCTTTTTAAGAAGTTTATTTTTTATTATTTTGGGGGCTTTAAGTGTTGTTTCTACTGTAAAAATAATTTTAAATTTAAAATAATCGTATAATATGTGTACTAATTTACTAAATTATTTTTGTAATAAGAAAGTAGCTCTGCATTTAAGTTTATTATTAAAAAAATATTTTGATAAAATAAGGTTTTGCCTTTTTCAATTTTTTTTAAAAGGTTAAGAGACAAAAATGTGTTTGATAATTGTTCTAGATGTCTAAATTACATTATTATTTGGTTAGAGGATAAATTTTTGGTGTCTCCGAAAACATAAATTCGAGCATAAATAACTCATATCAATAATTATTTCAATGTTCAGGCAATTATATACTATAGCTTCTATTATAGCTGTATTTACTATTAGAACTAAAGAATAATTTAGTTTTAATTTAAACATAGCATTTTAAAAAATCTTAGTTTAATTTTATTCATATGAAAACACAAACTGTGTGATGTATATGGTAAAGTAAACATAAATTTATTTTGTAACTTACCACTATTAAAAATCCAAACATCACAAATTTCTTAGCGTTTTATTGGAAATTTAAACATTTTTATTTTTTCAATACGTCTAGTATTTCCGCAATTGTAATAGTCGCATTTATTGCCTGCTGCAGTAACCCTTGAACGTGGAAGCATATTGAAAACGCAATTATGTCTTTTATAAAGATCAGACTATCAGACCCATAGAACGCACGGGAGTAAAGTGAGAAATAATCATTTACAATAATTTTCAATTTGCCTAGTTCCTAAATAAAAGGGTAAAGACGCTCATCGACTCGACGCCGTTCATCGCCGACGGCCGCAATGAATCCAACCAGCGCAGACCGAAGCAGGCATTTTTCCTAAAATACTAAAAATAGATAAAAACCTTCCTCATACAAAATTGTATTGGCAACTAAGCACGGACCGAGGAGCGAATCCGTCGGGTCGAAGTCCAATGGATCTCAACTTTTTAAAGTTGGGATCCATTCGGTGTACCGTTTTTAATGCATTGCTTTACTTATCTGTTTGTCTCGTTAAATCTGTGATAATACTAAAGAAAATGGATGGAAAATCACAAAAGTTCGCATTCGCAAAGGGACGAACAAACAACAACAAAACCGAAAACCAACCAAACGACTCCAATTTCGGGATTCCCGAACGGAAGTGGGAGGAGCCATGAGAAATCGATAATGCAGAGGAAGTGCCCTCACTTCGTGGTTCGGCCGGGAACTAATCTTTTCATTTGACCTTGGTTGTAAAGGATTCTTTTCTATCTCCGTAGGTTAATATTTTGTGCTTGTGAGCCGGAAAGTGACAGTGAAATGACAAGTGAAAGTTTCTTCTTTTCTTATGTTTCTTCTATTTTTATGGCTTAAGCCCGATAGCAACCATCGTGAGTTTTAGTTATTCAAAAACATGTTAAGGTGGCTTTACATAAAGGAACTAAGCTGTTTACAAATGGTACTACGTTGGTACTGTTTCCAAACAATACCAACGTAGTCAATTCGTTTTTCTTTTTGAGACATAATTAACAATTAAATTGTAAATAATGGTTGAGAGTTAAACGGTACGCTTTATATTATTAAAATTAATAATAGACAGAACTGTATAACTTAATTGCTACAGAATAGATGTAACTATTTGGTAGTATAGTATTTTTTTCAATCAGACCAAAGCAACTTTTTTTAAATATTTCTAATGTTGATCTGGTTTACGATTTTATTGCGGATACATCTTAGAACACTGACATAATTTTGATATTTAAAAGTTTTGAGAGTATTTTTTACTTAACTAAAAAGAGCGGAGCGTATTGTAATACATCATGGTTCTCTGAAGTATGATACCCCGAAATAATTAATATTTAAATGAAATTTATTTCTGATTTTAATATATAATTAAATTTATAAAGACCTTTCCTTTTCTCTCTGTATTTACTATAGATGATTATTTTTTCGAAAAACTAAAAAAAGAAAAAGTTGGGCAGAGCACCATGCCGAGGCTAAGGTTTAAACTCAGAGCCTCACGAGGATACGGCAGGTTTCTTCCCCACTACGTGTTTAGAGCACTCCTTGGATAATTGTGGAGATGTTTGTTTGTAATACTAACAAAAATTTTAAAAATTTCTACTGGTCCCTACGGATAAAAGTAGATGCGAAGCGTCTACTTGTTGTTAGTAGGCCTTATTTTACTATCCTTAAGTTTGTAGTACCTGAATTGGTTCCAAATCCGTCTGAGGCATCGTTCTATCTAGAATCAACAAAAACGATTCAGGTGAGTAAAACAGGTACCTATTTGTTACATTATTATTCAAAATAAAAACTAAAATGTAAACGTTTTAGGGACGAAATATTTTTATTAAAATTTTTTAACTAATCTAAACTTAAAAAAAATACCGGATGACACAGAAAAAAGGAAACACTAAATAACTTTGTTACTTTTCAAGATAAATAAATAAAATTTGGTATATCGATAGAATAGTTATACGAGCATGTTTTGACATATTCTACTGTTTGCCATCACTTCGGGTTTAACAGGAAATGACACTAACTTTCTTATTTTAAATGGGATACTTGGTATATTATTAGGTATTTCGATAGAAAATAATATTTTGGAAATAATGATACTGTATTTTCTACTTTCTGTTTTATTAATTTTTTTTCTCAATTTTAAAATAGGGTGCCATGAATGCGTTGAAAGTTTTAATTTTTAAGCAAGTAATCACGGAAAAATAGTTGTCATTGCATTTTGAAACTTAAATCTTTTACAAATTAATCAAACTAGATGTATTCAGAGCAATTTATTTTTAAAAGCTTAGCAGAGCGCTTTCGGCGTATGAGCCATCACCAGTGCTAACTGAAATGAGTTGGGTTATATGCGTAAAAACATTATAGTTAAAGGTGAACGAATGGAATGTACTCACTTGTCAGTTAAGCCCAGGAGTTTTCCATATTGGGAACACATTTGATAGTATTAAAATTATACATATAAAATTAACATTTAGACACACTTAGGACTATACAGAACACTAAACAGGACGAACAGTATTTAAAAAGGGGAGCACGTTAGTCTCCTTCATCTTTTGTTTACTTTTTATTGTGGTTTCTTAGATGGAGGGAAATACTATGTCAAACTAGGTTAACCTACAGTTAACTTCACTTTAAAATTAATATTTATATTATGCAAACCTATCAGAGTGGTAGTAGCGACAGATCGGTCTAGATGTCATTATCGTAAATGATGTGCGGTAGTACGAGTTGGTTATAAATTGGTGGTAGAAATTAGACTACAACAGTGAATTTTTGTTCGGATAAGGAAATTGTTATCCTTTAACTATGTAAAAGCAAACTTTTAAATTAGAAAACTTTGTTAATGCTTATAAAATTTTTTATATTAATTGTGGAGTCTCCTATGTAATGGAATGTAAGGTCTGTTAAGGTTTACTTGTATATTTAAACAAAAGGGATTTTTTATGAGCTAGTTGGTAATATAAATGTCCTCAAGAAAATCTAGTCGGTTGTAGTTTTTAGAAGTAACCTGCTAGAGAATTTTATAATTGGACTTTGGACTTAAATTATGGTTATTAGATTTTATATGTTTACCAAATGCAGAAGAGGGTCTACTTAAGTGCTCGGCTATGCGTGTTTTTAAGGGTCTACAAGTTCGTCCTACATATAAACAATCACAAGAATCACACTGCAATCTGTAAATACCACTCTTTGATAATGTGTCAAGTTTATCCTTGGTATTGATCAAAATCGAACCCAAGTTGTTTTTAGTTTTATAAGAAATTTGTAATTCTGATTGGTGTTTAATGAAGCTATTGTTGATTTTCTTATTTAGATGAGAATTAATGAACGGTAGAGATATAAATTTACTATCTTTTTTAACATCAGGAAAGATCTGTTTTTTAATTTTAGCTAATTTAATTTTTCTGATTAAAATATTAATTAGCTTGGGTCATAGATATTATTATAAGCAATTTGTTTAAGAATATTTATTTCGTTTTGAAAATTAGAAGAAGATAGAGGAATGCTTAAAAGACGGCGAATGTAACAATTAAAAGCAGCCACTTCGTGTTGGTGAGGGTGGTTGGAAACATTTGAAATTATGTGGTCTGTTTGAGTGGGTTTCCGGTATATTGAAAATTGTAAACTATTTCGTTGTTTATGTATTATTAAGTCTAAAAGATTCAAATTATTATTTGTATCTATTTCTAGTGTGAAAGAGATCTTAGGATGTATTTGGTTTAGTTTGTTTAAGAGTAACTGAGCTCCTACTGTGTCACAATTCAAGAAACAGAGACAATCGTCAACATATCTGTACCAATTGAAAATTTCTTTATTGTTATCAGTCATTATAAAATTTGATTCCAAGTGATCCATAAAGACCTCCGCCAAAAATGAAGATAAGCAACTGCCCACGACCAGGCCATCTGGCTGTTGGTAAAACGTATTATTGAAAAGGAAAAAATCTTAAGAAAGGCAGTGGTTAAGTAATGTTATTAGGGAAGTAAGATTATTGTTATTTATCTTGTCCTTAAAAGATATTTTTAATGATATTCACACTTTCAGATTTAGGCACTGTAGTAAAAAGATTAGTTACATCAAAAGAAACCAATAGATAATTATTAGGCAATTGTGAGTCTGTTAGTTTATTTACAAGATCAGTAGAATTTTTAACACCAAATTTAGGGCAGAAGTCTGTTAAATTTAACCATTTAAGGATAAAATTAGATAGAAAGGAAATTGGAGTGTTGGTGAAACTAACTACTGGTCTTATTGAAATTCCGATTTCATGTAACTTGGGTAAGCCGTAAAGACGTGGGGTTGCAGGGTTGCTGGATAAGAGGGTGTACGGAGCATTGTGTTCTTCTAAAAAGCGGTCAAATTGTTTTATAAGAATGGAGGTCTTTTTGACAAAGTTGTTGAAGGGACTGGACTGTGGTAGTAGATTTAAATTTATGCAATATAATAGATAGGTCGTTGCGAAGAGACGTTTTTAAATTGATGTTGTTAGAAATTTGCTCTTTATTAAAATTTCTTTATTAAAACAATATTCTAAGCCAAGTTTGAGAAGGTCCATATCAGCTCTATCAAAATTAACGTTAGAAAAATTCATAACCCTATCATGAAAAATAAATGCAGAGAATTTGTGGAAATTTTTTTCTTACCTATGTTGAAGAAAATTCTTATGACTGATAAGATTATCCAGTTTTTGTCTCAATTTATTGTATTTTATTTTCTTTTCAGTGATGATCAAGTTTTGTGGTAAGCTTGGCAAAAGCTGGAGTGACTTGTTCCTTAATACAGTTGTTGAGAAACCAGATATCCACACCTATGGTTGCTCTTTTAACTTTTAAATCTTTTACACGCTTATTTAAACTGTCCAAACCATTCATTTTGGCATTTACTTTATTTTTTTAAATAAAGCACATTATTGGGAACAACCACTTTTGAAATGCATTTTTTTTTTCAATAATTTGATATCATTATCTTTTAAATCAGTTGACAAATAAGCCCATAAGAAGAATAAGGAGGAGTCACATAAATCAACTAAATTAACGGCTCAATCATGTATACCAGATGGCATCACGTTTACGACGCATCTGCGGAGCGTCCTTCGCAGCCATTGGAACTATTTGAAAAGTAAATAGATAATCGCTATTGCAGTAGTATAATACTGAGGGTAAGTTCTGATATATTTGAGCTCCTGCTTCTAAGCAGTGATGAAAGCTCTAGTAGTAGCGACGATGAGGAAATATGTATCCTGTGCGTAAGTGTTTTTTTCAAAAATTGGCGTTTGTACCTTTTAAAAAATATATATAAATACATACCTCCATTATATCAAGACCTGGATTTAAATTGCAGTCAAGTGTATTGAATGCAATGATTTGAATGAAACAATCAAATGATCAAATTTCATAAACAGGAAAAAACCACGAAAAAATCATACCAAAACTTCATAACATAACCTTAACCTACAAATACAGGATTTCCGGATGTGGTAGATTAAACTTAGAATACGTTTAATCCAGGACATCCGTAGGAATAACCGAAGATACCGAAAAAAATGATCGGCTGTTTCGGTTGACATTTGCAACCAAGTTTTCAGGAACCGCGTTTCATAACCGAAACAAATTTAAGAAATTGTATAGTTATGGAACGGTAGCCAGCACAACCGGTTAAGTTACGAAACTTACCCTGAGTTATGTCAAAAAAACGCGGGATATTCGAATTCAGTATAAGACGGGAGATTTAAATTTAAGGCGTAAGTAAACATTCATTACCAATATATCGCCCAAATTATTAGAAAAAAGAAAAATGTTATATTTAGAGAAAATATAAGCATTTTAGACAAAACGAGTTTTTAAATCTTAAAGTAAAAAAAATCAATTCAAATCTATTTATATTTTTAACATCTAACAATTCAATAATTTTTTCAAAAATTGCGTTTTTACAGTTTTGCAACCATGTCAGATTTTTTTTAAATAAACAATAAACATCTAGATGTTTATGGTTTATTTAAAAAAAAAGTGTTAACCAAATCCTTTGGGAATTAGAGGCTTTTTTCATTAGTTGTAACATCTGACCATTTAATTAATTTTTAAAACAAAAATTTTCACAACACTGCATAAATCGATTTAAATATTAATTGTTAATATCTGGACAAATAATTTTTAAAATCTCTTAGGAATTTCAGGAGATACGGACATTATATCGATTAAATAACAGCGGGCTGCAAGGTTGAATGTGGCGGGGCCATATTCTGCCAATAGGCTGCCACCGAAGATGGCCGATTGATTCTGATTGTCTAATTTTTGACGTACATTAAATATGACAATAGTGATGTTAATGACATTTTAACTATCGTATTTAACGATTATCGTTTTTAAGTTCTCTTTGGGTGGACAACAAGCCAAGCCTCATGATTTTCTTCCAATTTAAAGTTTTTAAGTAATTTTATAGCTTTTTCTAGTTTTTTTGGAATCCTGGGTTAATAAATTATTTTACAAACGTGCCAACATCGAATCATCGTGCAACTACATAGAGCAGTAGACAGGTAAATTTCAATTATGACATACCTAAGTGTTTTCTAATAATGCATCTTGGATTTATTATACAGTGTGGTGACGTTAACTGGAAAAATTCAGTTAAAAGTAATCAAAATTTATCTCGCAAAATTCCTGAGACCCGCCGTTTTTTGTTTATTTTTTTAACATTTCAAGATAGTTTTTGTATTTTTTCACCTACAGGGGGGGGGGTCGAAATTAACCCCAACTTTTTTTTTCAAATGGAAAGCCACTTTTTTTAAACTCTCATTGAAAAGAGCCCTTTTTCTTGATTAAATTGGCCTATTTACTTTTGTGATTATCTAAAGGAGAAATACGAAAAAAAAATAAAAACCATTAAATTATTAAAAGTTGTGTTTAATGTATAAGATGCTCAAAATGAGCACCATTTACTTGTTGGCAAAGCCCAAGACGATAATAAAATTCATTTCTGACATTTTCTAACACTTCTAGAGATATTTGTCGAATTTCTTGCCTAATACGTTCTTTGAGTTCGTCTAGGTTTCCTGGTTTGCTCATATAAATTTAACTTTTCAAATGTCCCCACAGAAAAAAATCAAGTGGGGTGAGATCGGGAGAACGTGCCGGCCACTCGATTGCACCCCTTCTACCAATCCATCTGTTTGGAAAATTGTCATCTAAATACTGGCGTACATTACGGGCATAATGTGGGGGAGCACCATCTTGTTGCATCCAGATTCTTTCATCATACAAATCTGGATCGAACTGACTCGGATATAAGGCACGTAAGACTGGAACTAGTTCATGTTCAAGAAATTCTAGATATCTTTCCCCATAAAGTATCATTGAAGAATATGGGCCTATAACTTGCCTGCCAATTATGCCAGCCCAAACCAAAGTTTACTGAATAAAATACAAGTTGCTTCACTCGGCTCCACGCGCCGAATTACCTATTCACCGCCCCTCACTTCATTTGCCGGGCGACGCTCCTATAATCGAATCTGTTGGGTTACACAGTGAGTAGAGTTTAAATCGTTTTGATGTGCGAGCGTTTTATTACTAGTTGTACCGGGTGGACTCAGTGGACTGGCAAATTATTATAATCTATTATATTAAAATGTCGCCTTATTGTTCGGTAGACAGTTGTTTTACAAAGCGTGGAAGTGGTTTAATGTTTTTTAGATGTCCGGAAAATGAAAATAGGTAAGTACATTGGAATTAGTTGTTTATTAAATTCATGATTACATTCCTAGTTACTTTAACTCTGGAAAGGTATTTTGGGATTTACTGGCGAACATAGATATGCCGATCTTACTCCGGAACAATATTATAAAAGGGTTAATATCTGCAGCTTGCATTTTGCGGAGAGCAGTTTTATGTCCCCTTCAAATCAACGTCTTAGACCCGACGCAATTCCTACATTGTTCCTGACCGCATCGACAAGTATATTTTATGTTTTCTTCTAATTTGTGCACTTAATAATGGCAATATGTATTATAGAAGGTACCTTTTAATATTTGCAATTTTTTGGTGTGTAGGGAAATCAGAATTATTTACAAATTTACGTACTATTTTTCCAGGCACAGATAATTCTAACATCATTGCAAGTCACACATTAAGGAATTAGGAATTCAGTAACGCTTCCGACGAGAATTAATGCGAAAATAAACGATCATGGTGCATTCTTGTGTAGTAAAGAGAGTAGAGCATTAAAATCCAAATTTCATCGGTAAGTTTATTTGTTTACGTTTAAACAGCAAAAGACTTTTGTATTTTTACCACCAGCGTCGTCACATGAAAAATATTACGGTTAATTAATTATGTAATGACATTTTTCGCCTCTATTTAAAATTGCACAAGAGCGACGAAAACAACACGTATAGATATATAGAAAATTATTTGTACACTACACAATCCTTTCTCCATCCTTTTCTCTCTTACTACTAATTTTAAAACAATAAAATTCCACATTATTGCGCTGGTTATGAATGAAACATTACGTTTATTACTTATAATGTCTTTGGTAATGCTATTATTAGTCTGAATAAATAACAAAAACGTCAAAAAGTGTAGTAATCAATCATTTAAAATTCAAACATGTCATTACTTAGTAGTTATGTCTATCTTTAGTTGTTAAGTTTAGTAACAGTAATATATGCATTTTTTCACACAAACTTTTGACTTTGATTTAAAAATAAATCCTAATGAAACCAGTCATACCAAAACAACCTTTAATAAGATACCTAAGTACCTAATTATTAACAAAAAAAAAATTTAATCATTTAGTTCTTGAATTAGGTTAACTTTGATAATGTAAAATTTATTTAGTTTGGTGGTTATAAAAACAAATAAGTTATAGTATTATCAATTTACATATTTTTTCCAAGTAGGTACATTAAATAATAATTTTATTCCAGATAATAAAGTTATTATAAAATCGTGCTCCGTCTTCCCCTACAGTTCGAATTAGACGAAACTCGTAAAATAATAGGTATCTTTTACCAGAATTCCCCTTTACATTTTTTGCTAGTTCCCCGTTGGCGAGGAGCTCGGCGGCCTGCCTTTGAGATCGAAAGATAAAAGGTTTTTCGCCGAGTGAAGCAACTTGTATTTTATTCAGTAAACTTTGCCCAAACATTAGTTTTCTCGGGATATTGTGTATTAGTTTCCCTTACCCAGTGTGGGTTCTCATCAGACCAGTAGCGACAGTTCTGCTTATTAACATGGCCATTTAGGGTGAATGTAGCCTCATCAGAAAAAAGGATCCACTCCGAAGATATGCGATTTTGGTCAATGGCGTTCATCATTAATTCACAGAACTGAACTCTGCGATCTGGATCGTCTTCCAATAACTCTTGAACGGGTTGCATTTTATAAGGTCGTTTGTTTGCACTTTTTAAAATTTTTAGCACATATTTATGATGAATAGAGTTTTCGCGAGCTACTCTTCTGGCTGCAGTTACCGGATTTTCTTCCTAACAATACATTTAATTGGGTGTTTTCATCGATTTTAGAAGACCTTTGTCTTGAAACATCCCTCACGTGCCCAACTTCTCGAAATCTGCTTTCGATTTTACTAACTGTACCTTGGTTAAAAGGTGGCAAATCTGGATATTTCTGCCTGAATAAGTGGACAATCTCTAGCTGAGTACGACTTTTGTCCCCATAACCAATCATCATTAAGATTTCAATCTTGTGGAATTCGGATAAATAAGGCATTTTTTCAATATAAGTTAAATTATTTAACAGCTGGTTGAAATTCACTTTAACAGTGACACTACAACAATGTCAGGAAATGTCTCGATACCAATAAAATAAACAAACACGCCAAAAATTTACCAACACAAAATATTTCGAGACTTTTAATAATGTAATGGTTTTTTTTTTCGTATTTCTCCTTTAGATAATCACAAAAGTAAATAGGGCAATTTAATCAGGAAAAAGGGCTCTTTTCAATGAGAGTTTAAAAAAAGTGGCTTTCCATTTGAAAAAAAAAAGTTTGGGTTAATTTGGATCCCCCCTGTAGGTGAAAAAATACAAAAACTATCTTGAAATGTGAAAAAAAATAAACAAAAATCGACGGGTATCAGGAATTTTGCGAGATAAAATTTGATTAGTTTTAACTGAATTTATTCCAGTTAAAGTCACAACACTGTATATTATATTTTCCAGGATATATAGATTTAATCCTATTGTGAACATATCTATGTCACTGTTCAATTTAACTTTTTGTTACAATTCAATTTTAATTCTTGAACCTTCACTGGGAAAATATCAAGTATTTTCTTTTCCTTGTCTTCATCTAGATTATGAAATTCATGCAAATATCCTTTATGCACTAGTTTGTATATTAGGAATTGCCCAGACAGTCACAGAAATCATAGATTTTTTTAATTGCCATTGAATCCATCTTTACAAAAATCTTGTCTGTCATACAAGTCCGACTAAAAATGTCACCAATTATCGAGTTTGCTCCAAACACTTTTTTGGTTCTTGAGTAGAAATGATATTCACATGGAGTAGAAACGCAACACCTATTTTTTCAATTTAAAGAAAATTATAACACATCCAGATTGACATATCCTTCTCAAAAACTGATTTCCCTAATCAACTTAATCCACCTTAAGTTATGCACATTTATAGTAGTAGGTAGCCGTAGTCATTTAGAAAAAGTTTTGCTTGATTTACAAATATTCAAAGGATAAAGTATATAGATAAAATATAGTAAATGTTATGCTTTTTACAGTCTTATTTTATTTACTGACCCATAATTAAAATCATGTTATTAGCTTAAAGTAAAATTATAGACTAATATAAAATCCTCTAAAGTATTATTTAGAACCTTAATAGTAATCATAACTAAAGTGATAATCAATACTTACTAATAATAAAGACTTATGTATTTTGGATCATTAGGATGACATACCTATTAGGAGATTTAATTTTAACCCGACAACACACTGTCTTAATCTGTTTTCTTATGTTTCATGTTCCATACTTATTGGGGGACAACCCCACACACTTGTGACATCTTTACCCGATTGTGACTAACCAAAAATCAAAAGTCATATTTTGTTTTTATTTGCTTATACTAAAAAAATAAAATGGAAAAAAACATGCACATTAACTTGTACATGTGTATTTGTGTTATATCTAGTCATTATTAATTAACTTATTTACAATGAGAAGCCAGATTTATTTTCAAGAGATAGGTTCAGTTTCTGTCTTTATAAGAGTTTATATTTTGTTTTCCATAATATGTGGATATATATTATTTTGTTAGATACAATTGTAGTTATAAATGGTTAAAAAATATATATGTTTAATTTTTTATTTAGGTATGTTTGTCACATGTTTCTTATAATGTCTTATACACTTATGGAAACAAAAAAACGCAGGTAATTTTTTCTGAAAATCCAGAAATTAGGATTTTCAGTTAAAATATGCTTTATACCTGCAACAATTCTATTTTTTACATAAAAAGGTCTTATTAATACCATATACCATACTTACAGTTTGCAGTATTTAATTTAGAATATATTGTAACTTTTTTATGTATTTTAAAACCCTTTTGTATAAAGTCTCTGCCCGCCAGGTCGTGTATTTTGGTAGGCAAAAAAAACACTTCGATAGCTTAGCTATTATTTAATATAAATAAACACTGCTGGTTCAAAACGGCTCTAACATGGGTTGTATATAAAATTAAACGTGTTTTTGTGGTTTCGATAATATGGTTACAGAGTCGCGCCAGAGGGACGCACACTGACTTTTTTCCATTGCGCCCTCTGGTGGCGCTTATCAAAATGAAATTGGGCGGCGTTGCCGTAGTTAACAAAAAGAATAGTTTAAATAGAATTTTTACATTAAAGTCATATTCGCTCCCTTGAAAGGTTAGACTTTCAAAAGATATATAAAATTAAATTATTCTAAATAAAATACTTAATTCAAATAAGCACGTATGGATAAACACAAAAATGACTAGTATAGTTCTTAGTTTTTAGCTGGTAGGAGAGCAATACGTGCCACGGCACGTTTGAAAAAGTCATTGCTTATCCGCAGGCTGACTACACGAGTGACGTTGTCCTTTTTAGGATGGAGGGCTTCAATCCGGGGCAAAGGCCAGTTCATCGGTGGACGTTGTCCTCCTTTAGTAGTACTAGAGAACCAATGTGGAGGTTTGAGGATGTGGTAAATTGCCACTTGTTGCGTTGTTGCAAATGATGTAGATACTCCTGCACCCATCTTGACCAAAAATGCTGACTAAGCATTTGCAAATGCTGATAGCGTTTGACATGATTCACGGGCATCTTAGTTTGGTCTTGAGAAGGTAGAGCGGTGAGTTGCTGCCCAATCAGGAAATGTCCAGGGGTTAAGACTTCTAGACCATTAGGATCGGACGACAAAGGAAATAGGACTCTCGAATTTAATATTGCCTCAATCTGAGTTAATAAAGTATAAAACTCTTCATACTTTAACCTAGTTCCATTCAATACGCGTTTAATTTTGTGTTTACATGACTTCACAGCCGCCTCCCACAAACCGCCAAAGTGTGGGGACCTCGCCGGAATAAAGTGCCAATTGATTCTCGAGTTCATCAAATAATTTTTCAATTGAGACGATGCCAATATATCGTTTATTCTTATGAGTTCATTGTTACACCCAACAAAATTTGTAGCATTATCCGAAAATATGTCTGTGCATAAACCACGCCGTGACACAAATCTTTGTAATAAGCTTAAAAATCCTTCAGCAGATAAATCTGAAATAAGCTCAATATGAACTGCCTTAGTGGCAAGACAAATGAATATACAAATGTACGATTTAATAATTTTATTTGTGCGCGTTTTTCCATCTTGTTCAAAAGGCTCTGCGTAGTCTACTGCCATACATAAAAATGGTTTAGTTGGCGTTACTCTTGCGTCCGATAAATCAGCCATTTTCGTTTCCAAGAGTTGAGGCTTAGCCTTAAAACAAGGAACGCACTTTGTGATAACGTATCTCACGATTTGTTTGCCATTATAGGCCAATACGTTTGACGAACGTGAAAAAGGGTTGTTTGAATACCTGAGTGCAAACATTTTAAATGTTCATGGTCGATGATAAGCCTTGTAAATGGATATTTACCAGGTGGGAGAATAGGATGTTTTGCTTGAAGAGATAATTGTGAATGTCTTAATCGGAACTCTAAGAATTCCCTCAGAATCGAGAAAGGATCTAAGGATTTTAATTTGCTTTTTGGTGAGACCGATTTGCCGCAGCTTAGGGACTGGATTTCCCTTTGAAAACATTGAAGCTGAGCTAATTTTATCAATCGATTAATGGTACTAATAATGGTTTATTTCGGAAATCGTTAAATTTCCATAATTTTTTTTGCCTTTTAAGTTGTGAATGAATCTCACAATAACTGAAAACTTGAGTTAGTCGAGAGAAGGACGAGAAAATATATCAAAGTTTAACAAGACAAACAAAGTTAAACGTTTAACGAGATGGATTTTGTCTTAGCTTCAGGAAGCTGTACATTAAGTTTTGAAAAATCTATAGTTTCAGGCCAATGTTTAGAGGGAGAACAAAGAAACTTAGGACCATGCCACCTTAGATTGGATTTAGATATATCAGCAAGTCTTGCACCTCGGGAAATGATATCCGCGGGATTGATACTTGAGGAAACGTAATGCCAATTATTAATGTTTGTCATTCGTTGAATTTCTGCGACTCTATTTGACACAAATGTCTTCCAGTTACGAGGCTCGCTATTAAGCCAAGCAAGAACAATTGTAGGGTCCGTCCACAAGAAAATATTATCGATTTGGATGGAAAATGTTTTTAAACATTTGGAGACAAGTTGAGCGAGTAAAAAACCACAAAGTTCGAGACGGGCTAGTGAGATTGCCTTGAGAGGAGCTACTCGGGATTTAGCACACAAAAAGTGCGATTCAATATTATCAGTTGCATCCATTGAACAAAGATAAATGCAACATGCATAAGCATAAGCACCAGAACGGCAATACGAGATTCTATACCCAAATCTTAAAAAATTAGAACACAAAGCCATTCTTTTAACCTCCGAGATTCGTTTATCGATCGATAATTTTTTTAATTTATCGCAATAATAAATAAAGTGAGGGTCTTTGCAAAAAGGACATGTGATGGACCTTTTATATTCAGTATTGCAAGAACTGAGAAATGAGCCTAAATATGAATGATCTTTTTTAAAAGACTTAGTCGACGACTTTTGTGTGAACTGCCTCTAAGAGCTGACATCGCTGTAAGAGAAATTCATTAAAATGATTTATTTTTGGAGAGGTTATATCTTTACTAAATATTTCCCACTCTTTACGCGAGTTAAAATCTAATTTATTGGTTAATAAAAATATTAAGATTGTGTTCCATTCACCTACATTTTCTCCTATCGATTCCAAAGAACGATAATTTTTTAAGAATGTGCTTAGAAATTGTCGTAATGAAGCATGCGATTAGATGAGCATTGAAGATTAAAAATTTCACGAATGTGCGAATTGATAAAGATTTTTCTAATTTCATAACGTTTGATTAACAACTCCCACGCTGTGTTGTAATTGGAATCCGATACCGATAATGATGCTAAAATATTAGCCGGTTCTCCCTTTAATGACCCCTTTGAGTAATAAAACTTTTCAACATTTGATAATGTTTTGCTGTCGTGAACAAGCGCACGAAACACGTCTGAAAATCCCTGCCAATCCCCATAAGAACCTGTGAATTCCGGTAGACGCAATTGTGGCACTTTGGCTGTAACACTTGGCAAACGTGGTGTCGTTTACGCGATTATTTGTGACGTCAGCTGTACTGTGCATGAGAGCGTCATCTTCCCGAGCAGCCGCGGCTTTCAGAAAGTCTTGTGCTAATCCCATGGCGTCAAAATATCGGTTTTCGAAAACTGCGTCTCCTGCTCGGCGTCGTTGAATTCATCGGGACAATCATTCAAGTAGATTGCCCCACCTAGGCACGTAATAAGACATTCGTTTTGCACCGTGAAATGAAATATAATGTAAACATAAGTATTATGTATCGAGAAAATACTTTATGCTTATAAAAATCGAGAATCAAATGTAAACCCTTATTTTGCCAAAAAATGACAGTTGCGAAAACTCTCCGTCGTGAAATCGTGTAAAACAACAATATAAAAATGGCTACCGTGGTACGAGCAGAGCCATCTTTACTCTAGCCGCGAACATCGCAACACCGCGAACCGCTTATGCTTCCGGATCGATTTAATAGCCATATTTAACGGGACTCGGCAATGATTTTAAGTTTTTTTACTAACAGAAATGCCCGTTTTATTGAAGGCATTATGCTATTCATTGGAAAATAGATTTGATATGATTTTTTAACTTTATTTTCATAATATCAAGATTATATCCCAATTTATACAACCAAAAAAATATTTACCTCTGGATGTTTACTTATTATTGATCAAATATTTTTTTTGGCTTTTTTTGAATAATAATTCTACATATGGTAAATAAATGGTGGATACAAAATGTTAAATTGTAAATTAACATGCAAAGCCTGAATTATTACATATTATACATTGTGGTACATAATAAATGTGAAACAATGATTGTTTTAAATTGAAAGTTAAGTATCATCAAAAATGTCGTCAAAAACACTTACAGAAATAAGTATGAGATTGAGTGATTCTGAACACAAAATAGCCAGTATACAGGGCAGATGAAAGCATATTATCAGTTTTCTTAAAGTAAATATAGGTAGATATGGTTGCCTCCATCTATAATCCGTTTTGGTCACCTGTCAAAAAGCCAGCTTTTGACTAGTCAAAGAATGGAAATAGCAGGTGGATGGCAACCAGTTTTTTGACAGGAGACCAAAACGAATAATTATCGATAAAGGCAACATTATATTATATATTTTTTATAGGTAGATATGTTTGATATCGGTTTGATACCTTTGATACCTCTATAAAATTCAAAGAACAGTTTTCACTTGAATTTTCAACATCAAAAAAATTAAAAAGAAGAAGAAAAATGGAAGGTCCTTTTTTATTTATTTGATCAATTAAAAGTAAAAGCCTGTTACAAAGATTGTTAGTTTTCTCAGATACGTCCTCATTTGAGTCCTCATTATTATAAGAATTGGCTAATTCCGAGGCTGATTCCAAATCCCAATTATTATTAATTAAAATAATGCCTCTCTTTAAGCAATTTACGCTTTTTTTTAAGAATATCGCTAAGTGATTCTTGAGCTGATGGTTCACAGCTAGGAGATTTATATCTAGACAACAAATTCTCTAGCTTAGACCACCTATTTAGTGTCAATTCAAAAGGTAAAATCCATTTCAGGTCAATATGGGTCAGTTCATTCCTATTTATAAACACTTTTACTTTCATGTCGCTCTCTATGACTTGATTAGCGATATTTAAACAAGTATTAGTCAAATTTACGGTGTAAAAATATATTTTTAAATTATCAACTATTTTTACATTCCACAACTCTGAAATATTAATTTTTTTAAGATAAATATTTATTATCATATGAAAATTTGTAATAAGATCTGATTGTTCAAATTCAAGATTGTTGAGTTCAAGACGATGTTCATGTTCTTTATTTCTTTCTTCTGGACTTTTTCGAGGGAGAGGAACCTTTTTTGAAAGATATCCAGATAAATTTGGAAAAATTTGAGGAACTGCTGAAGGAACTAATCGGGTTTTAGTAGGTATTTTTGTTGTTGTGCCATTTGGCAAAAGATAAATATCCTCCCGAATGATGTCAGTGGGGGCAAAATGCTTAGCACAAACAACAGAATGCTTAGTAGGAGTCCAGTTGTCTCTAGGAATTGCTTTCAGCCATTTACCTTTAATTTGCTCATCTTTAGGAAAACCAAACACCGATTCAGCTCCCTCTCCTGCATCTAATGAAGTTTTGTAATTGGATTTGCATCCAGGGACACAGCATGGACTTGGCATGTTAAAAATGTACAAATATTACACAAATATTATATAAACTTACCTACTACCGGCTACTACAACTCCTAACCCTGACTTAAACTACTTACTTACCACATATTGTTTACAAGTAGGGAGACAAATACCTACACCAATTTTCCATATTTCTCCCTATGTATATTAAGCTATAAAGCAATATATTATTATCCACAGACTAACCAAATAAATGAACTAGCACAAGTTCAAAATACGTCACAAAACCATTTTAAGCAAGAAAGCCAAGAAACACACAATAATAACAAACCCACTTTTAAAACGTCATTTAGCTAGCCGGCCGGTAAATTTTGTTCGACTTTTAAGTTCGATTATTTAAATAACTACGCAAAATCCACATTAAACAATATAACTAGAACTTAGAGTAGGTTTTTAAAATTGAGTCTTAACGTTAGTAATTTAAATTTAATCACAAAAATCCGGAATTTTAAGAGAGAAACGAGGTAAACACCCACGGAAACCGCGGCGATTACCTACTAATATATGGGGTTATGGGGTTTCAGAGATAGCGGCGTCGCGTAGCGAGTCGATCGTAGCGATCGACTCGCTACGTTGCCGATGTGATGATGCTCTTGGCTAGAGATAAAGAAGGTTGTGGTACGAGATTGTTTTTGTTGATTGTGTTTGTTTACAAAAAAATGTCGAGTTAAATAAGGTAAAACAAGATTGCTTAGTAAAGCAATAATTAAAAATACGAGACGAGAAGGATTTAGGCAATGGATATAATTATTTAATGGCAATGGAAAGGACTGACCTGTACTGTCGATCCGTCTTGTTCGATTTTCCTATAACGTGATCGGATAGATAATGGCTCCCATACCTACTAGATCTTGTTGTATCCCTGGAGAAGGCCCATGTATAAAGTCTCTGCCCGCCAGGTCGTGTATTTTGGTAGGCGAAGAAAACACGTCGATAGCTTAGCTATTATTTAATATAAATAAACATTGCTGGTTCAAAACAGCTCTAACATGGGTTGTATATAAAATTATACGTGTTTTTGTGGTTTCGATAATATGGTTACAGAGAGTCGGGCCCTCTGGTGGCGCTTATCAAAATGAAATTGAGCGGCGTTGCCGTAGTTAACAAAAAGAATAGTTTAAATAGAATTTTTACATAAAAGTTAACGTTATATTTATTTTAATTAATCTCAAAATAAAATATTTAAAAGACAAATTAGTTTTTTTTTTATTTAAAATTTGGTCCCATATCTATCGTGCCAATTTATAATTCTTGGTAAGTATCTATAGCTAAATATTCTAAATAAGCAATGTCCTGAGAATCAAATTAAAATTAAATAATATTTTAGTGGATGTGTTAATTCTTGATTAAAGTGATGAGGGATGTCTGAGATGCAATATTTTTATTTTTTTCTATTTAAAATTAACGATTTTAATTAAAAGTGGGTATTTCGAAACTAATAAGCATATTGTTTTTTTCTTAAATAAAATTCTATTTAAATATATCTCATCACTCGTCAGTTAACGCATCAACTTTTGTAATTCTGCAAATTACTTCAAATTTAAATATCGGGCTTAAGTTTCCCACCACACGCTACCCAAGATGGTTGCCCCCGTCTTTGTCAACAACGTCAATAAAGCTGTCAACCGAATTTCTGTCAGTTCATTAGGCAACCCGCATTTCTCCATATTTGTCTTCTGTGTGGGGCTGACTATCAATCAATAGGTTGTTGGCAAACGACATACGCTGCGTTCTCGATTTTTCGCTGGGAACAATAGGACGCAAGTGCCAAGTTCACATATTGTATATGACAAGTGTACTTGACGAGTTTTGCGGATTAATTTTATCCTACCACTCAACCACTGACAGTAAATAGTATGATAATCATAACAAACTATAGAATGATTAAAAACTAATGATATGTTTATTAAATGAATTTCATCTAAATATATGGAATCAATTTAGAAAATAGCACTTTAGATTTAGCTTGGCCAAAATGGTATTGTCATTAGCTTTAAGTACTTGCAGGTGTAGGGTTAGTTTCACTAGAGCAACTCCATCCCTATTATGCCCAAGGTAAGACTATGAGAGAAAACTGCTCAATTTATTTAATACTGTACTGTTGCTTTTAGCTATCAAAAGTATAATCAAATAAAGTATTTGCATGACAAATCAGTGTATAAAACTAAAGAAGCAAAGAGAATACAATTCTACATCCTAAACAGATTCCTCAAGTATCTAAAAAACTATGATAAAATTCTGGAAAAAAACTTTCCAACCACTATGAAAACATATAGGGTGTTTGTGGATGGTATTAAATACTTTAGCATAGATACCAAAGAATATTTTAAAATAGTAATGTAAGTTTATATATTCCAATTATGAAGTATTTACTGAACTGAAACTTTCAGGCTTCTCAATAGTGCTGGGGGCAATTACTCAAAATTGCTTAGAAGAGAGATAGAGTTATATCATCAAATGCCCAAAGATATGATGAAGGTTGCACCAGTGATTATTTTTTCAGCCTTGCCATTTGCTTTTTATATTCTCCTACCCCTTGCATATGCTTTTCCCAAACAAATATTAACAACACATTTCTGGTCGACAGAACAAAAGGAAAACTTTGGGATTGATTACATGCATAACACCCTTATACATAATAAACCAGTTTTCAGGTAAGTTTTTGAGAATATTTATATTATTAAAAAGAATGATTTTTATTTATAATCCTAGTAAATCATTGGTTTATAAAATGTTTGACTTAAAATAATAATTATTTTTACTCGGCATTGGCATTTTAAATTTTACACACAAAATTTTAAAAAGTGCATGTCTACATGTGAACATCTTTATGGACAGTTTTAAAATTAGTATTATTTTTTCCATTCATAAAATTGTTATTTAAGGATTTCTAAGAAGTTATCCTACATATGCATTTTTACAGAAACGCTCTGGAAAAAAGGTGTATGAAATAATTTATTTGTTAAGTGTGTACAAAACCAATTATTTCAAAACTTGAATGAGAATTGAAAATGGGAGAAGAAATATTTAAATTGATTCCATTTTTCTATGATTATATGCCTACTATGCATGTTAAAATGTTTAATATTTTAACACTCAGAATTTTTTTACTCTAGGTAAGAATTTTATATTCTGGAACCAATGTAGTTAGGGTCTAAATTATTTTTAGGTACAGAAAGCTGCAAATCTGTTCTATAGCAATAGAATTATGTAAAGCTTTGTTAACCTGTGTAAAAGAGAATTCTATTTATGTTATTTTTGTTAAATTCAAGCTTAGTTTATGATTTTAAACTTAAACTGTAATAAATTGGTGATGAGTTTCATTTTGAATATTATCTTCCATGATTTCCCAGATACAATTACTATATCATCAGCATAAAAAAACTACTAATCCTTCAATATTCATTAATACTGTAACCCTCAAGAAATTCAAATTAATGCTGGCTGATAGTTGTTAATATCCTTTTGGTAATCAATTATAATACCACTTTCTAATATGAAATTATAAATATGTACCAGAGGCTCAATTTTTTATAGCATTTCTATAACACCACATTATCCTGTAAGACTGTTACTGTTACTGACTGTGTTAATATTTACTTATTTTAACAAACAGGGCCACCTAGCACTGGATGGCAGAATATGCCATAGTCTAGTGAATGTAAGTAATAAGACATACTTATTTTCCTATCAAGATTTTGATAGGAAAATAAGTGGGAATAGTGTTTGTGAATATGATGTCGAAAATAGGTGGAAGGGTTGGTGTTTATGGGAATATTCAAGAAATTCAGAGTCACATATAATTTTATAAATACAGAGTAGTATCGTAGTAATTGTGCGGCAAAATTATTTTGGTCTGTTTTGGTTTTCTGAGGTTTACCGCACTCGTGTGTTTGTTTTTCGACGTGCGATTTATTTCGAGTATTGCTAAACTAATCTGACATCCCTAAAACTTGACCTTGTTCCTCTGCTGATTTGAGTAGGTGGTTGACCTAGGCAGGGCTATTGAGAATTTATTTGACTTGCTGCAGTGTAATAAACCTATTGTGAATACATTGCATATATTCGCTGAATTAAGTAGGTGAATTATTACTAAAATTTATAGATTTAAATTTTATTACAGCCCAATGTCCGAAAAAAATTTAAAACTTATATGCTTTAAATGTCAAAATACATGTTTCTATAAAGATAGACCGGTAAAAGGTTAATTGTTTGGATCCACATGTGATTATTGTCAACTAAACATTAATTCTGGAACTGCGAATTCAGGAACAGGAGATGGTCGTAGAGGCAAAGAACGCAACAGTTTCAAAATTGGGTAGAAACACTTTGGAATTTGAGGATGAAGTATTTGAAGCTGATCAAGCAAATCAAGAAACATTTTATTGAAATATTTTGAGAAAATTGAAGTTCTTAAAATCGAGGTACAAAATACTAATGTAAAAAATGCAGAAATTAAAAAATTACTTAAAATTACAAAAAGTTGACAACAAAGGAAATGCTGATGTACACAAGATTGATATAAAGTTAATTGAAGAGTTGGGAAAAAGAAACAAATAAAAACAATGAAAGAAAAACATTTTTGGAAGAAAAATGAAAAGAAGAAAATAAAAAATTTAAAACTCTTATTAAGGAAACCGAAGAAGAATATAATAGTAAACTTAGAGAAAAACAATGAGAAAATTCTAAAGGAAAAAAATCTACCAAGGGAGCAGCTCATCAAATATAAAAAGGAAATTGATGCCTACAAAGCTACACAGGAAAACTTGAATGGAGTAATTAAGACTCTAGAAGATGATATAAAAAATGGCGGCATTGAACTAAAAACACTTCAAGATCTTAAACAAAACATAATGTCAACCCATAACAACGATCAAAATACTCCAAGGATAGCTGACCTACTAGTAGATTTAAAGGATCAAAATAAATATGATGGTAAAATTTTAATATTGACAGACGAATATGGGAGTCACCTTGACGGTTTATTCAGAGTAAAATACCCAAGTTTAAAATGTCAAGCTATTATTAAACCCGAAGCATGTTTTTCCTCTATTATAGAAGATATCATTGCTCTCACACAAGATTTTACTCTGAATGATTATGTTTTGGTGATGGCTGGCTCCAATGATTTTAAAAAGAGACAACTTCCATATTTTCGCGAAATTAATAGTAAAATGAAATATTGTACACATACAAATATAATTTTTACCTCTATTCCCTACTTTAAATATATATTTAAAAATTTGGAAAATATAGTTAACAAATTCAATAACAAACTTAAAAGCTATGCCCATAGATTAGACTATTATAGCGAGAGGAAAATAATTTTTGTTGATATAAATATGTAATCAATTTGGAAATCGACTTAATAAAGCGGCGATTGTTCGACAGATTGACATGATTATTTGTAATTCTAAAGTAAGTCAAAGTAGGTCAAACCTTATATATGTACCAACTATGTCTTTGTTTATAGATGTTGAATTAAATAAAAATAAGGTGGAAGAGGCAAATTGTAATAATCAATCAATAATTACTGTAAATCCTGCAAATGATAATTTTTTAGAAGTGGGTGTAGGCGAAATTTTAATATCATAGGTAAAAATAATAATATATTTTTATTATATCTTAATGAATCTAGTTTAACAGTCCATTTTGATGAAATTTGTGACTTGACCATTAAAAAAAATCCAGTAGTAGTCACATTGTCTGAGACATGCTTAACAGATAGTATTTTGGACACAGTAATTGACATTGCTGGTTATAATGTGTATAGAGTGGATAGTGACAGTATAAAGACCGGCGAAGCATTAGTCTATGTTAGAAATAATCTAAAAATTAAACAAAAAGTTCAGGTGTGTACACAGAAAAAACATTGGCTAGTTGCAATTGAAACAGTTTATAATAATATATTTTAATATTTTATAGTTTCTCTTTATAGGTCTTCTAGTTCTTCAAAGGTTGAGTTCGAAACTTTTTTGTTGGGGTGGTGTGATGAAAGCATTCTTGATAATCAATCTTCTGTCATCATAATTGGTGTCTTTAACATCGATTTTAAAACTCGGAAAATTTTTAAAATATTTTAAATTATTTGAATTTATTTCATATTGTAGATGACACAACCAGGTCAGGTAAAGGTAAGAATTCGATTATTGATTTAGTGTTAACAAACCATCAGAATATGTTTCAAGCCAGAGTATTAGAAACTGCAAGAATCTACACTAATCACTACATAATTAGAATGTTGCCCAATAATGTATGTTCAAGAGAGCCCAAAATCTTGCAAAGTAGAGAAAGATATATTAATTTTATCAGCTTAAACAATCTACTGGATCAGCGCAATTTTAATTTTGATCATGCTAATATGAATGAAAATTATAATGAATTCATTAGTATAAGTTATATAAAAAAAATAAAACTTCTGAAAACTTATAGTTATACAATAATTACAAAGAAAAAAGAAATTTGGCAGTAAAAATAATAAGGGATAAAAAGAGAAAGTATTATGAAGATAAAATATATGGAAATACGGGAAATCCAAAAGAGATGTGGAAAACTTTGCAAGAATTTATACCAAAAAATAAACAAGTGATGAATTTACAGGAAGTGGAAGTTAATGGCGAAGTTATTGATATGGAAAATAATTTACCCAACAAATTGAATCACTATTTTATAGACAGTATAAATTAAATTCTATTAGATGTAGACAAAAGAAATATTGCAGAAGACTTAGTAAACCAGGATCGTAATTTGGATAGTAGATTTTATCATTTTAATTTAATTAATTATACAGCTTAAAGAAATTTTGTTTAACATGACGAATAAAATAAGTCCTGATGAAATTAATCAACCTACTTAAGAATACTTTTGAGAATATTAAACAGCCACTGCTTAATTTAATAAATTGTTCTCTTGAAACTGGTGAATTCCCTGAACTACTAAAATTATCAACAGTTATTCCGATACAAAAGTAAAGAAATCTAGTTTAGTTAATGATCTAAAACCGATAAATATTTTATGTGCGTTGGATAAAATACTGGAAAAAGTAGTGTATACACAGCTTGTTAACTATCTTAATGATAATCGCATATTCAGTTGAAAGTCACTGGCTTTAGAGAAAAGTTTAACTGCGAAACTGCTGTTCAGGGTGTGTTGGCTGATTGGAAAAAAAATATAGACTGTAATTTAGCTACTGGAGCCATTTTTCTGGATTTAAGAAGAGCATTTGAAACCACCAATAGAAAGATATTAATAACAAAATTAAGAAGTATAGGTTTAGAGGGGGTTGTTTTGAAGTGGTTTAGTATGTATTTAAAAGATAGAAAACAGGTATTAAAAATGAATGATGTTTTATCAGAACCGTTAATAAATAAATATGGCGTTCCACAGGATAGTGTATTAGGACCATTGCTATCTGTAATATTATATTAATGATTTAATAGATTATGTTAAAGAATGCACAACTTATCTTTTTGTAGAGGATTGCTTATTTTATTTTGGATGCTTTATTTTATTTTACTATATTAAACACTCATGAGCTTCAAGTTCAATTAAATAATATTTTAAAATCAAAATATTTACTCCAGTTTTTTTATTACGCCTATATTATTTCAGAACAGACGTAAGTCTAGAATGTAGGAATAGCAAGTTACATGAAGATGTCTTATCAACTTCTCTTGAAGACATTTTTTTTACAAAATTTTATTATTTTAACAAAACAGCCTATAGCTATTTTATTGCAATTCTCAGAAAATGTTTAGATCTTTTTGGCAAGTCGCAATTCGGTTATTGTGAAAATACGTGAGTATTTGCTGCTCTCTGTTATTGTACCTGATTCATCGCTACTATAATGTTGCTATAGAAATGTTTTTACCTGACCTATCTGTGATTGTATCTATACAATTATATTACCATAATTAGATAGCTGTAATAAAATAGATATATCCTTAAGAAAGCACATAAACGAAACGATTTGAAAATGTTTTGCTCAATTATCTAATTTAAGGGTAATATTTTGCTTTTTCCTTTTTCTATTCTTTCAACGTTTATACTTATACGTATCTTTAACGTTTCTAGCCCAATTACGTACTAGTTTATTGAGCTATATATAAAAGGAATCTTATGAAAATTACATAAGACATATCCTACAAGTACAAATTTTATTTTACACTTTATGATTTTTTAGGCACTTACAGTCGCAAGTAAAATTCATAAAATATCATCCAAAAAAGAAAATATTCTTTGAGGCGTGGAATAAAATTGTGGCCGAAATAGGCAGTGGTGTGCAACCATCCGTAGATGATATTTTGTCTTGTAAAGAACTGTTTCAGGATGAACCCTATCATTTATCGTATCTGAGTAGAAACCATATAGTAAGGCATTTACTAACATAAATACTGCCCAAGATTTATAATTATTTTTAGTATCACCTTCTAAAAGTGCATGGAATACATATTGGTTGGTTTAGGAGAACCAGACTGGCAGATCGGGCTCAGATTTTAATAGAAATGGATAAAGCCATAATGCGAGAGGGTGGTGTTCATAATATGCCATTAGAGGCCTTAAAAAAATGTTGCTATATTAGAGGTACCTAAAATAATATAAATACTAACTATAAATACTAACTGCTATCTACTAAGTGTTTTTCTTAGGACTTAATCCAAAGTTTGCTACTCAAGAGCATATGATCAAATGGTTGACAAATTGGATAAAAATATCTAACGACATCGACAAAAATACTCTGTCTTTGCTGCTACACTGTCCTGTATTACTGGGCTACAATGAGCAATCAAATTGGTGTTTAATTTATCCACAGAAGTAATTATTTATTTAAATATTTTAAATTGGATCCTGTGTAAATATTAAGATTATGTTAATATACTTCCATAAAGTATGTATAAAAATGTTGTGTAATAAATGATATATTGTGTTTTATATGGAGTTTCTCAATTACCTATATAAACCCATAATTTTATTTTATTTAGCTATTTCACTCATTTTTTTTGTCAGCCCACCTAAAAATATTAACTTGAAAGCAGCAGAAAGCAGACTTTCTAAGTGATATGCATGTGCTATTAATAAAAATGTATTACACTTTCTTACCATGTTTACTACACTTTGATATAGGAGTAGGCTTTTTTTGAGATCTCAATTATACATCTGATCAGGAAAATAATTCATAGTGAGCAGAGTCATAACGAGGGAATTTTATTACTAATGCCTCAAAACAATTCGCAGAGATAGTTACCGAAGCCAGTACCGGTAATATCATGAAGATAACATTATAAATGTTTTGGTTGTTCATGAAACCTTCTGCATTTTCTTGCTATTATATAATCACCTGCACATTGTTTATGGAGAATAAAGATCTTTATCAAAACTTCTTTCGAATAGTTATTTTGTTAAGTATTACATCACTATTTCAGTAAATATCCAATCTAACATTAAAAAAATCCAATGCAATATCTACCAAACTAGGCATATAATTGTATGAGTTCGTCACAATACAATATAGATTTCATCTTATTCATGCGAATAGTTATTTCTTTCTATTCTAATTATTTTCGAGTTACTTTACCTTAAAAATATAACAGGCATATATAATTATTATTATGCAACAAATAACGAAAGAACTATTATTGAAATCATTCCCGGTATCTTGTTCCTGAAACTAAAAAAATCATGGGTGAGACCGTCTTAGTTGGATTGTCAGGAAGTATTAAGATCAACAATTGGATTGTCAGGAAGTATTAAATAAAAAGTGAAGTTATGACAGTTACATGAAACTATTTTTCCTGCTTGGACCTAATTTTTAAAAATATGAATAAAAAGATTCTTATTGAACCTGATGTTCAAAAATGTGGGTGAAAGAACTTATGCATATAAATATTTTTCAAATACATCTTGCTTAAAACCTTATGAAGAAGCATTTGTGTTTCTTTATTATCTACCTATGCTTCAATTCAAGTTTACTAAAGATCATGAAGTGTACTCACTACTACGGACAACCATGAAATTCAGCCATACAGAATTCTGCATTTTATTACTCTATACGTTTTTGAAATACACGTGTTTAATTCATATAAAATAATATATTATCATCATAAGGGACTTAACAAAATGTTATTTACAATGGCTAAAGCATTTAAAAAAGTTCACGATTATAAATACCTATGGATTAATGATGGGACTATGTTTTTTAATGAAAGATGATAGGTCAAAAGTTCAGTGGGTTCTGAGAGTCACTGGAAAACTATAAAGAGGTCTCTCAGACAATTTAGTGTTAACTATATGAATATTAAAAGCCTTTAAATTGCCTTTTAATAATGTAAATTATTAAGTACTTCAATTCAATAGTTTTGGAAATTTATTGATTTAAATAAAACTAATACATCATCATTAGTGGAGATCAATACATTTGGCAGGAAAGTAGTTTAAAGATGAAGAATGAACTGACCAACCAGGCAAGTAAATGTTGGAAAAGACCACCATGACTCTCCATGCAGTAAAAAAGATTTTGCTCAAAACGTTGCCGCATATTTGGCAATATTTAAGGAGAAGTTAGAATCCGTTGGATACTACGTCGACTAACACCACACACAGAAACGAATTTGCGGGTACACGTAGCATATACATAAACTTGCCCTAAAATTCCCACTTCTATTGCTTCGTTCGCGATTGACCCAGTTTGGATAATTTCGATAAGTTGAGAAATCCTCCAAAATGAAATTTGTCTTATATACTTGGATAACATTGTCATTTTTAGCAGTTCGAATTTCAAAAGCCAATTGGATAAATCAGAATTCATGAAAAAAGAAATACAATCTTAAGGAACGTTGTCACAACCAAAGGCGTTAACCCAAACCCCAAAAAAATTTCAGATATCACGAACTTCCCTATGCCAAAATCGCGAAAAAAGGATTTAAAATCTTCCAGGCGTACTAGGCTATTATAGGCGATTTATAAAAGACTTCCCAAAATAACAAAACCAATGACAATTTGGCTAAAAACAGTCTCGAATTTATTAAAGTATTCAAGCATTGCAAATAGATTTCACCAAACCATTCATTTTGACCACAGATATGCCAGCAACTCTTGGAGCAGTCCTTTCTTAAGGAAAATATCCCCAACGCTAAACTTATTGCCAACGCCTCTAGAACACTAAATGACAGAAGTAAAATATACTACTATAGAAAAAGAATTACTTGCGATTGTTTGGGCATGCAAATATTTTCGCCCTTATACTTGTTTGGCCGTAAATTCAAAATATACACCGACCATCGACCCTTAGTATCGACGCTCTTTAACATGCGAGAACCGAATAGTAAGCTTATAAGGTGGAGGTGTAAATTAAGAGAATACAATTTCGAATTTCGAGAACGAAAAAAAAACACCAGATCTCAATTCAACTTATATAATGTAGTATATAGTAGAACTAATATAGGAATGAACAGCCCAATTGACCGCGCATCTAAGACATATAATGAATTGCCTAATAATTAAAAAAAAATAAAAATTAATAAATTATTTGTAAATAAATTAAAATATTTCCTTCTACATAGTATATTATAGTTTTATGTAGTTTATTAGAAATAGGATTAATATCGTATAATAATGCTAATAATGATCATAGTGATAATGGTAATATAATGTACATTATTTATCTTGGGAATAACACTAATTTTTGTTAAATATTCTACAGTTCTCGAGGCCAGAGCTATATGCACTGTTTAGAGTTGTTAAGTTTGTAAAATTGAATTGTTGAAGTTGAACTTTATTTTCAGAAATATATGCTTGTTTTCAAAAAAAAAATCATCTACAAAAAAAGAACTCAAAATACCAACGCAGGTGCACTATCCCGAATTTCCTAAGTCCCCACAACCCAGGTGACATAAACTTAGACCAGTTCTTAGATTCCTATGACCCAAATAACGTTGTAAAACCGAATTAATATCGATTTTACAGACGATTACCACGCCCAAAACCAAAAATTAAAATTTTACAAAACATTCAACTAGTTGCCCCAAGAAATTTAGATCCCAATATACAATACCCACCCCAATTTCATACAATTTCAAAAAGACCCACCCCAATATCATACACAAATAACTAACTATATTATAAATAACATAACTCCACAGCAGGATTACACCAATATACCATTGAAAATTTCAATAGTCGTTTCAAAAACTATCAAAAAATATAACAATAACCAACTGCAACCAAAAGTCTTTTGAAGTGGTTATTCAGAATTTGTTATTGAAAAAAATAGGGGTGTATTATTGGGTCTAGGAAGTATCTATTTAAAGCTTATAAGAACTTATTTGGAAAACCGAATATGTTAACCAAATCGGTGCTACAAGTGAGTTATTAACAAACTAAGGTTCGGTACTATACGTATTGTACGCCTTATAGCCTGAAATATGTTCAATTAAGAGCACGATATTTTACGCTCGCTGATGATAGAGCTCATAATATACATGGTAATAGATGAATCTCTAAACCGGCAAATGCACATGTATACATAAAAGTGAAAGGTATGTATAATACATAAAACAATGAATGTCTATAATTCCTTTTTCTTATCACATATAAGATATCTTTTATACCTTATATAAGTTACATGTTGTAAAACACAATTTCAGGAACTCAGATTTGATTGTGATGTTTTCTGTCAGAAATATCTACTTGTTTTTAAAAAAAATTAAGTATCGCTTTTTAGCGACCGACCATCAACTTTCTTTTCGGACACCGTATTATACCAAATTAATATTTACCCTCAAACTGTTTTTAATATGAAAGAGTCTAGCGAAAAAAACAAAAAAAAAACTTGTGAGTTTGAGAAAATATAATAAAAAACCAACACTAATTTAGGATAAGAATTAACCAAAATCAGATGAGCAGAAAAAAATTGTCATGGTGAATATCACAAGAATCAGCAACAGTGTTAAGGTTTTTACACATAAAGTGAATAGGACCTGGTACAGAATGTTGGACCTGGCTGCGTCCAATTAAAAGCTGGACACTGTCTAGATCCTGGGCGTGGTATATGAAAGCAAATCCTTTGCAAAAGGGATGGCCAGTCAATTTTATGGTTAAGTAAATTACACCAAATACATTTCCCTCTTCTTAGCAAGTGACTGTTCAGTATATCCAGAGAGCAGCAGGTTATGGTCAAAACCACTTTTAGGATAGACTTCATCATCCTTAAATGCCAAACATCATCACTAACTTTAAATCCTTTGTAGGGTGAAAAAATAACATTTATATTGCCCTACTTCACAAAAAATAAAAAAAACTTTTTTGAATATCTTGAATTTTGTTTCTAATTTTTAAAATACAGGCATCAAACATTACCTTAATCTCAGTAGATCCAATATCCCAATGATCACACTAAAATTTGGACACTATATTTTAAAATTTTCATGCAAGTCATTCAATAACAATAATGTAACAATCACATGCTCACAATGTGTGTATAAGTTTCTTTATGTACTAATTCATATTGGAAAAAAGAATTCATATGTAAAAAACCTCAATAGAATTAAAAGTCAAGAGGTTGACTACCTACCACAACCTAACTGTATTTGAAAACTGAACACTACAGACATATAGAGAACTTCTGTCAAAATAAAACAAAATAATTTTAAATAAGTGTTTATTCATTCTTAACACAAATTTTATTTCTTAGCAGGTTTGTCCTTCTCAACCTTGACCTTTTTGGATGGCCTTGGTTTGTCTCCTCCCTTTGCCATCTTTTTTTTGCCATAGAGTGTTCCATTTCTTGAAGCAGTTTTTCTGAGGGCAAGGAATGTTTGAGTTCTGATCTTATTTCTGCGGGTCTTTGCTCTCCTAAGCTTGAACCTGTCAAAGTCTGTAAGTTGACTCCTCTGAAAAAAATTAAAATATGGCTGAGCATAAAATTGTTTTAATGTATATGAGGAAAATATGCAGTCAAAATATTCAGATGCAATTTTGGCTTCAGTTATATATCAGCCGGCAATTCCTATCAAAAAATGGATCATCATGTATTACTAAATGAATATAAAAACAGTGATAATATATTGCCTACCTTTTCTTTGGCAGCAATTTTCTTAGCCCAAACTGAGTTTTCCCAGTTTTCAAGAACCTGGCCATCTTTCCATGCCTTACGAACAACTCTGGTAGAGGCAGTGAAAGGGTACTTGACTCTGAATTTGGTCAAATGTAACTGGTTTATCCTGATTTGACCTCTTGGTACATTGGTTTCAGGCCCATCGACTAAAACCTAAAAGTTTTGAGAGTGAAAGAACACAAAATACAATGCTTTCTTTTAAAATATAAGAAAAATAATTAATGACTCAGAGCAAGTTTGGCTTCAGATATGTATCAGCCGGCAATTCCTATCAAACTTGGGATCATCATAGAGAAAAGATGACCAACATTGGACCCTCAGTTAAAATATACACACGGATAAAAGATGAACATAACCTCAAAGAAAACTTACTCTGGTTTGGTCAATAACGTCCACGATGCTAACAAGTTTTCCCTTGTTGGGGCCATCTGAGACGACGGCCACACGGCCTGTTTCCACAAACCTTTGGAAGGGCTGAAAATTACATGACTTTTAGTGAGTATTAGAGACCATGTGGCATAACAACAAAGACTTTAAGAATAACAAAATGTTTACAGGAAAATAAATTATTAACATAAATAATTAAATTGCTTAGAATGAAAACTTTTAGAGCATTTCCTGTCTAATTTTTCTAAAAACGTGTGTAAAACCTCCTTACCATGATGAACGAGACGCGAAAAGGGTGATGACGGGCGATTTACCGGAAGTTGTCAAACTTGTCATCAGCCTAATTGCAATGTTGCCGATGCCACTCTGTGTCAGAAGCCAAGGATCTAGCGACTGAGTAACCTTATCAATTCCAAAGCTTCACGCAAACACGTTATGTATGAAATTTGAATGTCGCGAACCGCGTAGACAGTCGAGAGGTTGTGTGCTGTTTGTAGAAATCCGTCGACATATCTAAGACCTTTAATATTCTTCTATGTTGGAAATCGCTGTTTGCTGTTGAGAAAATATTATGATTTATTTATTTTGGCTTGTTCTTACATTTGAAAAATTTTTGGTCAGTTATAAGTTTAAACAACAGTTGAGTTTCTGCTACGCATCATTTTCGTTTTCGTTAAGGTAGATCCACATAATTGATATATGCCTTATATTCACTCCTTTCACCCCATATTTATAAAAAGAAACTTTAATATAAATCGCTGTACAGAGTGTAACATGAACTTTTTCACAACTTCGAACGTAACAAATGTGAAAAAGAAACATCCAGATAAAATACAATATGACAATAATTATATATATATATATTTTTACATCCTTTAATATACAACACATCCAATTATTATTATTCAGATATGGCCCAAATTTTGGCTCCAAAAAAAATGAAGCAGTCAGTCGTTGTCGGTGCCTTGCCTAGAAAGTAATAAAACCTTTGCAAGTTTTGGCAACCTCAGGCTCTATGTAAAAAGGCTGCATCCAGGTAAGACTGGACATAAACTTTGCCAATCGTAACAAAATTTATTAAAATATTGTCACACCGGGGGTTGGCCCGGTCTAGGACAAGGCCGTGTGACGGTTACATACATTGTATGTAACTGGGACCTTAAGGTACGCTTTAGCATTGAAACAAAATATAGTTTACTAAATACCTTGTATTGACAGCAAAATATAATTATAACGATTTAAGTAGAGTTACCCAAATAAAAGAGCTAATTTGACAAGAGATAAACTAAGATCTACATAACAGGATTAATAATTTAAGTACATGGGAATATGTAGCGAATTCTATAATTAAAGTGAAAGTAATGTTACGTAACTTAATAAAGTGACAATAATTGTGATCTTCTTCGATATGATAAAATGTTGTACTTACATTATTATTATTCTTGGAGCAAACATTTCACAAAGCTTTTCCGCACTGCTTTCGGTTACCTCTTCTTGCCGAGACCCGGTCGTAACTCTGCCAAATTTCGTTCGTCGTACCCTAGTGTTAATTTTCTTTGTCAGCAGAATTTCCGGTTTTTTCCAAACCATCGTTCTGTCGACAAAGTACTTTTGCAATCTTTTTACGATGGAAATGACTTGGTTATTTCATCATGCAATCAGGAAATTGTTACTTACACAATTTGTGGGTAAATGACCTGGTATACCGAACGAATATTTTTAAGTGATTTTTATATTAATAAAATAAAATTTAAAATGTTTTTTAATGAATTCTCTTCGTTTGACATATCCCCCGGGCATAGAAAAGCTGGCCTCCAGCTTTATTGTTAACAATCGAAATCATGATCGAAGAAGACCCAGAAGAAAAAAAAATTTACAATTAGTAAGATCAGAACAACGATGTACCTAAATAACGTATAATTAATTAGAGCTGAACCCTTATTATTCATTAAATTTTAACTACAATTAATGTAACTATCGCTTTTGATGTCCACATTTTTTAATACTACGTAGTCTCTGAACACAAAATGTCTTCAGCATCCGGGTCCGGTCGCCGGGTAAGGTGGCGACGTTCATAGCGTTGTCGCCTGCCCCTCGTCTGGGACGCCTACAGGTTTGACGCCTCCATGTGTCGTCCTAGGACACCTTCACCCATGTATGTCTGACTCCTCTTCTGGAACGCCTACGGGTTTGACGCCTCCATTCGTCCGTTGGCAACCCTTGCGACATCACATGACACCCCCTTGTATGCCTGACTTCTCCCTTGTTTTGTACCAGTCCTTCAACGCCGTCGGTTTCCTGGAACCTGTAGACAGAGACTCCTTCATTGCAACTGCTGTGGCGTGACAAAACTTTTGGTTTTTGTTTTGTCGCTTCTTGACCATTTCCAGTGAGCTATCCCATAAGCTTACTGTGTTTTATGGATGGCCCCTGCCGTATCTTCAGCTGAATCCATGATTCGTAATGTTGGCATCCCCTACTGGAGATCATAGGTTGAACACTTCAACCCGCTGCTGGTAGCGTCGTGAGTTCGGGCAAGTTTGGACTTTGACCATTGGCGCAGTGGTAACTTAGCTTGTCCTGGGATGGCCATGGCTCTGGCATCACCCTGTCTGCGATTGGGATGGTCAGGACTGACAACAAGGCAGTGCGCGGATGTGAGGTGTTCCTGTTTGGCTCTGGTTCTGGTTCCAGCGGCTACTTTCTGTGGTTCTGGTAGGAGCGTACCCTTATTTTCTGTTCAGGTCGAATTTGTACGTGTGGCATCTCATGGTATGTTTACATGTAAGAAAGAACAAAGTGTAAGTATGTGCTATTATATGGTGCTTAATGGTTTTATATTTAATCATTTTGATATCATGTTAAATCTTTATATTATATCTTGAGAAATTGTTGACTTCCTCGCAATTTTTGTATTATATATTTTAGGATAATTTGACTCATAATCAAATTTTATTAATTTTCCTTTGTCTCAGATCTTTTGAAGTTTCTTGTATTTCGAGTTTAGATAACAAAGTGTTTTATTTATAGAAAACCCAAAAAAAATATATTTTTTATTCATTAATTGTTTATCCCCTCTCTTCTAAATAACTTTTATTTATGTATGTCTTTTTAACTTTTATAGATTATTAATTAGACCCTTTCTTTTACATTATTTTTAATAATATGTTTTCTTTTTAGCTTCTACTTAAATATTTATGTGCCTTAGGCTCGCTGTCCCTCGCCTACCGGCGATATATTTATAATATTTCCCCATTATCATCTCATTTCAATATATTATTATTTCAATAAATTTCATTTCGAATATGTATATACGCGCGTAAATCAAAATTATTTATACGTTTTCTGATGTTATTTGCAAATTACTATGATATTTATCCTTAAATTGTTTAGATTGTCATGACTACAATTAAGGCTTAAATAACATGGTGAAATGTATCATCTTCAGAGGGGCCCCAGTATATACTAACTATATGCAAGCTTGCGTAAAATAATAAGTAATTATTCTATTTGGATGCGTTCTATACTAGCATCTACTTTTTTACTAGGGGACAGTGATAAAAGGCTAGCACTATTTTTTATATCTAGCCGGAACCTTGACATGGCGTTTGGTTCGACGCTCAGTTCGGGGTCATTGTCTGGGTCGGGGATTGGGTATAATATTGTTTCGTCAAATGTTTTTGCACTTCTAATGGACATGGGATTTTGGGTTGTAGTTGAATTTTTTGGTTTGTTTTTGAAGTATCTGAGCGTTATATATAAAATATAAGTAAATAAGAATAGAAGGAAAAGTAAACATGAAGTGTAAATTATTATATAGAGAGCCTCGTGATTAACACTTGTTGAGGGGCTTTTTTCATGACAGTCTATTTCTCCACGTATTTGTGGGACTGCCGCTACTATTGCTATTCTATTTTGTTTAATTAGGATGTACGCTACCAAGATTGAAATGGTTATGTTTCAAATTAGAAAAAATGAGTCCCCGTGAAAGCTATGTGTATCACCATAAGTGATTACATTTGGATAGTTTTTCTCTACTGATTTTAGAATGTTTTTTAAGGTGTTATCGCTGGATGTGAGGTTAAGATGGGGTATCTCTAGTGTCCAATTTGTATTTAGGCATTCGGAAATGTTTTTGTAGAGTGGTGGGGTACTAATAATGTTGGGATTGAGGATATAGGAATTTAGATTTGACCAGGTTGCAGGTATTATGTGGGTTACTATTGCATTGGTAGTGATGTTTTCTGGACAAGGGAAATTTTCAGGTATAATAACTGCATTGCCTACGCTGAGGTGGCATTTGCATGGGAGGAAAATTTTGATAGAGCCGTGACGTGCTAATGTCGTGTCTAATTTCTGAGGCTTACTTTTATCACAAGAGATGGTCATGTCCTGTTTCGGGTGGGTAATGACATAAGTTTCGTCTTTAATTTCGGATATTGTCATCGATGTTGCTGAGTGGCAGTCCATTGGGCAGTATTGGCTTAGTTCTTTTACTGTTGCCCCTTGATATAGGATTTTCGCACATTCAGGCCCTTGTAGGATGTCTGCTGAGAATCTGGGTAAATGGCATAATTTATTTTGGTATGGCTTACATTCATGTAGGCCTGTCCCCGATATTTGTCTTAAGTCGCCCTCGTTATTTCCGTTTTTGGACACTGCAATGTATAGCGGTTGGTGGCGTATAATACAGGTCTGGTTATACCAAGCAAAGGGTGTGGTTATTAACTCTAGTAGTTGCCAATTTCTGTTTTTCTTAATTATTGGCATTTTTTATGTGAACATATATACTTGATTTTGTAAAGGAACAGTCACATATGGGCATTTCGAAGTATGCTGCTAGTTCAGATATAGGGATGGCCAGTCCTTGTTCTGAATTTGCGATTTTTGACTCGAAATTCTCCAGATCCTTTTTTAGGACTTGCGGGTTGACAATTTCCGCCGGTATTTTATGGTGTCTACATGAATTTACGATAGCTTGTCTCCTGAGAGTCCTTACTAGTAATACCATCCTTTTTAGGTTTAGATATCCGTTATAGAGGTTTGTCATTATTAGTAATTCCTGTTCGTTTGTCGTGTTTGCCACCTTATTTTCCAGTTGTTTAGTGAACCTCTCTATGCTCTTTATCCTTAGCTCCGTGTCCGAGAACGTTGCTGCGACTAATTTCTCATAGTCTTGAAAGTGTTTGGAGTTTTCGCTCATTTGTTTTACGGTATCGGACAGTCCCTGTGACATTGTGTCTAGCCTTTTCCTGATCTCGTCATCTGAGTTTTCGACCATATTTAGTTTTTGCAATGTTGCCACTCCGCAACACCATGATAATCCTGAGCCTATAAAGTCTAGAGACCTCTTCTCTCTCTTAGATGGTTTGTTGTTTCTTAGTGGTGCTATGCCCCAGTGTTCGTTAAGTAAAGTTAATTCTTTGAAGAATGCTTTATTTAGTCCATTTATACTATTTATTACGAAGCATTCGTTCGTTTGCAATTGGCTGCATTTGAGATTTCCTACATCCATCGTGTGGTCATCGGTATCCTCGGTCCATTCCGTTTCATATGTCAATGGTACTGTAGCTTCATAGATTCTTGTCGCTGGGAGTGGTTTCCAATAAGCTCCCGCGCTTACCTCAACTCTGTAATCTTGTTCTTCCTTCATGTTCTGCGCCTGATTTAGCACCATAGTGATTAACCTAATAATAGCATTAAAATATATATATATTTTTTTTTAAATAGTGTTCTTTATATATCCTACCATTCTAAAGGATTTATAAAGTAATTTATTATAGCCTATGTCGTCTGTATTATCTCAAATTAACTTGTAAGGTATTTTGCGTTATATTACATTTTGTACTCTATGTATATTTGTTTCTTTACGTATCTAAACTAATCATTTATCTACTTATTTAAAGTTAATTTAATATACCTATTGATTACTTTGAGTTTATTATACTTAGTATATATTTAACGTTTATATATATACGTATTTAATTTCTTTATTTATTTATTTCATTTAAAATATGAATGTTATTCCCTTTGTCTATGAATTAACCTATATATTAGTTATATGTAATAAACTTAGGAGTGAGTCAATATGGACCAGGTGTCCCACTCAAATCAAACCTAATCTAACCGTATGTAACAATACTATAATATTCATGCATATAATGAAATAATATTTCCCAAGCTATGAGCTTATCGTATTGCATGAACTTATTATCTATTTATATCTATATATCCGTTATATATACCCCTTATACTTATTATATTAAACATTTAGCGTTTTTTGCTTTTATAACTATATATTGCTACGAATTAAAAATAAGCTATGTCGTCAGGAATTTAAGTGTGTAGGGTTTCGCTTTGTACACCTTAAGTTACTAATTAACCGACTATAGTCTTAGGTTCTTTAATTTGTAGTGATATGTTATTTTTGATTATTTTGCATATTGTAATGCGGTCATGATATTTATGATTAGCATGATATTTATCTTAGATGCTAAAAATAATGTAATAAATAAGTTGAGTTGTATCTCCTGTTTACAGAATCCATTAAGAAAAGAAAAAAAAATGTTCGTATATATTTTGTAATATAGAACATGTACCGTAAAAAAAAAGAATCTATAAGAGGTACTATATATATAAATTTATATATGTCACGTATTTACATTACAGAGTTTTTCGATTTTTATGGCGATTATTGTACATTTGGGGTCGCGTCTGGGGTCCAGGGGTCGTTATAAGGGAGTATTCTACTGACATGAACTATATCTCTTTTCGCGTTTTTATTTGAACCCTTTTGAATTTCGTAATCTACGTCTGAAGTCTTCTTAGTTATATAGTATGGACCGAACCATTTTAAAAGTAGTTTTTCGCTTCTCCCCACTTTTCTTATAGGGGTGAATACTTTCACCTGGTCTCCTACGGCGTATTCTATATGTCTATGTTTGGTGTCGTAGCGTAGTTTATCGATACCCTGTCTCCTCTGGATATTCTGCACTGCCAAATTCCTTAATAGTAGTGCTTTATCTCTTATTTCACTACTGTCCTGGGGGTTGGGAGGCGGCATTAGGGTTGCTTCGATCGGTAGGATGGGTTCTCTGCCGTATACCAGCATAAAAGGCGAAAACCTTGTAGTGTTTTGTTTCGATGTATTGTAAGCAAATGTCACATGGGGTAAATACTGGTCCCAATTTGTTTGGTTGGTATTGGTATACATGGCAATCATATCCGCTAGAGTTTTATTGAGCCGTTCTGTTAGACCATTAGTCGAAGGGTGGTAAGCGGTCGTGAACTGACTAGCTGTGCCCATTCATTTTAAAAGTTCTCGTACTATTTCTGACTGGAAAACTTTACCCCTGTCGCTTAATAAATGCTTTGGTGCACCGTGTCGTGTTATTATTTTTTCTAGTATAAATCTGGCTACAGGCCCTGCTTTTCCGCTAGGTAGGGCCTCGGTTTCTGCCCAGCGTGTGCAGTTGTGTCCGTGGATCGAACTTCTTCTGAAGTCGTGTTTAGTGTTGATGTGTCTTGGACTAGTGTATCTTCTTGTGAGTCAAAATCTGGGTTTGGCTCTTGAAAATGTGTTATTTTGTTTGATTGTTTCAAATTTAAAATATCGTTTGATTTTGTAGGTGTAGGTCTGGGTGTCGAGGATCTCGGTGTTTGGTTTAGTGTAGAACTGCTTTTTGTGTTACCTGTTTTGTGTAATGGCAAATCAAATGTAAATTGGCTACCACAAACTTTCGCTAAATTTGGTGGTGTCCTTTTTAATGACACTGCCGGAGCAAATACATTAGCACTCGAGCTTTGGTGCTTGGGGTTAAATTCGGAAATATTTGAAAAATCTAAGGGACCTGGTTTTTCGACTTTATTCTTTGTTTTACTGCGGGCTACAATCCCGTCTTTGTTCATTAGCGTTAACAGAATAACGACATTTATTTGTATATTTTTTTTGTATTTATTTTTATTCGTTAATTTCCGAATAATTTTATGATATATTGCTCTGTTCGATTAATTTTGGATTGCACGGTTTCTTTACTAATTTTGCAACCCATTATTATTATTTAAAAAAAATAAATAAATTATGAAATAAATAATAAATGGAATAATAAAATTCGCTGAATTAAAAAAAAAACTTAAATTTAAAGTATCACCTATATTCACATATATTCGATATATCTACTGAAGTATGTCAAAAAAAAAAAAAAATAAAATAGACCTTAATGTCGAAGACCGCAATTATTGTATTAAATTTTATATCTCTAAATTATTTTTTAAAATTATTAATTCTGTCATTTCCTCTTTATGTCGCAAATCAAAAATAAAAATAAAAGATCTTAATTAAATTTTTAATCATACTGTATAGAAAAGAAAATAAACTGTGCCTCCACTTTATGTCTAAACTGTATAGTAAAAAAAAACTAACATGTCTCGCTAAAAAAAAGGAAAAAGGGACGGCACCTCCACCATATGTCACACCGGGGGTTGGCCCGGTCTAGGACAAGGCCGTGTGACGGTTACATACATTGTATGTAACTGGGACCTTAAGGTACGCTTTAGCATTGAAACAAAATATAGTTTACTAAATACCTTGTATTGACAGCAAAATATAATTATAACGATTTAAGTAGAGTTACCCAAATAAAAGAGCTAATTTGACAAGAGATAAACTAAGATCTACATAACAGGATTAATAATTTAAGTACATGGGAATATGTAGCGAATTCTATAATTAAAGTGAAAGTAATGTTACGTAACTTAATAAAGTGACAATAATTGTGATCTTCTTCGATATGATAAAATGTTGTACTTACATTATTATTATTCTTGGAGCAAACATTTCACAAAGCTTTTCCGCACTGCTTTCGGTTACCTCTTCTTGCCGAGACCCGGTCGTAACTCTGCCAAATTTCGTTCGTCGTACCCTAGTGTTAATTTTCTTTGTCAGCAGAATTTCCGGTTTTTTCCAAACCATCGTTCTGTCGACAAAGTACTTTTGCAATCTTTTTACGATGGAAATGACTTGGTTATTTCATCATGCAATCAGGAAATTGTTACTTACACAATTTGTGGGTAAATGACCTGGTATACCGAACGAATATTTTTAAGTGATTTTTATATTAATAAAATAAAATTTAAAATGTTTTTTAATGAATTCTCTTCGTTTGACAATATATTGCAGCTTAATATTTTTTTCTTTTTATACATATGGTAAAAGAATATAAAGGGTGATTTTTATAAGAAGGTCATGCTTTTGGGGGATGATAGGGGACGTTCAAATATAACTTTTGATATAAGACACTATGGGTCGGAAATGCCTCAGAAGCAACATACAGGGGGTTAAAGTTTTTAAAAAAATTAAGAAATTAATTTTTAGTTTTTTGACTGTTTAAGATATCGGTGTCAAAATCTCTCAATAAAGCTACCTAAATGTTTTAGTTTCAACCAGTGGCGTAGATCAGATAGGCATTAGAGTAATTTTTTAATAAAAAAAAATAGTACGCCACTGATGATCAAAAATTTTAAGAATCCTTGGTTTATTTAACAGAAAAAAAGGTATCCTGCATCTTTTTTCCCAAAAGGCACCATTTTATCAGAATTTAAAAATAAATAACTTTAATAAAAACTAAGGAAAAAAAATTTATTGGATAACGTTAAAAAATACTAAATAAAAAATAATAATAATTAATAATTAATTTAAAAGGTGCTCAAAGTGGCCGCCATTTTGTTGGATACAGAGCCTGCAGCGTAATGTTAAATTGTCATGAATTTTCTGAATAACTTCACCCCTATCTTTAATTTCGGTATTTGGTCTCGCACGAACAACTCATCGGATTCGCCGAGTGTGCATATCCGCTAACTCAATGCCACGCAAATTGCAAAGAGGGGCATGATAACAAAATAACTAATAGCTTTGACGGTTGCTAGGATATTTTTGACATACGAATCAAAACTTTGTTATAACGTCATCTTCCCGATTCATTTAAATAAGATAGTTGTTCTGCCGTTGCTTTATTTTGAATGTTATGGAGCGATTTACGTGGAATGAATTCGCCGATATGCATTTAACCTTTGGTGAATCCAGAGGAAATGCTGTATTGGCTCGCGCGATATATGCTGAACGTTTTCCCAATCGAATGGTCCCAGAAAGAAGAGTACGTAAGAGAGGACAATTACAAGTAAGTACCTACTTAAAAAAATAAAAACAAAAAATTAACATGTACTTTTTGTTTTAGGTGAACCCAGGCATAAGAGTTCGTGCAAGACCTATTCGTGATAATCTTGGATGAGGAAATACTCCACAATATTTAAGAGGATCCAAATACAAGTACCCGAAAAATTGCTGATCACCTGAGAATCAGCCAAACGTTGGTTTGGAAAGTTTTGCATGATAACCACCTTTATCCATTTAAAAAACAAAAGGTTTAGCATCTGTTGCCCCAAGACTATGCTAATAGGTTCGCGTTTGCCACTTGGTATCTTCAACAAGGGGCTGAACACCCAGACATGCGCCAAGCTATTTTGTTTAGTGACGAATCAACGTTTTGCCGAGAGGGATATTTCAACCCAAGAAACAATCATGTCTGGGTTAATGAAAACCCTCATGCTAAATTTATCCGTGGCTATCAACAAAAATTCTCTGTGAATGTTTGGGCAGGCATTGTAGGGGAGAACTTGATTGGTCCGTACATTTTGCCAAGACGTCTCATTGCAGGGAATTATTTGATTTTTCTTTGAGATGTACTGCCTGAACTTTTAGAAGATGTGCCATTGGATGTTCGGCAAATCATGTGGCTTCAACATGATGGTTGTCCGGCACACTATGGTCGCGTTGTCAGGGAATATTTGAACCGAAGATATCCTAGACGTTGGATTGGGAGGGGAGGTCCAGTGGCTTGGCCAGCGCGCTCCCCCGATTCAAATCCCTGTGATTTTTATTTGTGGGGTCATTTGGACCAACTTATTTATTCTACACCTGTGCCAGATGAACATGATCTTTTGGCTCGCATTGCAGTAGCTGCAGGCGAAATTAAAGATAGGGGTGAAGTTATTCAGAAAATTCACGACAATTTAACATTACGCTGCAGGCTCTGTATCCAACAAAATGGCGGCCACTTTGAGCACCTTTTAAATTAATTATTAATTATTATTTATTATTTAGTATTTTTTAACGTTATCCAATAAATTTTTTTTCCTTAGTTTTTATTAAAGTTATTTATTTTCAAAATCTGATAAAATGGTGCGTTTTGGGAACAAGATGCAGGATATCTTTTTTTCTGTTAAATAAACCAAGGATTCTTAAAATTTTTGATTATTAGTGGCGTACTATTTTTTTTTATTAAAAAATTACTCTAATGCCTATCTGATCTACGCCACAGGTTGAAACTAAAATATTTACTTTTTACATTTAAAGCATCTTTATTAGGTAGCTTTATTGAGAAAATTTGACACCGATATCTTAGACAGTCAAAAAAGTAAAAAATAATTTCTTAATTTTTTTAAATATTTTAAATCCCTGTATTTTGCTTCTGAGGTATTTCTGACCCATAGTGTCTTATATCAAAAGTTATATTTGAACGTCCCCTATCATCCCCCAAAAGCATGACCTTCTTATAAAAATCACCCTGTAGATAAGACTCGATCTAATATGTCATATAAAATGTGACCAACACGAACTTAATATATAATATACCTGGACTGCCAATCAATGTTGGCAGTCCAGGATGTTGGTTACTTACAAATTTCAGTTGTTCCAATTGTAGGAAAACAAAACAACTAAAATTTTTGGGAGGTTACGTTTACAAAAACAAAAGTTACATTTAGAATTTAAGATAGTTGCGTTAGATCTGAGATTTTTTTTGTAATTGTTTAAGAATTTCGTTAAAATTTATGAAAGAAAGTAATCCTCACCTAAAATAAGACAAGTTTCAATTAAGTTGGGATAGATGCATGCACTTTAAAATATATAATTTATTATTCTCCTAAACCTGAATCTTATAAATCCTAATACCATGAAAATGATGATCTTCATTTAAATTTTTGCTTGTGTTTATTTAACAAATTTAGTTAAGATCAAAGGTTATTTGAGCAAGTTATGGCCACAATATTGACTACTCTGTATATATATTTGCTCTGTATATATGTTAACGTTGCTTTGTATTATCTTTCGCTGTATTTGTTAGTTTAAGTCTATATAATATCATGTAACGGCCGTATGCCTTAATCTTCGTTGTACCATACTTGCTGCTTGTACTTATTGTCAAATAAAAACTGTTTTTTAAAACGTGCGAACGATAAGAAACATAACTGGCGTAGTCGGGTAGGATTGGAGCAGTTTGTGTGATCCAGTATTCACGTCATCGGGACGGCGTGATCACTGCAATCGAGTTTTAATTCTTCAGCTCCAAACGAACATCGAAGCTGTGAATCAACCCTGAAGTGGTCTACCACGGGAAGAAGAACAGTCGAGACACCATTTGGCAATTAAGGCACAGAGAAGAGGTGGCTGACACGGAGATTCACCTTGAGTAAGAAAATGTTGACATCTCTCCGTCGAGGGGTAAGTGCCCAATCCTCTCAGATCCTTTCCCTTTCTCCGGTTGAGCAAGTGGAAAGTAGTTTTAAGTTTATATGTTATTTATTTAATTGTCTTGAATACAAAGTGTATGACAATTTATGATTTTTAATTTGAAAGATTTAATATTCCAATAATAATATTATTAGATTTTATATATTTAGTCCTTTATTAGTTTTAGTATAAAATACTTTTATTCAGTTAAAAGTACAAAATTAATAACTAGTACAAATCAGTTTAATAGGCGCGAAACTTTAAAATTGATGAGTGAACCACACATAACAGATGTATTAGCAGCTAGGTTGGCTGAAACTTTAAATTTAGAAACTATTCAAGAAGAGTCAACACCAATAATAAATAATTCTAGCACAATGCCGAACATCACTGTAAATTACAACCTTTTAAAAATTTATGTAGACACCATTCTACCATACAATGGTGATATTAACACTTTAAACAGCTTTATCAGTGCAGCTGATTTTCTTTTTGAAACTTACAATAATGATAGTGATTCTATTTTAAAACATTATTTATTAAGGACCATAAGAATGAAGCTCATAGACCATGCTCAAATTTTAGTAGGTAGTCGCATGGAATTAACAGATTGGTTATCCATTAAGAATGCACTAATTACTTGCTTAAGCGATAAAAGAAATTTAGAATGCTTAGAACAAGATCTTTTTGTGGCTTCGCCCATACGTAATGAACATCCACTTGAATTTGCTAAAAGATTACAAATTATAAGTAACTTAGCTCAAAAAATTAATAACTTTGAATACCGCGAAATGGATGCAGCTACAAAATTATTACATTTACGTCAATATGACACCATTTGCTTAAGAACATTCATTAAAAATTTAGCAAACCTTTGCAAAGTATTATAAGATTGAAAAACCCTGACTGTATTGAAACAGCTATGACCATGATCATTGAAGAAGAAAACTTTCAATACACACAGAATTTATATAAACCTTATTCACAGCAATTCTCACAAATACAAAAACAACCACAACATAAACATAATAAAAACCATAATAATTCTAATCAGAATCAATATAATCATTCAAGTCAGTTTACAAGTTCACATAAACATTAAAACCATTCTTATAATCAACAACAATAATATAGACAAAATAACCCTTAAAATAATCAATATTTCCAATAAAATTCTTCTTCAACATTTCCTAGAGGCCCTGTACCTATTCAACCAGGATACATACCTCAAAGACCCCTTCCAACAAACGAACAAATATTTGGAAAACCCAAGAACGTGTTTAAACCTACAGGCCAAGTGCCAAAAAATAAACCTGAGCCCATGTCAACTCGTACAAGTTATACGATACCCAGAGATCCTTCTAACAGAAGCTTTAGGTCTCAAGAAATCTTCCAAATAGATAACTCAAATCACGATGACTTCAAAAATCATGAATATGATGACCCCCAATACGATCCATCAGATTATCAGTCAGATTACCCTCATGAAAACTTACCCTATGAAATTATTAATTGACACTGGATGTTATGATGTTATCCTTTCATTTTAAGACCCTCAATTGTTGAAAAATATTTCCCAGACAGAATTTATCATTTTTTCTCAAAATTAAAAACAGGTGTAGGAGAAAAAGAAACTCTTTTCAAAGCAGATATACCAGCATTTAACGAATTCAAAACAAATAAACCAATTTCATTTATTTTGTATGATTTTCATGAATTTGATGATGGAATATTAGGATTAAAAGAATTAACTCGATTTCATCTCAATATCGACCTGACTAATAAGCAACTCATTAATTTAACTGGAAACCTTATATTTCCCTTTAAATATCGTGAACCTGAGTCAAGTTTCAAGATAACGGTATATGCACACGAAATCCTTGGTGCAAAAATTCCTGTTACCACACAAGAATTTGTCGATGTTGTTATTCCTAAAGGTACTCTTGATAAATTATACGTGCCCGACACGATATGTACCGCAAAAAACGGTTTTGCCCGCGTAGACATTTACTATAATGTTATCTTGTTAACTTGTAAATGTTATCTTTTCCCCAAAATTATAAAAGAAAATTATGACTTTTTACATATAAACGAGTTTATTAATCAAAAAGAAGATGTTGAGAAGAGGAATAAATTCCAAAACTATCGACGATAGATATCCGATTCCTAATATAACAGATATATTAGATAACTTAGGAAGATGTTCATATTTTTGAACGATAGATCTTTCCTCAGGATTTCATCAAATTGAAATGGCACCTAACTCGATAGAAAAGACAGCATTCACCGTAGAGAATGGACACTACGAGTATGTGAGAATGCCATTCGAATAGAAGAACGCACCCGCAACCTTCCAAGGGATAATGGATTATTTACTACGAGGTCTTAAATTCTGCCTAGTATATATGGATGATATCATAATATTTTCTGCAAGTCTAGAAGAACATATAAAAAATTTGAGAACAGGTTTTGAAAGGCTAAGAAATGCCATGTTAAAAATACAACTTGATAAATCGGAATTTCTTAGAACTGAAGTAGAGTTCTTAGGACATGTTATTACCAAAGAAGGAGTAAAGCCAAATCCTAAAAAGATCGAGGCCATCCAAAAATTCCTAAAACAGATAAAGAAATAAAATCATTTCTCGGACTATTAGGATATTATCGAAGATTCATTAATGGATTTGCAAAGCTGACGAAACCTTTTACACAATGTTTAAAAAAGGGCGTAACAATTAAAGTAACGCCTGAATACATAGATTCATTTGAATCTTTTGTCTAATAATCCAATTCTGCAATATCCAAATTTTGGGAAACGATTTATCTTCACCACCGATGCATTTAACATAGCTATTGGAGCAGTTTTAAGCCAAGGTAAAGTAGGACAAGATTTACCATCCGCCTATGCTTCGAAAATTTTAAACCCAGCAGAAACAAATTATTCAACCATCGAAAAGGAATTATTAGCCATTGTTTGGGCTAAAAAAACACTTTAGACCTTACTTGTTTGGAAGAAAATTTACAATAATCACTGATCATAACCCCTGCAGTACTTATTCAGTTTAAAAGAACCAAATTCCAGATAAGTAAGACGCAGATTAAAACTTGAAAAATATGATGATGTTACATTAGAAGAATTAGACCAACTAACTGAAGTATTTGATTCATCTTTAAAACAAAGTGATCCTCCAAAAAAAGAAAGTAAAATCAAAATTTTAAAAAATATTCAAATAAGACCCCCCTGATCAACAAGTGAAGAAACCATACACTCTGCAACAGAAAATCCAATTCTAAATATACCTTTTACAGAAAATTGTTTTAATACCTATACAAATCAAATTTTAATAACTCATGGCTTCGATAAAAAATGTCATGCTTTTAAAACAACTTATTTTATAAATAAAAATCTATACCATTTAACTTTAACTGAGAATTATGAAAATGAAATAATTTACTTCTTTAAAGAATATATAAACCCCAAAGTTGTACATTGTTTATTTATTAAACAAACTGAAATCAATAATCTAGAAAATAAAATAGCTACTATTTTATCGAACACATTCAGACACAATTCTTATAAATTAGTGTTATCTAACATCTATTTAAATGATATAGTGGATACTCAACATCAAAGAAGTTTAACAGAAAACCACCATGAAAAATCAAGTCATAAAGGTATTAATTAATGCTTAATGTCTCTAAAGAAAATGTATTACTGGCCTAACATGAAAAATGACCTAACTGAATATATTAATAATTGTGACATTTGTCAACAGGCAAAATACGATCATCCCTTAAAATTAAAGTTTTCATTAGCCCCAACTCCAAAAGAACCTTTAGAATCAATTCACATAGACACTTTTCAAATATCCAATATTAAATTCTTAACAGTAATCGATGTATTTTTACGATATGCACAAGCATACCCACTAGAGCCTACCAATAATGCAGTAACTGTTTTAGATAATCTATCGATATTTATTAGTCATCATGGAATACCCCAATTAATCACTTGTGACAATGGTACTGAGTTTAAAACATCCCTTATAATAGATTTTTGTAAACTTCATAATATCAAAATCCACTATACCACACCGGGCAACTCTAATAGTAATAGCCCTGTGGAACGTTTACATTCAACCCTTATTGATTCAAATTCCAGAGTTATAGAAAATAAACATACCTTTATACATTATACAGATATAGTATATATATATATATATATATATATATATATATATATATATATATATATATATATATATATATATATATATATATATATATATATATATATAGAATTAAAACCTCTACAATTTGAATTAGAAAACATGCAATGAAACTAACATAATTAACTCTCTGCTTATGCATCATATTAATACTATTGACCTGCTTACTCATGCTAAATATTTCATTAACGAAGTTAGAATTAAGCTTAACAATATTAAACGTCACAATAGAGCTAAACGTGGCTTAATTAACATATTAGGAAAAGCATCAAAATGGCTTTTTGGTACCTTAGATGCAGACGATGGAGAAATATATGAACAAGCAATAAATGAGCTTAAACTTTCTCAAAACTCCTATAAGAAGGAGCTTATCTTGCAAATATCATTAACAAAAGACTTAATTAATAATTACAATAGCACTATCACTATTCTAAGCAAAAATCAAAACTCTTTGAGCAAACATGTTGCTTTATTTGAAAAACACATGAACAAAACTGTTAATGATCTTTCAATTTTATTAAAACTTTAAAATACAAAAAATCAGCTAATAATAAATTGTCCAAGTTTCATAACATTTTTAGATAATCTAGAAGACGCAATGTTTGCAAAGCTCAATACTCTTCATAGTGCAGTAATTTCAGCTAGTCAATTAGAACAGATAGTTTTTAATTTAATTACTCTTTATGGTAAAGAAAAAGTTATAAAGTTTATACAGGTAAATTTTATTACAGGTAAATTTCTCAAAAGACAAAATTATATTTGCCATACATTTTCCTTTATTTATAAAAGAAAATTTTAATATTTACCACCTGTTCATCATTCCTATAAACAATTCAATTATTGTTCCCGAATTACCTTACCTTATACTTGGGCCTTACTCGCACCAATATCAAGAAGAATTCTGTCCTGAAGAAGAATTCTGTCCAAGATTAATACGAACAATTTAGGACCACCAAAAGCTGATCCTCCTCAAATGTAAAAATCCAGATGCGGTTCGAGAAGAATTTTCTTTGCAACTAGACCCAGTTTGATCCAGATACCATACAAATGTGGAATGGAAATCCTAGGATCCCAATTTTGGAATGAAAAAACAATCTTACATTATGTACCCTTCCAGTTACCAGAAATATCCTTTACTAATATTGAATTCCAATTACCCATGGGAACGATCCAGCTCGACTCTATCGATCCGATCTTAATAAAAGCACTTCAAGACCAGGCAAGAGTTATTAAAACCCTTCCAGAAGAAGATGACCAAATCCATCCAGCTACATGGAGTTTTGCCCTTGGAGTCATAATTTGCAGTATACGAGTTATTCTTCAAGAAAAGAACAGTTCCAGAAGATCCAGAGGACCCAGAACAAAAAGAAGATGCCATCAAGAATGTTGAAACAAACATGACATCCTTGTTCTTTCAATCTTAGGAGGGAGGAGTTATGGCACACAACTCACAATATTGACCACTCTGTATATATATATTTGCTTAATGTTAACGTTGCTTTGTATTATCTTTCGCTGTATTTGCTAGTTTAAGTCTATATAATATCATGTAACGGCCTTATGCCTCAATCTTCGTTGTACCATACTTGCTGGTTGTACTTATTGTCAAATAAAAACTGTTTTTTAAAACGTGCTTCGCACGATAAGAAACATAACTAACACTATCATTTGGTTTTGATTATACCTATTTCATCAATTCGAATCTCTGACACATATGTTTTAATTTAGAATAGGGACAGGGAATCTAAAATCACCACTTTGAATTCAATCGCGAGGAAGGGTGATTCTAAATTCGTCAGCTTTGCGAAAAATAAAAAAAAATCAAATTTTGCGAAAAATCTTCACAAGATTGATTTGTTCTCATATTTCGCACAAAATTTTTCGAGGAATTTAGTTCAGTTGGTTGTCTGTGATTTCTTTTTTTTTTGTAAATGTGTTGACACGTGGAGTAAATGAAAATGACTAGTTAAAAAGCAAACTACAAAAGTAAGAAATGGATCCTGAGAAGAAGAACAAACAGCAAAAAACATAGATTTCCTGGTTTTATTAACAGGGCGAATAGTTTAATACTTGATTTCAGATTCTTAAGCCTAAAATGTATGAAAATCTCAGCAATAAATAAACCTATTTGAAATTCTCTGTTTGTAAAAATAATTTTACTCTTGATTAATTTATGCCCAAGGTGCTTGAGCAATTTAGGACGCAACGAGTTTCCGAAAAATTTATTTAGTAGAAAGGGTACGACCTATAGAATATTTTAAAACTTTCGGGTTATATTTTCTACTAAAAAATAAAAAAAAAATGTTTACTACATGAAGTCATTTTTAAAACATTCTAAAGTCATGCTATAGCTTTGTAATCTATCAATTTTTTACCAGGATATTCGTCAGTGTTCGAAAAGTCGATAAGGTTAAGGTAAAAGTTGGCAGTTATATTGTAATAATTACACTATTTTAAAACGTGCTTACTGTTGATATAATTTATTTTTTAACTAAAAATGCTAAGGATATTTCATTTGATATGTAAAATTTAAGACACTCCTTTTTTATGGTAAATTTGCTACCAGACCCCACATGCATTGATGTTGGTCACATGCGTCCACGTACCGTCTTACAGTATATTTGCCATCTGTAGCATAAAAATTTCACATTTTCTGGCGCTTCAGTTGACATTACTCCATCGGAAAGGACATTTTACAGAGTTGGTCCCAGCATGGATTCTTGTGGTACTTCACCGCATACTCTTTCCTCTACTTTTTTGCTATGATAATCGTTCTTTCGTAGGTATTAGCCTATGATCCTGGTCAGATATGGACTAATTTTTTTTTCGTGGGGTAACTCATGATTATTTTCCAAGAGGATTAGTCCATATCTAATACGTATCTATTATTTGAGACACTATGTTGTAGATGTTTTCTATAGTGTGGATTGTCAATTTACCTTTAGTAAAATCATATTGTGTTGTGCTAATTCCGGCCTTTTGTTTGCACGGCTAATAAGGATAGCCGTGCTTTTAGTAAATTTTCCAATATTTTGCCTAAGTTAATTAGGCAGATAGGTCCATATGTTGTTTCATATGTTATTATTTTTTCGGGCTTTTCTCTAAGGGTAAAAATATAGTGAGGATTCGAGCTTCGCGTCAAGCTGCGCTTCAGGCGGCCATTTAAGATTTATTATACAGTTTCAAATGGAAGAAGACATAGAAAAGAGTTGCTGCACGCATCCAGATCCGATGCCTACCGCGATGTTTATATTTCAAGATTCCTTGCCTCTAGAATCCGCGCGTTTTTGGTGCCATTTTGCTGCAGGCTTCACTAGTACTAACAGGTGGTGATAAGTTATACATATAATTAGGCAATAAAACCGGAAGAAATTATAAATTAAGTATTCCATAGACCATCTATTTGGTATCAAACCCAAAAAGATCGGTATGTTCTAGATAAATTATGGGATGAGGTGGCCAAAGAATCTGATTTGACAGGTAAGTTATAAGTTTCAAATGCAGGGCAATGTTTACTAATTTGAAAAGTGAATTTTTCTAAAGTGGTTTTAAATTTGTAGTTAGTAGATAGGTCGTATCGTTTTTTTTTAGTTCAACAATCAAAATATAACGTTCTGTATCTCAGAAATGAAGCGTTTGCGCATCCATGTTATTAGGAACTTGTATCATTTTTAAGCGAGGATCACGCCCCCAAAAGCATGCCGCTTATTTTTGAACCACCCTGTAGAGATGGGTTCAGAAAATCGCTTTTTTTTTAAATAATTGTATTATTTACTACTTATACAAAATTGTTATAAATTTACAATTGACAGTTCGCATTTTGATATAAATATATAATTACTTTATAATAATTAAAGGTTAAAGGTTAACGGAATTATCTGGAATTCTAAATTCATTTCATTGAAACTCAATAGGATATGCATTTACATAGTCCTTGAACGTATCCCTAATAAAAATAGCTCTTTGTGGTACACGTCCCCTAGGATTTTGGCGTTGCCTTCCCAACCGTAGATTCTCAGGAAGCTCTGTTACTTTTGTCAACTGTTTTTCGTGACCTTCTTTGTCTATTATAGTATTGTGTAAAACACAAATTGCTTTTATATGAAATCAGCGGTTTGCTCATCTGTTTCAATCGCTTTAGACAAGATTCTCCATTTCGAATACATAATTCCAAACGTACATTTTATGGTCTTTCGTGCCCTTGAAAGTCGTTGAGTGATATATAAACTGACCGGAGTTAAGTTTTCTCTGGTATATGGTTTCAGAAGTTCAGCTTATCAGTTCATATGCTTCATCCGCAATAAAGACGAATGGAATTTTAATATTTGTTTTCGGCAAATTTTCTTCTTCAGGTATTTGTAATTCATTTTTAACCATTAGCCTGTACATAGATGAATTTTGGAAGGAACCTCCATCACTTTAACGCCCATATGTGCCAACGTCTATTATTGTCAGCCTATAATTTGCGTCACATACTTCCACTGTTTTTAGGATACTTAATTCGAATATGTTTACCGTCAATGGCCCCCTATAACAATGGGAAAATTCCATTGCCTCATAAATCCGTCACTAATTTTTCGAAAATCTTCATTTTTTGGTGCAGCTAGGTGATTCGGTTTTAAAGTACTCCAAAGAATCTTCAGGATTTCTTTCACTATTTTTCCGATTGTTGTGACCCCCATACAAAATTGAAAAGAGAGACTTTTAAAAGATTCTGCTGTTGCCAAATTTACAAAAAAAAATTATTGAAGTAGTACAAGAGTAGTTAGTTATAAATAGATATAAATGATGAATGTTGAAGTAATATATTTGCCTAACAATGATAAAAAGGAGTGTAATGTTTTTTTCAATAAACGGAGCACGCGAAGTGGAAAAGTTTGCGAGACTATTTCCGAAAAGAACTGAAGAAAATTCCTACTCCTTGATCTGGAGATGCTGGAGATATCAGGGATGAATCATCTTGGCCCTATTTAAAAAATTTTGTATTTTCTTAAGGACCAATTTACATCGAGACAGACGGAGAGCAATCTAACTGAAGATTTTGTTGCAGAAACTTAAGATTCGCCTAAATAAATTAATCCAGAAATTTCTAATGTGCTAAGCTCAGTAAATGAAAATGAATATTCATTACACATGGATTCACATCTTGATACACCTTTAACATCTACTTCAGAAAATGTACAAGATTTTTCCGCCAAAAGACGCAGAACTATATTGAACTCTTCTGCAACAAGCAGTCAGAGATATTCTAAACGTAAGAACCAGGTAGATGCCCTTGTAGATATCGAACAACAGATATTATTTACTTAAAGATTAAGACAAATCAAGGATCCGTTAAAGAAACTGAAGATGATCACTTATCATTTTTCAAAAGCATTTTGCCTTATGTGAAGAAAATTCCAGAAAGTAGTATCTTAACTTTTCGTAATGGAGTTCAAGGATTAGTGCAACATTATACTTTTCCGCATCCAAGCCGCCAGTTACAAGGTCTGAACTATGACAATCAAACCAGTCCTGACCAAGGTACCAATGATCTTCAATATCCCACTTCCGGAATTCGATATTAAATAGAATACGGACAAACAGGCAAAGCGAATTAATATTAAGTTTACAGTGACCTTTTTTACTTTCAGGTTTACAGTATATTTTTTCTTTTATTTTCATTTGAATTTTATTTTAGTAAAAAGGCTGATTTACCTTAGCGTCACAACAAGTTTTTCTTCTGTGCCAATAGGTTGACACACAAAATTCGTCCACGTCGACTTAATATGATGTGAATTTGTCTCTAGAATATAGTTAATTGTAGTAATATTCATTCTAAGATATTCAAAAAAGCGTCTAGGATATTTTTTTAGTTCTGGAAATAGAGTATAGTACTGTCCCAACTGGTTTTTTCTACTGTTAATTGGATGGACACTATATTCTCTGTTATAGAACATAGCAAGTAGAATACGCAAAGCTGCACCACCAAAAAGAATTTTACCCTCACTATCTGAACTCATATTGCTTACTGATGTTTGAATTCAAAATTAGATCGCGTTCTTGAAACGCTCCACTATGTATACTTGAAGTAAGCGTTAACGCGTGAATTGCCTTTTGATGCATAGCTGGAAGCTGCACTATGTTTTTACCCTTAGTATTAGTTTTGCCTGTTTTCATTCTATTGGAAACAGGAACGTACCTTTTCGTAAGATTTTGTTTAAAGGTTTAGTGTAGTATGCCGTGTTCTCCTTGACTAGGTGTTTAATTGTTTCTGGCTTTATCCCATAAGGTCCTAGCGCTTTCTTTGGTTTTAAGTTGATAGCTGATTCAAGAACTTTTTTTGCTTCTGATATATTTCTTTCTTTCTCGTTTGATACCTACCCATAATAATTTTCTCTATATTTTCCTTCGACTAGTAAGAGATTTTGTATGCTTCCCCTGAACTCCTCCCTCCTTAAGAGGCAAACATAATGGAGTGTATTTGCTCTTCTGGTTCTTCAGGGTTGGAAGTGACAGGTCCAGGTTTTGGCTTCTGGCATCTTGGAAGCAGCTTCTTTTGGGCAACCACTAGTAAAGTTATGATTATAATAATAACAATAATCAGGGTACTGTTGATTATTGTTGAAGTCTGGATTGATGAAACGTCGTCAATGGGATGTAGCTGGTTCGCTAGGCTCCTGAGTTCATATAAGTCTTATATGTTGACTTGACTTATATTGGGCAACTTGTAAGGTCTGGATACTTGAGGTTTGTAGTCCTGGATTTCTGGTAGTACCAAAGGTTTCCCTTTTACTAGTTTGACATCGTTGGAATATGTTTTTTCATCAAGCTTTATTCCTCAGTTTGCAGGAACTTGGGTAAGGCTTGGTTCTTCCAGAGTTATATATTGGTCGGTCGTACATTTGGTAAGGACTTGTGTGTTTTTGGTTGGGATGATTAGGAATTGTCCTTGGGTAACTTGTTCAGCTAGGGGTTGAACAAGATGGGTTTGCAGGGGTGTGCAACTTGTTGGTGGACGTTTTTCCAACAACTCAATAGTGCATGAATTGCGAAAATTATTTTATTACTTGAAAAACTTACTTGTGTTCCAAGGAATTGATATTACGAAATAATGTTCTTAAAATTTGGCAAAGCTCTAGAATCGTAAATAGTTTCCAAGCATTCCATCATTTATCTGATTTTGTTTCCCGAAATTACAGAATTGTGTACAGCATTAAGCTTTGCGAAGGTGATGGCATTTTCTAGATTATCCAAAAAGTTTATTAAGTTTTGGCAATCTAAATTTATCTGAGAAATTACACCTTCAAAAGAAATATAAAGATACGTATTATTTATTTGATTTTCTATATACATTTGTAGCATGTTGATCCCTTTTTCTAACTTAATTTGGTTATTTATAAGACTAGATATTGTGGAATTATAGTTATTAATAAGTTTCATTGACAATGACATTTGCGAGTTTACCGTCTTGACTAAATTGTCTTTATCTTTTTGCAAACTTATTATAGCGTCAGTATAGTATTTTTCATCGTCGGCATCAAGAGTGCCAAATAGCCATTTGTTTATTTTCCCTACTATGCAGACCTCTTTTAGTCCTGTCTGTGGGTTCAAGATTTAACAATTTACTTTGAGTAATATTAATTAAATACTCGGTTCTGAGTATTAAGCCATGGGTTAGGCCAATAAAATTTAAAGGATGAGTCGATTTTCCTTTAAAGGTTTCAGCCTTTAATTTGTTAAAATATACTTGTATATTATTTAGTTGTTGTTTTAATAAATGTGTGTCAATAAAATGGAGAAAGGTGTGTTTAGTGTAAATTATCTTAGATGGTCCTAATGGAATAGGAAGAATGGGGTTTTTGATAGGGGTTAGTTTAACGTCGTCGCTATTCTGTGTGTCAGTTGAACTACCTGCGTTATCAGTAGTGTCAGTATTGAAAAGGTCTTCAGGTCCATTTTTGTCCTGTAAAGATTGATTTTGTTTAATTTTTGGTTTTCGTTCGATGTTTTTATGATAAGTTCTTGAGTTAGTTTTTAACTTTATCGAGGACTGATCTTTTATTATAGTCTTCCTGAATTTAGGAAGGGCTTTGCTTCGTAACTTAGTTCTAATATAAGCAGGTTTAGACACGTCGAATTTAGGGGCTTCTTTACGACTTTCATTTCTTTTAGATATGATCCTTTCTTTAATAGCTTGGTTGTTTTCTGCTATTTTATCGTAAATCTTTTGACATTTTCCTTTATGATTTTGAACATAGTCGGAGACAATTATGTGGTCGTTAAGATCGAAAGGATTAGTATCATTTATGTGACCTTTGATGATTTCGAAAGGGGTAAATTTGGTTACGCTATGAATGGAATTATTGTAACCTAGGATAGCACGTTTCATAAGTTGCTCAGTTGTGAGGCGATTTTGTTCCTCTTTAAGACAACGATAACCTTCTATGATGGAAGAATAGAATCGTTCCACAGGAGAGTTAGAGTTGCTATTTTTAGCAGCAGTATAATGCAATTCTATTTTATATAATTGACAAAAGGCTTCGAAATCCTTGTTTTTGAATTCGGTTCCACGGTGATTTTAAGAGGTAAACCATGATGGGTGATGAAGTTTAGGAAATACTCTATGATGCTTGGGCCTGTTAGGCTTTTAAGATGATAAGCTTGTCAATATCTAGAAAAAGCGTCGATTACTGTCAAGAATGATTCGTTATCGATTTTGAACGAGTCCATGTGAATTTGTTGGAACGGTTTCGAGGTAGAAGGGGTCAGATTGAATTTTATGGCGGGTGGATTCCTGTCATATTTATTCTTTTGACATACCTCGCAAAGGTTAATATATTGTTCGATATCTTCAACGATTTTGGGCCAATAAAATCTAGCAGTTAGAGCACACTTCATTTCTGAAATTCCTCTATGGTAAGTAGTGTGATAGAGTCTAAGTTTTTCTTGCTGATCGTCCTGAGTTTCGATGTCTTCTAGGAATATCGTACTTTAAACAAACTTAAAGGAAGTTCTTGTATGGTTCTTGTAAAGGTTTGAGCTAGAGTTTCCGTTCGAAAATAGAATGCGTATAAACGTCTTGGCTCAATAAATTCTTGTAAGAATCGAATTATATTGGAAATTAGGTTATTTCTAGGGATGACTACTAGAATCCTGGTATTTTGAAATACCTGTGAGATTTGGTATTTGAGTGATTCTATATCACCTTCGGTAAGGAGAACTTGGTTTTTATACCCGTTGAGTATTCTTTCAGTAAGGTAAGTTCTATAGGTAGGTCGTTTGATGTTCGTAAAAATCGGTTTAATGTTTCGTCTATATCGCCATGTTCGTTTGCAACAGAGGAGGTCGCCATCGTGAAATATTTTTGGGGTGGTAACTGCCTTGGGGGTGGCATGTTAACAGGGCCAGTTGGAAATTGGGAAGTTTGCATTTGTGGTATGAAAGAGTTATGTTGATTAGGGAACTGTGGTGTTTCATAGTACTGTTGTTGATTGGGATGTGAATTAAAGGAGTTATTGTAATTTTGTCTGTTATATGACTGAGGGTTACTCGGGGGATTATTATTCCTAAAGTTATTATATACATTATTATTAGCATTATGACTAGATTTTTGTAACTTATTTGTTTCGAAACTGTCATAAAGCGTTTCCAAATTTTCGAACTCTTTAATATAGGCCATTTCATCTTCAAGACTGGCGGGCCTTTTTAGATGCATATTATTTTTTTGAATGCCTGTACAGCCTGCAATAAAAGACTTTAGGGCAGTTTTTTCGTAATGATTAATGTGGCATAGTTTTTCATTAGTACTATAGCTAGAATCATTACCTATTTTTTGAGCAATATCGCTTCTTAAAAGTTAAAGCCTATTACCAAAACTTAACAAATGTTCATTTTTGTAAGGTCTGGTTCTAACTAACTCTTGAGTTAGACAATCCAGATTTCTACGGTCTGAAAAGCATTGTATAAAGCATTGTATAAAATACATTCCGTAAAGTAAACCAATCAGTTATTTCGGTGCGGTTACCGACTAAACTTTCTTAAATTAATTACTTTTTCCTGGATACATTCGAATATATGTTTATTTAATTCCTCGTCGTTGAGGTTCCTATAACTATCAATAAAGCTTTCTACTAATAAATTTATTAAGCTTATTACAATCACCATCGTAAGGCTTAATATTGCTTAATTTAGATCTGAAAAGATCCCAATTTACTTTAGGGGTAGTGGATGGTGGAGTCATTTCTATAAGTTTTCCTATTAAAGATAAATCACTGAGTGAAGTACTTAGTTCTTCTATATCGTTCATAAGAATTATAAAAATGTTCTAAAACTAAATGTGATCCATGCACTTGAGATTAAAATTAAATTCGATCAATTCGCTGGAACTATCAACTAAAAATGCATTCAATGTGCTGGCAAAAAATCTATATGCGTTTAATTCGCGAAAATTCCTAAATATCCCTATAAATTCCTTAAACAGAGGGTTTATAGAGGTAAAAGGAAAATGCACTTACTGTGACTTCTTCTTCCCGTGATCTCTTGAGTCGGCCTACAGAGGTGTCAGGTATCGCTGGTTCTTCTTGATTGCACTATTAGTGTTGGAAACACTCCTAGAAGTCTTTGTTTTTCGGCACGATTTCCGTACGTTACGAAAATTTTGTAGACCGAATTTCTTGACGACTAGGGCACAATTCTACCGACGCGACTGCGCCAAATACGAACGTTGAACGACACGGAGAATTTTTAAAAAACAATTTTATTTCTAAAGTTAACAAAATTTATTGTTCCTTGCTTGGCGTTCTTGAAAGAAGAGGGAAAAGTCGAGGTGTCCCGTCAAGGGCGCTATGGTCTCAGTTCAGCTAATAACGTTGAGGGTACACTCGCAGTCCGAACATCCCATCGCCTTTGAAAGGCTGACCTTTCAACATAACTTGAGCGTTACAAAGCATCAATAGGCAACAAACAAATCTTCGTTGTTGCTCTCTTCAAATAAACCATTCTTAGTCTTAATGGTGACCACCCTAACGAAGCAATCAGCACCGGGATGGACTGCAGAAATTCTACCCAAGGTCCAGTAGGCTGGGGGAGTATTTTCTTCCTTAACAATCACCAAGGCACCAATTTGTAAGTTGGAATCCTTATTGAAACGCATTTACCGCGTTCCTGGAGGGTGTGAAGGTAATCATGGCTCCATTGTCTCCAGAACTGCTGGAAAAGCTTCTGAACATAAAGAAGTCGCTTTACCAAATTAGTGTGAGAATCTTCCAGGTTTCTCTGAGGCAATGCCGTCATTGGCTGCCCAATAATGAAATGGGCTGGAGTAAGAGCCTCCAGGTCATTAGGATCAGGAGAAAGGCGTATAAGGGGCCGAGAGTTTAAGACGGCTTCTACCTATACCAATAACGTATACATTTTCTCGAAATTAAGAGGATGATCATTATGTAAAACACGCTTGAGATGATGCTTGCAAGATTTCACAGCACTCTCCCAAAGACCTCCAAATGTTGGGGATCTAGCTGGAATAAAATGCCAATTTATCTGAGTTTGGTTCAAATAATCTCTTAAGACATCGCCATTAACAATGTTTTGCAAACGTTTCAACTCAATGTCTGCGCCAACGAAAGCTGTAGCGTTATCTAAGTAAATATCCGTGCACAAGCCTCTACGCCAAACAAAACGTTTCAGCAAATTCAAGAAAGCATCTGTGGACAAGTCCGTGACTAAATCTATGTGCAAAGCTTTCGTAGCCATACACACAAAAATCGCGACATAACATTTTATTATTTTTCTGTTTTTGGTTTTGCCATCCTTTAAATTAAAGGGGCCTGCATAATCGATTCCAACAGAAAGAAATACTTTAGAAGGTTTTACGCGGACAGAAGGCAAATCGCCCATTTTATAAGTCAAATTAGGAGGGTTGGCTCTAAAACATTTGATACAATGTCTAATACAGGATTTGACTGCCATTTTGCCGTCAATAATCCAATATTTTTGGTGTATATGTGATAGCGTTCCTTGATTTCCGGCGTGTAAAGTTCCTAAATGCTCGGAATGTATTATTAAACTGGTAAATTTATGTTTTTTCGGCAATAACATTTGATGTTTTTGATCGTATTTTAAGTCAGAAAACTTTAATCTTCCGCCCACTCTCAAAATACCATCAGGGTCTAAAAAGGGCGCTAAAGCTTTTAGCTTACTCCCTTTCAATACTTCACGGTGGGTTCTTAAATGACAAATGTCCGGATCAAACTCAGAACTTTGAATTAATTTGATTAGACGTAAAGAAGTTTTTGAAAATTCAGAATTTGACACAAAATTATCAATAAAATTTTGAATATCATGTCGACCTTTAGAGCGATCTATGAATCTAAAGACGTAGGCCGCAACTCTTATTAATTGAGTAAAAGAAGAAAATTTAGAAAAAAGTTCATCAAAATTAAACAGGTTATCGGTCTGACATAGAAAATTCACATTTTGATTCTTGAATTCGGGAACATCTACAGGATTTTTGTAAAAATATGAAATATTGGTGGCTTCAGGCCAATTTTCTTTATCCTGTCTAAGGAACGAAGGACCATTCCAATATAAACTATTGGACAAAAAATCGTTAGTTTGAGAACCTCTAGACAATATATCAGCTGGGTTTTCATGAGTTGAATAGATCGCTCCATAGATATTTATTCTGAATCTCAAAGGAAATAGTGCTTAAACACTTGCTCACTAATCTAGCTAAGAGCATTGCAGCTTGGAGCTCAAGTCTTGGAATACTAATTGCCTGTACAGGAGCTACTCTTGTTTTGGCAAAGTACAAACGACAATCTATGGCTCCAACATTATTAATAGATCTTAGATAAACGCTACAGCCATAAGCACTCTCACTAGAGTCAGAAAACCCATGTAATTCGACCAAATTAGCACCTTTAATTAAAACTTGTCGAGGTATTTGTATAGTATTAATATGACATAATTGTTTCTTATATTCACACCATTGGGAATGTAATTCTATGGGTAAATTTTCATCCCATGATAATTGAAGTTTCCACAACTGTTGAATGATTAATTTTGTTCGGATAATTATGGGTCCAAGGAATCCCAATGGATCATATATTTTTGAAATGAAACTCAATATTGATCTTTTGGTAACAGAATTTGTCATAGAATCTTCAAGTTGAAGTTTATAAATAAAACAATCAGACATGGGTATCCAAGAAATTCCCAATGTTTTAGTGGTATTCTCATCTGATATGACATATTCTGATTAAGAATAATCATCATTACCTTCTAAAAACACACGGGAGTCATTTGACTTAAATTTTCTAATTTCAAACAAAATTTTAGTAATGTTGTTTTTTACTTGAATTAAAGACTCTAAAGAATAGTGACTAAGTAGAAAATCATCTACATAAAAATTTGAGCCTATAAAATCACTTTCAATAGGATTATGGATTCGGATATCATCAGAAATTTGCTTAAGGCATCTAGTGGCTAAAAATGAACTTGAAGCTAAACCATAAGTTACCGTATTTAGGCAAAACTCTTTAACAGGCAATGAAGGATCTTCACGCCAAAGTATCCGCTGCAAATTTCTGTGTTCCGGATGAACATTTATTTGTCTGTACATTTTGGTTAAATCTCCTTTCAACGCATAATCATGATGACGGAATTTCAAAAGAATGGAACATAAGTCAGGTTGAACAGTGGCACCAACCTTTAAAACATCATTTAAACTTATATTGGTTGATGACTTTTGGCTTCCATTAAAAACAACACGCAATTTAGTAGTGGTGCTTTCAGCCTTTTGAACACAATGATGAGGCAAATAGAAACATAAATCGTTTCCAACATTGTACTCGACTTCAGACATGTGAGTCAAGGTTTCATATTCTCTCATGAATGAAGTATACATTTCACACATCTGGGAATTTTTTGAAAGTTTTCTCTCAACAGAATACAAAGTACGTAAAGCTATACCTTTAGTTTCAACTAAATCGGTATAATTATGCTTTAGAGGTAATTTTACTACAAAACGCCCTGCAACATCTCGTGTTGTATTATCTAAAAAATGCTTTTCAACTTCTGCTTCTTCTTTGGTGAGTACAGGCTTATTTAAATGAATCTCTTCGACAGACCAAAACTTTTCCAGCTGTTTAGCCAAATCAATAGTAGATAACATACTCTGAGAAGCAAGATGATTTTTCCTTTGAATTTGCAAATTTTCACTGACAAGATACCCAAATAAAGACTTTTGCAAAACAGGTAAATTCCTACCTAATTTTATTTGTCCTACAGATAGCAAATCATAAAAAATGCTTGCACCAATAAGCATGTCAATTTTTTGAGGGGAATTAAAATCAGGATCAGCAAGAGTAATGTTTTTTGGAATATGCAAATCTGAAATATTAAAGAGTATTTGTGGATAGTGCTCAGAGATTTTATCTATTACCAAATAGGAAAGTCTGGTCGAATAATTATTATACAAAGAAGAAATTTTAACTTTGATTCTTTTATTTATATTGGTGGAAGTTTGACCAATTCCTATTAGAGGAAGATTAATATTTTGATAGGGCAGTGATAAAATATCTGCAAATTCTTTGGTTGTCAAATTAGATTGGGAGCCTGAGTCCAAAAATATGTGACATTTCATAGGTCTGTTATCTTTATCAAAAACATGATCACAAAATTTTCCCTGGCAAACAAGGAAACTGGCTGAACAATATTAGTGTTTAGATCAGAAGTATATTCAGTAAAATTCTCAGTTTAAATACAATTGACTTTAGGGGAAATAGAATTTAATTCGTTTCATGTTGGTCTGATACCTCATTATTTTGCTTGCCAAAAAAATGCAACAAAGAGTTATGCCTTTTATGGCAAAATCTACAGGAAAAAGTAGTGCAATTTGAAGCTTTATGATTGCCTGATTTTAGACAGTAAATACAAATATTTAATGATTTTGCCCTTTCAAATCGATCATTAACGGACATGTCTCTAAATATATTACATTTGAACAGGAAATGACTTCCCTTACACAAAGGACAAATCAATTCTGACACCAAATTAACTCTCTTGGATTCATTTATTTTGTGCTTGGAACTATTGCTAGATGCTGTTTTATTAAAATTGCTGGGGTTATTATTATGATACGATATTGATTGCACTACTTCTAGAATTTCACAACGTTTAGTGAGGAATTTTTTAAAGTCTTCAATAGTGGGCTTTATGATATCTTTACTACAAGTTTCCCACTCACGACGAGATTGAAAATCAATTTTTTCAGTTAGTAAGTAGATCAAAATCAAATCCCAATGTTTAACAGACTCATCTAATAGTTCCAAAGATCTATAATTTTTTAGAAAATTATCCAAGAAACATCTAAGGTCCTTTGAATTTTCCCTAGGTACATTAGGTAAATTTAAAATTTCTTTGAAATATGAAAATTTGTTATAATTTTACTATTTTGATAACGATTTTCTAAAAGCTCTAAAGCTGTGTCATAATTATTTTCAGTTATCTGTAAAGAAGCAATTATATTAGCGGTTTCCCCCACTAAACAATCAATCAAATAGTGAAATTTCTCAATTTTGCTTCTGGGCTTAGAATGCACCAAAGCATCAAAAGTGTCTTTAAATCGACGCCAATCCCCGAAATCCCCAGAAAATTTAAATAAATTTAGCTTTGGAAGATTAGCGATGGGCTCAACAAAAATATTATTTTCTGGACTTAAGGTAAAATCATTAGCATTGACAGGTGGCCATATTGAATCATTTAAAGTTTGCCCCTGTATTAAATCCTGAGCAGAAGATACACAATAAAAAAATTGGGTTTCAAAATTTTCCCTTTCTGTGGCCCATTTATTCTCATCATGGACAATATTGCCCAAGATGTAATGAGACTCAATTTCACCTTGAACCACTTTAAACTCTTCAATAAGCTTGAGAGAAATTATTTTCAAACGACTTTTAATTTTTGAAAGAGGTTTAAAAAAGTCTCAAAACGAGTCAATTGCCTTAATTTGGTCTCTAGTTATATTAAGCCTTTTAATTTCACTAGTATGATCTATTTCTTCTGCTATTTTAAAATAATAAAAGATTTGTTTAAATTTGAGTTAAAATCAGGTGCATTAATAGTTAAACCCTGTAAATGAAAAATAAAAATACTTGTTTAATGTAAGACAAAATGCAAAACTAAAATGAAATAAGATAATCTGTAATAATCACATAAAATAGTAGGCGGCTAAATATATAAATTTACCACAATTTTCACCTTTATGTGTCACACCGATAAATAATTTGTACTTTATGTACAATGAAACAAATTAATAAAACCTGCCTTATAATGTGCAATACATTAAAACTTTTAATATAAATGATTGAATCTAAATTGTGTATTACAAATCTAGAATGTCCACACTACACTGTGCGGTTCAACTAAAATGGTCTGCACTACAGTATGCAGCTCGACAAAGGAATATGATTTTAATAATCTATATACTATACAGTACGCAGTACACAAAGATATAAATAATTTGCAACGCAATGTGCAATACAACAAATAAAATGATCTGCAACACATTGTGCAGTTCGAGTTATAAAGAATGAACTTGCTACTCTCCCAATGAAAACTAAATAATCTGTACAGGAGCGAGCAGTACAGGACAAAAATGACTCATAAAATAGGCGATATCTACACTTTATGTTCAGTATATAAAAATCTGTCGCTCTGTACAGTACAATATGTTTAAAACAAGCAACCAAATAGAAAATAATAAATGCATATGAATTATAATCTGCGCAGTAATACAGTACGTATGACCTCTCTAAAATAAAATACAAATGATCATCTCCCGAGCGCTGATACCATGGAAATAGTTTTCCACTTTTCTATTGTGAAAATATTGAAAAGAAAAAGGCAACAGGTGAATGCCCTCAGGAAGATAATGGGAACTTTAAACTTTATTTCCTTCGATATTGGGCTGCCAATCCTTCCAAATTACAATTCACAAGAATTTTCTTGTTGCTGAGCACTGCGTAATGGCTTCATCCGGCTCGAAGGACCAAATGGATGAACAATGCCTCCTTGCTTAGCTTTGGGTAATTGTTCTGTATTTTAAACGATGAGTAAACACTTTAGTCAGTTCTTGATTATTAATTTATTCAAATCTTTATACAAGAGTTTAATTTTTTAAGTTAACAAAATTTATTGTTGCTTGCTTGGCGTTCTTGAAAGAAGAGGGAAAAGTCGAGGCGTCCCGTCAAGGGCGCTGTGGTCTCAGTTCAGCTAATCGCAGGTAAAACAGGTTCATCAAGACAAGGTAAGTGGCGCGTTACGCCGTCCGATAGATGGCGTCAGTAGGACTGAACTTTGAATAAAATAACGTTGAGGGTACACTCGCAGTCCGAACAGTGGGAAAAATGGTGCTTTGCCAAAGGAAAGTGTTGGCTGGAGGTTTGTGAGGTGGAAGTTCTGGCAGTGGTTTTAATTTTGTTTTTATTATGATATGGAGAAGCGGGTAGAATCTTTTTTTTAATCAATTTTTTATATACAGTGTGGCCCAAATTACACACAAATTACATGTATGGGTATCTTGGAAACTATAAGCACAGTCTAACAATTGAAACAGTTGAAATTGATTGATTATAACAGTTGAAATCTATATACTTTGCTATAAGAGATAGAAAATTGGTTAAATGGGGAAAGTTGTAGGGCATTTAGTTACCAATTTAGTGCCGCTTTTAGAACGATTTTATCTTTTTCCGATTTTGAAATATTTGGAAAAAATCAAAAAGTTGCATTATGGAAAAAGGGCTGTATTTTTTTTATTTCAACGTATTTTTAAAATCTGAAAAAACATTATTAGGACAACTTTTTAAGGACAATGCATACCTGAATTCAGTTTTTGTTTGCGACGTTTCGGTTCTGAGATTCCATCCTCAACTTCTTTTTTTCTTATGGCGGCCATTTTGTTTTTTTGCTAAATTAAAAAGATCTTTTTTTTTCCTTTAAAATTATGTATATCACTTTATGAAAATATTTCATTCTTATGTCAAAAAGTTACAAAGTTCATTTTTCGCGGAGTTGGCCATGAATGCGGAGGCCATGACTACGGAGGCCATTTGTCGTATAAACAATTATTATTGCTTAATGATTATACTATAGCGTCATTTACTGACAGTTTTGCAAAATATTATTTATTTGATTTAACTTTTTATCTTGTTTAGTAGTTCTTATCTTGTTAATTTTTTGTTCTTGTTCTTGTTAGTGTTAAATAGTTTTTTCGTATCTAGTTGTTTTCGTTTGTCTTTAGTGAGTTTTGTTTAAATTTTTAATTTCCGAAAATAGCCATGCGATATTCCAGTGAAGAAAAATTTGACATATTGGAATGTTATATTACATGTAATAGAAATGCAAATCTTGCAATCGCTAGATTTTTGGAACTGTATCCTGAGAGACAACAGCCAGGTCCAAGACTATTCGCTAGGCTTGTCATGAACCTTAGAACTCATGGAAGTTTTAAAATACCGACGCCAGAAAATTATCAAAGGGACAATGAAGCTCGCGATGAAAACATTTTAGATCATTTTAATGCCAACCCGAAAACATCGACCCGAAAAGCTGCAACTGATATGAATATACCAAGGACTACCATTCAAAGAGTCCTTAAAAAAAATAAATATCATCCATATAAACCTACTATTATTCAAGGTTTAATGGATACAGACTACCCAAGACGATTAGAATTTTCAAACTGGTTTGTAAGGCAATGTCAAGAAATACCTAATTTCAGCAGGAAAAATATTTGGACCGACGAAACGTTTTTTAGCAACTGCAGAGTATTTAACAGGCATAATCGTCACTTTTGGGCTACTGAGAATCCTCATGAAGTAGCCGAACGTAGATTACAAGTAAGATTTGGATTTAATGTATGGTGTGGTATGTACGGTCAGTTAATTACCCACTCCACAAAATAATTTTCAAGTAAAATGCTATAACTGTTTTTAGATAATCACCTTATTGGGCCTTTTATTTATAACCAAACACTGACGGGTCAAAGATATTTAAATCTTTTGGAAGAGCAGATATTACCTGCCGTGAGAGCTATAATACCTGAAGAACAAATACGGAGTGATGTGTGGTTTCAACAGGACGGGTGTCCCGCACATAATACTCGGGACGTTCAAAACTTGTTAACGCAAGCATTTAATAATAAACTTATCCCGAACCGCGGTGCTGTAAATTGGCCAGCTAGGTCTCCAGATATTACACCCCTGGATTTTTATCTTTGGGGATATGTTAAAAATGAAGTTTACGAATTTGAACCTCCTGCGACACTCGAACAACTAGAGGATAGAGTTCAGAATGTCTTAAATAATATATATAGAAACACCCTGCGCAAAGTAACTAGAAGTGTTTTAAAGAAATGTGAAAAATGTTTTAACAAAAATAGCCGTCATTTTGAATAGTTTAATTTAATATTATTGTTACAAGTAGTTAATTGTTTTAGTTAGAAATTACGTAAAAGTATAAGTTAGCAAGTTAGTAAGTTAATAAAAATTGTGTGTATGACAAAATGCCAATAAAAGTCATGGCCAACTCAGCGAAAAATAAACTACCTAATTTTTTGACTTAAACACAAAATATTTTCATAAAGTGTTATACATCATTTTAAAGGGAAGAAAAAGATCTTCTTAATTCAGCAAAAAAATAAAATGGCCGCCATAAGAAAAAAAGAAGTTGAGGATGGAAACTCAGAACCGAAACGTCGAAAACAAAAACTGAATTCAGATATGCGTTGTCCTTAAAAAGTTGTCCTAATAATGTTTTTACAGATTTTAAAAATATGTTGAAAAAAAAATACAGCCCTTTTTTCATAATGCAACTTTTTGATTTTTTCCAAATATTTCAAAATCGGAAAAAAGATAAAATCGTTCTGAAAGCGGCACTAAATTGGTAACCAAATGCCCTACAATCCCCATTTAACCAATTTTCTATCTCTTATAGTTTCCAAGATACCAATACATGTACACCCAATTTGGGTCAAACTGTATATTTTTTTCAATTTTGGAGTGCGATTTAAAGTTATTAGATTTTAGTTTTCTTTTTTTGAGAAATTTAAAATAAACCGTTTATACATACTCGTAGCGGAATCTTATACAAATAGGTATTTAAAGTTGAAGAACGTTAAAGAAGAAGAAGTTGAGAACCTTAGTTACTCCGTTAGTTACCCATTGAAATAGGTTTTTGTTTTATTTTGGGAGTCTGGTTTTTAGTAAAAATTCTTGCTTGTCTTATTTTTGCAGTCTCTTAATATTTTTTAAATTTTTGTGTGTTTTCTTAAGTAAACATTCTTCAATTTTTTCTATTCTAAGACCGTGTATTTCATCGTTTCTTAGAAGCCACGGGGCACCCGTGATTGCTCTGAGAACTGTATTTGGGAATGTTTTCAGTTTTCCGATGTGTGTTTTTGGCGCTTTAATGTTTAAATTTTAACCATAACTTAGTTTGGGCCTTATTACTTGTTTAGAGATACGTGTTTTATTTTTTAAGTTCAGGGGACTTCTTTTATTGAGTAGGCTGTATAGTTACTGAAATTGTAGGTTACATTCCTGTATTGTTTTGTCTATGTGAGTTTTAAAGTTTTTCAGTTCATCTAGATGGATTCCTAGATATTTTGCGCTGTTTAACCAAGGAATTTCTGTATTTTCTAATTTTACTTGGATAAATACTGAAAAAACAAGTGCCTTTGTTTTTTTAGTATTTATTTTGATTTTTATTTGTTTTTACCAAAATACATGCTCCGAAAAATCATACTTATTTTAGATTTAACGTCAAGATATATATAATATTAAACATCAGATATTCTAGATATTGCGATAATAATGAACTTTGCCTCCAATCTAACAATAAGAAATGATGAAAGCCTTGTTTTATCAAACTACGCTCCAATAAATATGGACATAACAGAATTATATTATAAGCCAATAATAAACATCAAAAAAGTCACAAACTGGAAAAAATGTGACGATCATCTGCAACAAACACATCCCCTCATACTTCCAAGAACCCCCACTAAAATAGAAACTAATATCGACACTCTCACCTCCCAAATCCTCGAAGCATTTGAAAATTCATCATTCACAATCCCAATGAAAACCTCCCACCCAATCGCTTTCTCTAAAGATATAAAAAATAAAGGAGGAGAATCCTGGAAAAGACTAAAAAACAAGCCCAATGCTCCCTAGTCAAAATCAAATAAGATATAAAATAATTTAACAACGATCGTTATAATTTTTTGCAAACAATAGAAGAAAACGACGAACACAAAAAGAAATGTTGATGGCTAAGCAAAACACTCAGAGGAAAAACCAAATCTCACTTCCCCCAATAACATATTAGTAACCACAGAACAAGAAAAAGCCAACGCATTTGCAGAATCCCTAGAAAAAAAATCCGATATAAGTCAAATGATAAAAAATCCTGATCTTGATCAAAAATATAATAAACTCAATACTAAAGAAAACTCATTTCCCTTCCAGATAGAAAAAATCATTAATCTCAAAACGCAACAAATCACTTAAATACTCCAAAAACTGGCGCCCAATTAGTCTACACCTAACACTAAGTAAAATCACTGAAAAAATTATACTGGATCGTTTGTCAGAGGCAGCAGAGGAAGAAAAATAATCCGATGCTCAGTGTGGCTTTCAAAAAGAAATACCAATAGAACATGGTGTAATCTGTAATAAAATAAAAACAAAATAAACGCTTAATATTAATCGACGTAGAAAAAGCATTCGATAAAGTATTACACGTAGACCTACTACTAAAACTATACCAACAACAGCGAAATATAAACCTAACAAACTCCTACAAAATTTTCTCAAAGACAGATTTTTTCAAACAAAAATAAATAATACCAAATGAAATCCCCGAAAAATAAAGGCGGGAGTCCCCCAATCCTCTTTATCTCCAACCCTCTTTAATCTATACCGTTCTACAGTTCATTCCAGCAACAAACACAGCCCTCTTTGCCGATGATACATGCATATTTTCAATAGCGAAGAAAGAAAATAACATCTTTTAAAACTCAACTCGGTAACAGTTTACAAAACGGTTTTCTGCTATTTTACTACTATAAGAAAATTTTTCTAGATAGGCATTTTCTAGTGTCTTTATAGAACACAAAACTGTGGGCGCTGCTTTAAAAAGTGTTTTTTTTTTGTTTTTTTTTACCCTAAAAACTTTCAAGACCCAGGAGTCAATAGGGGTGCTGGGTGGGGTTAATTAACTATAAAATAGAGTGAAATAGCATCTGTACTACATACCTAAATATAAAAAGCAGCTACAAGTTGTTTTTGAACAAAATAAGAAAAAAAACTTTTAAAAAACAAAATCTACATATTTTTTTAAAAGATTCAATGCAAAAACTCCACAACAAATAAAACCTGTTTTCCTCTTATTCACTGATCTAGGGCGATGTTGCCATATTGACATTCAAATAAGCAAAATACTTAATATTTAAAATTATTAAAAAAAAAAAGCATAATAAACACTAGCATAACTAAGCTATAAAACTAAAACTAAGCACTTTAATAATAATAACTTTAATACTTAAAGTTATTTTTATATGGGAAAAAATGTTAAGGCTCTCCAGGTTATATTTGTTTAAATTGTATATAACTATTTTATTAAAATACACAATATAAATCCCAATGGACTTTTGCCAAAATCGGATTATTGGACGCATTGAGCAATATCATATAATATTTTCCAAATTTTCTCCCGACTTCCTTTAAAATATGCTAAAATACGGGTCTAATCTAGACTATTTGATGTTGCCATTGATAATTACATTGTCAAACTTGGGAAGCTTAAGCTCCCCATATGCTGGACGTTCCAACCCAACCCATTTAATCCCTTTTTATTTTTAATTTTTATTTATTTTCTTTTGAGGGGAGCTGGTATCTATAAGTACTATGACGCGGTTGTATAGATGTTACGGTCAAGTTATGTCCGACTCTGGTCTATCCGACGGATTAAACCCCCTTTCCTCATTTTAGTCTTCGGTCTCATATCTCGGTTCTATTCCGGAGGAATCTAACATCAAGATAGAGAGCGTTTTTTTCTTATTTTAGCTCTTCTTCTACTTGGATTCGTCTTTCATCCTTTTCTTTAGTCTCGATTATAGAAGCCATCATCTTCCCTATCGCATTTCAGCATTTTCTTGATTTTAGCATAGCATTCACAAAATTTTCTTTCGTCACTCTTAAGCCCAAAGAAATTTCCGTTTCTATTCTTAACCTCTTCAATCTGCAGTACTCTACTAGTATATGTTCTGGCGTGTCCTGGTTTGTGTCTTCATACATACACTCTGATGTTTCTTTTTTTTCTGAAACGGTGTAGATATGACCCGAAACATTCATGCCCGGATAGGAATTGTGAGATGGAATAATCTATTTCCCCATGTTGGCGATTTATCCAAGCTTCTATGTTCCGTATAACAGAATTTGTCCATTGAGTTTCTTTACCTCTAGCGCTCCATCCTTGTTGCCAGATGTCGATTGTAGCTTTTCGTTCGTTTTCTTTAAGACTTTTCTTTTTTGTCTCCGTCGCAAGCCGGCTTTTTTGTTCTTGAATTCCTCTTCTCTCCTCAATCAGTAAGTCGATTGGTATCAGGCCATTTATGAGTGTTGCTGCGGTTGCAGATATTGTGTGATATCCGCAGCAAGATCTAATTGCAATTTTTCGTTAGCAGGCCGCGAGTTTTTTATTTTATTTTAAGTGCAGTTGTCCATGTTGGTGTTGCACATAACAAAACAGATTGTATGGCCATTGCTAGTACTTTTCTCTTAGAATTTGTCTTTGTTTGTTTGTGGGCCTCCGATATTTGGAATAATCGGTGTTAAAAATAGGAAGAATAACCTTGATTATATTATTTGCTTTTTGTACTACGTAGTCGACATGGTCTGAAAAATTTAGGTAATAGTCGAGCATGACTCTCCAGTTGTTTTAGCTGGTTTTACCACAAGCTCTCCGAATTGGTATTTCTGACTTTTTCGCTTGTTGTGTCATCCACTGCAGAGTATTATGTAGGGCCGTATTTCCCATCAGGATATTTTCTTTAATAGTTTCGCCTATAACAATTAGTACCAGGTCATCAGCATAGCAAATCGGTTTCACGTTTTCAGAGGTACAGACACTCATCACATCATTACATTCCATAGAGTCGGGCCAAGCACCGAACCCTCTGGGACTTCTCCTTTGACGGGATATTTAGTTCTACTATCTAAAACTATCATTCTATTGTCCAGGTATTATTTGGTTATTGCTATCAGTTAATTTAGTATTTTTCTTCGTTCGAGTTTTTTGATAATAAGGGCCCAGTTTGCCGTCATAAAGGCGTTCTTTACGTCTATGCAGATTAAGCTAACAGTTTTGTTTTTGTTTTTTTTTTTCGTATAAGTGATATGTTTTATTGCATCACAGGTTGAACATTCTTTTACGAAGTCATATTGGTTAGTGTTAAGACCTCCAGAGTAGTGAATTTCGTTACTTAGTCTGACGTTTATGATGCTTTCAAGAGCTTTTCCGAGCGTGACTAGCAGACAAATCGGCATATATTTATTCTCGCCATCAGTGGTTTTTGCTGGTTTTTCTATCAAGACTAACTTAGGTCTTTTCCATTGATCAGGGATTTTATTATTGGTTAAACACTCAGTATATAGGTCCAAGAAGAACGTGCTGTATCTTATCAGGAGCGATTTGATATGTTCCGGCTTTATTTTATCGGGGCCCGGTGCCTATCCGAGTTTAACGCAAGCGTTTTTTAGTTCCTCCTCGGTGATAGCTGGGACGGTTTTTATGTTTTTCAAAGTTGAAAATTGTTAGTCATTATCGCGACTTTTATCTCATTTTGGCTAGAGGTATACAGGGTTGTGCGTCGCCGAGCGGAACATAGGAAATCCCATGTAAATTTTAAGGGGGTCAGTTATTGGCTTCCCTGTACATTTTACAGAAAAAATGTAAGATAACTTTTTGAAGAGACAAATCTGGCAAACCCTCGTGCAATGTTTCAAAAAAATTTAATAAGCGAATTTTGAATTATTCAATTAAATGTAATTGCAAAATTACCAAATTTTCGGTTCAGGTAAAACCAGATACCAGCCACCAGCAAACAATTTGTTATATGGCTTTGTCAAATCTGACGTACAGCCGAATACAAGAAATGTTTTTTTTTCATTTTATCAATCTCACAACCATACATTCAAAGTAAGACACGTTAACATTACTTTTTTATCTAAACTTTTATTTAATATAACGATGAAGTTAAACCAATAACAATTATTATTATCGATTATTAAAAAAATAATTTTATCATACTTAGAATTTAATTAAACCAATAGCAGTATCTGAAATATTTTCAATTTATTTCCCCATCAAGCCTATCTGGTCCATTTCAATCAATAAACCTATTATTAGTAAATTCGAGTCCAAAGAAATTGCAATAAATAATTGTAAATGTTTAACTCAGAAGATCGAAAATAGATCCAAAAAAAAGAGAGAACAGAACTCTTTATATTTTACTAAGTGTGGAAAAATAAAATAAAATAAAATAAAATACAATAACTTTTTTAAAAATAATAGAGAATTACATAAAAACATCAATTAATCAAATGTTTAAACAACTCCCCTTTAACAGCTAAACAATATCCTAACCGATCATAAAATTCATTTCTAACGTTACTAAGTTGATATTGGGAAATTTTATTACATTCTAACGAAATAGCGTTTTATAACTGGTTTAGATTCTCAAATTTTACACTTCTATAAATGACACTTTTTAAATGACCCCACAAAAAGAAGTCATTCGGTGAAAGATCAGGTAACCTGGCTGGCCAAAGTATCCGGTAGCGTGGACCAATAATATTGCCGTTAAAAGCATTTTCCAAGCACTCTCTAACCATACGGGCGTTATGGGCCGGGCAACCATCCATATACTGGGTATTCATTTGAAAACTTCTCACCACGGATTTATCGAAAACCACTGTTTAAAAAAAACGCCGAAATACGTCAGAAGGCTTGTTAAGGGGGACAACTTTCTAACCTAAATTACTTCACCCCCTTTCACCCATTGCCCCCCAGGGTCATCCCCTTAAAAAATTTAAATGGCAAGGGGTATCGAGTAATAGCTTATTTAAAAGGTCTTTCGAAGTCTTATATATTGACGTTTAATTTTTTTAAATCGGTCAATTCGTTTTCGAGAAAATTAGATAAATATTTGTTTATTTTAATTTGTTCACTTAGAAAACAAAAACATGAAAATATCAGTTTTTATTTTAATAAGTGTTCAAAATGTTGCCCGTTTTTGGCCAAACAATGATATACTGACGGACATTTTCAAAAACACGTGGGATATCATGGCAGCTGTAGCTGATGCGTTGACGAAGTTCATCCACACTTTCAGGTTGGGGAGTAAACACAATAGATTTCAAATGACCCCATAGAAAAAAGTCTAACGGCGTTATATCAGGAGATATAGCAGGCTATTCTATGGGCCCCCTTCGCCCTATCCATTTATCTGGAAACTCGTCGCCTAGCCATTGCCGAACAGGAAGAACATAGTGAGGAGGAGCGCCGTCCTGCTGGAAATATATTTCAGCCTCATCAAGTATAGGGTTTCCATCATCATCGATTTGGTTTTCAATGGATTCAGTGATAAGCGAATTGATGGTATTTTCAAACATATCCAAATAAATGTCTCCATTTAAATTTCCGTTAATAAATAATGGCCCAATCACTTTATTTCCTAAAATGCCTGCCCATACATTAATTTTTTGAGGGTACTGGGTATGCCCTTCTAAAAATGCATGAGGATTTTCATTGCTCCAATATCTACTAAGTATCCTGAAGTATTAGGATTTATTCCAAAATGACCTAAAACTTCAACTTGAGCGGCTTCATCCAAAATTCGCCGATGATCAACTTTTTTATTTGCAACAGATCCAGTTTCAATAAACTTAGTAACAAGGTCCAAAACATACCTATGCGAAGTTATCTTCTCCGGATGTCTGGCGTTAAACGTGACGGCAGTTTGCCGAGCACATTGATTTTGGGCACCATAAATTAGAATAATTTCCACTCTTTCGGCTAGTGTGTAAACCATTGGAGTAAAATCTTCAATTCAACAAATAAATTTTCACTATTCGAAGACTGTCACAAATGTAACTGACGGCAAAATAATATCTTTATTTTCTCTATCAACTATTAATAACTAAGCAGGTATAACAATAAATACAGTTCGCCCAGGATATCTGTGTTGTTGAAAAGAATGCGGAAAAAAATTCAGGTTGTTATTTAGTTTTTTCCACGTCTAATCTTCGGAATTGCTGTTTATGTTGGTAGTTTCCGTTTTAAATTAAAAACGAATTATAGATTTGGGAAACCCTAACGGGCAACATTTGAAAATTCTTATTGAAATAAAAACTGATATTTTCATGTTTTTGTTTTCTAGATAAGAATTCTAAGATAAACAAAGATTTTTCTAATTTTCTCGAAAACGAATCGACCGACTTAAAAAAATCAATCGTCAAAATAGAAGACTTCGAAAGACCTTTTAAACAAGCTAATACTCGATACCCCTTGCCATTTAAAATTTTTAAGGGGATGACCCTGGGGGGCAGAGGGTGAAAGGGGGTGAAGTAATTTTAGGTTATAAAGTTGTCCCCCTTGACAAACCTTTTGACGTATTTCGGCGTTTTTTTAAACAGTGGTTTTCGATAAATCCGTGGTGGGAAGTTTTCAAATGAACACCCTGTATATGTACCAGATCATTTAATATTCCTGAACAACTTCTTCCAAGGTGGGTGATCCAATTTGATTTTGAAATAAGTCCAAATAGTTTCAGCTGTTAGGTTATAGTTCATAAAAAAGGGTCCAATGATATGGTGTCCGATAATTCATACGAATACATTTGTTTTTTGGGGATATTGTGTCCGAGATAATAAAGCGATATTCATTTTCTTGGCTCCAATACCGGCAATTCTGAACATTTGGTTTATTGTTAAGGGTAAATGTACATTCATCGGTAAAACAAATATTTCTTAAAAAATTCTTATCATTATTTGCTCTTTCCATCATTTCAAAACAAAATGCCATTATTCGCTCTTCATCTCCTTCCTGCAGCTCTTGATGTTTTTCGAATTTATATGAATAATATTTGTGTTTTTTTAAAGTGCGCAATACCGTTGTATGATGTTTATTTACCTCTTGCCCAAGAACCCTCGTACTAACCATCTTGTTTTCCTCCACACTCAGTAGAATATTAAGATCTCTGTTTTCTTTTTCTTCGGCTCTATTTTCGATATCCTGAGTTGAACATTTACAATTATTTATTACGGTACCTTTGGACTCGAACTTAAGTCTAAATTTAATTTATATAGTTTTATTAATTTATTTAGTTTTTTTAATGTATATAGTTTTTTTTTCGCGTTTCCTGTTATTGCAGAAAGAACTTGCTTTACCGCTTGAGCCAATACGGGGTTAATATTTTCTTTCAGGGTTCTAAGCGTGTTCTAGTACGATTTCCCTTCAGTAGGGTCAATTATAATAGCTTTGCTTCTTTGTCGTTACTTGCTTGCATTTATCTTCAGAATGCCAGTATTGTGAACTAATTTCAGTTTTATCTGTGAATTATCGAAAGTGCATTCACATAATTTCCTAAAGATATGTAGATTTATATATGTCGGTGATACTACAGATATTTCGTCGGATTTAACTTCCTTAAGCATTATTCTTAGTTTTCTCAGAATTCCGTACAGATTCTCCAGAAAGTCGCTGTTTATTGGCCTAAATGCAATATTTACTGATTTATTTTTTGTTTTGGTTTAGTTTCTTGCTCTTATTTTATAAACTGTGTTTTCCTCAAGAGTAGTATATGAACCGCCTTCGCAGGCGATTAGTGTTTCTTTTAGTAATTCAGGAAAGATGTTTAATGCTTCTTCCTCTAGGCGGTTCTTCTTTCCAGATTCCTTGTCTTTTTGTTCCCTATTTGAAAAGATAATTAGGTAATTGGGTCTGCGACCCACGGTTACACGTTCTTCTTGTATGGTATTATTAAAAGCTTCAGTTGTCCATGTTAGCTCCAGTAATCTACCTATGTCTCAGTAGCTTTGTCTCAGTTGAGTCGCTTGTCTCTAACTAAAGAGATTGTTTTGTTTATTATGGTCTGGCATTTACTACATATATTACTTGTGAAGTTAGAATCGATTTGGCAAAGGAGTTTTTTTATTGTTTTCTCATTGTTTTTTAGTTTTTCTTCGTCGATTTTTTTAATTTTTTGTAATTGTCTCATTCAACTTTTCAATATCATTATTTGCTTCTTTTTTTGCAGCTTCTTTTGTGGTCCATTATTGCGCTTCCTTTAAGTGAATTTAGTTTATTACCAATGTTTTTGACCTTCTTATGGACATTCTGATTTTCCCGTCCGAATTTTATTAATTCCGAAATTTTGTTTCCTAGTTTTTGTAAGATTTCGCTCCGTGAAATATCTGAGAGGAGCTTGAACTCTGGTGAGTCTTTATATGATCTTCGTCTCTTTTTGGTTTTTTGAACTGGCGAGAAATATTCTGGGTTCGGTAGGTCATCAGTTTCCTTGCAGTTTTCTGCTTTATTCTGCTGTGTTGGTATTAGCTTGCACGGTGCATCCGTTCTGATATCTTCATTGACTGTAGGATTGAAAGTTGCGCTCGTTTCGTGTGCAGTCACCGGGAGGTATATATTTGGTAACCCGGGTGGAGTCCTTTGAATGCTTTGCCTTCGGACAAATTCCATCAATAATTGTTCCTCAAATGGTTGATTGTCTCCCCCCAGAATCCGTGGGACGGTCCCTCTTGTGGAAGGAGTGGAATTTTCCGCCTTTGCCTAAACCCACCTGGGGTATTTTCCTGTTTGCTTTGTCACCTATCATTGGTATTTGCAGTTTATACCTGCTACCAGGTAAGAAAGTAGGTAGGGATGGGAGAAAAAAGGAGCCTCCTAGCCCTCGAAAACCTCTCCACTCTATTTATATCCCCAGAGAAAATATTCTTAAAAGTTCTAAAAGAGACATGGCAATAGCACTTTTTAACAAAGTATTTAGAATCATTTAGACATGTAATCTAAGACATACGTAATTACACCTTTATAATAAGAAGAAAAGCTTAGACAAGAAAAGAGAGAGGACAGGTTACGCGCATTACAGATCGTGCGCCGAATTTGAAACCGAAAATCGAGTGGACGCCATTTTTTGGTGCCGATTATTAGGAGTGTCACCAAAGCTTGTTTTGTATTTTAATCTCTGAAAAACTGTGTTTAGAACTATAAATTTAGTGTGATAATAATGACAATTTGTTGTGCTTACAACTGCAAAAGTAGAAGAAGACAAAAAGGAGCCTGGAATCAGTTGCCACAAGTAAGATACTATAAACTACTATTTTTCTTATCAAATAAAACACATTTAATTTAATGTTGAAGGTATTACGTGATATTCTAATATTATTTGTAAAGTTGCGAAATAAGCCATATCTAACAATCTCTGTACAAGCAATAAGGGTTTTTATTTATGAATTTATAATTAATGACTTATGCCAGCTGAATAAATCGTTAAGGCAAATGCGGCGATTTTTTTTGAACTATTTTTACAGCTTGTAAGCAAAAACTGTAAGTATTAATAAAAAAAAATTGAAATAGCTTTCCTACAAATTCAGATTTTTTGGGTGAAAGAAGACGACTTCTAGAATCAACCATATTTGTGGAACTTCTTTTTTTATATAATGTTACCTTAGCGTTATACTATACTATTATATGTTACAGTATATAACTCCTAGTGAGACAAATTTGTTGTGGTGTTCATACTAAAATAGAAAAAAAATATACATATGTATAAAGTCATACAAATATACATATGTACAGGGTGGCCAAATAAGAATGCGAGGTACTGTATCTGGGAAACTATTCATCATAGAAGCTTGCGATAAAAAAATTTATCACTAAAATGGCCAAGAGAATGACCTGGAAAATATTTTCAAGTTTCTAAAATGGCCGCTAGGGGGCGCAACTGCAATCTTGAATCTAGAAAAGTGATGTTTCTGTAAATTTTGCTGAATTAACCTAACAAAAAAATAGCTGATTATTAAAGTAGAGACTAATCTAAACCTTTTTTATTTGAATAGTTTTGCTGTATCTCTAAAAATAAAGTGGTGGGGGGTGTTCAAAAGTTGGCTTAAAACACACCCTGTATACTAAAAACGCCTTAGCCTATTTTATCAAACTTGGGCTAGTTGAAAAGAGCTATTATTAAGCTACGAACATTATTATATTTCATGTTTTTTTAGTTTTACATCTCGCTGCTAGAGCGCTTTTTTCGGCTTTCTGACACAAATGACTAATTTTCTCAAAAATCTTAAATGCAATGGTATAAATTTTTTTATACAAAAAAATAGCTTAATGACGCCTAAATATGCTTGCGAAAACCGCATCTTAATATCTTCATCCTAACCTAAAATTCAGGCCAAAGAAAATTTTATATGGAAATCCCTTAATATTTATAAAAACTACAAAATAATTTATTTCGAATTTCTTTTATAATGTAAGTTGTGGCCCTATAAAGGACCGATTTCAAAAAGAAAACCCTTTATTTAATGCGACCGTAAATGCTCGAAATGCTGACCATCACGCTCTATGCATTGCTGAAGCCTCTCATGGGTAGATAGAACTGCAGCTTCAATTTCGGCTCTCGGTATGGTATGTATTGCATTACGAATGCGGTTTTTCATATCTTCTCTAGTCGTAGGCTGAGTCTGAAATACAATGTCCTTTAACCGCCCCCATAAATACAAATCAAGACAGGTTAAGTCTGGGGATCGCGGAGGCCATGGAAACAGGCTTCCTCTTCCAATCCACCGCTGTTGAAAAATGTTATTAATATGCTCTCGCACATTCCTAGCAAAATGTGCTGGACAACCATCCAACTGCAAAAACAAATTTTGCCGGACTTCCAGTGGCACATCTTCCAGCAACAACGGTAATTGATTTACCAAAAAGTCGAAAAAAACATTGCCTTTTAGAGATTGCTCAAAAAAATATGGTCCAATAATGTTGCCTCCAAGTATACCACACCGCACATTTAAACTCCAGCGCCCTTGGTGCTGAACTTCACGCAACCAATGCGGATTTTCTGCAGACCAATAATGCATGTTATGCAGGTTGACTCTACCGTCACTATTAAATGTGGCTTCATCGGTCCAAAGAATTTTAAATAAAAAATCTCTGTCCTCGCATATCATGCCTAATATCCAATGGCAATAGTCCAACCTACGGTCAAAGTCTGCTTCTTCCAATGCCTGATGTAAATTAACATGATATGGGTGCATTCTATAAATATATTAAAAAAAAAGCTGAACTTAAATAAATCCATATATGGCGATGGCTATTAGAATTTACCTATTGTCCTTCAAAATATTTTGAATCGTTGTTCTTGATATGCCTAATTCAAGGGATAATGCTCTTGTGCTAACATGAGGATTTCCTTCAATATATCCCAGTACGCTGTTAATATTGTCCACATTTCTTCTAATTCTTGGCCGTTGAAACCTAGGCCGAAAACTACCATTGGCTCGTAAGTTCGCCACTAATCGGGGAAAAAATCTAATATCGCAAGGACTTCGATTTGGATATCGAGCAGCATAAACTATTTTTGCTACTGCAGCATTTTGAAGACATTCAAAATAAACCGCAAGCATATCAACAGCTTCATCGTTCGTAAAACGCATTTTGCAAAAACAAAAAATGCTCAAGTAACGTAAAACTTTTGACAACTTACTATTGACAATTTGAGGAATGTTTATAATTTGAGTAGACATTTGTTTTGTTGCATTCCATGGCCTGCTTTCTAATAATTATTTTTTTCGTATTATATCCATAGTGAATATATAACATGAAATAGGTCTGATTTTTGATATAAGCATTATTAATACTTACCTTTTAGTGATATTAGGTAATATTTTCAAAAATGGTAAATTTTGTTTCCAAAAGTAGTGAATTTTAAAAAATTCCAAAATAATTAGTATAAAAAAATTAAAATTTAAGGGTATAAAATATTCTTTGGCCTATATTTTCGGTTAGGAACAAGATATCGAGTTGCGGTTTTCGCAAGATTATTTAGACATCATTTAGCTATTTTTCTATGAAAATCATATCAACGCATTTAAGTTTTTTGAGAAAATTAGTCATTTGTGTCAGAAAGCCGAAAAAAGCCCTCTAGCGGCGAGATGTAAAACTAAAAAAACATAAAATATAATAATATTCGTAGCTTAATAATAGCTTTTTTCAACTAGCCCAAGTTTGATAAAATCGGCTAAGGCGTTTTTAGTATACAGGGTGTGTTTTAAGCCAACTTTTGAACACTCCCCACCACTTTATTTTTAGAGATACAGCAAAACTATTCAAATAAAAAAGGTTCGGATTAGTCTCTACTTTAATAATCAGCTATTTTTTTGTTAGGTTAATTCAGCAAAATTTACAGAAACATCAGTTTTCTAGATTCAAGATTGCAGTTGCGCCCCCTAGCGGCCATTTTATAAACTTGAAAATATTTTCCAGGTCATTCTCTTGTTCATTTTAGTAATAAATTTTTTTATCGCAAGCTTCTACGATGAATAGTTTCCCAGATACAGTACCTCGCATTCTTATTTGGCCACCCTGTACATTTTTGGTTGCTCATCTTGTATTATTTTGGCACATACAGCTTGATAATTCTGGGAAATTTAAGGTGCACAATTATTAATGTTATGCCCATAATATAGATTTAATAAAACACAACAAACAACATTGTAACTATGAAGCAACTCTAAGTAGATCGGTACTGTTTCAGTGTAAATTTTACAGTAAAAATTAACGCATAGGTGTGTTGTTTCAGGCATTAAAGAAAGCTCTTCCCCATAAACGAGCTGGAGAGCCAATAGCATCAACCTCAACAGATGTGCAAGAAAAAGTGAATGAAGACACTCCCCGGAAAAAGAAGTTACGGAGGGAACTATTTGCGGAGATATCCAGAAGTCAGGAAAAAACAAGAAAAATAAAACTGTTAAGCCAGGTAAGAAGGTATAAAAAGATGGTATTTTAAAAATAAATCATAAAAGATTTTAACTAAACAAAATTTATTAAACTCTGTGGAGTATAACAAACCCAGGTTCGTCCATAAAGAATGGATGAGATAAGTTTTTTGTTTAATAAATAAGAAAAGATCGAACGAGAAAAAATAAATAAATAAGAAACCAATACCCTCCCTACGTTGTGTTTTGTAACAGAATCACTCTCTCTTTTACTTACCTGCGCTTGACAAGACAAAAATTAGGGAAATTTGAATTATTAGGATGGTATTAAAGAAAATGCAGTCTTGATAATACACCTACTTAGTTTATTTATGTAGAAAAATAATGCCGTACTCCTGGATATATAATATGGATATATAATAGCCTGGAATTCACGAGGGGAAAGAGCACGGCAGAAAAACCTCGATATCAATTCCCTAAAAATCGAATCATGCTGAGTAACAAGTTCCTCCTTCGGTTACAAAAAAAATAAAGATAATTTATTTACTGTTCCTTTATAATTCCTCATACATACTATATACTATTCATTTAAAACTGAAGAGAGTTGGGTTAGTTATCCAGCCATCACTAGAAGGTACTGAGGTCCCATACGGAAGGCTACCCAGCTATGAGTTGAATAGTTGAGTCAATATTCTAGGTATTATCACAGATAGACGGACAAATTCGCGAAACATATATTTATTTATCTGTAGTATGATTTACGCCTGAATATTCATCCAGTCAGGGTCGAAATGTTAGTTAGATTCAACAAGGCTCTAGCTTACTTTTGAAACACACAAATAATAAAAAAAAAACTAATTTCGAAAATATACTCAAAATTCAGTAAATAAATTATCTCAGCCGATCACTTTAAAAATTAATTTTTTCTTCAGCATGAAACAATTTTAGATAAATACATGCATAAGTTTTTTCTTCTTCTATTTACGTAAAATATCAAATTTATAAACATTAATAAAAATATATTTACACATTATCAATAAATAAAAAAACTAATAAGTTTTAAATTTACTAACCTGTAGAAAATCTTCAGAAAACCACTTCAACACAAATCAAATACGATTCTCAAAAATATGGAAAAAAAACAAAAATATACAAAATTAACGTTGAATTAATTGGTATTAACTCAACGTTTAAAGTTTAATGGTATTAATACCAATAAATTTTTTAAAGTAGTACCCTCAATAGCTGCGTTTTACTATAGAGAAAATAAGAGGTTTAGTAACTTTCTCTGTGGGTTTTACTTTCTGCCCTTCCCGCGCCACGCGACCGGAAACATCTCCGCAAGGCAACACCCAGAAATGCTAACACAAACAACCCTCGGCGCATGAATAGGACTGTCGTTATACAATAAAAAAAATTAAAAAGATTTTTCAGACGACGCAATATGCTGAATCCCAAATCCAAACGAATATAAAATACTACGCATATAATTTAAAAATAGGTGGTTTTCTTCATCTGGAAAAGCCCTTTTATTAAATAATATGCCAAAAATAACTACAGAATTGCAAAAACGTAAACTGAAACAAAATAAAAAATATTCTCCTGAAATTTGCAATTACTCTGAGTTTTTTTCCAATATGATTATGTTAGAAGGGTTTTTGATACATGTTTATTCCATCAAAGCATAATTGGTAAATAATCACAATTGGTGAAGAATCATTTCTAACATTAAAAAAATATGTACAGCTATCAGATAGGCCTGTTCTCCTTGCACGTGTTATTGGTGAAATTTCTATTAGAAAGCAAATAAAATGGAGTAAAAAATGTCATGTGTTTATTAAGGTGTTGATTTGAAAGATGATCAGAATGCACTAGCTAGAGAGGCATTTGATTTGCAATGATTGTGTCTATAAATGGAGCTTGGCGATTGCTAGTAGGGTACTTTTCTGCAAATGGATTATTCAGAATGCAAAAAACTTTCTAGTGTCACAATGTGTAGAGTTAATTCCAGAAACAGGTGCTAATGTCCTTTCATTGCCTTTAGATCGTGCGCCATCAAATATTTCAATGGCAAATATTTTAGCTTGCTAAACAGAATTTCCTAACCTTTAAACATATTTTCAAATAAATAATAAAAATATCTATATTTTGTACGATCCTTATGTTAAAATTAGCTACAAATATGTTAGGAGAGAAAAAAAGTTTAGTAAATTTTAATTCATAGAAGAATTAGAAAATTTGCAAAACAGCGAAGGTTCGCATTTACGAAATAAACTAAGAAAAGCTCACATCAGTTTTTTTTTTTTAAAAGATTAATGTCAGCCATTATATGGCTAAAATGGCTAAATGAATCAGTGGCCGATGCTTTAACTTTTTGTGAAGAAACATTAGTTCTTAATAATTTTAGAGGTTGCAAAGCTAGTGTATATTTTATCAAAATGATAAATAATATTTTTGACATCTGAAACAGTCGGTCTCTTCAGTAATATTGAAATAATTAGAGAATTTGTTTCTCATGCTATTGAATATTGATCTACTTTAAAATTAATTGCCGGAGAACTACTCATTCGCTCAAAAAGGAAAACAGATTTGTTGGGTTTTATTATTTTCCTCAAAAGTGCATTGTTATTGTATGAAGAAGTTGTTTCTCAAAATTGGTTAGTTTCTTGCTAGAAATTCAGTCAGGACCATTTAGAGTTATCTTTTTTATCGATTAGGTCAAGGAGTGGGTGGACAATAACCCTACCTGTCGACAATTCACTGCTGCATATAAAATAATTATTGTCAGGGCAGAAATTCGTGAGGGTGGGGTGTGGAATTGTATCCCTTTAGATGATATACCAATACTTGTAGGATCTAGTAGGTTTGAAAAACTAGAGCTTAATATTGCACAACCTGATATGTTAAAAGAGGTATCTCAAAATTACTTTAACTTACAAGCAGTTTGGCAAGGCCATGAATATATAATGAATACCTATGTTATTAGTGCGAGTTCTACCCAAATTATTATTTAGATTGCTGATTTTGTATGTACAGTTATTAATTAATTATGAGAACTGTGTACAATCCTTAATTGGGGATGAAAGCAATTATTTGAATTCTTTAACTTACAAAAAATCCCCCCAGCCGTGGGATAATGCATGCATCAAAAGATTTGGTTGAAATTTGTAAAATCAGTGACCATTTTTTGCGTATTAATGAGAATAAAATAAAAAATGAAAATGTTTTAAATTTCTTAAAAAGTACTATAATGTTTATTTGCATACAGGATCAATATTTTTCTTCTTTAAAAGAACAGGCCTTTGAGAACAACACCAATCATATTCATTTTCTAAACGAGTCTATTACAATATTTATGTATTCGTTCGTATTATAGTTTTATATTATTTTGTTATTATGTAGAAAAGTATATTATGTGAATAAATACCTTTGTTGCTTCCCTATTATTTTATACCGTTATTTTATTTGCACTATGTTAGAATATGTTTCTTTTACATTAAAATTTACTTAACGTCAATTTGATGTCTTGGACTTTTATTATGTTCTAAATGACATGAAATAAAAATAACGTTTATTTTTATATGTTTCTTCTTTTATTCAGGAAATAGTCTCCCTAAATTACACTTGTGCATTGAAATAAATTTGATAATTCATTTATTCCTATTTGTTGCAATAACTGCATTAAGATGACTGCATTCAAAAATGTTAATCTCTTTTGTTAAAATATGAAAATAAAGTCGTTCTGTTTTTTTGACTACTTGCTTTCATAAAAAAATATAATTTTGCTATTCGACTAACTCTATAAATATTATTATTATCTTCTCAAATATCAGTCATTTATTCTGCCATTGGCTGACTTGCCTGGTGCCACTTGGCTTCAGTTAACTACGAGGTGTTATTTGTCCCCTTTCTTTTCTTGTCTAGGAAGAAAAGAGATGAAACAGAACGAATGGTTACAAAATCTTGCCAATTTTATCGGAACTTTTTGTTTTTCTACATTCTCCTGGAGTGGGGATTTGTGAAAGTAATATCTAACATTTTAGGAAAAACGTAGAAAAGTTGTCGTCATTTAGTGAATTAATGCCCAAAAATTTGATTTTAAGCCACCCAACTCCCTTTTGCTTTAAATTTTGTTAAAAAAAAGTTTCAGTCCATTTAAAAAAAAAACAGGCTTTCATTTACAAAAAAAATAGGACAAATTCGTCTTTTCGCCATCACATCTATAAACTTGATCCTCAACACAAAGTGCCTAAACCAGAAATATTTTTTTATTTATACCGTTTATTAGTAAAAAAGCTAAAAACCGTTTTGTAAATAATTACCCTCAACTCCAAAAACACTTAAATCTAATAACAGAATGGGCCACAACGCCATTTTCGCTTCCGGATAGTAGTCGTAGTAGTAGTCAGGGTGGGGGATCTAGAGCTCGGCAAGTAGGCCTGAACAGTCCCTTTTCGCCAACCCCAGAATTACCCACCCCTACGCCCCAACTCCCAATGCGCGGTCTTCACTGAGTCGGCCCGACCTTTTAATAAAGGCTTGAACGTTGTCCCAGTCCAGATCTTTAAGATCTTCCGGTTAAAGCGTCGTTGCTCCGAAAGTTTTCCTTCTCAGAGACTCCATCTATATATATGTTCTATATATATTCATACCTAGTATGTGGTATGAAGTCTCCTCCCCTGTACCGCAATTCGGACAGAGTGGGCTTTCTCTTATACCAAGAAGATGTAGATGCCTGTTTAGACTATTGTGCCCAGTCAGGATTCCCACCACGTCTTTGATAATCTGTCGGCTCTTTGTAATCAGTCGCCTTGCTTTAGAGCCGTCATGGTCTGGTATCATTTCCTTAGCCTGTCTACATTCTTCTCTCCTTCTCCAAATCTCTTTTGTTTTTTCCCAGTCCCAATTATTAAGTGCCTGAATGATTTGTTTTTTTTTTGCTAAGACCGAGACAAGGTTCGGGGCCTACGAAGAGGTTAACGGAGCCTTGTATTGCTAGTTCGTCGGCCCGCTCAATGACCTTGACACCCTGGTGTTCTGGGACCCATCTCAGTCTAACTTCCCTGTGTGCTGCAAGCCTTTCCAATGCGTCTCTGAATTCCTGAACTAGCGCTGAGCTGGCCCTGGGTTTCTGAATTGGCTTGAGGGCAGCCTGACTATATGAGTAGATGCAAATCCCCCCGTTACCTTCCAAATGCGTCCCGTTTGTTTGCTACTTCGAGTATAGCAAACACCTCCGCTTGGAAAACTGTGGTGTGTTTCCCTAGCGGAAAGAATTCCCCTGTATTCGTTTCCATCCTGTACACTCCGGCTCCGGCCAAATTGGTGCTTTTCATCCATGATCCATCTGTGTACCAGGCCTGGAAACTACTTGGCTCTTTAATTTAGTTCACCGACCATTCTTCCCTTGTCAGGATTTCGACTTGAAACCCCTTCTTTAGCCTTAGTTTGCTACTTTCTGTAGTGCATCTGGATGTCAGAATTGATATGTTCTTACACATACTGAGAGCAATCATATCGCCTTGTCCTAAGTGAATATTGCGCCACTCTCCGTTATCCTTTATCCTCTTATGCGCCGCCATGGTCTCCCTCTCAATCCAGACTGCAGTCTTTACAGTCTTTACAGTCTGGTCAGCTTTTGGGCATTGATGTCCTTCAATACGGCTGGTCACTATATCACGGATTCGTACGAGATCCTCCGTCGTATGACTGCAGTATAAAGCTACTGCAGAATGTGAGGTTTTAGACCCCATTTTGTACCTATGGTTTGCCGTAATTGCCATATTAGGGTTATTGCCTTATTAACTGCCTGCTCTACGTGAGTTTTAAATGCGGGCTTGCTGCCTCAAAGTTAGGCGAGTCTGATACATAATGGGAAGTTTAAAGCTCGGTCTTTTCAGAATTGACCGACAGCCCTGTCTCCCGACACCACTGTTCCACTATCCCGCACGCGACTTGCATTCGCTCACAGACTGTGTTCACGAATTTACACGTGACCATTACTAGTCCGTCGTCCGCTTATGCCTGTGTATAGAATTCTTCAAGTTCTAGCTTCCTGAGGAGACTGTCCATCATCACGCAGGCACCAGAGGTGTGGCGAAAGGCAACTGTCTTACGGGCAGCCGCCCTTCACCCTGGTCTTGACACGACAGTCTCCTAGTGTAGTACTGATCGTCCAGTCTTCCAGCGCCATTTTGACCCACCTGACCAGATGAGCCAAAGTACCCCTGGTCAGAAGGGCTTGGCAAATAGTATATGTTTTTGCCTTATCAAATGATCTTTCCACATCAAAGAAAAGAGTAAGTGCTATTTCCTTGTTCTCTATGGCTTTTTCAGCTTTGCTCACTACAGAGTGCCGTTTCCGTCGACTTCCCTTTCATGTAGGCATGCTGATTTCTATATAGTGGCGATTTTATTAGAATATCCTCTGTTGTATACCTGTCTATAAGCCTTTCTATAGTCTTTAGTAGAAATCAAGTCAGGCTTATTGCCCTAAAGGCTTTGGTTGACGGTAGTCTTCCTTGCCCGGTTTTGGGATAAAGACCACATTTTCCGCCCTCGATGTTAGTGGAACATACCCCATTGCAATGCTGGCCTCAAAAACTCTCTTTAAGTAAGGCAGTATAATTTCGAGGCCTACCTGCCACATCATGAGTATGATTCCATCAGCCTTATATGGACTAAACTCTTCAACTGCCCAAGCTATGGCTTCGTTTATTACTATGTTTTGGGTGAAATTCCAGTCCGGCTCCGGATCTCGTTCCTAGCCCCAAGGTGCAGCATTTCCCTCTCCAGGAAAGTGAGTTTTAAGGCAAACTCGATGGTCTGTTCTTTGTTAGAGGTCCATAGTTCACCTTTCTTCAGGCATCCTATCTCGGTTTTCCTGTCAGAGCCCAGTAGCTTCAGAAGACTGGCTGTGTCTGAGAGAGATTCCATCTCTCCACAGAACTTGCGCCAGCAGTCTCTTTTGCCTCGTCGGACTTGATGCTTCCGGATAGTAGATATGGTCGTATTCGTATGATTCGTACCAATGATACGAATCTCATTGTACTGTCGACTCATACGAATCGTAAAAACCTTTTCGTATGCGTATAGATTCGTATCGCACAAAACAGTCCTAGTTCCACCGATTATGTTTAGGTTGTATTGGCAATCGCAATTCGTATGTATCGTATTTGTATATACTATTGGCGTCATGTCATATAAATACATTTATATAAATGTACAATATGCCGCATGTGAGGGCATATTGTACATTTATACAATACGGATGTCACGGCATATTGTATAATTATACAATATATATCTACGATTTAATTTTAGTACGAATAATATGAATTTTTTCAGTGATCCCAGTTTTCGTGTTCCTCCTTTTAAGTTTTTACATTCCATTTGAAAACCAATGCATGTAAGATTGAATCGAGTTTATGTTTCCACGCACCTTCGTTCGAAGACCGTGTCGTTTTAGTGCATTTATTAAATATAAAATATAGCGGCAGAAAAAAATACAAAAAAGATCTAGCTGCTGCTTTATCCATATTAAGCAGTAGCGAATAAGATACTGAAGATGAAATGGTAATGTTTGAAACGAAAATGGAAAATTTTATAGATGTGATTACCAAAGATTATCAATTCAAAGATAAACAGGTTTCCTATGTTCTGTTATATAATTTTCCCTGCATATCAATAACTTTGCAATGCATACAGGGTGACTCCGAATAAGTCGGCACTACTGAAACTTTGTTAATATTTAAAATATAGGATTGGTTAAATTAGCAGAATTTTTCTGTTGATTAATGAAAAAGTGTTGAAATCGTGAAATTAAATAATAGAATATTGCGTTTTAAAGAAAATGTGATAAATTTACTTTTGTTTAATAGAATTATTTGTATATTTTAACGTAAGTCAAAAGATAATAATTTTCTTAATAAAAAATGTTGATTTATACTTATAGCCTAAATCTAAAAAATAACTAGTAGTAGTCGAGGAGCTTTGACCTATATTAATTCTGAGAGTTTCTGGGATCAGTAAGAAAAAGATTTTTCCTGGGGACCAATAGTATACATTTTTATGGTTAAACATACCTTTGTTAGAAGACTTATGCTTCGCCGCTCCAAATTATATATATTAAAGTATTAAGCACTACGTAACCAGTTATAAAAAGCAACTCTTCCTTCGTTACCGACAGGCAATATTGTTTGTACTGGTCTATACTTATATGGCATAAATTTGTGTTTCTTTAAGACCCGCAATTTTACTAAGCTCACACCGTAAGCTCTTGCTAAATCTCTAATTGAGTTTTCTATATGAGCTTCAAAATATGCCAAAATAGACATTTCAACATCTTCGCTTACTATAAATTAGTTTCTTTAGTTCTTTTAAAGATGTTCGTTACCTGTAAATTTTTTGTCGAGAATTAAGCAGAATCTTCGGCTTGGTAAGTTACGAGTCTTGAATCTCTGACGGTAATCTTCTAGGTCCTTGTCGCTATTTCTTCGGCATATAAGGTAACATTCTACCATCACATTTTTAAATATGCGTAAAAAGTACTACTACTTACTAATTGAGATTTTACAAAGGCAGAAACTTTTTCAAATGTATTTATTTTATTAAGTCTCTATGTCTACTGTTATTTTATTATTCAAACAATGATTTATTTGCTTTGCTCTTAAAAAATTTGCAAAATTATTAATATTGCTATAACTTTAATATTTTAAGACCTATTAATATAAATAATTTTTTCTATGAAGACATTTTTTATCTTTTGATTTATTGTTTTCTAAAAAATACTACTAGTTTGCTAATTTACCCGAACCTGTACAAACAAAAATACCATCAATGGTTCCGACTTAATCGAAGGAACCGTGTATTCTTAATTATAATTAGCTACCATATCTTTTGCTTTGCTGTTTAAAAAATAAATAAATATAAAATAACTGCCAAATTAATTTAAACATAACCAAAAAAGTGAAAATGGCACAATTTGCACTCGATGTTAAAAATTATGATGATTTCGACTGGGCTGCACGATTTCTACTTAAATGATTTCGGGGCGAGCTATAGAGTTATATTTGCACGGTGATGGAGCGAGCTCGAAAGGGGAATTCGAAAAATCAAACCTCGTTTAATTCGCTTCAAGTACCAATCTGAGACCTAATCGTCTGTTTGGGTTTGAGGCTTTATACCGAGAGAACCGACCCTATGAGACAGTTTTAAAGTAATTGCACTGAGTGCTAGTTTACGAATTTGCTCTGATGCAGCTGAACAAAAAACCAATCCGCACCTGGTCGGTGCAAAGCGAGTTGAATACGCACTTTACACTAGTCTTTCTTGGTTTCTACTAGTGGTCGGAGTTTTATTCGAATAATTCGAATATTCGAATATTCGACTATTCTAAATTTGAGTTTTTTGTTAGTAAAAAAATTCCACTATTCGAATATTCAACAATTCAAATAATTCGACTATTTGAATTATTCGATTAATTCGACTATTTGAAATATTCGACTATTCGAATCATTCAACTAAACAGGATATTTAACACTTAAGGTTAGCGCAAAGAAATATTAGAACATATAAAAAAATTCGGAGAGTGACAATCTGGTAATATCTCAAAACCATTTAATTTTTAAAAGGAAAGGGAAAGGCTCTTATATATCATAATAGATAGTAATACCTACTATAAACAGGGTACATAATTTATTCCTAGTTTTTTAATGGCCATCATACCTATTGTCACGAAATACATTTTTTTTTTGTTTGGATTAGAACAGTATTATACGCCTTTCCGTAACAAGCAGTTTAGTTTAAAATTAAAATGAGTTCTCGCAGCAAAATTTGGCTATATTTTTCTAAAAACGAAAATCGCGTGCAGTGTAAATTTTGTAACTACAATGTAGCCAGTAAGAGCACAACAAGTAACTTGTGGACTCATTTAAGAAGCAAACATAATTCGCTGATAAACAGGTAAGTTATTTTATAAACTTTTACTTAATAATAGTATTAGCAAATAGCAACTAGCAAGTAGCAAAATGAATTATTGCGTAAGGGAACATATGGGCTGTACAGCTAAAAAAAAATGTAAAAAATACAAATTGTGCAAATCGTAGACCATAGATATCTTTATTTAGGTTCGAGTTGGTTCTAAATAAATTAATCTTTCAAACATTCAAATTTCAAACACACAGGCTGCTACAAGTTCGAGTGTGACTATTGGGATCTCGAAAACTATAAGAGCTACGAGGGAGGTTAAATTGAGGCAAAGTTGCGTATTTTGATGCTTAATAAAAAATAAAATGCCATTTTGAAAGTTAGAAAATTATGAATACATTTGAAGTTAACCGGTTCAAATTCGTTTTTAATTTTTTCTGATGTTATTTGAAAAGATGTATTGAAATAAATGACACTTTGACATTGACACAGCCACTTTTTCCTCCCCACAAAACTAGAAAACTCGATATCTTTAAGGGTCTTAGTCTCAACGATCATATACAGGCTCTTATAAATTCGAATCTGACTATTGGTATCTCGGAAACTATAAGAGCTACGAGGTTTTTACTTTTTACAATCCAGTAGAAAAGAGTTTACATTACCTATTTATTACATAAAATTTTCAATTTGTGACATTTTACGACTAATTAAATTATCAGCTTTTCCGATACAAAAACCAATAAATGATTGTTATTTTTATTTCTTTCATCCTTCTGCCTGCCTAGATTCCTAAAGGTCTTCAGTTAGGACAGTCTGTTAATAATTTATTAACTTTTATTACTTGCCCAATGCTTTCGTTTGAAGATAACGTTATTCAGCCGTCCAGATTTACAGATCGTACATATTTCTAATGTTAAACTTATTATTTTCAGTACTTCTTAAGATACAGAATCTGAATATTTGGAAGTTTCAACAAATTCGAGGAACATTTCGACAAGGGATGAAGGTGGATCCGAAAACGAATCAGAAATCTCCAGCGTAAGCCACACCACTACTTCCACAGTTGCTACTGCCACTAATCAAGTACAAAGTAAACTACAGAAAACACAATCCAAAATTGATAGCGTTTTTCCTACCGTACAAGTAACCAAGCAAAAACAAGAGATTATTACTCAGGTAATTAAAAAAATTATTTGCATTGATACCCTACCTGTTTCGTTTGTGGAAAATAAAGGTTTTAAGAAATTATTATCATATATTGCTCCCTCGTATAAAATTCCAGTAGCAAAGTCAATAATGCTAAAAATTGATGCTTTATATGAGTTTGAAAAACAAAAAATTTTAGAAGAATTAAGAGATGTAAAATGCATAGGCCTATATCAACAGACTGCTGGAGTTCAAGAGCAAATGAATCCTATATCACTGTGACTTGCCATTTTATCAACAATACTTGGCAACACATTACGCGCAACTTAACAACAGAAAGTATGGAAGAAAGACATACAGCCATAAATTTAAAAAATAAGTTACTAGATATAATAAATGAATGGGAAATCGTGGACAAATGTGTCGCTATAGTGCACGATAATGCCTCTAATATTGTTTTGGCAACTAGGGATTTACCGTTTGATTCAGTTTGTTGCTATGCCCATTCATTGCAGTTAGTCTTAAATAAAATATTGGATCAAGATGTTAAAACGGTTAATAGAGCAACATGAAGCTGTAATAGGTGTTTTATCTGACAGAACAGTAACTTCAAAAACACATGCTGGACAATTAATGCTTAACGAAGAAGATGGACAGTAATAGAAAGCATTATAATAATATTAGCACCTTTTGAAATTGTTACCAATTTGTTTTCATCGGATTCGCAACCAACTATTTCAATGATAATGCCTATAATAAAGTCTTTAATGGGAAATTTTATTTTGAAAACTATTCCTGAAGAACCTATTTTCTTGAAAGATATTAAACTTTCATTACAAAAAGAGTTTGAATATAGATTTAAAGATTTTTTTTGTATCTCAGTTACTGGTGCCATCGATATCAATATTTTTGACATGAGCACATTTTTGGACCCGCGCCCGTGGTTTAAAAATAAAGAACGGTTTATTGGTTCTTTGATTAAGGTACAATTTTCAAAAATATGTGTCCCTTGCAGTGGTGGAAAAATAATGAAACCAAGTATCCAAATCTTATAAAATATGTAAAACGTTATCTTTGCGTGCCTGCATCTGTTCCATCAGAGAGAGCTTTTTCTAATGCTGGTAATATTGTTAATGCAAAACGAAGCTGCCTAAAATCTGACAATGTTAAAAAGCTTTGTACATTGTTTATCCTGTAACTTAGTTCTTCATTATTTTCTACTTTATCCATTTTGAACTATTTGTTTGTTATTTTGAAACCTTATTGTACGTTTCTATAAAATGTTATTTTTTTGAGTTTATTTGTTTGCGTTTTTTTGTTTAAGAGTTTTTATTTGTGCTCATCTATTTTTAAATGTTTATTTTATAGATTTATTGGTATTTCTTTAATATTCCCATTATGTTTCGATAATATAATATTTAAAACGACTTTTTCGGTGTTTAAATTTTAAATAAACAGCTGTTTAAATAATTGACTACCAATCTAATTGATTAATTTTATTGGAATATTCAAATAATTCGAATATTTGAATTATTCGACTATTGGCAACAAATTGGCAACAAATCGAAAAACGACTAATTGACTACAAAAATTTCAGAAATTCCGAGCCCTAGTTTCTACTAGTCGAAATTGTAATTCTGTTCAAGTTTGCAGGTGCGGTTTAGTGCAGCCAGTCGAAAACTTCAATAGTGTTACGACACATTTGTGCAAAATTTTGACAGCTTAAAAAAAGTCACAGTAAACACTGAGTGCTGAACTTTCATTACAAGTGGAAAACACTATAAGAATTACTAATATTTGTTCATTCTCATTTGTCAAAACCAGCTGACGTGACTGACGTAAGACGGACGGTACAGTCAAATACAGTGAAATCCTGAAAAAAAAAGCATCTATTTCTATACATAAATATCTCTTTGAGTGGTGATAATATAGGGTCACTAGTTTTTTAAAACGTCAATAGTTTTTTTAGTTTTATAATTAAAATCTCTTGTAACAATGAAGTATTTATTAATTGTAGGACTTTTTATATGGCCCTTATATACTAATTCCCAAGTAAGAATATTTAGATAATATGGCAATACACAATTTTCACTGTTTGATTCCTAAACTACTCTTGTTATTACTATAGATTTAATATGTGCCATTATTTGTAATTAACTCATATATTTTTTAGGCTCAATCATTTGATGACAAACGCTGCAAATGCATTTGCCCAAGCTTGTCTTCAGTTACCAACAAAACAGACAAATCCCATACTGAGACACTGATGCAGACTACAAATGATCCCCCTAATAAATGGTAAGTAAAATTAATAACTTTATCCCAGAATATATAATTAGATCCAAGATGCTATGATAATTTTGTTTAATATATTAGGTAGGATAAAGATGTCTGTTTATTTACTTAATAAGATAGTTCCTATATAGAAAATTCAAAATATCTTGATGGGGCTTAAAAGACCTCAATAACTTGACAACATGTTTATTGAGTCCGTTAAAGTTAAAGCGACGTCTAAAAAATGATTTTTTTTGAAAATTTTTACATAGAATGTTGAGTTTGAACATTTTATTGATAAAAAAGTGAGGATGAAGTAAAAAACTGCAAAATCTAAAAAATTATAAACGATTCTCTACTTATGTATAATTCACAATTACATCCAGCTTAACTATACTTTATTTGCGATTAGCCATCACAGTGACCATTATATATGCTATTAATTTAAATTTAAAGCCCTAAGTAACCAAATTCTTTAACTTAGAAGGATTTACATCACTTCTTTAGGTCATATAGACAAATTTCCAGATTCAAATCAGGAATATCAAATATGTAAATACTCAATACGGATTAATTCATAAATAAAAGAGACTGTCAAATGTCACTTACATGAACAACTATTATTTTATTGTTTATTGGGAGTGGCAATTATCATAATTTTCTGTCATGTCTCATTATAGGTAAGTATTTGTTTATTTATATAATTATAATATATGATTATAAAAATAAACAAATACAAATTTTCAAAAAAAATCATTTTTAGACGTCCCTTTAACTTTACCGGACCCCTTTAGTAGAGATAAGCAATGGTTAATTAGCAAGTTGTGTATACAGGGTGTCTCTAAAAGGTCTGTATAAAATCAGGAATATTTATTCCTGAGGTCAAAATAAGCCAATTTAAAGCAGTATACCTTAGTCCAAAGTTGCTTCATTTCTTAGTTATAGGGTGTTACATTTAAAAAACAAAAATCAATTTTATTTAATTTTTTTTACAATTTCCAACATACCACTTTGAAAATTGTTACCTAGGGGTTTTTTGGTATGAGAAATTTGAAAATGGATATCTTTTTACCATGACCAATAGAGGGTGCTCCATATTGCATTATTGTTGGTGTAAAATAGCCATAACTTTTTTGCAAGTGTGGTTTTAATTTTTTTTAATAAAGGAAACAATTTCCAGAATGCTTTAGAGTAAGAAAGAGACTCTTGTTAGAACCTGCATAGAGTTTTATGTCAAATTGTTATTTTTATAGTACTGTACATTCCTGTCCTTGTTCCTGATGCGTGCAAATTATTCTATTACGAAAAATCAGCCAAATATTACTACAGTTCTACTTGATATATTTTAATGCAATAAAATATTAGTGGAGCGGATTTTAGTAGCTATTTTGAATATTTTTTTCCTTTTCTTTTTTTCTTTTTCTTTCGGAATGGCTGATGTTTTCAATTGCTGTAGAAAACAAAATGTCAATTGGATATGCGTGGTGTGCAATAATATCTTCCATCCAAGTTCCATGAAAAGAACTAAAAATTATGAAATTTTGAATGATAACTTAATAATTTTGAATGATTACGACGCCCGAACCTTTCTAACCCTGATTCATAACTTACAAACTGAGTTAAAGCAAAAGAACAACTATATAACGCGATTAAAGCGTAACTCGGAAGTGTTAGAGGAAAAGTCTTACAAAACGGGGTTTAAATTTCATAATGCCTTTGAATCTCTTAAAACTAAAATTTAGGAATTGCAACACTAATTGGAAAACCAGGATGTCATTATCACGAAATACGAAGATAAAACATATGCGGATTGTAAAACCGAAAGGTCAATAAAGAATAATACCACCTCAACTTAAACCTCTATTTTAAGCAAAACTTCAAGAAGTTCCCAATCTGAAAAAGTTAGTGTATGTTCTTCTGGAATTCAGACCTTCACAAAATCATACATAGAAACATTCGATAAAATAACTGACTGAGCTAAATCAAAACATGATTGTCACCATTGAGGTTTTGGAGAAGGATAATAATCGATAAGTCTCTCGAATCCTAAAACTTACAATGAAGTTTCTGAGTTAGAAGGCGCATCAAAATCTTCAAATAATACTCTTTAATCATACGAATCTTACACTGATAGGCCCTATGTTACTGCAGAACCGTCCATTACTTAACCACACAATTGCATCTCAAAACTTGGTACTTCACCGATGTATGCGCGGATACAGCGATGTTCATATCTCTCCTCTCACCTTGGCCCATCCCCAAGCAGCAAGTGGCTAAATACCTTGTGAACTGCTATGCTCTAAATGATGGTGCACCTAAAGTCACTAAAGTAACTCTGGACCCCAAAATCCAAAAGCTGCCTCCAAAGAGTCACTGCAGGATCCTTATGAGAAACATTTTTTATCTGCCCGTCGAACCCCACGGTAACGGCCAGCAGCTCCAAGTTTTCGTTAGTGTTGTTGAATGTTCAATGTGTTCGTAATAAAACGAGTGAACTTTCTTTACTTTTACACGGACTTAATGATCCTAATATTGTACTCCTTACTGAACATTGGCTTAAAACGAACGAATTGGTGAACTTTCATAATTATGTAGTTATTTCTAGCTTTTGTAGGACTCAATTATCTCATGGAGGATGTATGCTATTAACTAACAAAACGTTTTTAAAGCTCTTTTCAAAGAATTGATAAATTTAACCATCTTAAAGAATCTGTGAATTTACCATAACTTTTTAACAGGAAAACCTATATGTTATTTGTATTTACCGTTCACCACTGATTCTGTTTATGTTTGGAAAGTCTATTGCTTGAAATCCCTTGCTCCTCCCTGTTCTACTGACAGGTGATTTCAATGTAAATTATAATGAGGAGATCTCTATTGAAGCATCAGTATACTACGTAACCTACTTAGTTCATTTACCCTTAAAATGCATGTTGAATCTCCGACTCGCGTTACTCATCCAGCACTATCGACTATATCTGCACTAACTATCCTGAACATGCGGTAAATTGCACCATTGTGAATTCTGGCATTTCGGACCATGAAGCAATTATCTGTGAAATTAGTGAAAAGGGGATATGCTCCAAGACTGCTCCATGTTCTTATGATCGAATTTTCAGCAGAAAGAATTTCGGTGCATTTCATCATGCATGTGTGGCGGCTGGCGTGATGAATTCGCCTGACCTAATCTCATGCTTCCACCAGAAATTGGTACACCTCTTTAATGCCTCTTTTCCCATGTGAAAATCAAACCAAAAAAAAACAATAAGTCCTGGTTTACTAAGGGACTTAAGACTTCATGTAGGAATCTCCTTTCTCTTCATACATTGAAAAAAATTCACAGATTGTCCAGTGTTTCATCAATATTTTAATTTATATAGAACCTTGTATCGCCGGTTAATAAAAGTTTCTAAGCGATCCTTCTATTTAAATCATCTATCTAAGGCTACAAACAGGTCAAGAGAATATTGGCGGATTGTCAACGACATCAGACAAGCACACAACAATTATTCTAAGGCTGTGCCTAACATCCCTGCTTTCGACTGCGTCAGTCGAAAGCATTCGAGACGACGAGATTCTGCTGCGAAAGCTCTTCCACCGTGGGTCCGTGGCGTTGTGGCAACCTGGTTTATTTCATATCTAAAAGGTAGCTGTCAACCAGTGTATGTGGGGTCTAAGTTTTTTAAATATAAAACTGTCGACTGGGGAGTCCCTCAGGGGTCTGCATTGGGACCAATACTCTTTTTCCTATATATAAATGACCTTACCCAACTCTGTATCCAGGGAAAATTTACATTGTTTGCGGATGACACGACCATTCTCTGACATGGAGAGCCATAATGACTGATCTTAAATTTATATTTGAGTGGTTTAGGGCAAATTTACTATCTTTAAATCCTCAAATAACCATAGCCTTGATAACATTCTTGTTGCCAACTGTCCTGTCCAGCAGTACTGTGTCAATAAATTTCTGGGTCTAGTTATTAACAAGGATCAATTTAGGGAACATTTTTTGTCCTTCAGCAATCGAGTTTCTGCAGGCTGTTATGCTGTTAGAGTGGCTTGTCAAGAGCTTGGAGGGGAAATTGGAAGGACAGTATACTTCTTCCTGGTTGAATTCCATATCAGGTACGGCATCTGCTTTTGGGGGAGCGCTAGTAACTACCTTCTGCAGATTTTGTTTGTTCTTCAGAAACGTGCTGTGAGATATATATGCGGAATATCATCTAAAGAGTCTTGTCGGCCATGCTTCATCAAAGAGAGTATTCGTACTATCTACTGCCTCTACATACAGGAAGTAGCATGCCTGATTTTCCTAAATCAACACAAGTTTGTCACCCAAAATCCGAGATATGTTACTCGCCAACATGGTAATCTACGTCTTCCTATACTAACATCTGCTTTAGTCAAGAGATCAATTTTTTTATGAGGGTATAAAAATTTTTAACCATCTGCCGAGAAGCATTAGGGAGGCAAAATCTCCTAAACAATTTAAATTACTATTAAAAAAATTCTTATGTAATCGGGCTTGCTATTCAGTGCTTCAATATTATATTATATATATATTATATATATAATTTATAGTGGAGAGATGCTAATGTTAAAAAGAATAGTATTAGGAATATATGTGCATATTTAATGTTCAATGTTATGCAACTTTTGTATATTGTGACTTTTTTTAATTGTAGTATTATATTATTTTATTAGACACAATAAGGCTTTGTTTATAACATTTTTTTGTTGAGAACAACAAAGCATATTTAAATTGAATTGAACAGCATTCTTATAGATGTAGATAAAAATGAAACTTATTTTTCAGTGAACCATTGTGTTCTATGTTCTCCTAAGTTTTTTATTTATGATAGAAATGGCTTTCTATTAACTTACATACTCAGTATTTTAATGAAATATTTTAAGTTATTAACAAAATAATTCTATTTCTGCGAGTTTTTTCTCTTGAGTTTTAATTGTACTTAAATATTTATTGAATTTTTTTAAATACAAAATACTCAGAAGGAGAAAATTATTCAAAGTTATTATTATTCACACTATTATTCAAATTCATTAAACAGCTATTTCCGTAAGTCAAATTAAATATGGTCAAAATTAATGATTTTTCTAATTAATTTTTCATAATTATAGACTTGCTTGGGTTTTGGCTTGACTTCTATTTGCAAGACAAACATTCGATTTTCAAGACGACGTTTTTGTAACAAAATAATTTGGAAATATAAATAGAAGACCTGAAGAAGACATTTAATATGCTAAATAAGGACAAGGCTCAACTTAGCGCGGAAAATTCTCAACTTAAGAAAGAATAGGAAGAATTATTAAGCCAAATTAATATTTTTGATTTCTCAGACCTTTTAATCACAGAAAATGTTAACCTTGAAAAGAACATTTCCGAGTAAGAAAATACAATAAAAACCAAATAACAAATCTTCATAAAAGTTAAACTATAGATGACAGTAAATATAATAATATTTTCAATGAGGGTCAAGTGTGCATTGAGAACCTGAAGTCTAGACTTCAGAAAATATTGCTAATAAGGAATAAGATAATAAGGAATGCGGTAATATGGGACACTTCGTCTATATGAGGGAGAGAAAAAAAGTTTTGCAAATAAATTGAAAGAACTAAAAGGAGAATATGCAAAACTAACTGGTTCGACTAAGGAAGATGTACAGCACAAAAGTAGCAAACTATGAACATCAAAATAGCGAAAGTATTTGATGTTGATTTTAGTGGGGGTAGTAAAAACAACAAGAATAACAATAAAATTACCCATGATAGGGATAAACATAGCAATGGAAATAACAAGAACTATAGGGAAAACATAAATTACAACAATAATAATAAATATAACATTCATAAAGAACCTAAACATAAATACGGGATTCTCTTACTAACGGACGAATATGGGAAATATTTGTATCCTTATTTTAAAAATCAGTTCTCTTCAGATTATAATATACAGGTTGTATGCAAACCTAATGAAACATTTTACGGAGTTGTAAATGGCCAAAAATCTTTTATTTCTGAGTTGACAATGAGTGACTTTGTGGTGGTGTTGGCTGGCGTTAATAATTTTGATATTGATATAAGTGATATAAGGCTACTGTCTGGTATGTGTTTCTACAGTAACCTTATTATATGTACCGAGTGTACTACTAAGAGAGGTCGTCGGTCATATCTCAGTAACTAGCTATCCCACAGCATAGGAAAAAAATCTTTCTAATCCTAGAGAAGAATGATTTTGAAGTATGATAAATTCTAAACATTTTTTATTTTAAACTTTTTTTTAATCTGTCAAATAATGGGTGGGGAAAGGGTTGAATATTTATATTCAAAATTGTTGATAACTTTTGATTGGCTTAACCAATTTTAACAAGCTTGATTTTTTAGCCGACTTAGTTGTTTTGTTGAGGGCTAGAGAGCGGTTTGTGTTATTTTGGACCTTTTCAACGATTTTCTGGCAAATATTAAATACAACAAGATAATTTTTTTTATTTTTCAATTTCAACTTTTTGTAATAAATAAATTGTTTTATATTTTTAATGGTGTCTCAGATGCTCAAACTGTTTTCCTTCAGTTTCAATACAAAGTCGAAGTCGTTGACAGAACCGCTGTCTGGATTTCTGCTTTGGGTAAGGAATTTATTGCATTGCGTATTCGGTCCTGCATGTCGTTCTTTGTTTTGGGTGGGGTGGCAAAAACAAAATCTTTAATCCTTCCCCACAGATAAAAACAGTCAGATATGGGGATCTAGCAGGCCAAGGAAAAATACTTCCTCTTCTTACCCACAAACGATACTGTCTGGTTAAGTATTGACGAACTTGAACTTCAAAATGTGCAGGGCAACCATCACGTTGGAAAATTATTTGCCTGCCCTCTTGTTTCCAAATCAACATCTTCCAGTAATCCCGGGAGATCATTTAGCAAAAAATGTAAATACACATTACCAGAAAGTGTTTGATTGAGAAAGAAAGGACCAATAATTTTTCCCCCAATAATGCCGCACCACACATTTACAGTCCATTGGCCTTGGTGTTGAGTCTCGCGGATCCAACAGGGATTATCTTCTGCCCAATAATGCAAATTATGCAGGTTTACACCACCATCACTGCTAAATGATACCTCGACCGTCCATAATATCTTCGAGATAAATCTTCTCTAACCATGTTCGACAGCCAATGGCAGAAATTAAGTCTATTATCAAAGTATTTTTCAAGAAGCGCCTGAACCACGTGATATGGATGAAGTCTAAATAAAAAGCAATAAATATAAGATATTAGGATGCTTATTAGCGTTGTAACAAATAAAAATAGGTACCTGTGCTCTTTCAGAATATTTTCTGCTGTACCGAGGGACATTCCCAATTCCCTACAAATATTTCGGATGTTTATGTGAGGGTTTATTTCAATATATGCCAAAATATTTATAACGTGTGCCTCTATGCACCCTCGCCTTGGTCTTCGATGAATATTGCCGCTAAACCGGTAAAGATTCTATGATTATCGTGTTTGCTATCAGGATATCTTTGGGCATAAATACGGGCTGCAATGCGTGCATTTTGCATTAACTCAAAATACACTGCTAGCATATCGAAAGCCATGTCGTTTGGAATTACGATTGGCATTTTTAAAAACTTAAGTGATTTCAAAAACGTCTTCGACGTGACATCTATCATAAACGTTTTATCATGGCCCCGAAAATATTTATCAAATTCATTTGTTTCCAAACCTTACTATTGACTATGTGACGCAATAATGCCAGCGCGGTGACAGATTTCATTGTTTAAAAAAATTTTAATATATAATTTCGGAATAAAATAAGAAATCAAGCTGCGATTTGTGCCAGTTTCTATGTTTTTCATGTCTTTTAGCTCAAATGAAAAAACTACATCGTAGTATTTAATATATGCCAGAAAATCGCTGAATAAATACAAATTAAAACAAACCGCCGTTTAGCGCTGAAACAAAACAACTAAAACGGCTAAGTAATTATACAACATAAAAGCCTAATAATTATCCTTTAAAATAAAAATAAGCTCGTTAAAATTCGTTAGGCCAATCCAAAGTTATTAGGAATTAGAAAAAAAAGTTATCCACCTATTATTTGACATATTTGAAATAAATAAGTGTTTAGAATTTATCATACTTTAAAATGGCATCATTCTGCTCTAGAATTTACTTTGAATATTTTCAATAAAACCAATTTTTTCTATTTCAAAGTTGTATTACGCCCCCTAGCGGGCATCGTACGAACTTGTAAATAATTTCCAGCAATTTCTCTTTGCCGCTTTTATCAGAAAGATTTTTTTCCCTACGCTGTGCGATAAGTAGTTACTCAGATATGGCCGGCGACCTCTCTTAGTTTTACACCCGGTACAGTTCCAGCTAAATATGAGGCATATTTTCCTAACAAAAATATAGAATTTATTAATAATAAAATTATTAATTTGGTGGCAGATCTTAGATAATATGCAACAAATATAAACCTCTTGGACTTATATGCACATTTAAATATTCAGACTACTCTAACAAAGCTACACTCAAAAAAAAAATCCTTAATTTAAGGGTACTCCTTTTTTTTATAGAAAGATAAGTAAAAATATTATTAAAAATTTTTATAAAATTATTATTTAATTAAAAATCTCCATATAACTGTTTTGAGAGATACTTATACTTTATCAAGCATACAAAGTTTATTCAATTAATGTAAATATATTCTTTCTTTTAGATGTCGATACCATATTACAAAATACGAAATTATTATAGTAGTTTAAAACTGATCTTGAATTAAGAACTTTAGTATTTAACATTATTACTCAAAAGAGTTAGTATAAAGTACAGTGATGTTCTTGGATTAACTATTATTTAGTTTTGAAATTCAAAATGTATTTATTTGCTCTAAGAGTATTTCTAGTTCATGATTTAAGAAATTTTAGAATTAGTATACAATATTGGAGTCGTCAACAATAAGGATTCATCTTAGAAATTAACTGCTACACAAAGCAGTTGGTGTAGGTGTCTATCAACTCCATTCTTAAGCTTTACATTTGTTTTTCATGATAGGGTAAAGACTTTTTCAAACGTTAATTTTGATAGAGCCGAAATGGACCTTCTCAAACTCGGCTTAAAACATTGTTTCAATTCAATTTTCAGTTGAGTTTGATACAGTTTTGGAGCAAATTTCTAACAACATCAATTTAAAAACGTCTCTTCGCAACGACCTATTTAGTATATAGCATAAATTTAAATCTAATTTAAAAAAATCAAAACCTTACTTAAAATCTCCAGACAAAGCCTTAAAATCCATTAAAAACAAAATAAAAAACTATAATCTGGTTATCTCAAAAGCAGATAAGGGAAATTGCTGAGTGATTAAGGAAAAAGTATTTTATATATCCAAAGTTGAAACTTTTTTAACTGAAAACAACAAATCACTAAAGTCGAGTTTTTTTAACAACTTTATTAGAAAGAGTTCCATTCTTTTAGAGAGAGAAAGAGTTTCAAAAATAATTTGACCATTTTTTAGAAGAATATAGTGCTCCGTATTCCCTCTTATCCACTAATCCACATCTTTATGGTTTACCCAAGTTACATAAAGTCGACATTCCAATAAGACCAGTAGTTAGTTTCACCATTCATTGTAGTTAGTAACACTCCAATTTTCCTTTTCTCCAATTTTATCCTTAAATTAATAAATAATTTAACAGCTTTCAGCCCTAAATTTGGTGTTAAAAATTCTACTGATCTTGTAAATAAACAGTCTCACAATTGCCTTATAATTATCTATTCGTTTCTTTTGATGTAACCAATCTTTTCACTGCAGTACCTAAATCTGAAAGTGTGAATATCATTAAAAATATTTTAAGGACAAAATAAATAACAATAATCTTATTTCCCTAATAATATTACTTAACCACTGCCTTTCCCTAGATTTTTTCCTTTTCAATAATACGTTTTACCAACAGCCAGATGGCTTAGCTATGGGTAGTTGTTTATCTCCATTTTTGGCGGAGGCCATCATCGCTTGGAATGAAATTTCATAAAGACTGATAACAATAAAGAGATTTTCAATTGGTACAGATATGTTGACGATTGTCTCTGTTTCTTGAATTGTGGCACAGTGGGAGCTCAGTTACTCTTAAACAAGCTAAACCAACTATATCCGAAGATTTCTTTCACACTAGAAATAGAAACGAATATTTGAATTTTTTAGACTTAACTATAGATAAGCAACCAAATAGTTTTTTAGAATTTTCAATATACCAAAAACCCAAACAGACCACATAATTTCAAATGTTTTCAACCACTCTCACCAACACACGGTTGCTTTTAATTCTTACATTCACCGTCTTTTAAACATTCCTTTATCTCCTTCTAATTTTCAAAACTAAATAAATATTCTTAAACTAATTGCTTATAATAACAACTATGACCCCAACCTAATTAATATTTTAATCAAAAAAATCAAGTTAGCTAATTTAAAAAAAAAACAGATCTTTCCTGATGTTAAAAAAGATACTAAATTCATATCTCTGCCATTCATTAATTCTCATCTAAATAAGAAAATTAACAATAGCTTCATTAAACACTAATCAGAATTACTAGTTTGAATTTGATCAATACCAAGGATAAACTTGACATATTATCAAAGAGTGGTATTTACAGGCTGCAGTGTGATTCTTGCGATTGTTCATATGTGGTAACCTGTAAAATTAAAAATTTCTTTACCCGAAGAAAAATTCACTGTTGTAGTCTAATTTGTGTCAACAATTTATCACCAACTAACTTGTACTTCCACACATTATTTATGATAAAATGACATCTAGACCGATCTGTCGTTACTACCGCTCTGACAGGTTCACATAACATTGATATAAATTAAAGTATCATACGTTTACCCACAGATGCATCGAACTTCCCCCTGGAAGTTGACTATAGGTTAACCTATATTAACATACTATTTCCCGCCATTTAAGAACTACAATAAAATGTAAACAAAACACGAGGGACACTAAGGTGCTCCCTTTTTAAATACTGTTTGTCCTGTTTAGTGTTCCGTATAGTCTTAAGTGTTTTTAAAAGTACTACGCTCCTTAGAATAATTTTGATACTATCAAATGTGTTCCCACCATGAAAAACTTCTGGGCTTAACTGACAAGTGAGTACATTCCATTTATGCACCTTTAGCTATAATGTTTTTTAATGCATATAACACCCAACTCATTTTTAGTTAGCACTGATGATGGCTCATACGCCGAAAGCGCTTTACTAAGCTTTTAAAAATAAATTGCTTTGAATACATCTGGTTTCATTAATTTGTATTATTTATTTGTTATATGAAAAAATTAGAGAAAACATTATTTTTTCATATACAGAAAGGGCCATTGAAAAACAAAACATGGCAAATATTTTATATACCTCTCCAAAAAAAATATCGCTTATACCCTTTTAACCCTCAACATTACTGCAAAATTTAAAGCAATCTCAAGCATTTTAAATCTCCTTTTTAAATGCAAGCCTTTGAAAATGTGGAAAAAATGGATAGTTTCTGTTAAATTCATGATAAGGATTACAGTTTTATCAATCAATCAATCATATGCTTTATTGTCAAAAAATTACAAAATTTTGTAGACAAAGCTAATAAAAACAAAACAAAACACACAAAATAAAAAAATAAAAATAAATATACAAACAAAATAAATACATGCAAAATTGTACAAAAACAATGTACCTGGTCAATATACATCGGAAAAAAGATTATGCATCTTTTTGGCTTTGTATAGAATAGAGCTTTTTACTAACTCGGACCGAGGGGTTTGCAGATCAAGATCATGCACTGCGTTGCGAAGTGAATAATTGTAAGACGGCCTACTTGGCATTTCTGACTTATGTTTGCGTACTAAGCAACTAGATTCAAATATGAATAAAGAGGGAAGAGTAAGTATCTTATATATTTAAAGATTTCTTGACAGTGAGCTCTGCTATTAAGTCCAAGCAGATACCGAACTGCTCTCTTTTGGATTTTAAAGATGCACTCAAATTGAGTCACACCGCATGTGCCCCAGAATGGAAGGGCGTAACGTAGATGTGACTCAAAAAGGGCATAATAAACTGTTCTTGATGTTTGAAAACTTAATTCCCTGGAAACTGATTTTAAGGCAAAACATGCTGAACTTAATTTTTTATATAAGGCATCAATATGCAAGTCCCATTTTAGGGAGTAGTCAACATTAAGTCCTAAGAACTTCACAGATTCAACGACGTCCAAACTGGTGTTGTTAAGTACAAAGGGTTGAATAGTAGTTTTATAATATGATAAGACTTTAGTTTTTGAGACATTTACGCACAGAAGATTAGAATCGCACCACGATTTAATGGTAATTAAGTCATTAGAAATAGTAGCATGTAGTGCCCTAGCATCCGGATTGCTCCATGTAAAGCTAGTATCGTCAGCAAAAAGACAAATTTTGCCACTGATGTTAAGATTGGCCATGTAATTTATAAAAATCAGAAACAAAATAGGGCCCAAGACTGAACCTTGAGGTACCCTACATTCTGTTGGTTTGCAAGAAGACTTCGTCGTATCAACCTTTACAAGCTGCTTTCTGTAACTGAGATACGATTTAAACCACTCAAGGGGCGTTCCTCTGAACCCATAGTGATTCAATTTGTCAATTAAGATGTTATGGTCTACATAATCAAAAGCCTTGGAGAAATCACAAAAAATTGTTGCTGTTGAATGATTATTATTTATACTGGTGTAAACACTATTAAAGAGAGAAAACATCATTTGTGCACTTGTTACTCAAGAATCCAAATTGGCGAGGAGTAAGAATTTTATATTTAAACAGAAACGATAAGAGCCTTTTTTTAACCAATCGTTCAATGATCTTTGATAAAGTGGGAAGGAGTGCGATTGGGCGATAGTTTGAAGCTTATTGTTTATCTCCTCCCTTATGAAAAGCAATAATTATTGCAGTCTTAAGGCAGGTAGGAAAGACTCCATTTTGGAATGACTTGTTAATTAAGTTTGTTAGATGGATTAAGGTGCAATTTGGCAGATTGGAAAACATTTTGAGAGTGAGCCCATCTGTACCAGATGATGATTTGTTTTTTATTTCATTTATTGTAGTTTGAAGCTCTGTTGATACAATGGGGGTAAAAAAGAAGCTGTGTAAATTTTCATTTGGGAGATATGAACGAGGATCGTGAGAAGGTGTTATGGTAGCCATTAGATTTTTAGCTACAAAGTAGTGATTAAGGTCCGCGGGTGAAGTAGGGATAGTGCTAGATGAAGAAGTCTTATTTCTTAATTCATTTACAATAGACCATGTTTCTTTGGCAACATTACTTGATTCGATCATCCTTTTATTATAATAAATATATTTTGCAGCTTTTATAGTCTTATGGTACATTTTTCTATAAAGCTTGACATAGTTATGAAAAAAATACGCTGTCTGTAAATTTTTTCAGGTGTGATAATGAGCGCATGTTTTTTGCAGAAACACGTAAGCCTTTAGTGGTCCATGGCTTATGATGTTTAAGTCTTATTATACATATTTTAAATTAAGAAAATTTATATTTTAATGGCATTTGAAAAGGCCACTAAAATGATGTATATCGCACTCGGCCCTCCTTCCTATTTAAGATTTTAGGGTGGATGCCACCCCCTTTGAGAGGGTTATGGGTATATGAAGGTGATTTTGTGATTATTAAGTGTCCTCCTTGAAATAAAATTGGACGGATCTGAGCGATTTTTTTAAACGGTATATGAAAAATTATCCGTGTTTCGTTTTGAGTGGGCCACTATAAGCAATAAATTAACAGTTAACTAATTACTATTTACAAAATCCTTAATTAGTAAATACTGATGTTTTTTAATCCTTACTTTAGCTATTAAAGAAAGTACATACATGCTAACGCAGTATTTGGTACATCTTTTGGCCGAAGCTCCGATCGAGGACCGGTCATGTAACGTTGAAGGTATTGATTAACCCAACTCCGCAAGCTTTTTTCTCTCTCTTTGTTGTGTTCGCTTAGAGCAGTCCGCGTACTGTTTTATAGGGCATCTACGCTTTAAAGTTTGCTGACCAATAACCTCATGAGATCTGCATGCTTCATTCTTGACAAATCCTTCTAATAAGACAGTCTCTTGCATAACAAGCCAATCGTGCTGTTTTTTCAAAAACCGATCTTTCATGTAATGATTCTTTTTCCAAAGTTCAAATAATTTTTGTCAAATATAAATCATGCGGTCTTGCAGCTTTTAAGATTGGCATTTTCTTTATTGCTTTCATCCAAAAGAAGCGTATTACATGTTTCTTTAAATACGAGCACACTCCGCTCAGCGGTGCTCAAGTTCTTGTTGCCATACCTTGGCCAAATTTCAAACGGATACATGGGCGTAAATACACACTGCCGACTTAAGCCTTACTAATAAGAAATAATTGAAAATACTAATATTATAATACCCAAAATAAAAATTATTATGTGATAATTTAATAAAACCATGAGTTAAAAACAAAGTAGTACGTATTTGTTTTTTTTACAATTACCTTAAATTGGCGAAAATGGGGAAAGAGATTCGCATAAAATATTATATATAAGCTAAGATATAACACATCAAATTAGATATACAGGGGGACGTTTAATTATGCATTTACTGAATTTCTGTCACCTCCTCACCTCCAGCTAACCTCACTTTAATATGTCAAATGGGAACCCCCATCGTGTGTGATACATCATAGTAAGCAGCGTAAAATTCTCTATTCAACGGTACCAAAAAAAACGAAATCGGTAAATGTGTAAGCAAATAGTTAGCGAAAATGTCTAGAAATAATGAATATTTTATTTACGCCAAACTTTGGTATTTTAAATAAATACTTTTAGTGTGGTACCTACATCGTTTTAAAATTCTTACATTTTTTATAATAGATCATCAAAAAAAAATACAAGCAATTTAGAAGTTAAAATGTGTGGTAACAAACAGTACATTTAGTTCAAGCAAATTATTTATTTTTTTAAGTAAAGAATGTGTTTGCGAGAAAAAAGAGTGTCTTCAAATTTTTTGCAAAAATCTTTGCAGTCTTATAACTTTGTATGTGTATTTATTTCACTTATATTTTTTGCGAAACCTACCTAATAGGTACAAAAAAACACTGCAATACCTTACATTTTTAAGGCGTTTAAAAAGCAGGCGATTTATTATTGTTAAAACTGTCAGTTTGACGCGTGCAATTTTTCAATTTTAGTTAAAACAGTGAGTTAATAAAATGGTGTATACGCTAGCCGAAAGAATAGAAATAATTTTTAGAAACATTTGCTTCAGTGACGAATCGACCTTTTTTTTAAATGGCCTGGTGAACAGACATAACTGTAGATACTGGGATAATGAAAATCCGCATGTTTTTCGGGAAGGCCATACCCAATATCCCCAAAAAATTTATGTTTGGGCAAGAATTTATGGGAATGAAATAATCGGGCCATTTTTTTTGGAAGAAAATTTGACTGGCGAAATTTATTTAAACCTTTTAAAAAATGCAATATACCCTTCCATCATCCAATCTATGGAAAATCAAGTAGATCAACATGGTGCTATATTATTGAATGAAAATTATATACATTATCAGCAGGATGGAGCTCCTGTGCACTACACTTTGGTAGTTCCAGAGTGGCTTGATGAAAATTTTCGATTTCGAAAAGTGGATTGGCAGACGTGGTGCAATCGAATGGCCTGCGCGGTCTCCGGACCTAACCCCACTAGACTTTTTTCTTTGGGGCTATTTAAAAAGCAAAGTTTATAAAACCCCACCTGAGAGAATTGAGAATTTAAAAAATAGAATATTTTAAGAATGCAGAGAAATTAGCGGGCAGACCCTTGCCAATGTTCGTAAGGAGTTTGAAAATAGGCTTCTTTATTGTCTTGCTAATAACGGCGCGCATTTTGAACATTTAATAAAATAAATTTGTTAAACTAATTACATTTGTTTTTCTACCCTACCGATTTACACTTTAATTGCTTCTTGGTCAATCAATTTTATTTTTTTTATAACCACTTGTATCACACCATGGGATAGCCATTTGACATACCAAAGTTTGGCGTAAATAAAATATTCATTATTTCTAAACATTTTCGCTAACTATTTGCTTACACATTTACCGACTTAATTTTTTTTGGTACCGTTGAATAGAGAATTTTACGCTTCTTACTATCTATGATGTATCACACGATGGGGCTTCCCATTTGACATATTAAAGTGAGGTTAGCTGGAGGTGAGGAGGTGATTGACAGAACTGCAGTAAATGCATAATTAAACGTCCCCCTGTATATCTAAATTGACGATTTTTTTTTTTTTTTTGAAATGAAAGCACGGTATAATAGTTACATAATGTTGTTGCCAAATTCTACTTATACAAATAACTTTAAAATTGTCAGTTATATATAAAAATAAAGTACGTACTTGAAAAAGTACGTACCTTGTCCTTGAAATCCATCAATTCGTAAAGACCGACCAATAAAAACTTGTAATATCTCGAGTCACTGATAACGCAACGAAGTGATAAGCGAACTGTCAAATTTGAATTAGTAAACTGCAAAAATTTGAAATATTTGTGAAATTCGAACATCATGTTGGTTACATTAATTGGTTCATTATCATGATATACATACAAGGGAGCCCTATACTATTTTAATTCAACACCGTTAATGTCAATTGCCATATGACATATTTAAGTATTTTGGTAGACATATAACATAATAAAATCTTAATTGTATTTATTTTTTTTAAAGGTCACTGTTGTTATATTGTTAAATTGGCATATACTACTCACATACTATTAGGCGGTTAGGGTTTAAATCTTAAATCTTGAATAGATTTTATGTCTCTACAAAAATCTTTTAAAATAAACTGATAGTAATAATTATTGTTAATATATAATTATTGGGCTTGATTGGAGAGTCAAATACAAAAAAAATATAATTGTTAATTTTAAAGCTGTCTTTTATTTACTCACGACTAGTTCTGTAAAGTTCTAGTTTAGGGTGTGGGGTTTATAAGTTAATAGGTTTTATGGTTTAAGCCGCCATAAGCCAGTGGCGCCGATTCCACCTAGGTGTAATAACTGGGAAATTAATGTATTTCTTTCAATAACAAATATTTACATTAGACATACAATTCTTAAGTTGAGCCAGCAAGGCATTTTGCTGCACCATTTGACATCCCCAATTCCCCAACCCTAGCGTGATTCAACAGTGTAGCAATTTCTCTGTAACATGACTCACCCAATCCTCTTAGCTCAGCAATAATATCAATATGACTAATATTGCCCTAAAGATGAGAATAAAATTCTTTGATGTCAGCTGGCATCAGTATGAAGATAACATATATGTTCTATCTATGTTAAGATGCCTTTTATTACAAGTTCATATTCTGAACTCCTCCTTCAAAATACATATCCTCAGCTCTGCAGTTTCAAGAGAATCAGCCACATATGCGATTGTTCATCATATGTATCATCAGCAAAAAGAGTAAATTTACTATATTGTTTTATTCAAGGCACAATAAGAGAAAAGTAGTAAAGAAACCATGAGAATAATTAAAGTATTTACATTTTTATGTAGGTTGTATTAACACTGCTTCCCTCTTAAGTTTGATCAATTCGATTAATCAATACCTTTAGTGTCAAAGATAGGTTCACTTGAGTTATGATAAGGGACCAGCCGGACGATGTTTACAATTTACATTTTCATTGTCAGACGTCGTTGGATCCAGTACTTTGATTATTATTACTTTGGTCTTTGATTCTTGTGACCCCATGAAATAGACCTTCCAAATCCCTGTGAAGCTTTGGTGGCTTGACCTTCATCCTTAGTGGAGTCTATAACACTATAAGAGGCATGCTGATAATTTACTGATAAATGTTTTTTCTTTGTAAGAAATCTTTTATTGAAAGATTTATAACAACCGAAACGCTGGTAAGAAACAAATAGTTTTATTTAGCACTTGACCAATTTTTTTTTGGTCTTGTGCTTGGCACATTTAGCCACTTGTTTCAATATAGGAACTCATTTATAACAGAACAGGTTGCTAATATAGTATTTAAACAGTTATACTATTGGGTAGTGTGACATTTTATTCTCATTGTATCTAATTTCCAAAAAAGAGTATAAAAAAGGAATAGTGCAAGAAAGATTAAAACTGGGGATCTTAAACAGTCACACACTTCTTCTTGTCTCTTCTCTTTCTGGAGCCAATGCAGGATATTTTTTTAAAAGACAAAACATAGGGGATCATTCATTCCTAATTTATGTAAATATTTGATAAAATTTCCATGACCCTCTAGAAATCTGAAGAAAGGTGTCAAATATCTTGGAAAGTTACATTTGGAAACCATACTATAACTGCTAAGGGACGTTTTTATCATAGTGTAGGTATTTGAGGTATTTGCTAAATATTCAACATATTTTCTTTTCTAAGTTTCTGAAGCCCTCCAACCTTTTGGATAGTTGGAATTAGATCACTAAAGTGTACTTTGGAAAGAATCCGATCTGTCTTAATTGCTTCCTTGGACTCTTCATCTGCCAAATAATTTCCTAGCAATCCTTTATGTCCCTTTAACCAAATGAATGCTACCTTAATATTATGTTTATCAAAATTACTACTTTGTAACTACTTTGTTTTTGATTGCAAAACTGATTATGAATCAGAAAGTATTAAAAAGTTTGAAATTATATTAGCATCACTAATAAATTCCAGGACTTCAAATATTTCTAACGCCTCTGCACTAAAAATAGAAGATAGTTCTCACACTTGTACTTTCTTTTAATATTAATTTTCAGAATAATAAAGGCACAACCTGTACCATCACCAGTTTTTGATCCATCTGTGTATATTTCTAAGTAAGTTTGAAATTTATTTAAAATATCTTTAAGAATAGTTTGATTGGCTTTATGACAGTACTAAATCTACTAATAATTATTATTGTGGACTCAAAAAAATGAACTCCAAAAGGTAATTGGTACATCCACAGTATATTTGTGTTTAATCAATGTCATTAATCAATTGATGGAGGTATTTTGTTTCAGTATAAGCTTCAGCCAATGGAAGACTATTTTTATTCAACCAAACCGATAGTTAAATTCGACATACCAACTTTATTAATTGTATCTATTAGTGGGTTATTGCGATATTGCACATTATTGCTCGATATTGCTCATTAGTCTCTGCTAGTAATGCTTCAATCGGCGTGGATCGTAAAGCGCCTGTGACTAATCTCAAAGCTGTATAATGTATACGATCAACCTTTAGTAGTAGTAGCCTTAGTAGGCTCGTTTTAGTAGCAAAACCATAAACATTGAGCCGTTATCCAGCAACGATTTAGTAAATGCTCGATAGAACATTAAAGCTGTTTTAACATCAGAGCCCCATTTTCGGGAGGAGACTGATTTTAAAATATTCAAGCTCTTTTTAGCTTTTTGTAACATATAATTTATACGGGTATTTCATGTCAATTTTTGGGCTAAATATATACCAAGGTATATTAGTTCTTTTATCCAAGGAGGGTAGTATTACTTAAAATTATTTGATTATTTCTTTGCAGATTGTGTCGTGATTACTACGGCTGATTTTTTGCTAGAAAGACTAAAACCATTGCTTGAAAAATATGTATTACAATTATACATAACATGGTTATGATCATTTTTACAAGTTGGCATATCTATTGCATATATGCTGTACAATAAATACAAAAATCGTCTGCAAATTGAAATATTTTAGATCTTAGTTGCAGCTTGTGAAAATCAGCCGTGTAAAGATTAAAAAGTAAGAGGCTCAAAACCGAATCCTGATGTAGGGCTGCAGATGTTGTCCTATAATCTGTAGTATTATAACCAGTTTTTATGGTAATATTTCTGTTTGTAAATAATCTAATAATATTATGAGCAAATCTTGCAGGAACACTTAAACCAATAAGCTTTTCTAACAGGACATAAAGATTAACATTTTCATAAGCACTTTGAATATCAAGAAATAATGAGTTGAAAGTTAAATTGTAAAAATAAAATTGGTTGGCTTAAATAGGGGTTTTTATCCGATTGTTTTCTTGGAATATATTGATAAACCGAAATAGGTGCTACTTTATTTAAAAATGTATTAGCAATATCATTATTTCCGGATGCAGTTTACCCTATTCCAAATTTTCGTTAGAGAGGTTTGAGCACTACAAAAGTTAATCCAGTTCTCTTTAGATTTTTTTTTAAAGTATAGTTTGCACTTGACCGATATTTTTTCATATGCTATGTAGTTTTCATAATTATTATCTTTACGGTAAAAGTTATAAATATGTTTAAGTTTATTTGAAAGGTTTTATTTATTTATTTCAATATACGGCAGAACCAGTTTACAAAAACAATAATAGATAATACTAGATAATATAACAATATAAATATAATACTAGAATTACAAAAGAAAATATATCAAGATAAAACCTGAAAAAACAATAATCAACAAAGCTAAAAACTTAACACTATCCAAGGAACGTACTATAAGATTATTAATTTTTGATTTGAATGACCTTAAGCCGCTGGAAAATGTCTTAAAAATCTTATGATCTTAAAAATCTTCTCTGTCCAACCTCAAGGCGTTCAATATGAGAATCATAATAAGGGGACCAAATTACAGACGCATACTCAACCAAGGAACGTACCAAAGAGTAATAAAGTAATTTGAAACAGTAAGGTGAAACATGTACACTATTTCTAGTGATAAAAACAAGACTACGCATACTCCTGTTAATAATATCCAAAATGTGCGGCAAAAAAGTTAGCTTGGTATCGAAAAGAACACCTAAATCTTTATCTGTATCAACTGACCTGAGTTCGTTTTTGTTGATGGCGTATTGATAATTAATATTTTTATTAGAATGACCAAACGAAATACATACACATTTCTTTACATTCAGTTCCATACTACTGTTGTGACCAGCACAAGTTTAGATATAAGGACAATAATAGAAAAAGACAATTATAAACTTAAAAACAATTATTGTGTCATCTAACTTTGGACTTAAATAATGTAACTGTGGCGTATTAATAACGCGCGTCGCCGTCCACCCCAAATCAATCAATGAGTATGCAGTATGAAGTCGTCGATCGAACAAGTAAAAAGTAGGTCGCGGTCGCCCTTCGCACCGTCGCGTCGGTCTCCGTCTGGACGGCTATTCTGTAAACGCGTGAAACAACATTCACACGAGAAGTGGGTGGAGCTCACTCGAAAATTACTAATAAAAGTTTATTCTGTAAACAGGGGAGCGCTCACATCGTGCGAAAAATGCGTGATCACACTTCTACTGCTAAATTGTGAGGGAGAAGGATATCCTAACCTAAGTTCCAAGACAGGTGATGAAAATCCAAAAAAAAAATAGCGTTGTTTTGTTTGGTTTGTTAGTTCTGATTATAAAAAAATCCCTCCGATTATTATTATTGTGTATAATAATAACCATAATATGGATTTTGCTTTTATTTATGGATTATTTATGGATTTTTTGCCTTTATGTTTTTCTTTAAATCTTGCTAAGACTAAAAATGAAAGGTATACTCAAAACTGTTTTTATTTACCCTAATGTTTCACCTACTTTTCGCCATTGCTTCCAAGTTTTACAGGATGCCCCAGGGAATGCATTTAGCGTTACAGTGATGTTTTCCCACAAGTTTTGGGCGTCTTTCTTTGTAAAACTATTTAAAAATAGTCCACTTTGTAGCTGGGGGTGTTTTTTCATCCACTCAGTTAGAATTTTTTTTTGTCCATTGGTCATGGGGGTCGATCGATTACACTCTGCCATTTTAATACCACATACTACTTCTATCTAATTTCTAATTTATTAAAGTGGTAACACTAACATAGATAATTATTAATGTCTTTTAATCCGTTGTACAAAAAAATAAAATAAATAATAAATACCCGGCATCCGGTACGTCAAATGTCAAAATCCTTGTCAGGTCAGCGGCGCGTCGAATGTATGAGCGCGCGTATTCTATTGGTCGAGAATCTGGCAACGCTGTAAGAATTACATGATCGTGATGATCGTTCACCACACGGTCACTGCTATTACAGAATACTAATTTTTATACCTAGGGAGAGGAACGTGATGTGAGATCCCTTCTCTCAGGAGGAAGTGTCACTTCCTCCAAAATTACAGAATAGCCGCCCTGGCGTCTTGAACTTTGCTCCCAGTTTTGGCGCGCAATAATCGATCTCGGTATCTTTTATGTGCTATTTATAGCTCGCGGCTTAAGTTTTTAGTAGTATTTATTTGTTTAGTAGTATTTATTTGTTTGTAAGTTTTTATTTGTACAAGGTATAGTTTTGTAGACTATATTTTGCACAATTTTATGAATTAATCGGGTTTAATAAAGTTGTGTTAAACCAAAAGGTTCTTGATTTCCCAAAGTAAGGCGAACCCTTGGGCAAACTAGTGAACGGAAATACAATTAAATCCCTCAAGAAATTAGGAGGGTCTCTGCACCGTGCAGTAGAGCGCTAAATTTATTGTGGAACGTAACCGCCTCAATAAGTTGGTCCTTCGAGCCGGATACGTCTTTCGCCCCCAGATGTTTACAAGCCTACTTTAAAAAATATAGTTCCTCTCCAATGCCAGTTTGTGCCTCTCCAGTTTCAGGCAAGATCACATACAATATTTAACGCACCGCAATAAGTTGCTACATGCATTAAAAACATTTAAAGCATAATATTCAACACTCCCACTTGTGTAAATGTTTTTCAAACGTCAGTAAACACTAACCTAGCACTTAACAATTCCCAACTTATCTAAAAATCTATAATGCTTTTGAGAATTTAAACCTTTAGTCAATAGGTCAGCGGGCGTATCAGCTGTCTGTAAATATTTCAGCACTATCAAGTTATCAGCAATCAGCTCTCGAATAAAATGATGCCTAACATCAATATGTTTCGATCTTTTATATAAACTTGGATTTACAGCCAGCCTATGTGCACTCTGATTATCATTATAGAGAATTACCCCTTTCGATTCTAACATAAGCTCCTGGACTAAATTCCTTAAATATATGGCTTTCTTAGATGCTTCGGAGATATATTCAGCCATATATTCAGCCTCTATCGCAACTATCTTTTGCTTTCTACTTTCCCATGACACAATAGAACCAGAAAGTTTAAAACAAAATCCAGTATATGACTTTCTGTCAACTAAACTATTACCCCAATCAGCATCAACAAAACCTAACAAATCTTGATTACCATTATAATATTTTAATCCATAAGATTTCGTACCTTGCAAATATTTTAACAAACGTTTAGCCTGTTTCCAATGACTCTCATTATCAGGCCTAGTCAAAATACATAAGTACATCAAGCTACCCATGAGCTGCTGATATTGCAACCTTTCAACAGAAACATTATCCTTAACTAAATTAACATTTGGTTCAATAGGTGTTGACATCTCTTTACAGGTACTCATATTGAATCTCTTTAACAACTGTTCAGTATACCTCTCTTGATCTATAAAAATCTAATTTTTATCCCTATTTATGGTAACTCTCATTACTAAACATTGTTTTAGCTCTCCTAGATCTTTAATCTTAAAATTAGAAGCTAACTCACATTTTAAAAATTCTTTTTCTTTCTTAGAATTACCAAAAATGAAAAAATCGTCAACATAAAATGCAATTACAGTCAGATTTATTCTCATCAGATTTATTTTCACCATCAGTTAAACTGCCACTCGCCTCCTACATAGTTTGGTACTCCTCAGAGTCTCCCACTGAAACTGAGTCTCTAATAATTTCGGGCTCGTTCATTGTAATTGTTGTCTCATTAACATCAGATGGCTTCTCTATTATTATAACATAGCTACCAAATATTCTTAGATTCCTGACGTCAGGCTTCCTGCTATACCATAATTCAAATGGAGTTTTGCTAAGTCCTGAAGCCATACTTCTATGTCGTAAATACTAAGTAGACAGCTGTATGAAATGCTTCTGCCCAAAACTTCTTGTCCATCTGTGCATCAAATAACAAGCACTTTGCTTTCTCAATCACAGTCCTATTCAACCTCTCACACATTCCATTCTGCTCTGGTGTGTAACTGTTAGTCTTCTGGTGTACTATACCATTCTGTGCAAAAAAACCTTTCTATGTCACGTTCAGTGAATTCTCCACCCTGATCACTCCTGATTATTTTAAGCTTTTTCTCTGTGTAGTTCTCGATTTAAGAAAGTACACAAAAGCGATTCTACTATAATCGTCAATAAAAAGCAAGAAATATCTTGACCCACCTAGAGAAACCGTTTCCATTGGGCCACAGAGATCTGTGTGTACTACTTCCAGAACACACTTGGCTCTTGTACCGTCCTCCTTGAATGACTGCTTAGCCTCGCAACAAATTTCACAATTTGCCTTTTCAGTTTTAACCAAACCACTGTAATCCAGCCCTTTCACCATTTCTTGAGACTTCACCTAGTTAAGATAACTGCTATTGATGTGGCCAAATCGCCTATGCCAAATCTCTCCACTTTCGATGGTCAAACCAGTAAACAGCATACTACTTGAATTTTTGACATTCAACCGATAGACTCCTCGAACTAAATCCCACCTGTACCAACCAACTCTGTACCAACCAAGTCACCAACCGAGTCGTAAATCAGGCAAACATTTTTGTCAAATTCCACAGTATAGCCATTCTTAATTAATTGACTTACCGACAACAAATTTGTAGTCAATTTTGGCACATACAGTAACCGCCTAAAGTTCTGCATAAATTCGATAAAAATTAGAGATATGATTTTTTGAGAAAACGCTCGGACCCGTCAATTTTTATTTTAAGTTGCGCATTATTTCACATACATTTTTCTATACAGGGTGGAACAAAAAAAATTTTTATTGCATTTATGAAATATAGGCGAAATTCCAAGCAAGTTTCTTATAATACATCTTATCTCGAAACTCAACTGTTTCCGAAATATTTACATTTAAATAACAATAAAACAAATAAGTACGTCTATTTACAAATTAAGGTAAAATGGAGGATAAAAATAATGTTATAAGCACTGCCAATTGTTTCTATTTCCATGGTTGCACTTGTAAAGAAACTCCATTTTCGAATGTCACTGTCAGTTCAAAAATTAATAGTTTTTATCAGAATAAATTATGGCTAATTTAACAGAAACCCAACGAATTGGAATTTTGATAATGCCAGGGTACGGGGATCGAGTGCGTACGCAAAAAGAAGTAAATGAACTGTTTAATTCCAAATACCCAAACCATCCTATTTCTCAGTCAACAGTTAGTAGAATAGAGCAGAAATCCATAACTTCAGGTCATGTTAGGGATTTGCCACGATCAGGTCATCCAAGAATTTCTGAAGAAACAAAATTAAACGTTCTGCTCTGCGTCGAAGAAAATCCGAACAATGCAACTTCACAAATTTCAGTTGATAATAATATAGGCGGAACGTCAGTAAGACGCATCTTAAATAATAACCGTCAGTTTGTGTTACGAGTTTTGTTTAAATGCAACTTTTTGTTTAAATGGTGTAAATCGGCAAAATTGTCGGTACTGGTCAGTATCAAATCCACACTGGGCAACTGAGGCTCATACACAGTAAATCTATTAATGTTTGGGCTGGCATCGTGGAAAATAAAGTAATAGCGCCATACTTTTTCGAAAACTTAACAGGACAACGCCATTTGAATTTTTTTCAAGAAGATCTTATCCCAGCTTTGGCTGCCCTATACCCAGACGAACAAGACCGGACAGTGTTCCCAGGAAGATGGATGGGACGAAGAGGGCCAATAGAGTGGCTGGCCAGGTCACCAGACCTAAATCCCTACGACTATTTTCTATGGGGGTACCTGAAAAGTAAAGTTTATATTGAGAAGCCAAACAACGTAGAAGATTTGAAAAATAGAATTAGATATGAAATTAGACGTATATCACCCGAAATAATTGATAGTGTTTTACATGAGTTTGTAAACCGTCTTGTTTTCTGCCAAGAAGTAAATGGGAATCAGTTTGAACACTTGATACATTAATAAGAGTTTTCACAGTTTATAACATTTTATCCTCCATTTTATCTTAATTTGTAAATAGACGTACTTACTTGCTTTCTTGTTGGTTAAATGTAAATATTTCTCAAACAGTTGAGTTTTGAGATAAGGTGTGTTATACAAAACTTGCTTGGAATTCCATTAAATTCCATTAAAAAAATGACCGATGACGTCATATCTTTTTTTTTGTTCCATCCTGTATACAAACATTTATGTGAAATAATACACAACTTAAATAAAAATCGAAGGGTCCGAGCGTTTTCTCAAAAAATCATGTCTCTAATTTTTATCTAATTTATGCGGAACTTTAGGCGGTCACTTTGTAAAACATCTTGGACTGTCACAGGCACAGTTTTATTTCCAACCACTGTATTAATTAGAACATTACCACAACTTTTGGCCTCTACAACTGTTCGATCAGCTATCATAATCTCTTGGATCTCAGGTTCATACCCATTTAATCCAATCTTTATTGGCTGTTAAGTGGATACTCGCACCACTTTCCACATACCAATCAGGCTTATTAAAACGACTACTCAGAAAAACAACACTAAAAGCATTCATTTTTTTCTGATCATTACCTGATTTCTCAGATATATTTTGAGGACACTTGTTTCTAAAATGTCTAAGTTGAGAACACTTGAGACACCTTACTTCACTTTTGTCCTTCTTATCAGGCTTTTTATACTGCGAACTAGACTTTGAATAACTGGAACTCGAACATTTACTAGCAAAAGCACTGCCTAAAGCACTGGTAACATGACATTCTATTTCCAACTTTTGTTTAATGGAATCAGCTCAAATATTTATCCCAGAATGCTGTATCGCCATAATCATAGGACTAAACTTTTCTGTGAGTCCAGCTAATAATAATGACCCAATCCATTCATCGTCTATTTTAAATCCTGTAGCACGCAATTTCTGTCCTGCCTGTTTCTATAACCTGGTTAACATAAGATTGCATTGTATCGCAATTTTCCAACCGTATAGAAATGAAATTGCGTAAAAGACTTATCTTTCTACTGTACCCGGAATCATCATACAACTTCTTTAAAACTGACCACAATTCAACACTAGTTGTAGCATCCCGTACATGAACGTATAACGATGAATCTATAGTTAAAATTATCTTCGCCTTTGCTTTCGCATCACTATCGGTGACAACCTCCGATAAGCACTTTTCTAATTCTTCTAACACAAGGATTTGTTCAACGGCAAAAGACCAATCGCGATAATTTTCTCGGCCACGCAGCTTCGCCTGGTGAAATTTGGCGTGGCGAGCGGAATAGCGGCGAAGTGGTATGAAAGTGATATAAAGCGCACTGAAGTGGCAAACAAGTTAATGTCACCGGTTCGCCATGTCGTCCTCGGAAGAAGAAGATGCCCTTTTATTTGTGCAACTTGCTAATCTAAATGCTCGACATCAAGAGACGAAGAAAAAACAGCATTGGGTTCATCCCCTGTGGCAAAAAAATAAAAAGTTTGGAATCTTTAATGTTTATAAAAAGGATTTGAACTTGGACGACCAAAAATGTAAACTTTTCTATCGAATGGAGAAAAGGACATTTTGCAAGTTACTGACTAAAATACGGCCTATGCTTCAAAAAAAGGATACAAACTTTAGGAAGTGTGTTTCTCCCGAAGAAAGTCTTCTAATAACAGTGCGGTAAGTATAATAAAGAATATAATTAAAGATATATTTATTATCGAAATGCAAATTTATTGTACAACGTTATTCTTAAAAAGCAAACTCATGATCTGGTAATAATGAGTTATTATACTGGATATTTGGTACAAATGTATCTTGTGCTTGTATGGGTGGCTGATGTACTGTCGAAAACGAAATATCTTCATATGTCCGCGAATCAGCTGTCTCACATCGAGGTCGAATAGAGCTAGTACATGCTGAAGAGGAACGGGTAGAAGGCATGCTGTCTGCAGCCAGCGATGAATAACTAGACGTTGGGGAGAAGAGACGTGCAGAAATATGAGACACTACAGGCTGATCCAGGATTTCATCGGCAAGATTTAGGACTCCCACTTTATATTTTCTTTTCTGCTTGTCCGTAATTTTTTTTAAATCGGGCAATAAACTCAACAAAAACTGCACATCGGCATCATCATTAGTGAAAGCAGGTGGTCTATACGGTGCTCGCTTCTTTTTTTCAAAAAATTCATAGGCAGATTTGTTAACATCTGCCAAAGATATTTGATTCGAAATAGTTTTATCTCGAGAATCGTTTTTTTCCAAACTGTCTAGCTGAGATACAGTAACATTTGATACATCCTCATTAACTTCTCCAGTAATCGACTGTTCGTCATCACTATCGTCATTTCTCCCTTGGTTGTTTTTGTAATGTCCAATTTTTTGACTTTTTCTTTTGGAGAATTGTTCAGTTTCAAGCTCTTCGGTCTCTAGGTCCTCCGTAATTGATTCTTCATGAAGTATATCGGCCGTTTCATTATTCTTTGGTGCGTCAACATTTCCTTTGGGTGGGCGTGACTTTGTGATCGGTAAAACAAAACATATGTACTCCGAGAGATAGTATGGGCGTTTTACCGATGCTCCAGATCCAGATGGCACGTATGTCTTCCACCTTTTCTTGCAGTCTGCGATGGTAGCTGCAATAGAAACACATCATTAAGATATACAAATTAAGCGTACTGCGCATGATGTGTGTAAAGTTCACTTTATTGCTTGTTATCATTATTATTATTAATATTATTATTATAGTTATTCATATTTTCACTTTTTTACGCTATTGAACACTATTGAAAAAAAACGTGAAATAAGGCCAATTAATATGTAATTTTTTATATTTTTAAAAGCGAAATTCCGTGCTGTGAGGAAAACTACTATTTCTGCACTTTGTTAGATAAAATAAAGTACTTAATTATTGTTTTTCTTTCCAGGTATTTCGCAACCGGCTGCAATATCAAGGCACTATCATGTTACTTTTTGAGAGGTCATACTACTATTAGGGAAATAATTGCAAGAACTTCAGTAGTAATTTGGGAAGTCTTACAACCAGCTTACTTGCCTAATCCTACCAGAGAAACATGGGTACAATCGGCTCGAAGTTACTGTTATGGAACTTACCAAATTGTGTGGGAAGTCTAGACGGTAAACACATCAGGATCAAACGTCCACCAAAGTCAGGTTCCGAATTTATTAATTACAAAGGGTATTTTTCCATTGTTTTGATGGTTGTATCAGATGCAGATGGATGTTTCTTGACCATTGATGTGGGTGAGTATGGCCGAAACAGTGACGGGAGGGCATTAAAAGAGAGTAATCTTGGAAAGAAATTAATCAACCGCACTTTAGACTTACCAGACCCATCTCCATTACCAGGACAAGACACACATTTTCCATTTTATTTTGCTGCAGACGAAGCTTTCCCATTGATGTGTAGTATAATGAAGCCCTACCCTAAAAGAGGCTTAACAAATAGAAGAAGAGTATTCAATGGTAGGTTATCAAGAGGTCGCAGATCAGATGAGTGTTCGTTTGGAATGATGTCATATAAGTTCAGAATTTTACACACAACGATTGGTCTTAATATAAATACAGTGAACAATATTGTTAAAGCAATATGCTTACTGCATAATTTTATTAAAAGGAATGATGAAGGAATAAGAAAGGAAATGATGATGACATAGAACTAGAAAATGAGGAACGGCCTTAACCGAGACTCTCAAATCAAAAAAGAGCTACCAATCCAGCAATTGCTACACGGGTGATTTTTTTTTCATAGTGGACGGGTCACTTAAAGGTCAAAAACGATTTTGTGTATGAAAGCAAGAAGACAAAAATATTAACACTAATAAACAATAGGCATGAGAACACTGGAGAATAAAAAGATAACTAAATAATGCCTTTAATAAAAAATATATTTTTCAAGGAACCACATTTTTTATTACTTACCACCTTCCCCAATGTCTTTTGCAATTTTCGCCCAAGCCCGCTCTTGCACATGGTTCATATGATAATCCTCCCGGGTATTGTCGTACAGACAGGGATATGCCTCTACAAGAGCTACAAAATTAATATTAAATTCTTGGTCGTCTCGCATGATTCACTTCAGAAAAAGGTATACAAAAATCCACGTCGCATCGATGTCACCAGCTTGCCAGTCAAAAATTGTTCGAGATTGTGGCACCAGACTGACATCACGCCACCTGCAAAATGCCACGCCGCCGCTACTCCATTTTAATACGCGCGTCTTCATTTGCTTATATAGGCTTAAGCGATTCCACCTGCCACTTGGTCATCGCGCCACAACCACGTCACTTACTCGCCACCTCAGTGCGCGCCTTGCCTTACCTGTAAAAACTGAGGTTATATCGGGAAATAAAACTCACAGGTCCAGCGTTTACAAGCGACTTTATTATTACTCATCCGTTGACAGTATGGTTGACATAAGAGTGACACATATTAAGACAAGTTCACATACAATATGTAACGCACCGCAATAAGTTGCTACATGCATTAAAAACATTTAAAGCATATTATTTAACAAATAATAGAAAAAGGCTTAAAAACAATTATAGTGACGCCATCTAACTTTGGACTTAAATAATGTAACTGTGACATATTAATAACGCGAAATACGAACGAAAAAAAAATTGAACGACACGGAGACTTTAAAAAACAATTTTATTTCTTAAAATACAAATTGACAGTATAACGTGCAGCAACAGAAATAATGAGATTAAGCGACTTAAAATCTAAGGTTTATATAAGGCAAAAAGTACTGATGTAGCCAACCCCGCAAGTGGGTAGATTTACACTGGAGAGTCAGCTCTTCTTAGGCATATAACTCCTCCCTCCTTAAGAGGCAAACATAATGGAGTGTAAACACACTCTAACTACTACATAAGAGCAAACGCTCTTCTGGCTCTTCAGGGTTGGAAGTGGCAGGTCCAGGTTTTGGCTTCTGGCATCTTGGAAGCAGCTTCTTCTGGGCAACCACTAGTAAAGTTAGGATTATAATAATAACAATAATCAGGGTACTGTTGATTATTGTTGAAGTCTGGATCGGTAAAACGTCGTCAATGGGATGTAGCTGGTTCGCTAGGCTCCTGAGTTCATATAAGTCTTGTATGTTGACTTGACTTATATTGGGCAACTTGTAAGGTCTGGATACTTGAGGTTTGTAGTCCTAGATTTCTGGTAGTACCAAAGGTTTCCCTTTTACTAGCTTGATATCATTGGAATATGTTTTTCCATCAAGCTTTATTCCGCAGTTTGCAGGAACTTGGATAAGGGTTGGTTCTTCCAGAGTTATATATTGGTCGGTCGTACATTTAGTAAGGACTTGGTGTGTTTATGGTTGGGATGATTAGAAATTGTCCTTGGGTAACTTGTTCAGCTAGGGGTTGAACAAAATGGGTTTGCAGGGGTGTGCAACTTGTTGGTGGACGTTTTTCCAACAACTCAATAGTGCAACTATCCTGAGGGTAAAAGTTCTCTAGGCAGTAGAATGTTTTCTTGATTTCCGGGCATAAGCTGTCTTTGAATTGGATGTCGACTTCTTCTTGTGCCAGGTAGGGGTATTTTGGAATAATGATGGAATTGTTTTGTATGATAGGAAGTAGGTGGTGGAAAGTGGCTTGTTTAAGTTTTAATATAGGGACATGAATTGCGAAAATTATTTTGTTACTTGAAAAACTTACTTGTGTTCCAAGGAATTGATAGTAAGAAAGAATGTTCTTAAAATTTGGCAAAGCTCTAGGATCGTAAATAGTTTCCAAGCATTCCATCATTTCTCTGATTTCGTTTACCGAAATTACAGAATTGTGTACAGCATTAAGTTTTGCGAAGGTGATGGCGTTTTCTAGATTATCCAAAAAGTTTATTAAGTTTTGGCAATCAAGTTGATTTGAGAAATTACACCTTCGAAAGAAATATAAAGATACGTATTATTTATTTCATTTTCTATATACATTTGTAGCATGTTGATCCCTTTTTCTAACTTAATTTGGTTATTTATAAGACTAGATATTGGGAATTATAGTTATCAATAAGTTTCTTTGACAATGACATTTGCGAGTTTACCGTCTTGACTAAATTGTCTTTATCTTTTTGCAAAGTTATTATTACGTCAGTATAGTATTTTTCATCGTCGGCATCAAGGGTGCCAAATAGCCATTTGTTTATTTTCCCTACTATGTTGAGCAGACCTCTTTTAGTCCTGTCTGTGGGTTCAAGATTTAACAATTTACTTTGAGTAATATTAATTAAATACACGGTTCTGAGTATTAAGCCATGGGTTAGGCCAATAAAATTTAAAGGATGAGTCGATTTTCCTTTAGAGGTTTGAGCCTTTAATTTGTTAAAATATACTTGTATATTATTTAGTTGTTGTTTTAGCAAGTGTGTGTCAATAAAATGGAGAAAGGTGTGTTTAGTGTAACTTATCTTAGATGGTCCTAATGAAATAGGAAGAATGGGGTTTTTGATAGGGGTTAGTTTAATTCCTTGAGGTGTCACAAAATGACCTAGGAATTCAACTTCTTTTCTGAGGAACTCACATTTATCGATTTGGATTTTTAATTTGACTTCTCTTAATTTAGAAAACACAAGTTTGAGGTTTTGAACATGCTCTTGGAGGCTTGTACTGAAAATGATGATGTCGTCCATGTATACCATGCATACTTTATTTTGAAGATCTTTTAGAACTTCGTCCATTACACGTTGGAAAGTACTAGGGGCATTTTTAAGGCCGAAGGGCATCCTAAGATATTCGTAGTGCCCGTTATCTACAGAAAAAGCGGTTTTTTGGATTGAATTCTGTGCCATTTCAATCTGATGAAACCCACTGGCTAAATCAAGGGTGGAAAAGTATTGTGAACGTCCTAGTTTGTCAAGTATGTCAGTCATATTAGGGATTGGATAACGGTCGTCTATTGTCTTTTCATTGATTTTACGGTAGTCAATGACAACACGCCATTTTTGTTGTTTGGATGCGTCTAATTTCTTAGGCACAATCCATATAGGGGAACTCCATGGACTAGTAGAAGGTCGAATTATTCCTTTCTCGAGCATATCATTTATTCGGGATTTTATTTCAGCCTTGTGGACATAGGGGTATCTGTATGATTTAGTGTGTACAGGGACCTCGTCGCTAGTTTTTATTTCATGCTTTACTTTGGATGTAAAGGAAAGTTCGTATCCTGGTTTATAGAATATATCTTTGAATTCGGTGCATAAATTAATTATAGCAAGCGATTCTTCAGAGTTCATATGCTTTGAACGAATAAGATTTTTTATATCGTTATTGCATGGTGAATTTTGAAAATATTTATTTTTTGAAATTTGCTTAATACAATCATATGAGGAAAATTCAAAAGTGTCTGATTCAAAAGGTTCGACATTAATTGGTCTGTTTAAAGTTGCATTAATAATCTTATCAGTATTGTTTAATATTTCAAGGGTTGCATGACCATTTTTTGCACAGCTAAGTGTCTGTGGGATAAAGAGCTGATCAAAGTACATCGAAGGTACTAATATTTCGCCTTCGTATACAGAAACAGGTAGACTTTTTAATGTGCGTTCGTGAGGGTTCAAAGATAAGATTATGTTAACGTCCTCGGGTCGTCGAAACTTAAATGTTATTGTTGTTTCGCTATTACAAAGTATTTGGTTATTAAAGTCAATGTTTAGGTTTGTTTTCAGTAAATCTGTGAGCCCGATTACTCCTTCAAAATAATCATGGAAATCAAAAAGGATAAAATTTATTTTATGGTTGATTCCATATTCTGACAGTAAAGGAATTGTAGCTTGATACTGAGTATTTTTGCTACCTACAGCTGTCTTTATTATGTTTTTGGAATTGTATATACAATTCGGGAAATATTTTTCTGCAATATACGGTTTTAGTATTGATCTACTACTACCAGTGTCGATCAACAATTTTGTTTTGGGGAAACTAACTACAATATAGGGTAGCGAGTTATAAGAAGAAATATTTATTTCTACTATGTTATTTGGTCTGTTATGTATAGGTCTTGAAAATTTAGAGAGTTAGTATTATAGATTTCATTTGAATTTTTCTCTTGTTTTTTTGATTCGACATTTTGATCAATTTCATCAAATCAATTTCGTCTTGAGGATAATCTGTTTCCCAATTATCTGCATAATTGGTGCAATATGCGCCTTCATAATTATCGGAATATTCTCGAGAGGATTTATCAGGATATTCCTGGTGATTTAATTCCTGGAATGTGAAGTTCGGTTTTACATTTGGATTTGTTTGGAAATAGTAGCGATTTCCATACTGTGGGGGTGGTCTGAACTTCTCATAGAAGGATTTCTAGAAGTAGTGGACATTGGTTCTGGTTTTGGTAAATCCCGCGGATTTATTTGACCGGGTTTGAAGACATTCTTTGGTTTTCCAAAAACTTGACTATTTGTGAAATATTTTTGGGGTGGTAACTGCCTTGGGGGTGGCATGTTAACAGGGCCAGTTGGAAATTGGGAAGTTTGCATTTGTGGTGTGAAAGAGTTATGTTGATTAGGGAATTGTGGTGTTTGATAGTACTGTTGTTGATTGGATTGTGAATTAAAGGAGTTATTGTAATTTTGTCTATTATATGACTGATGGTTGCTTGGGGAATTACTATTTCTAAAGTTATTATTTGTTTCGAAACTGCCACAAAGCCTTTCGAAATTTTCGAACCCTTTAATATAGGCCATTGCGTCTTCAAGACTGGTGGGTCTTTTTAGATGCATATTATTTTTTTGAACGCCTGTACAGCCTGCAATAAAAGTGTTTAGGGCAGTTTTTTCGTAATGTTTAATGTGGCATAGTTTTTCATTAGTACTATAGCTAGAATCATTACCTATTTTTTGAGCAATATCGCTTCTTAAAAGTTGAAGCCTATTACCAAAACTTAATAAATGTTCATTTTTGTAAGGTCTGGTTCTAACTAACTCTTGAGTTAGACAATCCAGATCTCTACAGTCTGAAAAGCATTGTATTAAAGCATCACGTAAAGTAAACCAATCAGTTATTTCGGCGCGGTTACCGACTAAACTTTCAGCTTTATTAATTAATTTTTCCTGGATGCATTCGAATATATGTTTATTCAATTCCTCGTCGTTGAGGTTCCTATAACTATCAATAAAGCTTTCGCACCTACTAATAAATTTATTAAGCTTATTGCAATCACCATCGTAAGGCTTAATATTGGTGGAGTCATTTCTATAAGTTTTTCTATTAAAGATAAATCACTGAGCGAAGTACTTAGTTCTTCTATATCGTTCATAAGAATGATAAAATGTTCTAAAACTAAATGCGATCCATGCGCTTGAGATTAAAATTAAATACGATCAATTCGCAGAAACTACCAACTAAAAATGCATTCAATGTACTGGTAATAAAATCTATATGCGTTTAATTCGCGAAAATTCTTAAATATTCCTATAAATTCCTTAAACAGAGGGTTTATAGAGGTGAAAGGAAAAGGCACTTACTGCGTGACTTCTTCTTCCCGTGATCTCTTGAATCTGCCTACAGAGGTGTCGGGTGTCGCTGGTTCTTCTGGATTGCACTATTAGTGTTGGAAACACTCCTAGAAGTCTTTGTTTTTCGGCACGATTTCCGTACGGTACGAAAATTTTGTAGACCGACTTTCTGACGACTAGGGCACAATCCTACCGACTGCGCTAAATACGAACGTTGAACGACACGTAGACTTTTTAAAAAACAATTTTATTTCTTAAAATACAATTGACAGTATAACGTGCAGCAACAGAAACAATGAGATAAAGCGACTTAAAATCAAAGGCTTATATAAGGCAAAAAGTACTGATGTAGCCAACCCTGCAAGTGGGTAGATTTACACTGGAGAGTCAGCTCTTCTTAGGCATATAACTCGCGCGTCGCCGTCCGTCGTCCACCCCAAATCAATCAATGAGTATGCAGTATGAAGTCGTCGATCGAACAAGTAAAAAGTAGGTCGCGGTCGCCCTTCGCACGGTCGGTCTCCGTCTTGAACATTTCTCCCGGTTTTGGCGCGCAATAGCCGATCCGTATCTTTTATGTGCTATTTATAGCGCGCGGCGGTACTTCCTCGGTATGTTTCAACTAAGATTTTAAATTTTTAGTTAAGTTTTTAGTAGTGATTTATACAAGGTATAATTTTGTAGACTATATTTTGGACCATTTTATGAATTAATCGGGTTTAATAAAGTTGCGTTAAACCAAAAGGTGCTTGATTTATTTCCCAAAGTAAGGCGAACCCTTGGGCAAACCAGTGATTGGAAATACAATTAAATCCCTCAAGAAATTAGGAGGATCTCTGCTCCGTGCAGTAGAGCGCTAAAATTATTGTGGAGCATAACCGCCTCAACTACTGCTATTACACCATTCTGCTACACTCAATGGCTATATACAGCTTAAAATCATCTTGCTTTTATGCTTTGAATGAACAATTACATCACTCAAATATCTTATGAACAAGTTAAAAAAGACCGGTTCAATATGCGAACCTTAAGCACGCGTGAAGATACTTCAATACCATTAGAAATATAATTATTTATCCTAACCAACTGTGTGCGACCAGTCAAAAAAACTGTGACGACCAAAGTCTTACCAAGGGCCATAGCCCCAAACTTCCTATTCAGATGTTCATTACCAACCCTATCAAAGGCCTTTGAGATGTCTGTATACACACTATCGATCTGTACAACCCTCTTAAAGCACCAATCGAATCATACAGGTAAGTCAACAGGTTAGTCACCGTAGATCTACCCTGAGAAAAACCATGCTGATGATCACTAAGCAATCGCCTACTGTGCCATGCAAATCACACAGAAAACAACCTGTCAAACAGCTTAGGAACTACAGATTGACTACACACCTATAGTTACAAATATCAGTTCTATCGCCATTTTTATGAATTGGTGTTAAAAAGCTTACCTTCAAATAATAATCAGAAAATTTGCCTGATGTCAACCAAAGATTAAAAAGGTGATGCAAAGGCTTACTCAGAGTACACACACAGTTTTTAAGAAAAACAGATGGGATACCATCAGAACCACAAGAATTTTTGATAGGAAGGCGTAAAATTTCATCAAATATATCCAACAAAGAAAAAAAGAGGCGAATCCAGACTGTAATCAAACTTATAGTCAAGAGCCTTGCTGATAGTTTACCTGAATGTAGTTTCAAAATACCTAGCAAATAAGTTATACTACAATATCTTGACCATTACCAGTAACCTCGGCTTCCATATGCATGCTATTGGGGTATGAATCATACCTACGCTATCTTTTGGTTTCAATGTGTTTCCAAAGTAAAGAAGGATCATGAGAAATTTTAGTATTTAATCTTTCAATATATGACCTAAAAACATTAATCACGAAGATTTTTACATTTATTCCTAAAATTTGAAAAATTAACATAATCTATGGGATCCTTACTATTTTTGAATTTTGTGTGAGCAATCTTTTTTTGAATAACAAGATTCTATAATTTTCTACTAAACCAAGTGGGAAAATTAGATGATTTAAAATGTTTAAGTGGAACAAACATCTCAATAGCAAGATAGAGAGCATTGTAAAAATATCAATGCATTTATTAATATCTTTCTGATTGAAAGCAGTATCCCAATTCATGCTAGCAAGGAAATTATTAATGGCAACAAAATCACAGTTCACAAAATCATAATAATAAACATCATACTTAGGATTTAAATCACAATTAATAGGAATACTTATTTCATAAGCCGGATGGTGGTTTGATGCCGGTGATAAATTTTCAGTGGCATATATGACTTGACATTTGACAAGCTTGAATAAACATATCAAGAACTGTACCAGACAAATTTGGCAAGCCATTCCCCTGCTTAAGATTAAGATAGTTACAACAACTACATAGCACATTTGCAGAAGATATAGACTCAGCCGTTTCAACACGCTGTCCGTTCACAGAGTTCCTCCATACCGCATGTGGCAGATTAAAATCACCACACAATAGAATATCACAACTAGTATGAACACTCGCAATATCCATGGATGTAGAGGCAAATTCCTCATAAATTGATAAAGGAGAAGCAGGAGGGATGTAGACAGCACCAAAAATTATATTCTTGTCACTGCATGATACAAGCACAAAGATGTGTTCCAGGGTTGAATCACTGGTCTGTAATAACCTGGCTATAAAACATTTACGAACAGCAAAGTGCCACCTTCCCGTATCTATGTAACTTCGATCCTGACCGAAAATATTGAAGTCAGCTCTACTCCGAGTCCAGAAAATCTTCATTAAGCCACGACTCCACCAAAATTACATCATATATGCAACTGTTGACAGCATTTCGCAGCTCATCTATTTTAGTTTGCAAACCACCCGCATTATGAAAGTATACATTTAGTTTTTTGTAGTTGGCTTAATAACATTATTCTTCTTTTGTTGGACCACCTTAGGAATGCAATTAAAATATTGTATGTATAAGTTCTGTCCTGTACGTGAGCGCAAAGTAAGTTCTTCATAAGCTTTTTTTATTTGCTTACGTTGAATAGGTGTTAGATTAGCTTTTATTTTAATTTGACAATTATCAAGTGATTTTTTATTTCTTAAACGTGAAGGACGCCAACTCACTATTAGGAAAACCACTCTTTTTCAGTTAGATACTTCTTATCGTGATCTAAACGAACTTTGGATTCTTTGGCATTAATCTCGGGACATCATAAAAAAGAACATTCCTGGAACTGGAAGCTCTATCGTGCATTACCTCGTAAATCTCTGCAGGAGTCTGCTCAGCAGTCATGTTAGCCTTACTTACCCCCTGAGATTTGAATTGATCCAACTCATACCTGATGTCTTGCATCAGTAATCATGCAATTTCATCCAACATACATGTCAACTTAGTGTTCTGATCTATTCTATTTGTTTACTGGACGATAGTGAATTTTCTCTCCTAACCCGAAAAGTCGTCAGCTGTTTCAGCGAATTGATCCTGAGCACTGTTCGAAGCATACCGCGGCGAAACACGTTTACGGGCTGTAACGAAATCGCTGTTGGCGAAAGTTTATTAGCAACTTCTGTTATTATATTAGAAATAAGTTCAATAATTTCATAAGCGTATTCAGGTTTATTTGTTATACAAGACATTTTGTGATCAATTTCGTATCTATCGTTATTCCAGTTATCTTGTGTAAGTTTCCAACCCAAATGCTGCATAGAAATATTAGCATTGTTAACTTTAAAGTTATTTAAATTCAAGACAATTAGGAGATGGTCTGAAACATATGAGTCCTGAAGTACCTTCCAATCTGAATTTTGAATCAGATTGGATGAAATAATAATAACATCAATAGCAGAATTAGATTTATTAGGGCCACCAACTCTGGTCGGTTGCCTTTGATTCCTAATAACTAAATTATGAAAATTGTCCAAGGAGTTAATTAGTGTAGTACCAAAATTATTAGAGCTATCAGAACCCCATGCTCTATGATGAGCATTGAAATCCCCACCTATAATACAATGCTCTTTTAAATGTGAGAATATTCTTTCGTAGTTGGAAATAGATACCTGAACATTGGGAGATCTATAAATAGACACAAAAGATATTTCTTTTTTGTTAAACATTATGTTAACTCCGCACAATTCTAGTTTATTATTTGTTAAATTTACAAAGTCAATTATATGGCTAGTAAAAAGTATAAAGTTTCACATAATAGTATAGCGTCTGCACACTTGGTGTCATTAATAAGGTTTTTTAAATGGTTATGATTAGAGTAAGCAGATCTAGCATTCCACTGTATTATATTTAGTTGTTGTCTTTTACTAGCTATATTTCATCAATAATATTTGTTTTTATTTATTTTATTTTATTTTATTTATTTATGTATTTATTTAGGTACAGGTACCCATTCACAGCAATAATATTACAAGGTACTTACAACTTAATTTTTATCTAATACTAAACATATTTTGCCAACAATATGGGTCAAGGATCCATATTGTGTTTGTTTGCGATTAAACTATTTCATCATGATTAAGAAGAAAAAAAACCAAATAAAGAACAAAATTTTCTTAATAATAATACATTCCCATTCAAATCTTAAAATATATGCGTACCATAACTCAAACACTAAGATGTAATATTAATTCA